>NC_047671.1:20305000-21505000 GCF_011762505.2 Arvicanthis niloticus
TGTGTTTTCCACACAGCATAATGCTAAAGGTTTTGTTATTGTTGGTTTCAACATCTTTCTACTTGTCTGATTTGTCAAAAGCATGCCCACAACTGAAGCCTTTGGTAAGTGTTCAAGGGAGAAGTCTCAGATTTCCCTCCTACATGTCTATAATAGTTGGTTTGAAATCATTTAAAAAAGTTGTTTTAATTAGATGTAAATTTCTTCTTTCCCTGCAACCCATTGCTTTTGTTCCCCACCCCCCCCCCAACACACACATAGCTTTTGTCTCTGAATTTCATTACTCTGTTAACTTATCATATAAGCCATCATGGTTAAATGTCTGGGGAAGCTGTGTGTAGAGGCATACTGCTCTATTCAGAGCTGGCTGCTCAGGAGACCTAAAGATTGTGTGTTTTGATCCCAGCCTGAACAGCTTAGAAACACACTGCCTCAAATTTTAAAAAAATTATAAGAGACCAAGATGTACCTCAGTGATAGAGTGCTTACCTGGCTTGTGTGAGACTCTGGCTCCATTTCTGCCAGCACTCCTCACTCCAAAAAACAACCTAGAAAAAGGTGATGTATATGTATATACACAGAAACATTTCCTTAACTAGTTACCTCATCATTTGTATTTGCTGTGTTCTAGTTGAGTGGCAGGGGGACACGGTAGTTCTCACTTGGTCAAATGATTTTTCTTTTATTCAAAGTCCAATGGTTTTACTAGCACACATCTTGATGTTGTCTGCCTTAGGTTTCTATTGCTGTGATGAAGCACATGGTCCAAAGCAACCTAGGGAGGATAGAGCTTATTTCAGCTTACACTTCCTGGTAATGGTCCATCACCAAGGCAGTCACACAGGACAGGAACCTGGAGACAGGAACTGATGCAGAGGCCATAAAGGAACTCTCTTTACAACATTGTTTGTCATACCTTCCTCAACTAACTTTCCTCCAGCACTCAGGACCACAACCCGGAGGTGGTACTGCCCACTTTAGGCTGGGCCCTCCCATATCAATCATCAATTGAGAAACACCAAAGGCTTTTCTATAGGCCAATTTACTGGGAACATTTTCTTCATTGATTGCCTCTTCCAAAAATGAGTCTATCTTATGTCAGGTTGACATAAATCTAACCAGCAGAGCTGTCTGTTCATGTTGATTCCCCCAGAAATACATGTTTCCCTTCAATATACAGTTTTAAGACTTCTATTGCACAGAAACATTTCTCAACTATTGCTATGGTTTTTTCCTGTCCTGCTGCTTTTAATTATTTCACTTTTTAAATAATAACTTTGTATAATATATAAACTGGCATTTAGTTTTAAAGTGACTATTAAAGCCATATTCTTTGAAAATATCTAGGATCAATAGTCATAGAGTAAGAGGTTTATGAGTAGAAAGAGTTAAAAGAGGGTGTGCTTATAAGTCTTTTTGTTATCTTGATAAAAGCTGGGGTCGGCTGATAAGAGGAAATAAGAAAATGCCTCCATTAAATTAGTCTGTAGTTAAGGCTTTGGGGGACATGTTCTTGATTAATGACTGATGTAACTGATCCCAGCTCAGTGTGGGCTGTGCCACCCTGGGGCAGGCAGTTCTGGGTTGTATAAAAAACAAATTAAAGGGAGCTATGAGCAACAAGCTGGTAAGTACTATTCTTCATAGAATAGCTAAACAGGCCAGAAATAGCTAGCCAGTAATCAGCACTCCCCCATGGTCTCTGCTTCAGTTCCTGCCTCTAGGTTTCTGCCTTGAGTTCCTATGCTGACTTCCTTTTATGGTAGACTGTGGTTAGAGTATCGGGTAGGTAAAACCTTTCTTTCCTAGATTGTTTCTGGTCATGGTATTTGCCACAGTGGTAGAGAGAAAACTCGGACAACTCATTACACTTTCTGGCTTGTGGAATATAATAATTGTGAGTAGGATTTCTCTCCATTTGTTACTCCCCTTTGTCCTTCTTTATTTTCATTCACAACGACTTTGTCAAATGTAATTATTTTATGTCATTTACAATATTTAAGAAAAACCTATATTGTTACCTTGTGCTTCTGTTTAAAAATTTTTAAATGCTCTATCGCCTTGCGTCTCATTCCGTTTCTTACTCTTACTCAGCACTATGCTTTCAATCATGTTTATGCGCTTGTGTGTGTGTTGTCCTGTGTCTGTACATAATAGATACATATTAATATGTATATAGTATGTACATAATATATATTATATGCATATATACATCAGTCTTGTTAGCAAGACATTCTATTTTGTCATGGAAAAGAATGTTTTAATAGACATGCATATATATGGATCCTCACATTGGAACAGCTGTGAAATAAAGATCCAGGAGAGGGTCTCGTACAGGTACTAACAACGACTACTTGATCTAGCTACAACATTTAGTAGTGTAAGAGCAAGAGAAGTTATCTTTGCTTTATTGACTTATTTCAAGCCATATGAAAAAGACCTTTGATTTTTCACTGTTGCACATGAACTTCATTATATCAAGATAGTTTCCTTATATTTATAATTTGTTAAAGTTGTTTTTATAACCAGCATGAGAGAGTGTTTGAATTTGTCACTGTCTTCTTGTATACTGATTTCTTGCCCTTCACTTTACTAATTGGATTTATCAGGTTTATCGAATGTCTTCTACTGAATCATCTGTGCATTTCAGGAGTAAATCCTACCCGGTCACAGGCATTAGTACTGAACTGATTATTTCCTTCCCATTGTGACCAAATACCTGACAGAGGCTGTTGAGAACCATTTGCTGCTTCTCTGAAGCAGAGGGGAAAAAAAGAGAGAGAAAAGTCTGCCTGCCAAAGTCAAGGTAGGTCAGGGTTGGTTGGCAGATTTCCAGGCTGCTGAGGCATGGAAAGATAATAGGAGGTGCATTCGAGGCTCAAGGGGAGGAGCTGAAGGGTCTATTGACCTTGGTGGAAGGAACAGGGAGGTTTTGGATGGGAAAAGATGTCTTATGTGTATATTTCAACCAATCATTTCTATTGTGGCTTTGCTTTCCACAGTACTGTAGTATAAAAAGGCTATGAGAAATATACTCGCTGCTGGTGTGGTAATGGCCTGCAGCCCTCCCATATCTGTCTCTTGCATCTTGTTTGTATCTTTCCCATAATCATCCTCACTCCCTTCTCAGAGAAGTGATGGTGAGACATGTTTACTTGGTCTCATGGCTCAAAGGATACAGTTCTTCATAGTAAGTAAGACATGGCAATGGGATTAACACATGAATGTGAAAGCAAGAATATGAGATACCTAGTCATATCTTTTAGCTTTCAGAAAATTGAGAGACTGGGCCAGACTCTGTAATAGAGAAATGGAGCCAGACTCTAACTCTAAGTCATAACTCTGAAACCCTATATCTGTCAATGAGCTGTCACAGACAAAATGTTCCACAAACCTCTAAAACATCACTAGCTCCCAGCTATGGATGGTGTTCAAATGCACCTAAGCATAAGATCATTCTTACTTTCTTAAAGTGAATTTTAAGAAGTTTGTAAATGGAATATATGACCTTTGGAATCTCCTGAAATAATATGAGCTCTCTCCTTTTTTCGGTGTGGTGAACCATATCAGTATGTTTCCTCTTGATAAACAGCCCTTGCATTTCTGTAGCTAACTCTCATTGCTTATCACAAAGCATTATTTTCTAAAGCCATGTTAGAGTCAGCTAGTGGATATTTTAAAGAAATTTTCATTAACTCCTCATTAAGCATAATGGATTTGTACTTTTGCTTTCTTACACTTATCTGTTTTGATAATTACATGAGTAATAAAGTACGGGACATCAGTAATATATGAAATTACAAGAAGTATAAAATTAACCTTATTACAAATATTCTTTTGCTTTGGAATAAGAGAAGTCTAGTTAATTGCTCCTTGAAAACATTTCTTAGTACATATTAATTTAATGCTCTCCCTTTGGTTAATCAGTGATTTTTACATTCCTAGTAAATCATTCCTGTTATCTAAAATTGAAAATTTTACAGTACATAGTAATTCACAGTATCTTTGCATTAAAATAAGTTTATCTTCTTTATTAACCCTTTGGACATTTTTCTTGGCTGAATGTTTTATTTCTACTTTTTTTGCTTATTGATCTTGTCAGAAGTCTATGTTAAGTATTTCAAAACTTGACTATTAGGCTATGGTGGCAACAAGAACCTTTAATCTCAGCATCTGGGAGGCAGAGGTGGGTGGATTTCTGTGAGGCCAAAGCCAGCCTGGCCTATGTATTGCATTCAAGGATACCCAGAGATACATGGTGAGATCCTGTCACACACAGAAAAAACCCACAACATAAAAAAAAAAAAAACAAAAAACAAAAAAAAACAAAAAACAAAAAACAAAAAAAACAAAAAACAAAAAAAACAAAAAACAAAAAAAACAAAACAAAACAAAAGAAACAAACAGGAAGCCGAGACTGTGGCTTTCAGGTGTCATTCATGTTCCTTGTCTCATTCAGGTCTGCCCATGTGTTATATAACTTCCATGACGAGCCTCTGTTGTTTTCTTCCCAACTTTATGAGTTAAATCCTTAGCTTATTTGATTTTATTTTCCTAAATATTTATTTAAAGATTCACTTTCCTACTAAGGGACATCTTATTTTTCAACTTCTTTTAAGGCCCATTTTGTAGATGGTTATTGTATTCTCATAGATACATATGCTTTCCCATTGTCTTGAACAGTATCCAACTTTAGTTTATTTCCATATATCTGTCCTTGTATTTTTCTCCTTTAATTCTATTTCTAATTAGGTTTGATAGAGCTTCCAACTATGCTTGATTTATTAATTTCTCTTCATTTTCTAAATCAAAAGCCAAGCAGAAATTTCATTGGTTCACTTTAACCTTAATCCTCAAGTATTTGCTCAAGCTAAATAGCTGGTATGTTAACAATGAGAACCAAAACAAATCGAAATCTCATTCTAATACTGCACATGGCCTTGTTAAGGCCTCAAAAGACTTTAAAACTGCAAGTCTGTCAACATGGGATTATTTGGTCTTCGGCCACCTTATCCAGAATTAAAGTAAAAAATGAGATATTGTTTGTGTCTTTTGAAATGTAAAACCAGATAGAACACAGGTGATAATTTCAAGGAATTACAAGAAGGTGGCCAAGGAAGCCATTTTCTCCTTGGGTACTGCACAAGAGCACAGCTTCATTGGTGGTACTAGGTACCTGGATGTAACAGTCGTGGTCCTACACAGAGAAGGGAAAAAGCAACAGCACTTGGGAGAAATTCAGAGTTTGAAACAAGATTATTTTTGGTTTTATATCCCATCAGAGACAAACAATAGAAGCTTTTTAAGAGTGGTATTTGTGTGTGTGTGTGTGTGTGTGTGTGTGTAGAGGAAAAAAGGAAGGGAGGTGCCATGGATGAAAAGACCTGTTGAGGATTATGCTGTATTAAAGAACTGTATATAAACTCCTGGTTCCTAGTTCAGTTCATTTCTCTAAGTTCCTCCATGAAAACTTCTATAAAGATTATAAGAAGTCCTCTGGGCTTGACTATGGTCATCATTTCACGTTATGGAGGGTCATGTGACCACATGTTCTTTTCCTTCAGTAGTTCATCAATTTCTTGCTAAGAGCAGAGGACAGGCACAGCTAGACTATCAGAAAGCTGCATCTTGGAGCACAGGTGTAGCTAAAGAACAAAGAGATAAGGGAGATGGAGTACCCAGCAGGTGAAGTGACTGATGGCCGAAATCAAGGAGAAATATGTGATAAAGGGTCCAGAGTCCAATGACCCAGTGAAGTTGACAAACTAGTCTGATGACAGGAGGAGACTGATGGCGGGAGGAGGTTGAGTGCGTACAATGGCAAGCGGGGCAGGGGCTTAGGAGACAGAATGCTCCTGAATGTAGTCAGAAGAACCAACTACTGAAAAAAAACATGTAAAAGTATTGAAAGTAGCGACGCTGAGGCTACTTGGATGTATATGGATTATTTGACTGTGCATTAAAGATACTATGGCTT
This sequence comes from Arvicanthis niloticus, assembly GCF_011762505.2. Lineage (NCBI taxonomy): Eukaryota > Metazoa > Chordata > Mammalia > Rodentia > Muridae > Arvicanthis > Arvicanthis niloticus. The sequence continues at coordinate 20,310,978 of NC_047671.1, forward strand.
CCAGAAGGGTTAACAGGAGGTAGAAAAAGAGCGGTGAGCATTGAATAGATGGCAGGGACAGTAGGGGAGGATGGAAGACGGTTTGTATACGAGCTGTGAGTACAAAGGTATGGAGGTTTTCTGCAGCTAGGAAGAATAATGCTGACAAAAGCAGAGAGGATCAAGTAGGGTAGTGTGAGCCTCTCTTCCCCACTCAGGAAGTTGGGGTGTAGGATGGAAGAGTCCTCACTTTGCAGTCCCAGGAGACTCTATGAGTTCAGGCATCACAAAGTTTTGTTCAGGCAGAGTCTAGGAGACATTCCGGAAGTCACTCCGGTAGAGAAGAAGAAAGAGAAGAAAGCCCAAGTTGAGACGGGAAATTGTGAGGTTAGTGAGTGGGAGAGCTTGGCAGAGAGGTGACTCAGGACTGAGTTGATGGCAACTTCAACAACTTTGAAGTCCATATTGAGTTCTATGGTCAGTGATAGGTAGAGTTCTAGGGGCCTCTGACTGACTGGAGCCACACGTGTTGAATGTTGCAAAAGCTAATGGTTTTCAATTTAACCAGGAGCTGGAGAGTTGGCTCAGCAGCAAGGAGAGCTCCGTGCTCTTACAAAGAACCAAAGTTTGGGTCGTAACCCCCACATCAGGGGACTCACAACTGCCTGACACTCAGCTCCAGGCATTGAAGTCTCTCTTCTGGCTTCCTCTGGCACCCTCACATATATGTCATACAAGTACATATACACATAAATAGAAAATAAATCATTAAAAACTTCAGTCTGGCCTGCTGAACAGATACGTAGAATAGAAAAGAAATTCAAGTCATATTCTTCATGACAGGCCAGGAGCCTTTGTAAATAAATACCATTTGATCCCCATCTACCAGACGTCAGTTATGACTGTTGTAAGCTGGTACCTGTCCCATCATTGGATGGCCATGTTGTTTAAGCATAGGTGTTTGTTTGGCTGCCATGAGTCCATGAGTTGTTTCCTATCACAAGCAGTGATGTGCAAAGTGGGAGATCACTGAGGGACATGGCCTGTCTGACCCAGACTGCTGAAAGTCTGAATTATGGAGAACAGCCTGATAGGTCATATGGTCACTGCCCAGATAGCAGCCTTCCAACAGCCAAGCCAACGCACCACATGGCCATGGCATCTGCCTTCAAGGCACAAGTGGAGAAAAGCAATCCTGGCACCGGTCAGTGTCCAGGTGAAACCTTTCGTCTTCTTCCTGTCACATTATTTGTTATTTCCATATGGGCCACTGACAGCTGTCAGTCAAGCAAGGCATACTCAGCCTCTGGCAGATCTCAAGGCATACAAAAAAGAGACTAACGGTAGCCCATCTTAATTAGGTGATAATTAAATATTCTAGCAAGAAACCTCTAATCAACGTGACAAAACATGCCAGTACAAAACATGGTTTCACAGTGATATTCCTAAAGACTGATAAGAATTTGCCTTTCTGGGAATTAAAAAAAAAAAGAAAAAGAGACAACATCATCATCATCATCATCATCATCATCATCATCATCATCAACAACAACAACAACAACACACACACACACACACACACACACACACAAAATCCTCAAATGTGTTGCCGAGTTGAGGATGCGACAGGACCACACTCAAAGAGAATGGGAAGAGATGGAGGGCATCCCTAAGGAACTGTCATTTTCTTCCCTGGCAAGGGAAATCCAATAAGACACTGCTTCAGGGGCACTGCTTCAGGGGCACTGCTTCAGGGTCCCGAGGGTGGAGAAGCAGAGGGTGGGGCACATTCATGGACTCCAATAACACTACCATTCCTTTCTGTTCTTCCTTATGGTGAGGGAAGGTGAGGTCTAGTTGCTAGACTCCACACTAGACTCTATTAACGTGAGTCTCAACTGCTCCGTGCTCAGCACAGCTACTTGCTCATCTCTCAGCCCCAGTGTATCCTGGGTCCAGACTTTGGGAAGCTCAGCTCCCACTGAAACCCTCCAGATTATGGCTATTCAGTTTTTTGGTTTTTGGTTTTTTTTTTTTTAAATATAGCATTATAAAGACCTAGATAATGCTTCTATTAAACATCGTTTAAGTATTATTAAATTCAATTTTTTTTCCAACCTAGGAAGTTCATGGTTCACAGTTAAATATAGAAGAAACATTCACAAAAAGCCTATATCAGATTAGTGCCCTGTTTAACTGATATAATTAAATATTGAATTGATCCAGTGTTGAAAGGTACTTTGCAGTGGGAGCTGTGCCACCAAACACTTAAAAGCTTTTGTTGTTTCTTGGCTGAAATGAGTCAAGTTAACCCATTGCTCTGCAGGCCTCGTTGGCAAGTTGGAAAGTTGACCTGAAAACTTTCTGATGCTAAAATGCTTCTCCAGATTGACCATTTGTTATCAATCAGGAATAATCAGTGAGCTAAGACAACCAAAGATCACTTGAAGCTGAAGACACAGTCTAACTGAAGTAGAGCAGCAATGGTATAACCAATGAAAGCACTCCTAAGCTCTACTTTCATTTGTTTGCACGCGCGCACACACACACACGTACATGTAGAACATCGCCAAGAGTGTTGGAGTTATTCTTCAAAAATATTAGCGCAAGTAATGGCCTACTGGGTAAACTGCTGGCCATGCAAGTAGGACCAGAGTTTTTGCCCCCAACATCCATACAAATATCTGGCATCCATACAGACAGAGAAACACTGCTGCCTGCCTCTATAACCCTACCGCTGAGGGTGGCATGATGGAAGAAAAAAGCAAATCAATCTCCAGGTCATCTAACTAAATTAATGAGCTTGGGAAAACAGACACACACAGACACACACAGACACATACAGACACATACAGACACACACAGACACACACACACACACACATATGCAAAGAGAGAGATAGAAAGAATCAGAGACAAAGACAGAGAGACAGAGACAAAGAATATTACCACAAGGAAAATTTACTCATTTTATCTTTACTATAACCTTAACACCTTAAAATTAACTTGAGGTTCGTTCAAAAGTCCCCTCACCACTATGGTCTGACAGTCAAGGACATGAAGAGAAGAGATACTCCATACTTTAATTGGGACTCCCATGATTCAAGGGGACAGTTTCTGCAGGAAGGTCAGCAAAGCTTTTCCAGTGTCTCCCAGTGCTATGAAGTGCTGTGTACCTCTACTGCTTATTGTAAACGCCCAGCTTCTAAATTTCTCCTCCTTTGTTTCCTCTGAGACAAAAACCCAGAGTCCAGTTCTTGAATGTTCTATTCCCAAACAAAAGCAGCCACAATGTTTTTCTTAGAGGACTTCAAAAGTATTTTGATGCCGGTGTTGTGAGTTAGTATGTTTTCCTCTGTTCATGTGATTTCGATCACGTTGAGAAAACTGAGAAAACTTGAGTTAGTATGTTTTCCTCTGTTCATGTGATTTCCATCACGTTGAGAAAACTTGCTGTGTGTGTGTTTTTTTAAAAGAGGTTCAGCATGTCCAACCAAAAAGTCTTTCATCCAGAACAGAAGCCAAGGCCTTGCAGCTTCCGTCTTCCTGTCTGTTGTGGTGAGGCTCTGGCTCCCAGAGTGTACTCACACTGCCCAAGGCCCAACCATCCGATGCGCAATCCAGCACCTAGCTTCCAACATGAGGTATTCCTACCAGAGCCACTCCCTCAGGTTCTGTTCCTTGTCCTGCCCCTGAGTCTGCTCGTTGGAGAGCTAACTGAATGTTATGTTTTGTTTCTCCATTTTGCATCCCACTGAGGCCAACTCAATGGAAACCTGAGAGCATGGGATAAAAGAGGCCCCTCTTGCTGCTGCCAAGTACTGGCTGCCTGCAGTGCACTCTCAGCTTCAGGCAGAGATCCAGTTCCTACTATGGACCAATCTGGATTCTCATCTTCTTTCTTTTTCCTATGAACTTGGGAAAAGCAGAACCTTACCTGTTTTCGGGTCTTCCAACATCTTTCTAGTGAATCCTCTCTCATTTGAACTCTGCTTGAACTATCTGATTTGCACTCGCCATTAGAACGTCGCAGATAAAAAAAAACTCTTCATTCTGAAGTTTAAAAATGTTTCAGCATTGATTATTTAGCATTCAGAAGATGATAAAGACAGAGTGAAATACAGCCCCATGCCCAAGAAGACTGTGGCATGGAAGGTTCTAGGAGTACTTTGTTAATGAAAAAGAAATGTAGCCTGAAATGTCCAGGTTCATGTCCCATTAGCAGCGCCACTAGCAAAAGAAATCATGTATCGTCCAAACTCCATTTAATGGGTATTTTATCAAAAGTGTGTCTACCACCACAAGAAGACCCACAGAGTCATCTACTCTGGGTCCGTGGGGGGCTCACAGACACTGAACTACCAACCAAAACCCATGAAGGGGCTGGACCCAGGCCCCCTACACGTTTGTAGCAGATGTGCAGCTTGGTGTTCATGTGGGTCTCCTAACAATTGGAATGGAAGCTGTCTGGGACTCTGTTACCTGTCATTGGATCTGCTTCTCCTAGCTGAACTGCCCAGTTGCATCTCAGTGGGAGAGGATATGCGTAGTCCTGCTGGGACTGATAAGGGTAAGGGTTAATGGGGGGAGGGTGTCATAAGGGTAGGACTGGGGAGGGGATTGTGATTGGGATGTAAAGTGAATAAATAAATATGAAAAAAAATTGTCCGAATAGAACACTCAGATAATTATCCTGATAACATGGGCATTAAATATATTGTGGTGGTCATTGTTGTATATGTGGTTAGAGATTATTAATAATCTGTAAGGTAAAAGTTGGATTTACCTCAAGTCACAGTAATGTCCAGGCAGTATGTAATCAGAGAACCCGTTCTGCTGGGAATAGAACTGCTCCTTTTCTCTTTGCCCCTGACACACAGAGGGCATTGCTTAGTTTATAATTGTCAGGCTGCCACAAACTAGAATCACCTAAGAAGGCTGCTGGGCTTGAGGAATTGTCCAGATAAGATTTCCCTGAGAGAGAGCCAGTCTCTCTGGGATTGACTCGATTGTTAATTGACATAGGCAGACCCAGTCCATAGTGGGTGGCACCATGCCCTAGGTTAGCCCCTTCTGAACTGTAAGTGTGAAGAAAGCTAGCTGACCATAATCAGTGGGTAACCATGCAGTGTGGGTATAATCGTTTCCCTCTACTCTTGACTGTGCAAGTGACAGACTAGCTGCTTGAGTTCTTGCCTCGATTTCCCCAGAATGAAGAACACTGATGCCGAATTGTAAACCGAATAAATTCTTTCCTCTCCTGTGTTGCTTCCTGTCAGGGTATTTGTTATGTGGACAGAAATGAAACTAGAACACAAAGTAACCTTTGAACACTAGGAGGTTAGAACACTAACCCCTAACCTTAATTTAAAATTTTAATTGTGGTAAAAAGACAACAACAACAACAAAACACAAAACAGCAATGAAAATACCATCTTAAGCAATTTTAAACAGTATTTTCTTAATTATTTGACAGTTTCATATGGTGTATTTTGAACAATTCCCTTTTCCTAACATCTCCCATAACTACCTGTTCTTCTCCTCCCGCTTCCCACCCAACACTGACAGTTCTCTTTCTTTTTGTTTCTTTTTCTTAACTTTAAATTTTTTTTTATCATGGAGCCCAATTTGTATTACCTAGCTCATCTTGGGAGTGAGGCCTGCCCTGGCTATGGCTGATCACACTGTCAAAGAAAACTGGCCCTCCCTCTCCAAGCAGCTGTCAAATGCCAATGGCTTCTCAGTTAGTGGTGGCCCTGCATACTTCCCTCCATCCTGAGATTTGTCTGGCTGGAGCTTGGGCAGGTCTTGAACACGTTGTCACAATCACTGTGAATTCACAAGAGCAACTGTGGAAAGCTCTGTTTCCCTGATGCTACCCACCACCTTTTGCCATTTCAACCATTTTGAAATGTTCAGAGCAGCTGTCTTCTGTACACTCACATTGTTGGGTAACTAACACCTACGGCTATCTTCAGAGCTCTTCTCACCTTGCAAAATGATTATGGGATGCCACTAACCAAGTCTAGGTCTTCTGTTCTTCTGGTTCCTGGCGACCATCACTGGCTATTTTAAACACCCCAGAAAAGTATTATCTAGTACATGTCTGTATGTGATTAGTGATTGCACTTAGCATAATATTCTCCAATTTATCCATGTTGCAGCATGGCAGAATTTACTTCCTTTTGAGACTCAATAAGATTCTATCCTACGTATGCACACCGTATTGCTTATCTGTTCATCTGTCAAGGGACATTTGAGTTTCTTCCGTCTCTAGATGACTATGTATAATGCTGCAATGAGCATGTGTGTGTATATCTCTCTTAGAGATCTTTGTATCAATTCTGTTGAATATGTATCTAGGAATAGAATTTCTGGATGCTATAGTGGTTGTTCTAAAGTACTAGGAGACCCCCATACACTTTTCCATAGCAACTATACCATCTCCCATTCCCACTAGGAAGGCACAGAAAAGATACAGTTCCTCTTCATTAATATTTCTGGTTGTGTGTGTATATATATATATATATATATATATATATATATATATATATACATATATATATATATTTTATTTTTTGTCATGACTAATCTAATGCATGTAAAATAATATTTTTTTACTTCCATTCCAGAAATGATTAGTGATTTTAAACAAATTTTTATATGCTCATCTGCATGTTTTGTTTGGAGACACATCTATCTAAGTCCTTTGACTATTTTTAATGGGGCTGGCTTTTGTTATTGCAAGAACTATAGGACTTCTTTATGTGCTATTGGTATTAAACTCATTTTCAGATATATAGCTCACACATATCTTTCCACATCCATGAGCTTCATTCATATGTGCTAACAGCATCTTTCAATGAACTGCAATTTTAGAAATCTCAATGTATTTCAATTTAGCTATTTTTTGCCTTTGTGTCTCTGCTCTTGATGTTGCTAACATTTTCTTTGAAGAATTGTATAGGATAGCCACCTATCCATTTTGCACTAATTCTGCATGTTATATAAGGTGTGTTACGGTGTGTTACATGTAAACACACAGCTGTCCCACTCCCACTCTCTAAGACTTAGCCCGTTGCAGGGTGGGGATGCTCTTTGCTCCTTGTGTGAAAGCATTTTGTCCACACATGTAAAGGTTTATGTCTGGGTTCTTAATTTACATGTTTTAGTTTTGTGGTTTATATCTCTGTCTTTATGCCAGTATTACAGTGTTTGTGATGATTACAGTTTCGTGACAAGTCCACCATGAAATGTGGGACCTCCAACTTTATTTATTTTTATGATTATTCTATCTATTTGTAAACCTCTGGGATTTCACTTACATTTTAGAATCAAATTTTCTAATTTAGCAAAACTCCCTTAACTTTAAACGTTATTGAAGCCAACTAAAATCCTGCCTTAAATGAACCACCGAAAACTTCCAAACTCTTGAATTCACACCAATATTGCATTAGGACATTTCCCTACACTGTTAAACAGGCACACATTGGTGAATAGGTTTAAGGGTCTGTCTCTGGCTCATAGCTAAGTGTGAGGAGCCTGAAAGATTCTCCAGGGCATGACTTTTGCAGATAGTGACAGGGATCCAGTATGTACCCACCTTGTAGTTGTGTCTTGTGAACCTGTGATCTTCAGCTCTGCCCAGCAGAACAGTATAGAATGGGGTTGCTGGTCATGAGTAATCTGCAGGGAGGTGTGTTCTCCATGGAGGTCACACACACACACACACACACACACACACACACACACACACAAATTCACCTGCATTTCATTCACCAGTTCTAAACGTTTGTCCTTTAACTAGAAGGGAAGCTGGGGATCACGCAGGGGCATTCCATTTGGTCCACACGATGGATGCCCCAAACATTTTTTTTTTTTCCTTTTGAAAGATCCTCCTTACATTGTCGGTTGTCTCGTGTTTAATTTTGTGTCTGTCATGGCTCCCAGTTCTACTGTATTTTGGGAAGAGAAACAATATGGTGTGCATCTTGGTGTCTCCTCTCGTATCTAGCAAAATGTTTCTCTTATACTTGATGCGTTCGACGTTCAGCCTAAATACTAATGTGCACTGTTTTAGAGACTGGAAATATTTTGGTATGAGAATTCACCTAATTCTGTGAATCTGATTTACAGGATCCATCAGTACACACACACAAATGAATGGAAACTCATATTGATGCTGAATATTACAAAGTATAAGCACACCATTATATATATATATATATATATATATATATATATATATATATATCCTCATAACCAAATTTGAAAACAATGATGCTATTAAATAAACTAAAAGGATTCCTTATGTGGATGGTTAAAAATCTTACCCTATGGAGATTATAAGACAATAAGGAAAAGAGAAGGTAACTATAACACTGCCAGGCAATTAGCAGGTACTTCCAAGGTCCCTGGAGGAGTCGGAGTTTTCAAACAGCATTCCCCAGTCTCCTGTGCTGAGCCTGGTGTGATAGGCACCCTGTCAGGAGTAATAAAGAAAAATGGCAGCCTAACTACAAACAGAAGAAACACGGTCGCTGGTGTGTTTCCACCCTGCCAGCACTTTCCTGTCATACCCTAATGGGATCACATGAATAATTTTGTTTTCTCTAATAGGAACCCAAAAATACATAATCTCATCAGGTTGTTTTGCTATCATGGTATGAAAGGAATGAATACGAGCAGATAAAAAGAAAAGATAAGCAATATAAATATAGCAAAAGGGAATATTTGCAGACATGATTATTTTAGATATTCATATGGCATCTGTGATAAGAATGTTGTCTCTGCTCACCCTGTGTTCTTGATGAACTATGGGTAGTTATCCGAGAATGGCAGGCGTCTCTGTCTTCCTATGTTTTTATACTGGGAAAAGAATGTGTCTCTTTGACTTACATATGCTTTATTTATTTATTTATTTATTTAGCTCAATCGTGTACTTATGAACCTGCAATCGACTCCCATGGTATAATCCAAATGACTTGGACAATTTGTTATTGTCAGCTTTGGAAATGAAACCATGAAGGTGTCCCATAGCTCTGAAAGCATACCAAGTCAGTTATTTAAAATTATTTCAGTAAAGCCTCCTCCTCCCGCCCCCCTCACCCCCCCCAAGGAGTGTTTGGAGAATTTTTAGTTGGGTTTTGCCTGAATTGTTAGACAAGTTACTTAACTTCCTATTTGCTTGTGGGTTGGGTTGAAATCCAAAACTAGATCTGCCAGAATTCACATTCTACAGTGCATGCATATAATAAGCATTTAATAAACACTGGTTGAAATTAAGTCAGTTGAATTGAACTGAACTGAACTGAAAAATTAAAGACTTGTGTGGTTCAGCAAATTAGAACATTCTGTTAAAAAAAAAAAATGGACAATCCAATCGCTCGCCCTGCAGCCACAGGCTCTGCCCACACACAAAGTGTAGGTGTAGGAACAATCACGTGCTCAACCAGTCGCGCACACTGGCCCCGAAAGCACGTTATTTTTGCATAATGTCATTGTGAATTTCCTGTCTTTGTAATTCAAGAAATATGGGCCTTTACTGACCAAAAGGAAGAAATGAATTATTCAACAATGATGTTGGAAAATTGGCTTGCTCTCTGGGGGGGGTGGGGAAGCCCTCAGATTTTCACCTTAGACCACACAGCGCAATAAATTCGAGCTGATATTAAAGCGTGAAATGTAAAAAGTAAAAGCTCCCAAACCGGAAGGACCATCTCTGGCAAGGGTTGGCAGAGAAGCAACGTAGGAAACGAGGGTTCTGCAGTTAATGTGTCATACACCTCCGCTGCCTTTTTACGAAAACAATGTTCGTGCGTGATTTTAAAGTGAGCCGGAGATCTGAAGTGAATAGTCTGTTAATTGTAAATGATGCAAAACTTCCAAAGTGATGAAATAAAATCAGGAACTCTAGCGTGATTTCTTAATGTCAGTGAGAGCATCAGACAAAGAAATAACTGGTGAAAATATGAAAGTGGAGAAATCTTTTTTAAAAAGCGGGGGGTTCTTACAAGGCATCAATATCTTCAGTGCCTAAAGACAGTTACAGCTTAGTAAGGACAACATGAATTAGAGGGAAAAAGAGTTTGAGGGTAATATAATAAAAGCATAACCTAAATATAAGCATTTCACACTTGCAAAAGAATATTTATCATAATCTTCTTAATAATATTTTTAAAAATTAGGGTTAATCTCAACGTATAACAAAATAACACCAAGTACACTACTGTCTGGAGAATATGTGGTGGCGTAAGTACAAAAAGGGGCTTTAGAAAATAGACACAATTGGTAAAACATATGTAGATGTTTCTAAGTGATTTTGTATTGTTTGCATGTGTGTGTGTGTCTGTCTGTGTGTGTGTGTGTTGTATGCACATGTGCTAGGCTATTGAGGTGGAGTCAGAGCCCCTAGAACTGGAACATTGCATGGTTTTTTGCAGCCTGATATGAATACTAGGAACTGTACTTGGGTCCTCTGGAAGAGCTGCAAGCACCTCTAACCCCATCTCTCCAGCCCCCCTACCTGTGCTTTTATGTGCACATGCACATGAAGTACTGAGAAGAAAATGCATGAATATATTAACAATGCTTAGCCTTTACCAATGAGACTGTTGCTCTTTATAGTGTTTTTTTATGTACTTCTTAATTGTTTTCCTATAAAAATAGTGTAGTGTATGATTCTACGATGAAACCAAAGCATTCATTTGATGTCTGGCTCATCTTTCCTAAGAACTTACTCCATACATGATTCCTCAGTTTTAATTTAATAACACACCACAGAGATGTGGAATGAATAGAACTGGAAAGGTCTCTGTGTGCCTAACTCTCATGTAGTTCTGCTTAGTGTACAGCAGGAGAAACAATGATCTGATAGCGCTTTGATCCACCTAATATTAACATCTATGCCCACACTCTGTCTTTATGGTCATATCTCCTATTAGTCTACCTATTTTTCACCAAAGTACAGATAATACAGGATGATTATAAATGGCACTTTTTGAAATAGATCACCTTTTTTTTTTTCTACTTGTCTGAGAAAGGCTTCGACAGAATAAGTCCAAGTAAACAGGTAAAAGGTGGCCCTTCAGGGATAAGCTCATTAATTTCTCTTCTCAGGGGTGTGGCTAGTCCCACATTATGCATCTTCCTTGCTGTTTTCATCTGTTTCTCATCATTCACTGAAGCCACTCCACTTCAGATAAAATGCGTAGGCCATTCCCAAATAAACACAGGTCATCTTGACACCTTCAGACACAAAGGCACCTGTCAGTCATGCTTCACCTCTAGTCTGTTTGTCTTTCCAGTACTGCTTTTGCCTTCTGGTTCTGCTGTCAATGTTGTTTCTGCCACTGTAATTTGGCAGAAATAGAGATATAAGAGTGGATAAGGAGGACGGTTGAAACAGAGCTAAGTAAAAGAGGCGCCATTCTGTGCAACATTTCATATTTTATTTCAAACCACTCCACTTTCTGTAAATGTAAGTGTCACTTTTATTTCCTCAGAGGAATGGATGAGATGGGAGCCATATCCAAGCTTTGTAAATATACAAAGTGTGTCTGAGCTCAGAGTGGTTCCTTCTCTGTACTAACTCTCCCTAGGTCTAGGCCTGGAAGCGTCTAGCCTCTGTGCAGCAATCTAATCTTCTGCAAACTTGGACCTTGCAGGTGTCAGCTTCCAGCTTCCATCTGCTAATCTAGGCCTAGAATACTTCAGCCCCCAAGGCTTACTACTGAATAAATTTACTCTTTCTAGCTCTTTCTAAACTTTGACTGGCTGATTTAACCCGACTGTTCTGGTTCAAACTCCTCTCTAAACTGACTGATTCAAATTGCCTTCTCTTGGCTTCTGACAGAATTGCTCTGCTTGGAAAGACTGCCTCTGAACTCCAGGAACTGAACTGTTCCAAACTGAACTGAGCACAACTGAACTGAATTCAATTGAACTGAACTCAATTGCTTCTCTCTCCTGCACTTCTCTTTTTATGTAGCCTTTATTTCCTGTTTGTTGTCACAAAAGTTGGAAGTATCCTATCTCTGACTCATTCTGTCAAATCTTCCTCTGATTTGTCACTTTGTTTGCCCCTCAATTAGATGTCATTGTTTGGGAGTAAAGATGTATATTAAGGGCATGTCTGTATTCCAGGCAAAACAATCAAAGGTATGTAGTTGTGCCAGGAGGTGTTCATGAACCCCTAAAGACCACCAAGGAGCCGATTCTGATGCAATTGCGCTAGGGTCTCTTTATTCAAGCTTGAGTTTGGACCACACCACCGTATCTGACACAAAAGATTGGGGAGAGTCGGTGGACCCTGAGCCAAGTTTTAGGCAAGCACTTACAGAGGCAAGAAGTGGGTATCTAGCCTGGCACACATCTGTTGTGTGTGGGGGTGGGGGGCGGAGCACTATGGCTTTTAACATAATTGGCTGGTGCTGGGAACCAAATCATAAACTTAACTTTTGCTTTCTTCCTTATTGGTGGTTGTTAGGAAGTGAAGTATCATGGATCAGGCTTGTAACCTGGAAGTGCAGATTTGTTGATAAATAACCTGGAAACTGGTGCTGGGTGTCAGTTAGTTAACTTGAGTTCAAGCTTAGGTCAGGTTCTCTAAGATAGAGTCTGAACCCAAAAGATCTGGTCTCTCATAGTGTGTCTGCGTTCCAGCCAGCTCATATCTTTGGGTGTGATTTCTCTTGCCAGAACAGCCATGTTGGTGGATTAAAAATTCCCCTACAACTTTCTAATCATGTAAGACTGTCAATCTGATAAGATTGAGAATCACCATAGAGTTGGAACTCTGGGTATGTCTGTGAGGGTGTTGATGTTAAGGTTTAACTGAGATAGGAAAAGCCACTCTGAATGTGGGCAGCCCTATCCCATGGTCCAGGAGAAAGGGGAGCATCTGACGTCCTCTCTGTTTCCAGACTAAGGATGAGCTGTGACCAGCAGCCTCACACTTCTGCCATGACTCCCACGCTGTGGATGACTAGACCCTCAATCTATGAGACAAAAACCAATGGCTTTTTTTCAGGTATTTTGCCACAGCAGTGAGATATGAAGTTAACAAAAGCCTCATTCTAAACTGTCTTCTTTTACAATGTCTAAAGTTCAGCTTTAATAGAATGAGGAATTGAAATATTCTTTTTGAGAAATCAAAACATTTCTGGGAAAGGACAAAAGTTATCAACTCTTTGGCATGGAAATCTTTTAAATCAGTTCTGTGTCTACACACAAAAGAGCCTAACTTGCTTTGAGATTTCATTTGTGAGCTGTAAAACTTTGGGGACATGGAAGCTAGGGGCTCTAAAGCAAAGGAGAGTGAAACAAAACAATGGACACACCTCATGACCTTTATTACATGGGGCTATAGGCAGCCATCTGTCCTGCCCCTGTGACCAGAGCACTCATTCTCATCTGTGTCATTGCCATCACATGGAAAGAAAAGATCTCTTCATGGTGACAGTTGCAAAGGAGCCACTAGTACCTTACAGGGGCACTGCCTCTTTACCATTTCCATTCGTGAACTGAGGCACAGTGATTGAATCTGGGAACCTATGGAGTCGCCAGATACTTACCTCTGGATTAGTTCCTTTATCATAACAGGAAGAGAATGACAATGAGACACCCCCCTGCCCCCACAACAGAGAGTTGCAGGGACTCTCTGACCTGGCCCTGTGTGAGCCTAAACAATACAATGTGAATGACAGATCAGGACCCAATTACAGGAAACATGAGTAACACCAAGGGGAGTTTTGTGAATGCAGTCCTCCTACTAAGGTCTTAGAGAATGTCCACTTCCACAGAATTTATTGTTTATTCTAAAAGAAAAACAATGGGCCAGAATCTCAGAAAGCACTTGGGATCTGGCCTGCGTGAGTTTTGTCTGGGTTATTCATTTCTTTATTTAATCCATGAGATCATATATGATGAATCAAAGCACTGAAAGTGGGATTTGAAAACGACTTAGAAAGTGTTGGTTTGGGACCCATGTAATAACTGGAGATTATTACCTACTTTGTACTATAATTTTGTTACTTATAAACTGATGATTTGGTATTAGTTATTTGGGAGACTTTGAAACTAAGTAACAGTACTGATGCAGGATACCATCAGAAAAATTATCTTAGAGACACCCACCTTCTAGTCCTTCTTCTCAAAGGCAATTGATGCAGGTCAATTGTACTAGAAAGTATCTTAGATACAGGAATTTAAAAAACAGTTGATTCTCAATAAGTCATATACAGACCACTCGTAGGTGAAGCACTTTCGTTTGTGTGTGTGTGTGTGTGTGTGTGTGTGTGTGTGTGTGTGTGTGTGTGTGTGTGTTCCTGGCTAGTCTGGAACTCACTATGTAGACCAGTATGGCCGTAAACTCACAGAGATCCACCTGAATCACCATCTCAACTGCTAGGATTAAAGTCACATGAATTTTAAGGTAGGAATAATAAACTCACATGTTAACTCAGGCCTTGCTAGGTTGTCCCTGTGCAATGGTAGACAGTAAGGAAGTTCCTTGGATCTTATTATATATGTTGCAGGGAGGAGGAAAGAATCTGTTTGGAGCTCACACAATCAGTACAGAGCTAAAAAGACGTGCCTTCATATATCAATAGCATCTGTTAAGTGCCTCATAAGGAAAAGGGGGAGTTGTCAGTGAATGGAGCTATTTTTCAATTTTTCCCAAATGGGGGTAGGGAAATCTAGAGATTACTGAAGTCAAAGCACATAGGCTATAAACTGTTTCCCATAAGCAGTAGGATCACACTCTTCCCAGATAAAGATGCTATGATGGCCTGCTCAGTCTTCTTCATAATTACAAGTTTCCAAATCTTTCAAAGTTTAGAGACTACATATGCTGTAAGGCTAGCCAAGCAGAGGCATGAGACTAAGATCTGTCTCATTTGTCTAAGATTATCTGTTGTTCCTCAAAGACCTTCAAATGAACAGTTTGACTTTAATCCCTTCTAACTCTGCATTTGTTCATTAAGAACAAGACTAGAGAATGTTTTATCATTCACAGTGTTTTTAGCCTTTCAGACCATTCATAACATTTGCACTCTTGCAAGTACATTGGCATCACACAAGTCACATATATGAATGTTGGTGTGTCTAATGAGTTCCCTGGCCTCTAAAGTACATAGGTCGTTAACTGATACCCCCATCGAATGTGTGTTGGTTATTTGAGTGGATTGTACCCCCATCGAATGTGTGTTGGTTATTTGAGTGGATTGCAAGAATTCCAGGTCAGTGGATAATTCTGTTTTCACTGGGTTGAGGCTAGGATAATTCAGGCAGGAAGAATGTATTCATTCCAACTGGGATTTTTCCAAAGCATGTGGTTAAACAAATCTATTAATAAATTGTGACTTCAGTAAGTAAAGGTACACACAGGCATCATGCATGCTTAAATGATATTTTGTTAATAGACTGTCCTGGCAGGTTGGAGTGTTCTTTTAAGCTTTTTAGCAGCAACAAGCTGCTTCCTAGTCAAGAATCTTAAAATAACCATGTCATTACATAAACATTCTACAATCTCCCGGCTGCCAATCCATATTCTATTTTTTGGGGAAGAAAATGAACTAAGATGAATTTGAATGCTAATGATCTTTAAGACTGTGGACATCCCAAACACATGTACTAGAGGACTCATGTTCCAGGTATTTCTGACTTTTGCAAGATTAATTTATTGCAAAAGTACACGTTTTATAAACCTGGTACCAGAATCAACATAAATAACATGCAATAATAATACTGCCATGGAGATAAGAACATAAACCATTGTAGGTATCTCAGCGTGGCCATCTAAGCCATGGGGACCCCGAGATGATCCCCATAGCTAAAGGAATAGCAAATATGGCCAGCTCAACAATTCAAATTGCACTTGAGATTTAAAGTGTGCTAGAACTAAATTGGATGTAGTGAGAACTCACTTCTTTACCGGTAGAACTCAGGCAGCAATGAACAAGTCAGACAAGTCCAATAGATCCCAGAGGGACAAATCAGACTCCCCAGTAAAAACCAAGAGGCACACCAAATAGAAGAGAAAGGGGGAAAAAAAGAAGGAAATCATCTCTGGAAGATTTAGGGGGTTGTTGTGAAAGACAGTTGGCAGCAAGAAACACTAGGAATAGGGCAGAAGCCAGCAGTGGCTTTTGATGACTTGGTATGACTGGATTACAAAGAACAAGTAAAGACAAAGCTGAGAAATGAAGCAACAGACAGACTAAATGAAGGACCACTTGAGTAGTCCCTCAAAAGAGGAACACTATTGGTGGAAATAAACTCAACAATATTAAGTAGATAGTCCTCAAAGATGGCTCCCAGTGAACCAAGCCTCATCACAGTGATTTGGGGTTAGCCATTTAGTCTATTTAAGCCCATAGAACTTGGCAGAGATGAGCCTTTATTTATTTGTTTATTTGTTTATTTATTTATTAGAATTTTGCAGTGTTCAGTTCTATCACCTGGAATGCTTTCTCCTAAAAGTCAGCTACCACATTGTGAAAACCCCATGTTTTTCCAGAGAAGTCAAGATGCCAACAGTCCAAAAACTGTTCACAGAAAATCCAGTGCCAAATTCCAGCCATGTATCAGATATCCAGCCAAGTAAAGGTCTATCTAGTCCATCATACGGAACAGAAGAACCACACAGCTGATCTCAGTCAACTCAAAATTATAGAAAAAATGATAGTTGCTTTCAGCCTCTTATACATGGGAATATTTACTATCTGGCAACAAAATGTGGGGTCTTTGGAGGTTACAGGTATACATAAGAAAAAGGTACTGATTATACAAAAGACATTTGAAATATGAATTTGACTATCTTAAATAAATTATAAATTTTATTTAACAATCTCTTTAAGACAGAAATGGGCTTATACAATGTGTTTAAGAAGGTTTCTCTCAAAGAAGTTGAAATTTACAATAGTTTATAACTAACAGGCAAATTAATTTATCTAAAAAAATCTTCTCTTTTATTATATTACCCTGATTTGGTATGAGGTGGGATAGAAAGTTTAAATTTTTTCTTTATATTTCTCATCTCCATATGGATTGTCACCAGTATTCGTAGTGACCATAGAAATCTAGTATTATTCTTCTCAAAATAGTGTTGTTTCTTCCTTTGCCACTGTAACTAAATTTAATTTCTACAATTTAGGGTCTCAATCCTAAGCATGTTCTCTATTTATAATGGCTATGGGTTGTATAACATTATTTCTATGTTTGTTTGAGAGGAACATCTTTGGGAAACAGCATGACTGTAGCACTTAGAACTTGGAAAGATGACTAGAGGTTAAGTAATGCTGAGTTACTAGTATTCTATAATTCATCCAGGAAGGGAGACTTTACCCTGTGAACAATGGGATGCTAGAAAAGGTCAGAAGTCAAGGAGTGATTTGAAAAGATTTCCTGTGCTTGTGGATAGTGGCTTAAGTAGATGCCTCTCTGCTTCTGAAAGGATTAGGACTTTTAGAGTAAAAAATTTTTAAAAAATCACAGAAAGGTAATTTCAGCTTTCAGATTCCCAAACAACGATGAAACTCACTGCTTTGGAGGTTCAAGAACCAAGGTTTTATAGGGAAAAGTTTGCTCATCAGGTGACAGAGCGCTAATATAATTGGCAAAATGTATGAGTACATAGTAAATAATGACTAATTACTACAAAGCCCCCATGTCTATATTCTAACCATCCATGTGGTATGAGACCAATAACTCATAAGTTTTTGTTTACCATTATTGTGGAAAAAAAATTGTACACTGAGTGAAGGTGTGTCTCTGTCCTTCTTCACCTACCTATGGCACCTTCTGATTGGTTTAATGAAGAGCTGATGGCCAGTCATGAGGCAGAAAAGGACAGGTAGGTATTCCAGGCAAAGATAGGAACTCTGGAAAAGAATCAGGCTTGTGGGATTCACCATCCATACACAGAGGAAAGAACAGGTACCAGGACTGAAAGAAAGGTAACAGCCAACATGGCAGAATGTAGATTAAAATAAATGGGTTATTAAGTTATACAAGCTAATTGGGAACAAGCTTAAGCTATAAAGCATAAGCTTTCATAAATAATAAAATGTTGCTGTGTCATTATTGGGAGCTGGCAGATTGAGAAAATCTGGTGACAATGTTATTTTTTACCAATTTACTGTTTCTCTGAAGTGATACTGAAGTAATAAGGTGAGATAGTTAAGATAAATCAAGGTGTGTTACTATATTTATAGGACAATCAAGGTAAGAGTTTATCTACAAACAATAGGTGGAGAAAGAGTGGTTGAAAAATATAGAAGAAAAGTTGTATTGCACAACCAGGCATCCTGTAGAATGTGCTGGGGCCAGGGACCAAGAACAACTCTTTAGCTCAAGGAGCTTCTTGGAAGAGTAGACATCAGCGGCAACAAACACTCACCCAACCTCTGAATGAGCATCTCCAGGACCTAGACCCAGTGTCATCATCATTAACATATCCTTTCCCAAAGAGCAATTTACCACATCCTTTCAGAACATCTTATCAAAAACTATCTGGATTCTGACAATAGGAACATATAACCATGCCTACCTCGTAAGAGAGAAGGAACATGTGGAACAGTTAGAGAGGCATCAGTTAAATCCCAGGGCACAACTATCATTCTTACTTGAACAGAGGGCCCTGAGGCTCTGCAGGCTTTCTGATCTCGAGATAGGACAGAGAAGAGACACAAAGACTGTTATGACAACAGAGATGGCCTCTGCATCTTAGAAGATCTTTGGAAAGCCTCAGTCATGGGAGAACAATATTTACCTGATGCTCAGCTTCACCAACCTGACTGTATGTAACCCTAACAAGCAAATTACCCCTACTGTCATCTAAAGAAGTATAGGGATGGTCATTCTGTAGAAGCAGGCAGAAGGCAAACCCTAGTTTCTATCACACTGGAGTTGGGAGAATGGAGAGTAGGGGTGGGGGGAGCTTTCAGTAGTCAAATGAAAATAAAAAAGATTTAGAGGGAGATCAAAGGTGTTTTTGGAAGAGGAGATCAAATCATTTAATTATTGGACAGTCTCATACCATAAACAGGCTTCAACATAAACCCAATACAGAGAAAAGCTAAACCTATTTTTATTTAACCCCTTCCCTTCAGGAGAAGAACAGAGGACTTTCTAATGACACCATCTGCATCCAATCAACTGTCTAGGTCTTTAGCTTTGATTCATCAGTTTTTCAGATTGTTAACCACTTACCAGGGATTTTTTTTTTTTTTTTTTTTGCATAGGAAATTGGTTGGTCTGAGTCTCTGATTTATAGCTCTGACCATAGATCTCCAGGAGGATGGGGTATTGATGGTCAAGAAAGGACATTGGCCTTTTAAGATAAGTTATTCCTTTGTGTGTTTCTGAAAGCTGAATCTGTACAAAACTAAACGTATTTGTGGGGTCATTGGTGGCAAGAGAAGCTAGATGCAGGGCAATGTGAGAGTAAATGACTAATGGACAAGCAACACCTGGAAAACAAGGGGCATAGAGCCAGTAGACTAAGGTGCCAGCTTGTCTGGCAGTTGTTCCAATGCCATGTTCTAAAATATCAAATGACTCTGCAATGAAGAAATAATTTGAGATTCTACAGACAAAAGGAAGATTGCCTTAGAGAGAAGAATGAGCGGAGATTTGAACCAAAAGTTCAAAAGCAAGGATGTGATGGGGAGGTGAGGGGTGGGACACACTATTCAGAGAACTCAACTCTACCATTTGGTCTCTTCTCTGGTGCCAGCAGTTGGCATTTGGAGACACATTCTGAGACCCAAGAGACCCTTTATTCATGAACTAATTGGAGTCCCAACTTTGTCCTATGTTCTAATCAAAAGAAGGAGGGCATCACCATTTAATACCCACCCTCAACATACCTCTACCTTGGACTCACTACTGTCACATTTTTTCTTGTTTTAATTTGAGCCAGAAAAAGCAGCCTATCACCATTCTCTCTCGACTATTCTTCCATTGAACTTAAAGTTAATTAACATCTACTGAACCTTTCTTGGACACATGGCACAGTGCCAAATTCCTAAAAATAAAAAACGAGAGTAGATGTGTAGGCTGTGTGCATAAAGCCAGAGGATAAAAAGCAAGTAAAGTTTAATCAGGTCAAAACTGAGTTTAACATTTTTCTCTCACATGTTTACAAGAGTCCACTCTACCGATAAACCCACTAGCAGCAGGAAGCATTTGCATTGCTAAATATGTTGTATTTAAGGGCTTCTTCTAATCACTTCCCTTCAAATAATTAAAGAATATGAATGCAATATGAATGTGAGTCTTTTCATGCTAATATCTACAAGGTTCGAGCAGACCCTCAGAGGCAGTCATTCTGAGAAGTATCAATCTGCAACTGATCTGTTATCCCTTATCACACACATACTTTCCATTCTCTTTGCTTGGGACAGTTCTCGACCTAGAGCTGCCCATTAGCATAATGGGTATTCAAAGAATATGAACACTTGGGATGCTGAGCACTGCCTCTGTGTAGTAGACTCAACATCTAGTAACATCTTTCTTAGGATGTTATAAGGTGGAACCCGAGAAGAATACATCTATAGGCCTGCTCTTGAGGTTTGAATGTGAAGTGTCCTCCAGAGCTCATGTGTTTGAACACTGGGTACTCAGATGTTCTCGGTTGTTTAAGGCAGTTAGTTGTTGAACTGTTAAGTGGTGGAGACTTGCTGGTGAAAACGGGTCACTGATGCAGAGTCTTGTGGGTTTACAGCCTAACCCTACTTCTTACTTCTCCTTTGTTTTGTGAGTGCTGATGCAGTATGATGAGCCAGTCCCTCCTCCTGCCACCGTGCTTCCCCTGCTTGTTGTCATGTTTTCCCCCAACACAATGTTTTCTTATGAAGCTATGACCTTAGTGTAATGGTTTGTATATGCTCAGCCCAGGGATTGGCACTGTTAGAGGGTG
Organism: Arvicanthis niloticus; assembly: GCF_011762505.2. Taxonomy (NCBI): domain Eukaryota; kingdom Metazoa; phylum Chordata; class Mammalia; order Rodentia; family Muridae; genus Arvicanthis; species Arvicanthis niloticus. Next base: position 20,331,883 of record NC_047671.1, read on the forward strand.
TGACCCTGTTGGAGTAGGTGTAGCCTTGTTGGAGTAGGTGTGTCACTGGGGATGTGGGCTTTAAAACCCTCATCCCAGCTACCTGGTAGTCAGTATTCTACTAGCAGCCTTCAGATAAAGATGTACAACTCTCAGCTCCCCCTGCACCATGTCTGCCTGGACGCTACTATGTTCCTGCCTTGATGATAATAGACTGAACCTCTGAACCTGTAAGCCAGCCACAGTTAAATGTTGTTCTTTATAAGAGTTGCCTTGGTCATGGTGTCTGTTCACAGCTGTAAAACCCTAACTAAGACACTTAGATAAACCGTTACTCTCTTGCATGGCCATTATCAGGTTTTTGTTGTTTGTTATCACAGCAATATGAAAAGAAACTAAGACACCTAACAATCAAATCCTCAGAACTTTTCCCGACTCTACCTTCAATTACTCTTTGCAAAGTTATAAGCTACAAAGGCAATGGCCTGAAATTCCTGTGTCCCATGCTTACTCATGTTACCACCAAGATATTTGTACTTCTCCATCCTTTGTATACAGTCTTTTTCTTAAAGTCAAGCAGCAAGCAAAACTATTACTAAATGTGCATGTTCCAATGTTTGGATATCTTATCTCAGTGTTTGGTTTACTTTGATGTGTAAAGAGAATTCACTAGTTAGAGTCAATGTTCAAAGAGATACTCGTGAGGACGACAGATCCATATCAATTCATCACTGCCTAAGTTAGGATTCCCTAGACATACTGAATACAACTTAGAAACAGCCAGTACATGGTTAGTTACAAAATTTAAGCTTCTGTCTCATAGTTTTAAGCTGAATTATCTGTGTTGCCCTTCAGGGAATGTAAACATTCCCCTGGGACATCATGAACTCATGCATAACTCAGACTATAACTCACTGGTCTCTGAGGAGACACGGTATTACTGAAGTTGTGACAGAAGAATTAGGGAAAGGCCCAAGAATAAAGAATCAATTTTTCTGAAATGCTAAGCAAATACCCAGATCAGAGGAGGCTTTTCTTTACTTTTAACTTTAGTTTTTTAGGTTGTGTATGTTTGTTTGTTCTTTCACATTAAAGAAATACGGGTAAAGCTGTGTATACAATAGCCATGACTGGGCAATTTCCATTAGAAGCTTCTTCCCAGTGTTTGGACACAGACAATTTGCTCTCTGGGTGGAGACCATTCTGGAAAGAATATCTCTGGCTGTCTTCCACTGATTTTATCCCCACCTTCAAGTACTGTGCAAATATGTAAGTCAATTTTCTAACCTGCATTTTGAGGCTCTGGGAAAATCAAGCCTTCATAGGTAAAAGTCAAGCTCAATTCCAGAGCAGTTTAAGCCGGTCTTTCCCTGCTGGCTCCCAGGATCTGAACAGTTATCCTGAATGAACAGATGAAGTGCCAGTTGGGGGTCATAATTCTTATCAGAGGTCCACTGGGATGGGGATGTAAGGGGTCTTCTGTTTCTGTGTCTTATTCAAATATCACACTTATAAATATCACACTTACCTCTAAGGCAGGCATTGGTGACAAGATATAGAAGAAAATTTCCAATGAAAATTCCTTTCTGAAGATACTTTTCTGCCATTGAAGTGGATGATTATGACCCAGATTACATTGAGAATGTCTTTTGCCTTGTGGAAGAAAAACAAAAAAAATCACATTTAAGATTTCCCGTTCAGTAAGACCTGGTTGTTCCTATGACATCATTGTTTCTAAGGTCTTAGGCTATATGCCATGGCAGATGCAGAGTTTTTCTGGTTCTCCTTTTCAGTTCTCCCAGTGATTGAAGGAACTTGCTCTGGGAAAAGTGAGAAGAGAAAGAGGAGACATGAATGTATCAAGACTAGCAATCTGAAAGCCTAAATATCAGTCAATCAAACTGCTCTCTATGAAGGCAAATGAATAGAACCAGAAAACAAAAGTCATCCTGAATGAAGTAACCCAGAGACCCAGGAAGATAAAGTATGCATTCACTTAGAATGGGGTGTTAGCTGATAATTAAATAATAACCAGCTACAATCCATAAATCCAGAGAGGGCAGGAAGGAGGACGGGATCTAGTGGTAGGGTGTAGCAAGGGGATTCTCGGTCAAAGTGGAGATAGAATAGATTTTATGGGTAGGCTGGGAGCAGGTGGGGTGGGATCTGTGGGTGGGGATCATAAGGGGAATGATGGGGTGGAGGGAGAGAATGCAGGGGGGACAGTTGGAATTAAGGGAGGTCTTCAGTGTGTGTGTGAAAACTTTCTGGAATCTATGAAGGTAATCCTAATGAGGACTCCTAGCAATGGAGGAGAGTCACCTGGCCATCTCTTGTGACCAGGAAAGGCTTTCAGTGAGGGTATGAGTTTGTACCCAATTGAGTTGTTGTCTATGGGGGTCCCATGGAAATTCCAAATAACTGAGGCTGTCTTTAAGACAACAGGTTACTCTTTACAAACCAACAGTGGGTTCCTATTGCAGAGGAAATTATTCACACAACTCATTGTACATGGAGAAGTCAAGCTGGTGCCTGCAGCCAGCTCTCCCCTCTATGTCCTAGTCTCTTTGATGTGGGATGGTACTCTTCAGGATACCGAAAGGGAAACATGGACACCAGCACAGCCACAAATCTTTGATTGACAATCTGTCCTGCCTACAACCTATGCTACGGCAATGGTGGCATAGAACTTGTGGGAACAGCCAACCAACATCTGATTTGACCTATGGCCCAACCCATGAGAAGGAACGCACACTTGTTAGGGTAACCAAGAACCAGAGACTGGATAGCCCAGAGACCTAGGATACTGGTCCAAACAAAAACAAACAAAACAAACCAATAAAATTATTCCTAATTTTATTCTGCTATACTCATAGCTTGGTGCCCTGCCTAGTCATTATTAGAGAAGCTTCCTCTGATAGCAGATGGGAACAGATGCAGAGGCCCACAGCCAGATACGATGCAGAGAATCTAAATTGGAGGTCTCCATCAAAGCCCTTCCCTCAGAACTCAGGGAATCCTACTGAGAAGGAAATGAAATGATTTAAAAAGCCAGAGAGGATGGAGGGCATCAGGAGAATAAGGTCATCTGAGTCAACTAAGCAAAGAGCATATAAGCTCACAGAGACCAAGCAGCAAGCATGGGACCTATAGGGGTATGCATGACATCCTCTGTGTATATATTATAACTACCAGCTTAGTATTTTTATGAGGCTCCTGACTGTGAGAACAAGGAGGTATCTGATTCTTTGCCTGCTCTTGGGACTCCTTTCTTCCTGTTGGGTTGCCTTGTCTAAGTTCGATATGATGAGTTTTATTTTGTATTATTATTGTTTATTTTGTCATGCTTGGTTGTTATCTCTTCTAAGCTTCTCTCTTTTAAATGACAGCCAGAAAAGGATGAATCTAGAGGGGAGAGGAGGTAGGAAGGAATTGGGAGGAGTAGATGGAGAGGGAACTATAATCATGACCTATTCTATGAAAAAATAATCTATTTTCAATAAAAGATAAAGAAAAGATGGCCAAAAAAGACATGGCCTTGAGTCTCAAAAGAGACTTTGTACTTTCAAAAGCATTGATGCTGAAAGATTATGGAGACGTTGAAGTGTGGCACTCAGATTTACCAAGTAACTCTCCTACAAAGAATTACTTTCAGTTGTATTCCAAGGACTTGGTTTCTTGTATTGAATTGAAAAAGATTATCTGTCACATACATACATACATACATACATACATACATACATACACACACATACACACATATATATATAATTACATATATATAATTACATATATAAAATTACATATATAAAATATATTATTTTATCATCAATGTATCAATGCACTGAAGATTCTGTCACCAACTAAAGAAATTACTTTCTCTTTCATATATTTCTCTTAGAAAAAGCAATAGCTACTAACTGATCTCATTTAAAAAATAACTATGCACAAACTTTCTTTAACCTTATGAACAAAAGTACCATGGTTCTGGAGTAAATATAATAAAGAGATCTGTAAATAAATAATAAATTTCCAAGAAGTCCATCTTTAATAAATGTTGAGAATCTCCCAAAGTGAGAAAAATCTGTGTTGGGAATTCCCATCTGAACTGACAGCCTCATTTTCATTTCCACAAATGTGCCTCACATAAATTCCAACATGAGAAATGAGCAGAGACACTGCCAGCCCCATCACTGGGTTCCTATTGTTTCTTGGGTGAATTCAGGGAGTTGAGAGCATTACACTTCTTTTTGCATGCAGCAGGCTGCTATAGACTAATTTCCCTCTGCTCTTGGAAAGAGAGGAAGCTCAAATGAGAAATTCATCAGATGCCTGTCAGAATGAAAAGGACCCATCATGCTGTCTGCAAAAGAAGATGCTACACGGTCTACCGTTGTGGTTTGCTACAAATCATAGGAAGCCTCTGTGACGATATGAAACAATGAAGACTGAAAAATACGTATCAGTTGCCTACCCATCCATATCCCATAAATACATAATTAACTTTCTGAACATGGATATTTTTGGCATTTAAAAATGCATATTAATTACTTGATATTCTGCCCATTCCAGGCTGTTTATGCAAATATTGAGTTGAGAGACTTCTTAAAATGCACAGAATATGCTTAGTTATCTACAATAGTAATTGCCTAAATACATAATTAAGGTATTTTTTAAAACAGGTATTATAGACTCCATAATCTTTAATGACCTTTTGCATCATTCTAACCTAAGGTGTCAAGACTTAATTAGAATTTGAAATTTACAGATCATTGACCAAGGCATCCTAATTGGCTTGAAGATATACACCATCGCCGATCATCAGTGAACCACTCACTTAAAACAACTGCTCAGACTGCTACATTAAAACTGTTCTGATTTGTCTACTTAGAATAGGTCTCACAGAGAATTATGCTGTATTAAACTAGGATTCTCTAGAGGAACAGAGAACTATGGGTGAAAAAAAATTATGGAGGAAAATATAAATATTCATCTATATGGATAAAATATGTATTTATATAAATAAATATAAATAAATTCATATATATATAGAGAGAGAGAGAGAAAGAGAGAGAGAGGGAGACAGAGAGACAGAGAGACAGAGAGACAGAGAGACAGAGAGGTGAAGTGGGATAGGGCGAGAGAGAGGAGGGGGATTTATTAGAATGACTTACAGGCTGTGGTCAAGGTTGTCCTACAATGGCTATCTACTGACAAGAGGTCCAAGAATGCAGTAGTTGTTCAGTTCAAGAGAATGAGTGTCTCAACTTGTCTTCATTTTATGCCAGAAGCCCAGCAAAGTAGATGCTAAAGATAGTGAAGGAACGGACTTGTCACAGAGAATGAGAGCAAGCAGACAGAGTAAGTTTTTTTCTTCCATATGCGTTGTATGGGCCATCAACAAAAGTTGTGGCCCAGATTAAAGGTGGACCTCCCACCTCAAAGGATCTAGATTAAAGAAGCATTTAATGATTTAACTAAGGAAAAATCCCTCACAGCTGTACCTAGCCACTTAGGTTTTAGTTCCAGATGCAGTCAAGTTGACAACCAAGACTAGACATCCATAACCATTTTGAATCTTGAAAGGAGGTACTTGAATTTATCTACAATTGATGAGGGATTATTCTCTTTTATACAAATCAAAGTCAACTAGTTAGTGTAGGAGAAATTTGTTAAATCTCCATTTTGTAATCTACCCCCCTCCTCCACCTCACCTCAAGATGATTCAGACAAGAAACATCACTGGGGACCAAAAACACTGGATCAAATGTATAAAAAGAAAAGACAAGGGATCATCTACAAAACACTTGAATTCACAAAAATGAAAGATATAAAGAAAATATAACAAAAATGCAAATGTGATATCTAATAGGTCCATATATGAGTTTATTAAATGATGCTTTATGTGTTGGTAAGTATAGCTATGTATGTATATCTCCCTGTCTCCTCATTGATCTATACATTACGTGGGAAAGAGCATTCTTTATTTTAAAGATTTATTTATTTATGTTTTTTTAAATATATGGGTAATCTTTCTTCATGCATACCAGAAGATCCCATTACAGATGTTGTAAGCCACGATGTGGTTGCTGGGACTTGAACTCAGGACCTCTGGAAGAGCAGTCAAGTGCTCCTAACTGCTGAGCCATCTCTCCAGTTCCAGGGTAGAGCATCCTTGCCTACATTTTTATATATTTCTTACATTGTCAGTAGTTTCTTGATATCCGTGTCTATACATCTAGAAAGATAATTCCCTAAAAGCTTATATAAGTAGTAAAGAATGATACCACTTATTGAATATTTGGTTCTTGTTTCGCATTTATTCTGTTGGTTTTGTGTGAGATGTATGTGTGTGAGGTGTGTGTGTGTGTGTGTGTGGGCGCACGCGCGTGTGCATGCACACTTCAGAGGGTACCATAGAGTGTTGTTTCTCAGGAAGTAAAACTTTTTTTTTTTAAGAAAGGGTCTCTTATTGGCTTACAGCCTTCCCATAGCTAGAGTGGCTGGCCAATGAGACCCAGAGACTTGCTTGTTTCCATCTTCCAGACATTGAGATTACATTCATGTCCCACCATACCTGGTCTTTTACTTTGTGTGCTTTTGGTCATACTCAGCTCCTCATGTACTTTACTGACTGGGTCAACCCACCAGCCTGGGTCTCTTGCATATTGTTAGAAAGAATTTGGGAGTCATAAGGAAGAGATCATCACTCAGTTGGCGTCAACTGAAGTTTAAGGACAAGGCAAAATTTATTCTTGATCAAGAGAGTGTGCTCGGAAGAGCAAATGCACTGAGACAGGAAGAGCATTTGATTTTTATTCTAATTCAGTCAACACGTCTTTCTCCATTGACTGGGGTGAAACGTCAAGTCAGTTCAGTTGGTTAGACTGCAAAGAACTGGCACACAAGGAACTAAGGAGGAAGGGGGCAAAGTCTCTGTTTTAGGCCATCAATTTTCTAGAATACAGCAGAGTAGTGGGCCTTTGTGTGAACAAAGGTTTTACTGGGTAAGGAGATTAAAACATTTGCATAAAATCCTTTACAAGGTAAGGGAGATGAAAAAAGATTTGAAGTCATTGTCCTAAACACCAGTTTATATAGAAAAGACTCATATTGCATATTTCTTACATTATTGACACAGAACTGATATATATCATCTGGTACTTCCATAGACATAGTGTGTTTTACCTGTGTAATATTCAGTTTAATTATTATATAGATGTTTTGTGTATCTATTATAAGGACAATATGAGCCCCCCCCCAACCTGGGGGTGGGGGCAAAATGGCTAAATAAATATAAATTTGTACCCAGATAGTTCACCAGCAAACAGAATTTTTAATCGAATTATTACATAGAAACACAACAACAATGTCATGAAAACAAACTCAGATGAAGGAGAGTATGGTTGCATGTGGCAACCACCGTACTGAGAGATGAAAAGTGACTGATCATTTACTACAAGAAGGAAATGGTGGGCGTAGAGAAGAGCACAGCCAGCTCTGGAAACAAAGGCATAGAGAGTAGAAAAGGGAAGGAAGAGCTGGAGGAGAGAAACGGTGACGAGAGGTCCAGTCACCTAGTATCATATGCTGTTTGTTAGGTCTAAAGCTCCATTATCATCATCACCACCACCGAATAGCAATAATAGTGGCATTGTCCTATATTAAAAAAAAACTTTGTCCACGTAAATGGGAGAATTGTTATTAGGTAAACAAGATTATAGTTGGGTTTATATTTACCCAGAATCTCCCTTAATCTTTAATGCTTCTCAAAGGTCAACTACTATGGGCAAGGGCACCTAGTTCCTGATCCATCCCAACAGCCTGGATCAGCACAAAGCCTCCCACCTTGTTGATTCATGAAAAATCTGCTTGCTCTTTTCTTTGCTCCCCTCCACCTAGAGACTTACAGTTTGATTCCTAATAAACCTTACTTTCTACCCATAGGTTCAGTGGTTGTACTGACTGGCTTTGTGTGTCAACTTGATACAAGCTGGAGTTATCCCAGAGAAAGGAGCCTCCCTTGAGGAAATGCTAAGATCCCGCTGTAAGGCATTTTCTCAATTAGTGATGAAGATGGGAGGGTCCAGCTCATTGTGGGTGATGCCATCCCTGGGCTGGTAGTCCTGGGCTCCATAAGAAAGCAAACTGAGCAAGCCAGGGGAAGCAAGCCAGTAAAGAGCACTCCTCCATGGCATCTGCATCTATTCCTGCCTCCAAGTTCCTGCCCTATGTGAGTTCCTGTTCTGACTTCCTTTTGTGATGGACAGCAATGTGGAAGTGTAAACTGAATAAACCCTTTCCTCCCCAACTTGCTTCTTGGTCATCATGTTTTGTGCAGGAATAGAAACCCTGACTATGAAGTGATTTTACTGTGTCCTTGATTACACTGCTCTACAGCCATGTACTATTGGTTTTATGTATGAAAGTGATACAATATGATATACTAGTCTATGATGTGAAAGGATCAACATTTTAAAAGATTTCTCAGCAATGTGTACACTGTGGAAGTCACTTCATGGTTGCCAAATGATAGGAAGATGGAGTCCTGTCTTAAAGTTCTTACACTCACTAATTAATGCCCTTATGAACAGACTAAAACAGAACCTCAAAGATAAATTTTATTACTTATAAAAACAAAGCAAACAAACAAAAACAAACAAACAAAAACCCAAAGTAACAACAAAGAAACCAACAACAACAACCAAACAAAAATACAACAGGGCAGGCAAGCTGTAAGGAGGAACTTACTAGAAACATGTTATTTATTTCAGTGAAGTTGTCATGGAGGTCAGCTAGTCATGTGGCAAACAAGCAACCACATGGCAGTGAAGGCAGCTTTAGAGAAAAATTAAGAAAGCCCAAAGTACCAGAGAAAGCATACTTAGAACAATTATGAAAGAAAGAGAAAGAGAGAGAGAGAGATTGACAGAGAGAGAGACAGAGAGACAGAGAGAGAAAGGAAGGAAGGAAGGAAGGAAGGAAGGAAGGAAGGAAGGAAGGAAGGAAGGAAGGAAGAGGAAAACATTATACTTTTCTGGTTAATTAAAAAAATCGAATTTGACCTAGGAGACCAGATAGCTAGGACCCTATAAGCCACTGTTCCAGGGGGCCAGGAACTTTAGTGAAAGAAAAGATGGGATCTAATTAGAGGGATAATTTTTCTGCCTATCCCACTAGCATGAGTTAAGGGTTAAGGTTAATCTGCCTTCCAAAGGGTGATTCTGCCTCCCTGAGGAGGTAGCCTCTTAGTCAGGCACTGGGACTGTGCAGCTGCAATGTTAGGTCTCCACTCAAGCCAGAGATGCTTATCCTCTTGACTGGAAGGAAGTAGTTTTCCCTTAATGGTATTTTATTGCTGTTGTCTCAATCCACTAAATGAATTACAGAATGGAGGCTCAGAGGGCAGTTAGGAAGTAATTGTGGAAAAAAATAAAGGGAGAGAGAGCAATGGCTTGAAGTAGGTGGGAAGCCATGGAAATGGAGCTAAGCAAACAGGTTTAAAGTTCAGTGATGAATTGATCACAGTGGAGCATGAGGGAGGCACCACGTACTGCCTCTGGCACTCTCAGCTGCTGAGTAGAGCATGCAGAAGAAAAGATGGGCTCATATGAGGTGAATGCTCATTAGTTTAGCCATGTGGCATAGTCAAATGGTATATTATCTAATGTTAGATGTTGAAAATGTGGGTATAAAACAAACAAAATTATTTTTGTTGTAATGGAGTTCTCGATTTCCAAGGGAGAGCTCCAATTTGAATTATGTATTAGTTGCTTCTATTGTCACTGTAAACAACCTAAGGGGAAGAAATGCTTATTTGCGCTCATGGTTTTGGAAGGTTCAGTCCATGATTGCTTGTTCCTATGTGATTGGACAAAACATCATAGCTATGGGTGTATGTGCTAAGGATAGCTGTCCACTTCTTACTGGGCTGAAAACAACATAGAGAGAGGCCAGGGAGACCACACCTCCAATGATCCATGTCTTACTTTGGATGTTTTTCTAGAACTCTTCAAAATACCTGAACACTTGAGAATGTTCAAAGCATAATCTTATTAAGAACTTTTTATATTCAAAGTATGCCATTCTTCCCCCTGGCTGCCACAGGTTTCTAGCATGTCATGATTCAAAATGCACTTAGTCCATCTCAGAGAGTCCTCAAGGTCCCAACAATATATAAAACAATAACAATATATAAAAGTATAAATTCAAAGTCTTCTAGAGTCAAGGCTAACACTTAGCTATGAGACCCTTCAAAAATGCTCTCCTAATATATAATAGCAGTAATAAACTGTTTCCTTTATTAAAGGAAAAGATGGAGGCACAGGGGGAAGAGGTAGGATGAAGCAAGACAACACCGGCAACACAAGCACTGAGTTCTGTAGGTCTACGCCAGACATTTGGGGCATACAGTGCCATAGTATGAGTTCCCAAGGGCTTGATCATCCCTGATTCTATGACCTTGTCATTCACAGCCTCCATGCCTTCTCTCTGGGGTTGACTTCACCCATTGCTGGCAGCTTTTTCTGAAGGGACTCACATTTCTAACGTCTTAAGCATCTTGGAGCATTCCCTGTGCCTCCCACTTCACCCTCACAGATTCATTGATTTTTCTCCTGGAGGGATGCCTGCAGAATCCAGTTCTTGTCACATTGCTTGGTGTTCCAGCCTTCCCTTTGAAATCTCAGTGGAAACCTCTATAATCCCATGCTATGTGCATTCTGACAGCCTGCCAAATCAGCAATGGGTGTATGATGTCAAGATCTGCCCTCCGGTTCAAAACTAACAGACCTGCTTAGATCCTGATGGCCACAGCCTGTGAGTACCTGGGCAGCTTAGCAGGATGAAAGGATTCATGAGAGAACACTTTCCTAGGCTGATTTTCGTCAGCAATGTTATTTTACCAAATGAAAAACTTTTAGATGGGTTACTCTTTCATATATTCTAGTCTTTAATAAAGAGGACCTAGGAAATCCCTGAGATGTTCTTGGGCTAGCTCTCCTATTGTTCCAATACAAAGAACTTGATTTCTTTTTAGTGATACTACTTTCTTTTTAAAATGGCCTTTTTTAGTCTTACAACAACACTTATTTTTTAAAGCATAACTAGATTTTTCTCCTGTTCATTTTGTTGCTTATTATCACTATAAACCTGGATAAAAGCAGCTAGCAATGACCATGACATGGGTTGAGTTACCACATTATTTTGAAAATTCTTCTGCCAAATTAATCAGTCCAAAACTTTAAAATCTGTCCCACTCAAACTCTTGGGAGATTTACAAAGTTTAGATTTCTATGCCAGGATATAACATGAATAGTTTCTAGTCCAATACCCTAGAGTTTTTACTTTCACCTTAAATCTTAGGAGCCTGGCCTTCACTGTTTACATGCATGTAGCCATTCTGTTCTTCTGAATCGCCACCAGAAAGAATTAGCCACAGGAAGCTTTGGTTACTGAATTTTCAGGCTTCTCCAAACTTGTATCTCCAAACTTTTAAAAATTCCTCCCACAAATAAATCCAGAAGCTGTTAGACCCTGTGACTATTGCAGTCATAACAGCTCAATTCCTAGTACTAATACTCTGAATTCATTTTGATTTTGTCACGTGACCAACTTATCTGACAGAAACTTAACTTATGGAAACAAGTATTTTTGTCTTAAGGTTTCAGAGGTGTCAGTTAACCAGCTTAGAGATCACGTCGCACAATAGAGCAATTTAGAGCACAGTAGACTGGAAGCAGAGAGCAAAAAAAGAAAGACAGGAGGGGGCCAACAGCCAAGGGGAAGATACACCTAAGGACTTATTCCCAGGGTCCTCTTGACCCCCCCCCCCCCCAGTGTTTCTAGAATCCAAATAGAACCACCTCCCACGGATCAACCTGTGGGAGACATTTTACATTCAAATGATAAAAAAACAGTTATGCTGAGAAATGATTCCTTATGCCAACAATTCCACCATTCCACCATTACACAAAAACATCAGCGCTTCTTCCCTAGGGGAAACCCTACTACCATTATGCTGCTAAATGGACATAGTATTAAACTAACTTCTGGTGACTTATAACTTTACTCATAGAGTAGTGCATCTCTTAACCCTCATCTGAGAGCCTTCTGTGTGCAGTAGACAGTGATTAGCACAGAGGCTCACAATTGGCCAAAGTACAGAGAATAGGAGACTATACTATGCTCAGCTATAAACCATATGTATGTGTATGTATATATACATACACATATATATGTGTGTGTATGCTTCTTTATATATTTTATATATAATATACACTTGGTTTATATAATGTATATTTTTAGTTTAATATTCATGTAAGTGTACATATATACAAAATGCATGCATATGCATGTATATATCAGTCCTGCCAAGGCTCAGGGGTCACTGTGTAAAAGGGCAGGAAGAGTGTAAGAGCCAGAGGAAGTGGATGACTACAAGAAAATGTTTGATCTAGCAGGACAGCTAGACAACTTGCAGCAACAGTGACAATATTCACAATCCTTATAGAAACCCAGGACAGACCAAATTCCATCCTGGAAAGAGAAACTGAGCACACAATCCTGCCCCTAGTGGTCGGTGAAGGGACCAGCAAATGTTCGCTTCCTGGAGAGAGGTAGAAAGTTTTCTCTCAGAGTATATCCACTTGTAGTCAACCTTGGAGGGCCACATATACATTCAGGAATATTTGGGCATCATGAATTGTCTTAAAGGATTGGTTTATTTTCTGTTTTTGTTTCTTTTTAAAGAACACAAAGCTAGGTGGTTCAGGAAGGGAAAGTGGATCTGGGAAGAGTTAGGGAGGGGATGACGGTGATCAAAGTACCATGCACAGAACTCAAAACTCTCAACAAACTTATAAAAATGTTTAATCCATCTCTGAGAGCCAATTTGCTACTACTCGTCAGTGTTATATTTCATAGTGCCTCCTGCATCCTCTGTATCTCAGATTCCTGTGTGTATGAGTTCATGATAGGCACCCACTGCTTTCTGTCTTGTTGTCTTATTTCATCCTGTTTTACTTTGTTGTATCTCAAGATCCCAAGAATCTTTTTCACTCTCAAGTTAGAGTATAATACATAGCGTTCTGTTGACATGTTATCAATTGTTTATTAATTGTGCATGTAAGACTGACTTTGTTAATTTATCAGTTTATCATAATTGTATTAAATATAGTCCAGTACCATCACCTAACTTGTTTCTTCTTAAACAGTCCCTGAACAACTTTTATCAGGTTCTAAAATAACAAAAAACAACACATACATGTGCGTACACGCACGTGCATGCACACACACACACAAACACATGCAGGCAGACAGACAGACAGACAGACACACACCTCAATGAAAAGGAAGAGAAGGTGAGCAGAGAAGAACTTACAGAAGGAAAAAACTGAAGGAATTAAAAGATTCACACATGATAAATTATTTCCTTTAGATATGCCCTATTAAAGTAGCTAGGAGTACTACAGAGCTTCTCAAAATGAGCATGGAAAAGAAAAGTCCACTCAAGTGCCCAAGGCCTGGTAAGGTGAGGAACACTAGTTGTATATAAACAAAATAGAGTCATACTGAGCGGTCTAGCTCACTCAACATGATCACATAAGTTCATCACAATCTTGTAGTTGGCAGAATTTTCTAAACTTATTATGGACCATACATACAAGGCATATTTATTTAAAGTGCTGTTTCTGAAGCCCATTGAACCAAAAACTCTGTGGGTGTGCTGATGTGTTTACAGCCTAGTAAGACACATCTAGGAATCCATGAAGCCCACACTATCCGAGCTGTGCTTCTGGTTCTACCTCCTGATTTCTAAGGACTTGAGGAATACTACTCGATTCCTGATGTCCAAACATTCTGTCATAGATGAGATCAATTTGCTGATTTCTAAAGTGCTTTACTGCTCTAGGATTCTGTATGCCTCAAACTCTGTTGCTTTTCCTCCTTGAGGGGTCAAGCAGTTAAACACAAGCAGACCTTGAATGCACAAATGTTTTGATTGGCTGGATGACCTGAGCTCAGATCTCACATTTATCCTCATGGTTAGGATAACTATCTATTGTGTGGCTGGCTGGACCACTTTGCAGTTTCATGTTATCAACCAATACCTCAAAACATAATGATTCCACAAGTGAAGGATCATGGACAGTTGTCAGCATCTATTTCAGGTTGGTAACCAAGGGTTAGTAGAAGGCATATAAGAAACACAGTTAGTTGATATCATAATTAGATCGATGCTATCAAAAATGGGTGGAGCTAAGAGCATAATTCTAGAATTTAGATACAATGTAGTTTTTTATATTTTTCCAAAATGGAGTCAAAGAGGAAAAGAAGTTTTGATTAAAAAATAATAAAGTTTAAGTGTGAAATAATGTGCTGTAATAATGGGTTGAGATGATGTCACAAGAATGTGACCACACACACACAAAAAGAATGTGACCACAATGATTCAATTCATACTTTACGCATATCATTTAAAGTACAACTTATACTAGGCATAATGGCACCTGCCTTTAATCTCATCGTTCAGGAGACAGAATCAAGCAGATCTCTGTCATTTCAAAGCCAGTCTGGTCTACACAGTGGATTTAGGCTAGTCAAGGCTACATGGTAAGCACCTGTCACATAAAAATAAATAAATAAGCAAATAACAAACAAATAAATAAGGAAGAAAAATTAAAATAAAATGCACCTTATATATTGGCAAACATTTGTCACTGGATGGATATCCCATTACTTTGGGCACATATTCCATTTAAGTCATAAGTGCCAAGCAGACCTTCTTGCAGTCTGAATATGAATGCCCCCACCCCCACAGGCTCATATACAAAATCTTAGTCACCAGGGAGTGGAATTCTTTGAAAGGATTAGAAAGTTTAGGAAGTAACCTTGTTGGAGGAATCATGTCACTAGGAGTGGGATTTGGGGTTTTATAAACCCATGCCAGGTCCAGTCAGTCTCTATCTGCTGCCTGCAAATGCAGAACTCTCAGTTGGCTCTCCAGTACCATGTCTGCCTGTGTGCCACCACATTCCTCCTTACCATGATGATAATGGACCAAGCTTCTGAAAGAGTAAGCAGTAAGCTGTAAGCAAGCCCCCAATGAACTGTTTTTTTTTTTTTTTTAGAAGAGTTGCCATGGTCATGGTGTCTCTTCACAGCAATAGACCAGTGACTAAGACACCTCTTTGGGGTTTCAAAGTTTGTGGTATGCAAGACTAAAATGATGGCTAACTAACTGGTGAGTTTCCAGACACCACTCTACTGAGGAGGTAGGTAGAAAATTAGACTGATCAGGCAGGAGACATTTGGAGGGGACAAGGCTTTGCTGCCAGCTCAGCCTCTGCCATGTCATGAGTCACAGAACTGGCAGGCTCTGATACACAGACAATCTTAAGACCCTCTATGCTTGCCAGCTCTCCTGAGTTATGAGACCCAACCAATGCCTTCCCCTTTGAGGAGAAATGCTTTGAGTGAAAATTTTCCTTTGTGGGTAGGGAGTACATAAACAAATTTCCATCTACAATAAATTCATAAAATGTCTTCATAATTTAAAAGAATTAGAGAGTCTATATTATTGATGGCTGGGTTTTTCCTTCATGCAAAAATAAAAAAATAAAAAATAAATGGGGACTGAAAGGGAGTCAGTAGCTGCCAAGGCTCCTGGGACAGGCTGCTGGCAGCTGGCTCTCTGAGGAAGGCAACAGATGGCCTCCAGGAAGCATGGGGAGTCAGCCAAGGTTTCTCTGGAGAATATTGGATAGATGTCCCAGTTACTTTGGGTCTGCAACACTTTTAGGCCCTAATCAAGTACAACCCTATGATAGGTTCTTATAACCCACAGTAGGAATGGGTTTTATTCCACAATAGAAGACCAACATTTTACCTGTGGGGCAGGAATCATTCTGTTCCCAAAGTCACCATGGATAATGCCACTTAATCCACCCAGCTTGAGTTAGCTACTGAAACAATTCCAATCAACCTCAGAAATGGCTTTTTATGACCTTCTCATCTCAAGTTGGTTAATCTGGACATGTGTAATATTTGGTCACTTGACCGAATGTGACATGAGGATATGTTGGGTAACCTTTTCTGGTAGCACTATTTCCAGGAAGAGTTCACAGATATCAGAAATAGATTTTGTTTCTACCATGATTAGTAGCCTAGACTTTACATTCAGTCTCAGCCTGAAATTGTTCATGGACATTCACTGGACATTTATTCCAACTGGGTAGTGGCCATACAAAGGTGTAGCAGAGGTAGCCACACATGGCTCATCTCCAAGTGTGCAGCGTGATCAGAACTCTGTTTTAGAGAGAACATCAATGTGCTTGTGGACAAGTCCTGATTCTGTTCACCAGCATGTTCAAGTAGCTAACTGAGAGAAGAGAATTCATACTCAAGGATGATTGAATCTTGTGAAAGAAAACAGCATTTAATTTAGATGGATTGCTTCCACCACCTTGGCATGGACAAAATACCATTTTCCAAAGGCAAATGCCCCTCATTGTGAGAGTTTGACTCGGTGTACTTGGTGATCTCTTCAAAGGAAGACACATTCAATCTGCTAAAAAATGTAGATGCCCACTTGAGTAGTCAGATGCCATGGAGTCATTTGTCCCTTCCTCAAGCCAGGAACTGTTACTCATCTTGGCTGAGGATTTTGGGTGCAGTGCAGGGCGGAGATGTTCCAACGTGGGCTGTCAGAGCCCTCATTCGGGAGTGTCTCAGATGTACTGTTCTTTACTGAATAACTATGAATACACTTGCATTTTAAGTTTCAGTCCTCCTTACTTCCCTTGTACTTTTGCAAGCATTTTCTCCTGAAGAGAAGGAGATCACAAAATCATGGGGAGCAGCACCCCATGTGCCAGGCTCTGTGCCTAAGTCAGATTTCTCTGTTTTCCAGTATGGAAGGGTTGACTGCTAAGGGATAAATTCCCCTGATTATTCAATGCCTCCATCAGATTAGACTTCTAGAAAGCACTCAGAGATTTTTTTGCAAGCAGGTGAGACCACATCCTAGAATACTTACTGGTTATTTTATTGTATTTAGCATTTTTCATATTTAAGTATCTACATATAATGGTTCTAAGAACACACACATACACATATGTGATACGTATCTGACACATATT
The DNA here is from genome assembly GCF_011762505.2 of Arvicanthis niloticus. Taxonomy (NCBI): domain Eukaryota; kingdom Metazoa; phylum Chordata; class Mammalia; order Rodentia; family Muridae; genus Arvicanthis; species Arvicanthis niloticus. The sequence goes on from NC_047671.1 coordinate 20,349,003, forward strand.
TTCCCTCTTGAGTCTAAAACCAATCTCAGTGCATGATAATCAGTTCACATTTCATAAATATTATTGGATAGTGTTTTGTTGGGCAAAATTACCAAATACTTTCAGTTTTATGATTAACTATTAATCCATGCAAGACTGAAGTTCTTCAAAACTGAGATATATATACATATATATGTATATGCGTGTGTATACAGATATATAGATATATATTGTATTTATATATAATCATATTATATAAATATATAGTATTATATTAATATATATTTACAGTATGTAATAATATAAAATATATGTTATACATCATATTATATATTATATATTATATTAAGTATCACATATCATATATAATATATGTATCACATAGAAACGGAAGTAAAATCATATGCTGAATTTAGGCAAATATGTAAGTAATAGTTATTAATCTTTTAAACCAATAGTTCAATTTAGGCAAATGTTTAATAGTTATTAATCCTTCAAACCAATTGACAGTCAGCTTCTTCTAGCTACTTAGTCTCCTTCTTTCTATAGCGTGAAAACTTGGCAAAAACTAAACAAGGGTCTTAAGAAAGTTTTTAATGTGAAAATACAAGGATATGTGTTTAATGTGTGTGTGTGTATCAAGATTATATACCAACAAATAAATAAAATTCTGATAGAGTGGCACAGAATTACTATGGTCTGAATGTTTACAACTCTGGACTTTATGCTGAAACCACCACAGCAGTGTTGTGAAGAAATACATCAGATAGTAATGAGGCCATGACGACTATGCTCTTATAAACGGGATCAATGACGTGAGAGCCTTGGTGAGGGTTACATAGAGTAAGTCTGTTTCTTTTACTTTTCTGTCTGCCATCATGCAAGAGACTAGTGTGATTGCCATGCTTGAAGACATTGTCTAAATGACTTCCCACCTCCCCGATCCTCTGCACATCCACTTCTATACCCTAGCCACTCTGAGCATGCTCTTACTTTGTTACTCTTCCTGCTCGGAATGTTCTGCTCTCAAGTATTATCATTTGGTCTCAGCAAAGGGCAAATCTCCTTAGGTATGATGACCCAATCTTATATTCTATAATCTTGATGAGTAGCTACCATTTTTAACTTTACTCTTTGTCTTAGGCTCTTGGAAGATAGTGACCTTTCCTGTGGTTTTGGCTTAGTATAATGTTTGATATCTCCTAAGTCCCCTTGGCCTGGTTAGTTTTATGTCAACTTAATACAAGCTAGAGTTATCTGAAAGACTAAAAACTCGGTTGAGAAAATAACTTCATAAGATCCCGCTGTAAAGCATTTTCTTAATTAATAATCATTGGTCCCATTGTGGGTGGTGCCATTCCTAGGCTGGTGGTTCTGGGTTCTTCATGGCTTCTGCATCAGCTCCTGCCTCCAGGATCTCTGTCGTACATGAGTTCCTGCCTTCAGTGCTTTGATGATGAACTGTTATGTGGAACTGTGAGTGAAATAAACTCTTTCCTCCCCATGTTGCTTTTGGTCACAGTGATTCATTGCAGCAACAGTAACCCTAACTAAGACATTTCCTGTCACTCCTCTAAAAGAAATAAAACAATAATTTTCTTTTTAAAAATATATCACAGCATTCTGCTACTGATCATTTTATTTAAACTTTTATTATTTTTAACAGTACACTCATCATATTTTGAATAATTAACTAATATTTTAAGGTTTGGATTGATATTTTCTTTCCAAGACAGGCATTGAAAAAGGAATTTCAAATAGTTCAGGCATAAAGTATCTTGGGACCCCATTTTTAAGAGGCTACACAATTTCTGTAGATCACAAAAGGAACTATCTGACTTGGTAAAATCATAGTGTGGACTGGATTCTGTGAACAGAGAAACTCCAACATGTCGGGGAAAAGAAAATAAATGATGGGTTACCTATGAACAACCAGTTGTTTGGAAATTGTTACCTTGTTTATTCATTCATTCATTCATTCATTCATATTTCTGTGTGTATATGTATGTATGAGCGTGTGTCTAAGTGAATGCAGATGTGTGCTTGCTATGTACGTATGTAGATGGCTAGTACTGGTCTTTAACATACACATTGTCTGAGACAGTTTCCTATTAACTACTGTATACTCCAGACAAGTTCACTGCTCCATACTCTGTCTTATAATCTTCTTGTGAGTCTCCTTAAACTGACCTTAGTTTCCAGTAATAAATGAGGAAGGCAAGATTGAGAGTTGATTTCACAGCCAGCCTCTGCAGCCCTACTGTGCCAGTAGCACCACAACATGGTGTTCTCTACCACCGAGGCCAGAAATGAACTGGGATATTGTGTCCTACTGCCAAAAATCTTCTGGTAAGTTATTTAGTAATGGGAAAGATGAAATTTCTTTAGCGTCCTGCAGATAAATAACCCTAATTTTTCATATCCCACACAAGAGAGAGCCTTACGGTTTTCCTTAGGGCAGTGGGGAAAGTATACTCATTACTGTAAAGCCCTAGGAATTCTAGACTATTTTAGAATGAGAACCCCTGAAGTCAAAGTATGGCTTTTTCTCCTCAAGGGTGTATCTTCTTAACCTTCATTAGGACTGGTACAAAGCAATAGTTAGTAAAGATTTGTAGAATGATCATATGCTCTTGTCTCAAAGACTTGGCCATAGTTTATCAACCCATGTGACAGACAGTGTAAAAACTGACCAGGTATGGGTGTAGGTTCAGAAAGAGAGAGAGAGAGAGAGAGAGAGAGAGAGAGAGAGAGAGAGAGAATGAGAATGATGGAATGATGGATAGACTGTCCAGGAACACGGACATATAAGCATGCCTCCCTCATATAACACAGCTTCTTGTTCCAGACTGCCTACTCTGGGAAGACACTAAGCCATATAGCTGTGTGGTGCAAGTTGAACTACCAGAGACCAGACAGGGTCTATATGTCACTGGACAGTCTGGATTGGCAGGGTCGATGCTAAATTGAAGACTCAGGATCTAGCTAAGGCAGAGATCATTAAACCCCGTTATGGAAATGGAAACATAAGTTCAGACTTGCCAAGTCTTCAGCTTGCTGTTCTTCTATAAGAAGTCAAAGAATTAAATGACAGGGCAAAAATGACAATCCTCTCACTTTAAAAACGTGACAACTAATTGATTTTAAAAGGTAAAGCATCAGGATGCCGAGCAAGTAAAACATGGCTGTGGACCAGACATGCAAACTCCGGCCCCGACATACAAATGTGTGTGTAAACTTCGCTGTTTTAATTTAGCAAGTAGTTATGTTGAAAAATCACCAGTCAGATTCAATCAAGCAACTACACGGTAACCAAGTTCCAAGTGATTGAAAATAAACCGTTTGACGAGAGTCAGGCTTTAAAAATATCTTTTGCGAAATGTCATGGGAATACAGACAAACGGAAGAACACATCAGAGATTTCAAAACCAAAAAGGCAGCTCAGTTCCTAAATGAACAAAGACGAAACTGAAACGGGAGTCACATGGCTTCATAAACACACACACACTTCCCCAGACTTATGTATGAGCCTATGGCTTTTTATGATGCACAAATAATATTTTTCTTGCTTCGCTCTATGAAATCTTCTGATCAGAGAGAACTGAGCATAGTGACATCCCATAGCATGACATTCTTTAAAAGTTGTATAATTAACATGATTTAGTATATAAGGTGCAGATTCTGGTGTGCTAAATATTTAAGCAATTAATTGCTGTTATTATTTTTTAATCACTGTAGGGATAACATCTTACATTTGTCAAATAGATGTATTGGGTCTTACCCACTTGTGTGTTTGTATTTTTTCTTATTCTAGCAGATGAAAGGGTTACCTTTTGTAAAAGCACAGTGTACCAGGGATAATTAAAGAACTTGAGTTTACCTCAAGTGACAAGGGAATAAGAACTTATAGGAAATTATAGAGTAGTAAGCCTCGGTGGCCACATATTTCGAGTTGTGTCAGGCCTTCATACAGGTTCCCCTTTAGCCACATTTATTTAAAAAAAAAAAAAGGACTGTTCATCATTATAGCAACCTTACAGGCACAAATACCACACTAGGTCAAACCTGTAGGGGATATGAAGTGATTCGTTGCATTCATCCTTACTATAGTAAGTCCTTGGGTATTGATTCTTTTAGATGCAAAGTTGAGCACCCACCGATTTACCACCTCTTGCCTTGCTGGCTGTGCCACTGAAATGTCACACTTAGAACATTATTACCACATGAGACTCCACCATGACTGTATGCCAATACAGTTTTGATATATTGCTCACTAGAAGAAGAGTGTGGTTCAAAATGCAAGGACTCAAAAATCCATGATGATAGAACTCATATATGATCCCACCTCATCATGTCCTTTTCAGATGCCTCCAGAGTCTAGGGACAGAAGTTCAGAGAAGCTGGAAGGAGAACTCCTGGCCACAGAGTTTTCTTGTTCCCCTGGTCTGAGGACACTTTGAGTAGCATCTGGAGGTTGTGGGACTGCCTTCTTACCAGTCATTTTGTGTGTTATTTGGTCAAGAATGTCCCCCCAACAACCAGGATTGGAATGTCCTTCCAGGCTATTTTCAAAGCACCATGGATAAGAGCTGTAAACAGAGTAGATTAAAAGTGGAAAATCTAAAAGCCCAGCCAAAGCTTTTCCAGAAAGACCCTCCCTTTAGTAGGCCATAAACTCAGCTGGATTCATCGTGAGACAACACGGGTTTCTTCTTTTCCAGGATTAGACGAGGACAAACGTTAGGGATTCTTTCCTGTGAGCTGGGGCAAGAGGACAGTAATTTAGGGGAGGTATGGAAGGGAAAAAAATCTTGTTTATATTTTTACAAAACATACTTAACTCACAAGCAAACAGTTTGATACAAATGGCAAGCGCATGCCTTGACTGCATTTTCCCCCACGTGAGGTATAAAAATAGATTCAGCATCGTAGGAGAGATCACAGAAGCAAGAAGATTAATAAACTCTAGAGTCAGCAATGGAATACCTTGATGATGCCTGCATTATTTTCCACAATGCCCAGGTCATTTTTATTTCTTGGTCACTGTCCTGCAAGTCAGTTATTTGCAGTTGTACATCATTACGAGTCTGGGTTAGACTCGTGGCATATGTACTTCAGCATGTGGGAGTGGGAGAAACAGAGAACCCAATGCCTTATTTCTTGTTGTTTTATGGTTGGGAAGATGTTTGGTAGTTATTTAAGTATCTGACTCTGGAAATCCAAAGAGCTCATAACTAAAGATATGAGTGTCTGGGCATGACGGATATGAATATGGAATTTAAAGCATGGAGGACTAGGAGAGCTTGCTAAGGAAGAGAGGGTTGTAAAGAGAGACACTACTAGTGTGGATAACTGAGACAGGCTAATATTTTGAGTAGTATGAAGCAGCTTGGGATTCGGTAGCCAGAGTTAACAGAAGAATCAACATGTCCAGCACCCCCAAGAGACACAGCAACAATAGCAGCAGCATTCAAAAGGTGGTCACCATGCCAAAAGTGACCAAGATGTCAAGATGAAGACAGGAAAAAAAATGCAATGGATTCTAAAATACCAAGGCTAGTGGGGAGATTGACAAGAGTAAATTGTGGAAGGCAGGGAACTTAGAGAGGTGAAAGGTTAGAGAGTTATCTGATACAATGACTGCAGAGATTATTTAGTAGGAAAGGCAAAGCCAACCCATCCTTCCCCTAGTTGCTTTTGTTAGGTATGTTGTCATAGCAACAAGAAAAGTAATCTTCACACCATCCTCAAACAAAGGTGAATGCCACACACATTCAAATGGGACTACCACCCAAGTGCAGTAGCAAGCAAGAAGGTATATTAAAATCACCATGCTGGAGCCAAGCATTGGAAATAGAGACATTCAGGTAATTAACTTCTTCGATAGGAAGGGAAATGAATCCAGTTGCAAAAAAAGAAAGGTGACCCAAGGCAGAAGAGTGGAATGGGAACTCAGGCTGAGATGAGCTCATGTCACAACGAACATACTTTAAAGTTGCAATGCTGGGCTGGAGAGATAGCGCACATCACTGGCTGCTCTTGCGAAGGACCTGGATTCAGTTCCCAGCAAACATGCTACTTCACAGCCATTTATAACTCCAGATGCGGGGGATCGAATGGAATGCTCTTCTGGACTTCATGGTGCACATGCATACATACAGACAACACACACACACACACACACATACATCAACTTTATTATTTTTTAAGGGAACACAGTCCAGGACTGGGATACTCTACATGAGCTGCTGGAAATAGCATAAGCAAGCACCAGGACGATAGGGTATGACCATACTGCCCACAGGCTTGGAAACTAGACTTGTGATATTTCTGTAAGATGGGTCCCAAAGCGATGCTTCTGGGATAGGATTTTGGTGGTTTTCCAGGATGCTGTCATAGAATGATTAGATGTGTCATGGAAGGAACAGGAATAATGAAGAACAACACCCAAAAGCCACAAACAAGGGTTGGGAAGAAAGTGAGGCCATTCTCTTTAAGACAAATCTACGCACTGTAACTAAAAGCACACAAAGAAAACTAATATCCCCAAAGATAGTCAAGGAACTTAAAAACAGAATTCATTCACAAAGAAACAGAAATAATAGGGCATTCATCTTAGAAGAACTTTAGAAGAATATATTTACAACCTTCAGTGAGGTGATGTAAGGGGTGAGATCCACAAAGACCAAATTATGAAAAATATCTATTGATGCGAGTAAGTAAAAGAAGAACAGGTGGAACGTTTTTTATAAATAAACCAACTTGGAGATGAAAATACAGTCGTTGAATTTTAAAACCCAATAGATGGAATGAATCCCAGACTGAGCCACACGGAAAACTGGAAAGTAAGAATGAGGGGTTGTCACAAAACTTAGCCCAGAGATATTATCTACATTTTAAAACTATGAATGAGAATTCAAGGTATATAAATGGCTCAGTGAGAATTTGCATCCTATGTCTATGAATGAGTCGGTAGTAGGGGTTATTTGATGAGACAGCCCTGAGTTTTAGAACATTACAGAGCTGAGCAAGGTAGCAAGGTTCTGTAAATCCTAGATAATGGGGAGTCTGAGGCAAGAGGATGGTGCCCTCACGGCTTCCTTAAGCCATAGAATGAGTTAGATGCAAATCTGTTTAATTTGACCAGATCCTTTAATTTAATTTTTTTTTTAAAAATTTAAGAGCTGGCATTTAGTTTTATGGTAGAGCATTTGTCTGACATGTGTGAGACTCTGGTTAAATTCTCAGTGCCACAAAAAGCAATTTTAGCCTTTATATGTATAACACACACACACACACACACACACACACACACACACACACACACACACAAAGAAAAGACAAGAAAAAGGTTAAAGACCTATAGTTTCTGAATCCTAAACATCAATACAAATTCTCAGAGCTAGCAAGGATGAGAGTTTTATTACAGAGGAACTACAAATAAGCCAACAGAAAAATTATTCAACAACAGATGCCAGAAGAAAATGGAATAAAAAATATTAAAAAGTAATCTTTATCTATATAGAATGTTTTACTTTTTTGAGACAGGTTCTCACTGGCTTGCCTTGAACTTGTTATGTAGACCAGGTTGTGCTTCAAACTCAGAGATCTAGCTGCCTTTGCTTTTGCATATGGGGATTAAAGGTGTGTGCCACCATCACCACCCTTACTAATTAGAATTCTAAACACAAACAAACAAAAAACTATCCAACATACTTTTGAACCTACAAAACCTACTTGAGGATGTTCTGTAGCAGAAAAAGTGAACACATAAAAATATAAACTAAGAATCAATAAATATGAGAGAAAAATGGGTAAATCAAAATAAATGTTTATCAAATGTAATAGTATATTATTCAGTAACTTCTTTTTTTTGTTTGTTTGTTTGTTTGTTTGGTTTTTTCGAGACAGGGTTTCTCTGTATAGCCCGGGCTGTCCTGGAACTCACTCTGTAGACCAGGCTGGCCTCGAACTCAGAAATCCGCCTGCCTCTGCCTCCCAAGTGCTGGGATTAAAGGCGTGCGCCACCACCGCCCGGCTATTCAGTAACTTCTTATAAATAATTTAATGCTCCCAAGTTAACCTTTAGACTTAGTGCAATCATGCACTAAAATTCAGAGACTAATGAAATTAGACACAACAGTACCAAATTGTCTTAAGATGAAACAAAGTAAATACTTGTATAATGCCAAGTAAATCTGAGTAAGAAAAGGAAACAGGAGAAAGGAATGGTTTCAGGGAGAGTTGTGGTCTACATGGGACCTTTCAGGGATCCCTGAAGGAGCAACGTGTTCTTCCAAGGACATTCTTTGATGCCACAGACAGGCCCACAGGCAGAATGAATAAACTCTCTCTCTGACTCAGGAGAAATTAAATTCACATGTTTACTCCTGACTCAGTGAGATCAGCCAGTGGCTAATTGTGATTAAAATATCAAAGTAACAAGTTGTTCCTTTCATTCAAACAGACCCTCTGGTCTATAGAATCCAGGACAGTGACTGGAAATGAAAGAGACCTTGGCAGATGTGTTTATCCCTTTCCCCAGGATGCTACTGCTGGTTCTCCTCCTGGCTCCATGGGAAAAACTGTTTGAGGAAGGTGAAAATATCCATGCCCTGATTCATGTGCTCTAGGAGTGCGTGTGAGCACAAACCTCTTTTCTCACAGCCTTCATCACGATTTCACTGGGCATCAGGGACAGAGAAGGCAAACTCACAACATCCTTCACTGAAGATCCGGGTTTGTCATTAAAACCTTTTAAAATATCAATTCGGATTCCTTGTGTTTAAAAAGCTAAGGAAGAGGTCAGAGGGCACACATGCTCTCCTTTCATAAGGGGGAGTTTCTTTTTTAATAATGTAGAAATCTTTAACAATTAAAGGATCGCTTATTCCCAAGAGAAAATAAATAAAAACTAGAGTCTAACTTTTTTATAAGTACTTTTTAAAGTTTTATTTATTTATTTGTTTATTTATTTATTTATTTATTGTATGTAAGTACACTGTAGCTGTCTTCAGGCACCCCAGAAGAGGGCATCAGATCTCATTACAGATGGTTGTGAGCCACCATGTGGTTGCTGGGATTTGAACTCATGACCTCTGGAAGACCAGTCAATGCTCTTAACCACTGAGCCATCTCACCAACCCTGAGTCTAACTTTTATAAACGTTAAAATGTGCATTTCTCTAGTTCCTTTCTGTGGTGATCTGAATGAGAAATGTCCCTCATAGGCTCATGTTGACCGCTTGTTACCCAGGTGGTGGCACAGTTTGCAGAGGTTATGGAACCTCTATGCCTTCCATCATATTGCCTGGCATGTGATTTTAATGTATGGAGGAATTGATAATCAATTCCAAGACCGTGATAGAACATAGATTCTGTGGCATCCTCTTACTCTCAAGAAAGGTGTTCCTTAGTTCCAAGCAAAAAATGTAAACTGAGAAGAAAAATATATCTAATGGGACCCATTAGGATTAGTGGGCATTGTATCATACTTCTGTCCATTCTGATGAGGACATGTCCCTATGAGCTTGTACTACAGTGGGTTTGGATATAGAAATGAATTTTACATGGTAGAGACTGGTTCACCACCTGAATCCGGAAGTGTAAGATTCAACCATTCTTTATTGTGAAATAACCGTTTGCAAACTGGACACTTTAGAGCTTTTACTGATACTTAGGGTTAGTACCCAATCTCAGTTCTGATTCAGAGGGAAATTTTTCATTTTAAAGATAGAGAACCACAGTTACGGAGACAGCTCAGTGGTAGAAGCCTAGCTGGGCACGCCTGAAGACCCAAGGTCAGATCCCCAGCACCTACCTAAAGAAAAACAGTCATGGAAGTCGCATTTGTAACCCTAGCAACTGGGACATGCTTGCCTGCTGGCCAGCCAATCTAGAGGAGTCTGTGGGCTCCAAATTCAGTGAGAGACCTTGTCTCAAAAGCTATAATAAAGAGTGACTGAGAAAAATGTTGAGAGAGAGCAAAAGAGAGATCGATCCAGAGATTAAAGATACAGAGACAAAGAACATACTTTCAGTTATGAGGAGGCCAAAGGGGAACGGGGTGGTGGGTGGTGGGTGGTGGGTGGTGGGTGGTGGGTGGTGGGTGGTGGGTGGTGGGTGGTGGGTGGTGGGTGGTTACAGGCAGGTTGGGGTTTTTTTTGTTTTTGTTTTTTAAATCATAGTCGATGTAAGTGATGATGGCACAACACCACAACAATTTTATTCATCAAAGGGAGTAAAAAAAAAAAGAAGAAGAAGAGAAATCTGTGGCACCAGGCAGCAGTGGATCTCGGTGAGGGCCGAACAGAATTGATTTGGGTGAAGAAATAGGGTAGGCACATTCGATGCCTGCACAGTGAAAGTGAATAACTACCAGGCATGCGCCAAATTCCTTGGGCAGACTCAGCATAGGCCTGTGTGAAGCTGTAGAGAGCTGTTCTTTAACATGCAGGAACAAACAAATGACCCCTGGAGCCAGGAGGCAGCTGAACTCTTATTTGCAGAAAACATTGCACTTGGTGGCTGCCGTGTGGTCCCGCGGAAATGAATGAGACTTTTCTCCCTGCTGTCCCAGGCATTCTCCTGGATGATTAATTGACAGCTCTCCAGCCAAGACTGAGTTCCTTCTGGAGGCAGGGCCCCTGGGTGCGCACCTGCCACTGCAGAACTGAAGCAAGAAAATGTATTGTCTTCCTTTTTCTCTTCGGAGTGCTGCAGCTGCTGGCCTGCTTGAAGGAATTCTTCTTCGCTTGGGGTATGAACCTGACTTGCTGGCAAAAGGAAAACTGCACATTTTCAGCGAATTCAGGGAAGCTGTACTGTAGAGATTGATTTGAAAAATCCCCGCCATTCACAAGTTTGGGGGCTGTTCTCTCTTCCCTGCCTGTCTGGTGCCCCCTTTCATATAGGGCTTTCTGTCCACATTCCTGAATACCACAGCGCACTGCGCACTGTGACAGCTGCGGTGGTAGCCTGGAATCCTGAGGACACTGGTGGGGCCTCTTGCATTCAAGAGCAGAGATGCTTTGCCTGAAGGGAAAGCAAACCGAGCTGTTGGTGCAGACTTCATAAGACGTCCATCCGGCACAAATAGTTCCCGGAAGGCAAGGTCAATAGACAGTCTGCCGTGTGGAAGATTTCTGTGGCTTTCCGAAAGTTAAAGTTGGTTTGTTTGCCAAAGACACGTTTGAGCTGAAGTTTCTTGGGGCTTATTAGCAGAATTTGTGGTGTCCTCAAATTTGGACAGAAGGTTTTGATGCGAATAATTCTAGAAGCTAGAGACAATTAGGAATTGCCATAAAAACACTCGTGCCTGGGTACTGTCATTTTAGTTGCTTTCATTTAGCATTCATGATGATTTTGTTTTCATTAATTGTGTTATGACTTATTGCTTGTTATGTAAAAGACACATCATGTGGTAGGGAGCGACCCAAACATAAAAATAACAAGGAAAACACGTAGTATGTAACGTAGGTAGAAGAGCCATGAAAACAATAGATCAGAAGGAGAGGATCCAGGAATCCTGGAATGTGGTGGGATGGGTCTGAAAATGTCATTGAGAAGCTGATACTTTCAAATTGAGGTAGGTGTGGCTGGGTTGCCTTATCTTGGGATTATAGGACCATCTGGGAATGAAGGAAGCAATCCCTAGTATAAATAGAAAAGATAAAACAATGTATTGGTAGAAAGGCTGCACTGAATGAGTCTAAAAAAATATTAAGATTGTGGTAAGTAGCATAATAGTCCCCAGGTATGTCCATGTCCTAATCCAGGGAGCTATCATTATATTGGGCAACTTGGTGATGCCCAATATCACACATACCCCACATGCATACCCCAATAAGATAGTGATCAACTCTGCCTAAACTATACAGAAGCTCTTAGATTAATGAAGGAGAAGTCCAGAATTTGAAATGTTGAAAATGGGTAACTATGTTGTTAACAGATGGGATGAAATTTGCCATCAGCTGATCTTAAGAGTAGTACTCTGGATTAGTCACGTGGACGGCATCTCAGCATCAAAGCTGTTGAATAGAACAAGAAGGCAGAAGAAAAAGAACTTACCAGGAAGCAGTATGGGAAGAACCTATTCAGACGTCGATGGGTGCAGAGATAGTATCTGAGGCCACAACCCAAGAAGGTCAAAGGACAAACAAATGGTGTCTCCCATGGAGTGTCCAGCAAGGAACAACACCCTGCCAACACCTTGATATCAGCCCAGGAAGACTTCTACCTACTGAGTCAGAAGATGACACATTCGTATCATTTTTAAGTCACCCCATTTGTAGGAAGGCATATAGCAGCCAGGAAGCTAACAACTGTATCCACCAATAATCTCCCTGAGAATTTATCAGCCGCACACCCAGGAAGCAGAGGGCTCCTCCGATCCCCTAAGATGGGCTAGTACTATCCACCTCCCCGAATCCACTAGATTCCTAGATTTCAGTTCTGCCTGGCCCATGTGAAGAGTATCTAGATAAGTACAGAGAGAGGGAGGTGAGCAGAAAGAGAGAGCAAGAGAAGGAGCTAGCATCAAAGAGGAAAAGTACACTACTTGCTAGGTCTCAGAGGTAATTGGGTCACATGCTCTATTGGATAGGTGTGAAAATCTCCCATTTACAAATGAAAAATAACAGATTAAGGAAATTCAGTGTGTGTGTGTGTGTGTGTGTGTGTGTGTGTGTGTGTGTGTGTGTCTGTGTGTCTGTGTGTGTGTCTGTGTGTGTGCTAATGAGGGTCAATGTCAAGATTTTAGTCAAACAGTTGACCACTAAGCTACATTCCCAGCAACACATGGACGTGTAGAGTAAGCATGACTTGAATCGGAAGCTTTTTGGCTGTAAAGCCCTTATTTATGGCAGCTAGACCAAATGGCTCAGAGTAAGAGGAAGATGACAGCTTAGATCCTAGCAGCAATGTTGTGATGTAGATGTGGCCTCACTCATGGACATCCTGGAGGTTGTCAGAAGCATGGAGCTATCCATGAGTGTGAGGCAGAGTTGCTACCCATGTTTCTCAGCATCTGATCAGCAAGACGTACACCATACGCAATGTCATGGTCTTCCTTTGTCTTCAGCTCCTCATCATCAGCTGCTTTTTCCTCCCTGACTGGGAATCTGAAGTAGACCTTGTCAACATTCCAGATTCTGGACTTTTTCTTTATTAATCCAAGAGCTTCTGTGCAATTTGACAGATTTGCTCTCTATCTTACTGGGGTACGTGTGTGGCTAAATGTGCATTGATGCACGTGTGCACTTTTTTGTGTCTGGGTCTTTTTGCATTTGCTTTGAGATCGGGTCTCTCCATGGCCGAGATCAGAATCACTTAGACCAGGATAGCTGCATCACCTCTCCCAGCCTCCAGGGGTCCTCAGCCCTCCATTTCCCATCCTGCAATGCTGAGATTGCAGAAGAGTCGCCACACCCGGCTTTTTACACAGGCTTTGGGTATATGAACTCAGGCCCTTACATTTTGAAGGCAAGATTTCTACTGGCTGAATCATCTCTCCAATCCTCTTGTTGCTTTTGAACCATGAGACATTTGAGTCTCTGATTTGTTCTGTTACTCAAGCTCCTTTGCATGTTAGTGACACACAACCCATCCTTTCTGATTTCTAGTGGTCCTTTCCTTTCCTCCTACAAGTGTCCTAAGTCTTCTGTGGTAAACAAGCCTGTAAGTCAGAGGTTCTCAACCTGTGGGTCTCAACCCTTTAGGGACTGAATGACCTTTTCACAGGGTTTGTCTAAGACCATCAGAAAACACAGATGCTTACATTAAGATTCACAACAGTAACAAAATTACAGTTATAAAGCAGCAATAAAAAATAATTTTTATGTTTATGGGTCACCATAACATGAAGAACTGTATTAAAGGGTCACAGCATTGGGAAGCTTTGGAACCACTGCTGTAAGTACATTTGACCTTGTGACTTTGTCAATATAGATCATCCTCTTTTAGACAACAGGAGGGTATTAGATTCAAATTTAGTAACTCAGACTTCTTGAGAATATTTTGTGGTTCTGAGGATCCAACCCAGTGTGTCTTGTATGCATGCTAGATACCCACTCTATCACTAAGGTGCATTTTAGTGCAGCTGAATCTAGAAAACAATAATCCAAATATAGAAAATGGCGGAAGCTGGGTTATCTATAGGGAATCCTAAGAGATCAACATAAATATTTTTCCTGATGTCACGAATTCTGGCTGAGATATCTGTAGATATAATGATGCCCAACACTCTTATTGTTAGATTAACTAATACTTATAATGAAATATTTTCTTTATTTATGTTAATTTTTAGTCAGTGTTAATTACTTACAGTTAGGTCACATCTGTCTGTAACTCCAAATTCAGGTGATCCAATGCCTTCTTCCCTGTCGGTACCAGGCATATACGCTGTGCCTACACCTACATGTAGTCAAAACACCCAAACACAGAAAATAAAATAATATTTTTTTAATTAAAAAAAACAGTTGGTAAACTATGCCTCTTGAGTAACTAATATATACCAATGTGTGGTGGCTTGGATAGGAGTGGTCACCAAAGGCTCATCAATTTGAATGGTTGGGCATTAGGGAGTAAGGCAACTTGAGAGGCAATGGTTGTATAGCCTCAGTGGAGTAGGTATGGCCTGGTTGGAAGAAGTGTGTTACAGAAGTTGGGCTTTGGTTTCCAAAAGTCTAAGTCAGGTCTAGGGGCTCTCTGTAATTCTGCTACCTGCAAATCTGGATTAGAAATTGCAACTTCCAGCACCACAATGTCTGTCTGTCTGCTACCATGATGCTTCTGGCAATGATGACAATAGACTAAACCTCTAAAATTGTAAGCAAGCCCCAGTTAAATGATTTCCTTTATAAGAGTTGCCATGGTTATGGTGTCTCTCCACAGCAACAGAACACAAACAAAGACAAAAGCTTTAATATTCTGTACTTCAAAGACTCTGTGCAACCAGATGCAACTCTAGTCTCCATGAGGCTGTGACTTTTACTGCTCAAACCCGGGTATAATCTCTACACATGTGGTTTTCCAGTCATAGCCCTCAAAGAGGGATGAAAGCAATCGATCTTTTTCTACTTCCCCAGTGATCAGTTTCTTACCTTTAGTCAATCTTTTCTTGATTTCAGGAGTGAGCAAACAGAAGTTTGGCCCCAAATTTCAGCCCAGAATCCTGATGTTATTTACTTTGAATTTTACAGAAAACTCCCTTGAAGATTCTTCTCTATGAAAGTAATTCTTTTGGTCATTAACAAGGTATCTGCAAGAGTTAGTCACCTTTCTGTCACCATGACAAAAATACCTCAGGCAATCAACACTAAGGAGTAAAGGTTAATTTTCTCTCACTGCTTTGGTATTTCAGGGTGTGGCCATAGTCACCTGGCCACATTGCCTTTAGGCCTATGGACAACATAAATTATGACAGAGCACCTGGTAAAGGAAGTGACTCACTTCATGATGAACAGGAAGTAGATAAGAGAGAAGGAAAAGAACTAGGCTCCCAAAAGTCTACTTCAAGTGTACGTCTTCAACAACCCAACTTATGTCTATGAGACTTCATTTCCTAATGGACCCACTATTTTCCAGTACTATCACAGGCTGGGGAGTGAGCTTTGAATAGAGGGTCACTGGAGAATAGTCAAGATTCAGGCAAGGATACTTGCCATGGAAAATACCACTTGAAAATGTAAGATGGCCCTTAAGTGAGAGGGTCTTTATAACGCTGCCTTTATTTATTTATTTTTTACAATTTTTATTCATGTTATTTAACTTAGTGTGTGTACATAGGTGTGTGCTTATGTGCCGCAGGACATGTCTGGAAGCCGGAAGACAACTTGCAGGAGTCAATCTAGCACACATATCACAGGGATGGAACTCAGGTCATCAGGCTTGGTAGCAGATTCCTTTACCTGAGGAGTCATCTCACCAGCCCGACCATATTGTCTTTTAATATTGACAGTGGCAGGGAATTAGTTCCTCCTCATGGTGACATAACATAGTCTAAAGATAAAATTCTGAGAAAGGAACATAAATGAACATACCATGTAAGACCATCATTTGTTCCAACTTCTTTTCAAATGGATTTTGGATTTGATATCTGGAGTCTAAGCCAGCCATTTTGTTTCATAAAATAGTAACTATCCTTCATGAGAGTGGAACAGCATAAGCTAAGGAGCCTGGAAGCAGGATGACTTCCGGAAATGACTTTGCCTACCCTTGGGTTACAAGTTTATATCTATCTATCCATCTATCTGGATGGATAGATGGATGAATGGATGGATGGATGGATGGATGGTTGGAACAATGGACAGACAGACAGATATTAACAATAAATTATAGATATCTATCTATAGATATCTAGATATCTAGATATCTAGATAGATATTAACAATAAATTATATATTGCTAAGCCTCTGTTACTTAGGTCTGGTGTCCCTTACAATCACTTATTCCTAAGCCTTTTATGACATGGCTAGATCTATGCCAAGCAGAATAGTTACCTCTGTACTACCTCGTACCAGTATTCACTGCCCTTGACCTTAACTGATCTTAACCAAGACATGGATGGATTGTAAACACCACAACAGCAAAGCCCAAAATACACACACTAAACATTAAGCACAGTTACTATATTTAGTGCCCACATAGTCCTGGATAGGCTCAGACTTGAACATTCCCTTACCCTCATGTACAGAAGCAGTATTCTATCCCTGACCGGCATGGCAAGTCTCAGGTTGAGTTGGCTTCATTGTGTCTACCTTAATTTGCCAACCTTGACCTTCTCTAAGACCATACACTGTGAACAATGAATCTGATATTTAATCTTGAACAATTAACAGATCCTCTCTCAGCACCCCGTGTAATGGGAAGAGCCTCATGGAATGGTTCAGAGAGGATGAGGTAATACACAGGCTTTGATGGTGTTGCCGTGTATATCCTCAAATTGCATTACTTATTATTATGCATTACTTATTATTATGGTCATTGTTTTACTCTAAAAGAGAACGTTAAAAAGCAGAAAGACCTTGATGGGGAAATCTACTGCTGTTCGGGTAGATGAGTAAACCGGGTCTTCAATGGAGTCATCTCTCTTGTGTCACACCCAAACCGATCTTCTGTTTCATGAGGAGTAGAAAAGCCATTACATGAAAACATGTGGTGTCTGCCTTCCTCATCCATTTAGCTTCACGAAGCTTTTCATCCAATAAGTTCAGCTCTGTATGTAAAGTAGGTAAGTAACCTGAAGCAGACGTATGCTTGCCTGTGTCCTTTGCCTCTGAGTTCCCAGCTGCTCTGGCCCCTGACTCGGCACCCTTCACATGATGTTTTTTTACCCACAGTGCTTTGCAAATGTACAGCATCTTTAAAGAGACTGTTCATAAACGTCCCTTGTCATCTTATGGAATCATCTGCAGAGATTCATCTGGTTATGGTGCTGCTTTTAACAAGCAGTCATTCTGGGAACTGTCCATAGCCAGGCAAACCAGGCTCAGAGAAACAATGTCTACTTTCTAGCCAATGCAAGAATGATGAAGGTGGAGAGCCAAGGTTGGAGTTGCAGGGTTTGCTTTCTCTTGAGCCCTTATTTAACAATGTCTCCTGGGTGCAGGGAGAGGGGGTGAACTAACCCCTTTGCAGTGGTTTCTGATTTTCGCAGATTTACCAGGAAGACGAGATTACAATACCCACACTTTCCCTTTCCATCTTTCTGGAAGCTTATTTGTGTTCCTATGTCAACAGAGGGAAGAAAAAGACATCATTCATTTCGAGTAGCTTACAGCTACTGGGCCTTCCTTAACTTGTCTCCTTAACCTATTACTGTTGTTTAATTCCATTTAGCACTCTCACCCAGAAATGCACAACTTCCTGATCACTATGGGATGCGCTAGCCTTTCTTAGACTCTCAGGACCAAGAGCATTGACCAAAAATTCAGTTGGAATCACAAATGTGTGAGAAAGGGTATCTGTTTACATTCTATGAATCGTAGGATTCAACTTTCATATAATGCTGTCGTGAAAAAAAATATATAGATATCCAAATAAACATATCAGTCCAAAAGATGAGTGTCTCACTTCCAACCAAACTAAATCAAAAGCTGAGCTGATTTGGAAGGGACACTATTTTTGGATGGAGAAAATGGTACTCTTCTCTAAGAAGAAATACTCTATGCTTAAAAGCCAGTTTTAAGATGGACACACATGTGAGAAAGAAGATAAGGCACCCTGCTGTTTCAGGCAAAGAAGACATTACTTCTGCTGGTCAGAATCACACACACACACACACACCCTTTTTGAAAGTGAGATATTTAAACTGGTAAGTGCCTCCAAAGTTATCTGCTGCTTAACTTAACTTAGCTCTTTCAGAGGACCAGCTTTGATTCTTAGAGCCCACATCAGCTTTATAACAAGGCTCCTAGGGAGTGGAGACTTTCTTTTGGCTTCTTTGGCCACCCATGTACATGTGTGTATGTGTACTCATGCCCACACATACAAATAAAAACATATATCTTTTAAAATTAAAAAGATTGAGCTACATATTGGTAACTTAGTATGTCTCCTCCTTATAACACCTGTACATGAGAATGTATCCAGACAGTGCTTTCTTGTACGGACCAAGAAGACATGGTCCCCTGTTCCCAACCCTTGGAACAAGAGAGTACATGAGCATCTTGCCACTGTCAAGTGGGATTGTATTTTGATGATGGTAAAATGTTCAAGCTCATTGAGAGCTTTGATTCTGCATCCTCCCCCACCACCACCACCACCTGTAACTTACGTATACCATTTCTATGACTGAGTCGTTTCATATTCCTAAGAGGTAGCAGAATTTCTGGCAGGCTGCAGATAGACAGCAAATGACTGCTTAGGTATTACTAAGAAACATCTCTCATATCCATGTTATCTGCTAGGCCCTGTTCCAAGAGTTTTGCAGATATTAATTACTTAATCCATATGGCATCTCTAGGAAGTAGTTGCTATTATTACTCCATTTGACAGATGACAAAAAAAATGGGATATGAAGATTTAAAAGCAACTGGGTCCTAAGTGGCTGAGTTAAAACTAAGGGAATACAGTCTTGATCATACTTCTTGGCTCTATTCTCATCCCAAACCATAGGCCCTATTTATCTTACATAACTTGAGAGATTCCCAAGTTCTACAGAATGTGGTTCTAATTCTCCATTTTTAGACTAGCAGTGGAGAATAGAAACCATCTTGCTAATAATACTAGGTCTGAAAAGCTGTCACAAGGAACATGAAAACATGGTTTTCTCTTCTTTCTTCCAAAATGACATGGTTTCAATAATAATAATGAATTTTCTATGAGGATAAACAAGAAAACTATACTTGCTCCCAACTCTTCCAGACAATGGAGCTGTGGGTTTTGTAATGGTTTCTAAAACATAATACAGTGGCTGCATGTCACTAACAACAAATCAACGCAGATATCTGGGGACCTATGACAGCACAGGGGATCCCTAATGCACTGTGAGAGGCTAGAAAGAACAAACCAGTGTTTCTAGTCACCAGAGAAGGTTCCAAGAAGCCACGAGACAGAAGTGAAGATGTCAAAGTTGTTCTGTGTTCTGAATCTCCTTCACTGACTCCCACAGAGGTAGATTCTAGTCTGCCATCCTTATCTGAAAGAGCAAGAAGAGCAAAGTTGTAAATGAGTGTCCCAAGAAGCTGGGTGGCCTACCTCAAACACTGGAGCACAGGGAATACAGGAATAAATAAGGAAGTTTGAAAGTTTATTGAAAACATGTTTTGTTCTGTCTTGTTTCTTTTTTTGGTGGGTGAGTAGGGGAGTCAAAAGTTTGATTTTATTTGTTTGTTTGTTTGAAAATCTCACAGATGCATATACTATATATGGATTATATCCATTCCAACTCCCTCCTTCCAACCCCCAATCACATTTGTCTCCCAAATTCATAGCCTCTTATTTTTTTTTCTTTAAATAACCCACTGAGTCCAGTTCACACTCCCCTTGTGCACACAGGGAAGTATGGGCACCCAACCTACCAGTAGGCACACCTACAAAAAAAGTGATTCTTCCCCAATATGCCCTCAACTAGGGATAGAAGGCCCTCCCTCCTCCATATTAAATAGTTTTACTAGCTTAGTCTTTTCAAGGTCATGTTCGAGTTCATCACAACTACTGTGAGTTCATGTGTGCAACAGCCATGTTATGTCCAAAGGACAGCATTGCACCGAACTTCTTCCACAATGGCTGGCTGGCACATTCTTCCTCTGATATATATATATCATAAAATATATATATATATATATATATATATATATATATATTTTATGAGCCCTGCATAGGTGTCCCATCTACCAATGAAGATACAGAATCACTTATTCTCAGTACTTTGACAATTTATGAATCTCTACATTACCCACTATCCACTGAAACCAGAAGTTTCTTTGACGAGCATAAATCTATGAATATACATGCAAATGTTTAGTAGATAGTTTGACAAGATAACATCAATAGGCTCTCTTTTTGTTCCTATGACTTCTCTGCCCATGGATTTTGATTGTTTTTATAGAACCAGGCATGAACTACCTCCTGTCAAACATACAGGGCAAGCTTCAAATCCCATCAAGAGAATGGTTGGTAACTCCCAAAACAGACTAGATGTTATTGCAACGTTGGGCACAATTCACCTGTCAGGACAGTAATGCAGCAGGTAGGAGCTGTAGTTGTTTGGATATGACCATTGATATGGTTTCTTCCCTAGAAGAATGCAGAACACCTTCTGACACTATGTAAATTAGCTGTGAGGGAGGAAGTTTCCTGATCAGTACAAGACTGATTCTCTATTTTCTGTATCCGGAGTAAGTGGTATCTTCAGCAGTGGGTCCTAACATCTAGTTATGATGTGTAACCAAGAGCAACAGAACTAGTCTAAGTAGTTGTAGATGCTTTGGGCCTTGTCTGACCACTAACTCCCTGGGAGCCTGTACCTGATACTAAGTCTACCTTGTCTGCTTTGCCTTCCTTTACCCCAGGTGTCTCTCAGCTATGTAAGAGTGATCCAACCTGTGGCTAGCAGTGGGAAACGGAAGGTGAAAAGGGCCAACCAGTTGCTCAACACTGAAAACAGAACTAACAAAGTCCTCCTGTCTCTCATTCAGCAAGAGATTGGGGTAGCGATTTAGCACAGGGAGTGAAAGCATGAGTGAGTGGGATACTTCAAAGGAGGGATGTTTCTGGGGATTCATTCCCAACATGGCAGCCTTATGTCCAGTGCCCTTTCTGGCCTCGGGAACCCAATAAAGATGAGTAAGAGCATGCAGAAAAGATTTTCCTTAGCAAAGCAAGAGTCATCGCTTTCAGCAGAAGCCAATTAAATATCCCAAAACATGCTTACCTACATCTACCTCCTTCTGCATAGTAGAGCATAGTTAGAAGGAAAGGCTAGAAAAGCCATGAATTCCCCAGCTCCAGGAAATAAAAATCACTCTTATTTTCATCTACGAATTTACCAGAGACACTCTACTCAAAGACAAACGGTGATGATGACAAGGCCACTTTTCCAATATTCCCTCTTCTTATGTTTTGTACTTCAGCCAACAGCATGGGTCATCTGGACATGACTTCTGAATATCAGGTTAAACTCCAACCGTCAGAGTCTCTCAGCTCTGTTTTGCAACCTTTAAAAATAGAGAAAACCCAGTAGCAGTGATACACAAATACTTAAAGTTAAACAGAAAATGAAGATTTTTTTCCCCATACTTTCCCCCTATTCTTGGGTCTTAAACAGTCATTTAAAAGAAATGAAATTGAGGGTTAGAAAGATGGCTCAGTGATTAAGAGCACATGGTACTTTTTGCCTGAGGACCAGGATTCAGTTCCCAGAATCCACATGGCAGCTTAATGACCATCTATAACTCTAGTTTCAAGAAACCTGGTGCCTTCATCTGGCCTCCATGGGTATCAGGCACACACACACACACACACACACACACACACACACACAAACACACACACACACGTAGGCAAAATACTCATGCACATAAAAAAAAAACCCTAAGGTTATCAGTTTATTTCTATCAAATAAACAAAGTTAAATTAGTCTTCAATGGCATTGAAGATTTTGACTCAGTCTAGTGGACCTTGATCTAGTATTCATTTTATAAACAACAATTTTTTCCTTGACTTCAGATTCTGGATTGTCTTTGACTCAGCAGCAGAATCTTCTATCTGATTAGTCCTCTCTGTGGTCTACCTGCTCACCCTTGTCCCACTCACATTCATCCACCTCTTCTGAGATGCTTTTCCCAGCCATCATCAACCCCACTGTACCCGGGCTTTCCAATGCCCACTGCTCATTGTTCTTCTCAAAATGCAATGTTAACTGTCTTGTTCATGCCTTGCTTCCCCTGATAAACTGCAACCCCATACGAAATCCTTGCCAGCATCATGTTAAATGAAACAAACCAGATACCAACAGACAAATACTGCATGCCATGTCTCTCACTCGTGTGTCTTTTGGAGGCTTTTTCTCCACTAGAAGTCCCTCTGCCCAAGCTCATCTAGCTGTGTCAAATTGACATGAAACTCGACAGAATACAAGCTCAAGCCATCTAATACAGACAAATATGTGCATATATATGAGTGTGTGTACAATATTATATATGTGTGTGTATGTAATAATATATAATAACTGTGCTGCTGAAGCTACATATAAGTGTTTATAGCAGATTTAAATAGGTAAGCTGTATTTATTAACCAGCTGGGTTGATTGGTTGATTGATTGGTTGTCTGACTTACTAAAGTTATTGCTCATATTTATTTTAAAAATGAGCAAACTTGAGACTCATTCAATATGAAAGACTCTTGGAATTTGAAGCAGATCACCTCAACCATGGGGTGCAAATTGTCTTTGGTAAAATCACAGCAAAGCATATACCTTCTTTGCATCCTGGGTGTAGAATCTGAGGTTATGTTTCCTCCTCCACCTCTAACACAAAATGAAATAAATATAGACACAAATACTAAGGAAGTAAGTTATAGATGGTCCTTAGAAGTCAGTATTATCTGCGCATCTAACCATAAAAGCAGCATCTGCTCTGCTAAATACAGGTGTTTTATATCCTTGTCATTAATTGGAGGGGACATTATGTCATCATACATCAACAGTTAAGGTTGGTTAAAGTGCCACTTATCTCAGGTGCTGTCATTAATCAGATTCTTTCGAGCTTGGTAACTCCAGAGGCTTGGCTCGAAGCTGCTCGAAGTAGTTGAGTTTTCCCTGTAGGTTTGAGGTGTCTTTTTATTATCGTCTTGAATGAAAACCTTGGGACCCAGACATAAGTGGCGATTAAGGAGCTGTCCTGATGCTTCAAAGAAGAGAAACATCCTTCCTTGCCTTCATGCCCTCACTCTCCTGCTCCTTCCAAAGAGTCACAGTGGAGAGGGAGGAACCTCAGCACAAGCTGTCGTCACACTGGGCTTTAACCCGTTCAAGCATCTCACAGCTGGTGCTTCGAAACTGGAGAACAGCAGCAGTCGGTGGAAAAAGCAGCACCCTCTCCGCTTGCCTGACACTCGGGGCCCCTGGATGCTTCCCTGGCCGTCCCCAAACCAGAAGAACTACACACACATACTTGTTGCTTCCCCCGAAAATATTTGTCACAGTCTTTTCCTGCGGAGGGGCCTTTGGGATTGACGTACGTTTTCAGGAGCAGAGCAGCAAGTTTGTTTACTTTTTCTTTTTGGTTGGTTGGTTTGTTTGTTTGTTTGTTTTACAATACAGCCTCTATGCCTCCCTCACTCCGATCGTAAAACCTCAAGGCAAAATCTTCATGTGGCCGGTTGAGAATTGACTTGTGGGTCTCGGAGCTGGAAGGAGGAATTCTCCTCAGAGCCTCCAAATGAGTACTGGATCTATGTAAACCTTGATCCAGAGTCTACCCAACACTTGATCTAACCTGTGTGATAACCTGAACGGAGAAGTCAGCTGCACCCGAGCTACTGAAGTGCAAGTTCACAAACAGATGCTCTTTTAAGCCTTGAAGTCTGTGGTCATTTGTTAGAGCTTGGCCGCAGAGGAAGACAGTATGGCCTAGACAGCTGAAATCATCTAAACACTGCGGCAAAAAGTTCTGGTCTTTGTTCTGTGAACAACAGAGGTCTCTGGTGGGATTATACTGGGGATGGCAAGATCTCGTTTTGTTCTTTCATCGCTTCTGTTTGCTTCTTTTCCTCTTCTTCTGAGTGAAAAATTTGAAAGAGTGGGGGACAGGAAGAAAGATGGACAGTTTCTATCCCAAGCTTCATAGCCTCGGAAAGAAAGAAGGACCAAGAAGAGGAAGAGAACACGAGGAAGATAAATCTTTATTGGCATATGCTTATATTGCATTTCATAGCAACATTTTTTTTTCCAAATATTTGATGTACTTTGGCCATGCTTCCTCTCATGCCCCAACTCTCTCTCTCTTCCGTCCCTTCCCATTAGTTCCTTTTATTTTTCCCAAGGAGCTCAGTTACTATTCTAATGCTTAAAGAACACACTCAAATTTAATTCTCTTTGCAAACCAGTTGTTAGGGCTGCTCTATTAAGGATGAATTGAGATGTCTTCTATTTAACTTCATCCCCAAAGCCTTCAACCTGGGAGTCTGTCACAATTATATGAGTCTAAGACGTGTTAGCTGTCAGTGCATCCTACCACTGAGCTACACACCCAGCCCCTGAATCAAAACTCATGCTTTCATCTGCCTGAGCCAAAGTTACCTTAACATCATGTGGTTTCTCTTGCCCTTCTCTTAAATGAGGTCTATGGATTATAAAATGTACAGGCTTGAGTAACGCCTTTGCAATAAAGGGCAGGCAGATCAACCCAGCTGAAGATAGGCAGCTGAACTTCCACTAGACCCTGGAGACCAACCCAACTGACATCTTTGTTATCTCCTCCCTGTTTTGCCTAATAATAATAATAATAATAATAATAATAATAATAATAATAATAATAAATGGTCAGTGCCTGAGAACTGGAGCAAAGGAGGTGGAAACAACTTCTCTCTAAAGAACTAGGGGTAAGGCAAAGGAGTTTTAAAATCCTTCTCAAGAACACCTAAGCTCTGAATTGATTCTGTCTAACATCATTTTCTTTCTCTTTTTGGTAGCAAGACACAGCGCTGGAAATGAATCCACAGATCCAGCCCAGGGCACTGTGGACAATTTGAAGAAGACATCACTCACTCATCAACCTTTGTAGAATCACTATGGGAGAAAGATGCAAGGGAAGAGTGGACAGTGCCCTGATGACAAAAGAGACTGTTTCCACACAGTGCACTTTTCCAGTGAGTTTCAAGCCACGTACATCTGCCGTGGCCCCTTGAGGGTTATTACATTTTATATTCTTTACCTTCTTTTCAAAAGAAGGATGTACCACTTTCCTGGTGTTCATTTACATGCCTGTGATAAATTACTGTAACCAGATCAGAGAGATAACATAACCAGCCTATTAATTACAATGATTATTATTTAATGGAAAAACGGGATTCTAGACACAGTGCGCAGTAAGGAGAAAACTTAGCAATGCATTATACAGACTGGTATTTTATCTTGAAGAGTAAGATAAGTGTCCAGCCAATGCCACAATCTAGAGGATATGCTCATTAGCTCTGCAAGATTTATAAGTATAATTGACCATAATATTTTAACACTATTTGCTGGATCTGGCAGTACACGGAGAACAAGGGGAAACTATATTTCAATTACATTGAGGAAATCACTCAAACGAACATATGACAGGTTTGGTCTTACCCAGCAATGTGGGTGTAGACAGTTGGACAATGGCTCAAGATACTTTCTGATTTTTAAAGATGGATTTGTTTTCATTTTCTGTGTGAGTGTTTGCCGGCCTGTATATAGGTGTACTGCCTGTGTGCCTGGTGCCTTCAGAAGCCTGAAGAGGGTGTTGGATCCCCAGAAACTGGAGTTACTGGTGGTTGTGAGCCCACATGAGGGTCCAGAGTACCGAACCCAAGTTGCTTTCACTAGCAGCAAGTGTTCTTAACTGGGGATCTGTCTTCTTTCCACCACCCAAACTATTTTTAAATTAAATGGTATAGTCATTGCTACTGGTTGCATTTCCATGACGACTTTTAAATAGAGGTTGGGAGAAAGGCTTTCTTCACCTCAGTTGTCTTCAAATACAATTAATTTAAAAAATAATAAAAAGCATATTTTGAAGATGCATGTCAGCACTTTCTCAGAGAGATGCTGAGCGTTGTGGTCAAACCCTAACTCTACTCTCCCCATCTGACAGCTGATTTTGTCACACTTCCCTCAGCAACAAAGCTAAGAGTGGCTGCTGTCCCTGTCATCCGGCCCTAAAGTTGTACGGATTGTTCATCCCCTGCGGCAGAATCTGCACTAGGATTTGTTTGTTAGTGTGTTTGTTTATTCATTTTGTTAGCTTGTTTACACTCATTCTACAACTTGAAGTATTTTAACTAGCAAATGATAATATTCTTTTGTGACATCTGAAAAGTTTGTGACACTCAAATTACAGTGTCCATTAGTAAAGTTTTATTGGAACATATCTATGCTCTCTTGTTAATATGTTGTCTGTGGCTGTTTTAGTGCCCCAAGAGCAGAGTTCAATATTCAGGCCAGAGACCATATGGCCAGCAAAGTTTCAAATATTCACAATCTGGCCTTTTATAGAAAAAAAGAGAAAATTTGCTGATCCCTGAACATAAAAAGTAGCATATGGATTCTCAAAATTGGCTACACATTAGAATCACCTAGAAAGCCTTGATAAACCATTTGTTCATTGGTTGTATACCAGACTGATTAAATAAGAATTCCTGGAGGTCAATTCCAGGTCTCAATAACATGACAGCTTCCCAGGGGATTCCAGTGTCACACAGATCTGAGAGTCAGCACTCACAAGGTGCAAGGTACACAAACTTAACATCTAACAAGCCTTGGGAGAGCCTCATGAAGTGCTCAAATAGGGAATGGTTCATAAGATGAGTTTCTAGAGTTCTTGGTACCATCCATATTCCTTGAAGCAGCTCCTGACTTCTGGTAGGCTGTCTGCTCACTGATATCCTTGAAATCATAAATTCATAGCTGCTTCAGTAAGCACTCATAAAAATACACATGTGATCAAACAACTAAAACAATTAACTGGATGGATCCATAATACTCAGTGTGCAAGGATGAATGACTCATTTCTAGAGAACTATAATGTAGTTAATAAGAAAATAGTAACTCAAAATAAACATGGTACAGTTACACCCCAAATCTCTCCCCTTTATTGCAACCAGTAAACATCCCCAAGTCTAATCAAGCAGAAGATAGACAAGGATACAGAGAAGACTGGAATAGAGAATTTACATTTAGGAGTTTTAAATCCACCAAGTCCAAGCAAATGTCATTAGTCACTGTTATACTGAGCCAACTCCCTACCTCTCAGAACCTCCAAATTCTAGGGGTGTATTCCATATAAACAGGAGAAAAACCTCATATCTCACAGAGCTGATTGCTCTGAAACATATGAGCCTCTCTCTTTTTTGGTTGTGAGAGAGTTTTCATAGGTCACAAGGGCCAACTCTCCACCACAAATGTACCTTTCATTATCTGAAGCTCTTTCTTGAGTACTTGCCCTCAATGGCTAAGCATGCACGCTGAAAGAAAAGAATTACACTTCACACAGTCCTTTCCAAAATTACATCACAGTTCTTTCCAAAAAGGCTGCAATGTGATAATTCAGCACACGCTGAAAATATAGAACTTCACTGAGGTATGTGGAGTTTTCCGAGTTACAAACAGACAATAGGCTTTCTTTACAATTTCCCGCCACACTAGCCCAAGATGCAGTGTGTATTTCTGATTTCTTCAGCTTTAGGGTTCCTTGTGACCATTAAGAATATGTACTCTTGGTGACATGTTAGCACTGGAATCTGTTTTATTCATGTGATGACATTTTGTACTGCGGTAGCCTCCTGGATCTCATTCTGACATCTCCACCCATGTCTTCATTACCCAGTCAGGAGCAGTCTCATTCTAATCAATCAATCAATCAATCAATCAATCATACTACACTACTCTTTCTCTCTTTCCTTCTTTCTTTCTTTCTTTCTTTCTTTCTTTCTTTCTTTCCTTCTCTCTCTCTTTCTTTCTTTCTTTCTCTCTTTCTTTCTTTCTTCCTTTCTTTCTTTCTTTTGTCCAGCTTAAGACGTTGCTACAATGGACATTAGGCTACCTGGCGTGGACCGCAACCCTGATTCTCCTCTCTCATGTTGAACGAATCTTTTATCCCCACAAGATACTCCTGAACTCCCATTTGTCGATCTTGTAGTTTTCAAAGGTCCAAATGATTTTTAATACTTTCTATGTCAGAATTAACATCATTCAAAAATAAATTTCTTTATTTAATAGACTAAATAAAGCCCATGAGAAACAAAGACATTGAATGCTTTTTTAAAATGTCTCCAATATTTTAATTTTCTATCATAGAGCCATCATCCCTACTCGCAAACTGATTCCTCTTCCTCTTCCATTGTCAGTTTTTAATACTGGGTCAAATGAAGCAAAGGATAAAATGAAACAAACCAGCAGTGATAATGCAAGACAACAGAGCAAGAAGCTATGGTAACAGAAACACCTGAGACTGACTAGGAAGGCCTTGCCTTCCCACCCCTGCTGGCCACATATCCTGTGAGACACTTTCCATTTGTGCCTCATGCTGGATGGAGTCATATACTCAATGTGGATTAACTATACTAGTATTTGCATATCTCTGAAATTGTTTTCTGCTGGTTACGTATGGATTACAAACACACACATACACACACAAACCAAGAAGCTGTGACTTCTGCTTTATACTTCTGACTTGTTAGTCAGTGCTGGTTTACTGATTTCCTTAGAAGAGTAGACTTCAGGGATGCAGATTCCTATCCACACAAACCAGAAGGAAGTGATTGGTAAGTGTCTGCTACAAAAGCTCATTGTTGTTTTATGTTACTGTATAACAAAGGACCCCAAATTTAATTGTTGAGTATCTATTCTAAAAAAATATATATTGTGACAGGGAGAGTGCTTGCATAGTCCCAGGCGCAGTGCTCATGCGCATGCTCTGAAGAAAACCAGCAGCTTGTTCTGAGGTTAAATGAGGTGATGTATGAAAATCCTATATCATAAGATCACTTGCTTGGGAAGTACTCAGGACACATCTGTCATTATTAACCAAACAAAGAATGATATTAATGACAAAAAGTATATGTTGCAGCAGGTGTGATTATCCTTCGAAATGTGAGAGTTATTGGTTCTTCCATCCGACCAAATTGAAATTCCAATGGAATGGATTATTTTCTAGGAAAATATAAATCACATACTTGGGAAAGATTTTTAAAAACAGAAACAAGCTGAAGCTATTCAGGAAAGAAAATAAAGGTAAAAACCTGATCCCAGAATCACGGCAATCGGCATTCTAACCTCCTTTGAGAAGCAGAAAATCTCCTATCACTTAGATTTTAACATTATAAAAAGAGTGTCTGGAGAGGTGGCTCAGCAGTGAAGAGCACTGGCTGTTCTTCTAGAGGATCTGGGTTCAATTCCCTGCACCACATGACAGATTACAACTGTTTGTAACTCTAGTTCCAGGGGATCTGACACCCTCACTCTGACATACATGCAGACAAAACACAAAGCCACATAAAATAAAAATAAGTAAAATTTTGAAAAAGATTATAAAGAAGACACAAGCACACAATTTGACAAAAATAGAGTGATTAACAAAAAATGTTGAAACACAAAAATATTGTAGCTAATACTGTGACCAGCTATTACACACAAAAATGATAAATAACATACAAGCAAGTTAACTTTAGATTCATAATGAGAGTTTTGTATAGTGCCCAATGGATGCTTTCAGCAGTGGTCAACTGTGATTGCCACCATGACTGGATTAGGACATGTCTGCATAGACTGCATCTGTGGATGTGTCTGTAAGAGTGGATCTCAAGATTGGATCATGCTGGCTCTGACCTGATCTGTGGATTAATTCCTTGGTGGAATAATATAATGGATGGCATTACTGGGAGGGGGCCTTTGGAGGAGTCAGGTCACTGGGAGTATATCTTATGCTATCCCAACATCCTTTTCTGTTTTCTTCTCTTTGCTTCCTGACCTCTATGATGGGAAGTGGTTTGCTCTGCAATGCCTTCCCTGCCATGAGAGACTGACATCTCTGAAACTAGGAAGCCAAATAAATCCTTTCCCACTTTAAGTGGTATTTTTGTCAGGCATTTCATCAAAGGGGCAAGAACTCACTCACACTCCAATCTATAAAATGGATTAATAGAAAATATCAATTTAGAAAGCTAAATGAGAGAACAAATACAACAACCTTTATGGAAAGTGGGAAAAAAAAAGATAAAATTCATCACCAATTCCCAATCTAGAAAAAAAATAGAAATTTGCTTAGTGTAATATGTATATGTACACCTGTTCCTGAGTGACTCTAGCATGACCAGGAATGATCATTAGTTATCACTATTCTCAGTTAAGATGATTTTGCAATTCTAGTTAGTGTGACTCAAACTAAAAGCAAAATATCCTAAAGACTGGAAACAGTGGCCTAGAATTCTAGATATTATAGTTGGTTACCTATAACAGACATTAGAAAAGGAGATTTATTTGAAAAATTATTACAACTAAAATCCTGCTTACTCCTCAGCTGCTTTCTCATGGAAAATAACTACAACTGGTCACACCACACATAATTATCTTTAAAATATAAAGATATAAGAATTGGGGCTGGAGTGATGGCTCAACTGTTAAGACCACTTGCTGCTCTTGAAGAGATCATAGATCTGGTTCCCAGCGCACACATGGTGACTCACAAACATCCTTAACTCTAGGTCCAGGAGATTCTGTGTAGGAGGAGCTAAGGTGGGAGGAGTAAAGAGAGGAAAAGGAGGAGTAAAGAGAGGAAGAGGAGGAGTAAAGAGAGGAAGAGGAGGAGGAAGAGCAGCTAGGGGAGAGACGGAGAACGAGAGAGCAGGACATGGAGGTTGTTGTTCGCTTGTCTGTAACAGTCAAAGGTAGTTGATATATCTAGGTTAGATATTGGGTTACACTTCTGATTGTATGGGTATCTTGTTATTGATCATTACCAAATATATAAGCCTTTGAATAATCTAAGCATTAGAGTCTCATCTGTACCGAGCCCGTGTGATAATCTAAGCATTAGAGTCTCATCTGTACCGAGCCCGTGTGGTTGGTGGGATGGTGGAAGACTGGAAGAGCCATCTCTCATGCTGGTGTCTCATGGGTGGCAGGGCTGGTGTTTCTGGCTGGCTGTTTAGAGTTGCGGTGCACACGTGGCTTCATGGCCTCAGAACATGGCATCTGATCTAGGCAGAGATGCTGCAGCCAGCTTGACCAGTGGCCGTTTTTTTAAAATAATTACTACAACATTCTGCACCCTCTTTTGGCCTCCACTGGCATGCACATGGTTCACATATATACATTCAGGCAAGGCATTCACATACATAAAATAAATATAAATCCGACAATATTTTTTAAATATGAGAATTATTAGTTTTTTTTTTTCATTTTACTAACGGAAATGCCAACAGAATGGATTATTTTTCTAGGAAAATATAAATCACATACTTGAGAAGGATTTAAAACTAAAATAAACTCAAGCTATTAAGGAGACAGAAAATAACTGTTAAAATATGAACCCCACCAAGGACTCATACTGGTGTCTATGGGTATTCTGACAATGGTTAAGCCAATTGATTGTTTCTTAGGCTATAGCTCTATTGATTTCTTGTAAGACATATAATTAAGAAGGCAAGCAAAAAAACTGACTAGCAAAGCAATATCTTTCTATTTTCTTATGACAAACATATGACAAACTTGAAATATATGATAATAATATCCTATTGACAGTAGTAACCAAAACCATAAAATATCTAGGAATAAACTGAAAACACACGGCATCTTTTTACTGGAGGTCCCATGAGAAAAGTTGAAAAATGAGAAGCTGTGGTCTTATTGAAAGAATATCTAACATTGCTCAGATTTTTTTGTAACTTGATCTTAAATGTAACATAATTCTTTTGAACACCCAAATAGAATTTCTCTTTGGAGATTAATGAAATACCGGTAGGAGAAAAATGTCTGAAATCAAAAAGTGATAAGTCGAGGCTTTCCTTAGCAGATAACCCAATATGTCATGAACCATGATTGTTAAGTGATTTTGAAATTGGTGCCAACATAAGCACATCAGGGGAATCAAGTAGAAAATCCAAAAATAGCTGATATATATTTAAGAATTAGCAAATGATAAAGATGACATTTTAAACCTGTGGAGGAAAGATAAATTATTCAATTAATATGAGAAGAAAATGTGAGCTTTTTTGTAATCCTGAAGTTGGAAAAGGTTTTCTAAACATGAAACCACAAAAAAAAAAATCATGAAGGAAAAATAAAAATATATTTGATCTCAAAAAAAAAAAAAAAAAAAACCATGCTACTTAAAGCCATCTCTCTAGGGCAGGACGACCTAACAAAAGGCTTTTCTATGGAAAACAAAAAGACCAATATTTTAGTATTATTATATCCTGCCCATAATAGACATTAAATTTAGTAGATACAGAAGAAAGTATTGTCAAATAGAAAGAAAAGAAACAATAAACTCAATACTTAAGATGAGAAAAATATAATCAGGAATAAGACACAGGGCACTGTAGAGATGGCTCAGAGATTGTTGGCTGTTCTTGAAGTGGACCTGAATTCAGTTCCTGCTACACACATGGTAGTTTAGTAGCTGGTAACTCCAATTCCAAAGAATCTGTTGTTACCATTTGACATCTCTATGAGGTGCACATAAACCTATGCAAGCACACACACATACACACACACACACACACACACACACACACATGAACACAGATACACATGCATTCACAAATAATAAGAAGCATAACATAATAAAAATTTTATGAGAGTGAAGATGTTTCTGAGAGAGACAGACAACAGACATTGAGATTTCTCTTTCACCAATGTGAGTAGAACTCATCCAGTTACCAAGAGCCTGGATAGAGCAAAAACGGAAAAGAAAATGAACTGCTCCCTTTTCTTTTTATAACTTTTAGATTTATTTATTTATTTTTATTTATTGTATTACTTTGTGTGTATATATGGGTGTTTTGCCTGCATAAATATGTACCATCTGAGTGCTTGCAACTAGGAGAGGTCAGCAGAGGGCGCTGGCACTGGTGTTACAGATACTTACGAACCACTATGTAGGTGCTAGGAACTGAACTCCCAGTCCTCTGCAAGAACAAGTACCTAACTTCTCAGGCTTTCTTGGCCTTCCAACTTGCAGCTACAAACTGTGAGACATCTCATTCTTCACAATCATGTGAGCAATTAAAAAAATAAGCAGATTTCCTGTTAGTTCTGTCTCCCTGGAAGACACAGGCTACAGCAGCCACAGCTTGTGTTCTGTCCACTTCAAGGACATGCCTTGCTCATGCCTCATGAAAAATCATTTTTCAGGGCAGTATCCAAAAGTCTCATCTAGATTTCCTTATTTTTACCTGCCTTCTTACAAGTTAAAAACAATTTTGTTGTCTTCCAAAATAAGGACCCTGGAATGGAACCACTAGCATCTTGTGATTCATGAAATTCAAATGGCAGAAATACTGATGGGATCATGCATCTATTTTTTCCCACAGTGGGGGGAAAACCCACAATGCTTTTAAATAAAGAATAATCCAATAATAGAGAATAATTACCAAGAGACATTAACACTAGCTAGCAATGCACCTCTTTAAATACCATCAGCCCTGAGAAAGGCCAACAAAAGTTGGATCCACTCCTAGCTCGGTAGGCTCAAGATCTAATTGGGCAATGTGAGATATTATTATCGAACCTCTCAGGACTCCTTGGCACTGGCAGGAAGATTATTGCAATCTCCAATTTAATCCTCCCCGATTTCATCCCAGATATTTATAACGCAGCTGTGCGGAAGGTGCTCCTGGCAGGAAGTTGGCATGCAATCTCCCAGGCTGGGAGCAAATATCTAATTCAAAAAGAAGGGGGAAAAACATCCAAATGGATGAATTTGTTCAAGGTTTAAAGCTGGGAAAAACAGGATCCGATGCAGGGAGCATGAAGTGATACCAGAGAACTGATGAATCTCTATGAACTCCATGATTGCAGAAAGGTCTATCTGAAGATGATGCTACCAAGAAGACTCTTCAACCACAGAAGATCTGACCTGTCAGGATCAAACTTTAAAAGCATTTGCTGTTTAATAGAATGCTTGTCTCTCCTTCACTCCCTCTATTTTTCTTTCCTAATCCCTCCCTTCCTTCTTCCCATTCTTCCCTTCTAGAAGGGAAATGAGAAGAACAGAATTGTGTAATACCTTTTTCTTACTTGCTTTCTTAAAATGTGTCCTTAATACACATTTAAGACACAATACAAAAGACAGTAAAGTTAGGTACCTCTGAGACTACCTGAGTTGCAGTGAAGGCAGATGACTTGAACTGGAAAGACTTAATCATTTCTTGGGCTTGGAAGATACCCATCAACTTTATCCTTCAACAGGAATTAAAAACAAGACTCCACGCAAGCGGTAACAATTATTGCTAGAGTTTAAAATGGAAGGCAGGCTTGGACACATGCAATGATCACACATCAGCTTCCTGGGTAATTAAAAGTACTAGCAGTGATAGCGTCCCTGACTCAGGCCACCCAGCAAGCAGCACCCACTTCCAGTCAGCAGGGCTGTTCTGCTCACAGTGCCCAAGGCAGGTAAGTAGACAGCATCTCCTGTTGTTCCCATTCACATTTAAGGGGAGCAGTCAAAGACCAGTTTCTCTAAACCACAGAATTTGCTTAGGAACTGGCTTATACATATCTCTAAATACACTGACCCAGTCAGGGAGAGGAACCAATGGGCCGTGGAATTTCAAGATTCTTATAACAATGTACGCCAACACGTAGTATATGTTTGTATGTGCATGAGGATTTGAAAACTTACAATTTTCTATGGAATTTTCTAAGAAGGTCACGTAATACCATCTGATTTTAATCTTGTAATTCCTCTGAAAGACAGCTGATGTGAAAACATCAACAGAATAAATGGGCAAACTTAAGGCGGTAGCAGTTAATGACACTACCCCTTGCTTCATCGCTATCGTACTGTGACCTTTAGTACGATGCCTACTGGAAAGACCATGATGCTAGAAGAGATGGAAAATAAGATCACTTTGACTAGAGCACCAACTTCATAAAGAACAGAATGGACAGACAAAAGAGCAAGAGTCTCCAGGTCAGCCAGGCGTGTTGACGAGCTTGATAAAGGTAGGTTAAGCAAGGACAAATAGATGGTGGTCAGGTATCTGACCCAGATACTAAAGAGAACATAATGCCATGAAATGTGAAGGAATATGCTACTCAAAGTGATAAAAATTTTGATTCCCACCTTAGAGGGTGTGCTTGCTACTGCTATACCAACTTGGCACAAAACGGAGTCATTTGAGAAAAGGCAACTTTAATTGAGAAGGTCCCCTCACTATATTGGTCTGTGGGCAAGCTCGTAGGGCATTTTCTCCATTAACAATTGATGGTAAGGCCCGAATCACATCAGGCAGTACAACACCTGGGCTGGTGATCCTTGGTACTATACAAAAGCAGGCTGAGCAAGCCATGTGGAGCAAGTCTGTAAGCAACACCCTTCCATGCTCTGCATCAGCTCCTGCCTCTAGCCCCCTCCTGCCTTGAGTCCCGTGGATGATGGTACATGGTAACCTCTTTCTTGACCAAGTTGCTTTCGGTCATGGTGTTTTAGCACAGATGGAGTGGTTATAAAGAATCTACTGAGCCTATTTACGCTAACGTTCAGTTGAGTAAAGAATATTTGAGTCTGAAATCTCGGAGTTGAGATCCAGGAGCGGAAAGTACCAGTTTCCTTCAATCTGACCTGGGAATTACCCTCCAAAAGGAAGGAGTGGACTCACAGAAATGCTGGTCACCATCCAAACAGTGTCTTGTAGGTAGGAGAGCGCTTCATGCCAACTTCTTGGATTTCTCCCCCTAAGAGGATCTCTCTGCTCTGTGCAATGCCATAGCAGCCCCCAGCTTCCGAGTTTGCTTCCTCCTCTGCCAAACCTGGTTGAGTGTCACCATATGAAAGCATAAAAGCTGAAGGTACTCAAGAGCAAACTTGCTTGTTACAAACTTTGCTTCTCCTTTTCTCCTCTCTTCCATGGAGCATCAAAGGGTCTCATCCCCTTAGAGCTGTCTGATGGAAGCTAGGCCAATCTCTGCTGCCCTACGATGCTGTCACGGTTCTCATTATCCTGCCCCAGGTTCAGAGAGAAAAGGTGATTCCTCCACCAAGCAGAAAGGAAGAGTGCCATTTCCGGGCCCTCTGTGCTCTGTCTCACACACCCCCATTTACATTCCTTTTCAGTTTCTTTCCACTCTGCCAGTTTTGCTTGCATGTCTGGCACGAGGGGTGGCTCCCGGGGCTTTTTTGCAGCCCTCTTCCTTTTTTTTTTTTTTTTTTTTTTTCACCCAGAAGGAAGGTGGACCACTCTGCCTCCAGTTTGACACAGAATGCCAACTGGCAGGTGGCCGGGGTGTCGGGAGGGTGATGATACTGAGGGGCCCTTCTAGCAGGCAGGAGGGAATCGGGGCACCAGATTGGCACCCACAGATGTAACTTCAAAGTGTCAACAACAGCCAGAATCCTGACTGCCGAGCCCTCCTGTCAGTCCTTGCAGTCTTGGAATCTTCTCCCAGTGGCTTGAATACTAACGGAAGGGAAATTTCTCAGAAGCCACACGCAGTTCGGGAATAAGAGAGCTGAAATAGTATCTCATCCTCTCCTAGGTTTATTAACATACAGATTCATGCGCAAAGCCGTCTTAATCTCCTCAAAGATGGGGGAGAGCGTGAATGGGAGGCATATGCCAGGCACGATGCTCTTCTGATTATCTATCTCCCAGCTCCTGCGTTCCTGCTGCTGAGATTTGGGGGACCATGTCCTTACTGCCTGTGAACATTACTACAGCCGCCTGCCCAGCCAGAGAGAAGAATTTTTCTTGTTACATGTGTGTATGGCATTTTCCCAGTAGAATTTCTGAACATTGGATACCATTAGTTTCTATGTTTCTCTCCAGCTCTCTCCCTCTCTCTCTGCCCCCCCCCAACCCCACCCCAGACATCTGTCCCATTAGAAAGCACTTTGGCCTTTCCCTCAGTTCCTCTCCTTTTCTTAATCCTCATCCTTAAAATCTGATATATATATATATATATATATATATATATATATATATATATATATCCATATCCATGTATCCATGTTCTGGGTGTGTCTTGCCCTTTAATAAAATTCCAAGTTTGCCACATAAAGATGTGTATTTTATCTTAAATCAAACCCTGATGTGCTGGCTAGATTTTGTCAAGCATCCCAGGATAATTAGCAGTAAGGGAGTGCAACTGGGGACAGTTGGAAGCTACCTACGAGCTGTACCATTAGCAACTGAGTAAGTCCTCATTTCAGGGGCTGTCTACCCAGGACCTCTCTATGTCCACGCAGCCATGTATTAACAGATGAGATTGCTGAAGCACTAACTGTTATTGATAAAGAATTATAGTCACTAGAGAGGTGCAAATATAAATTGTGGTTTGGGTCATGTGTGAGAAGGTTGATCTTGGGGAAGATTCAAAAAGGTGATATTAAAGTGATAGTTTATATTCCTCTCAGGAAATCTGACAAAAATCCAAGAAGCAAGCCCATCAAGAGAATTCCCTGTCAGATTAATCTCACTTCCTTTGGTAATATTATTAAAGCTGCTTCTCAGAGGATTTGCCAGACTGAGTCAATCTAGAGGTCAGAGTCACAAGGATGAGCTTCCGGGAGCAGCTTGCTAGATTACACACGTGTATATGGAAACTGCCTTTCTTCCTTTCTCTTTTTTTCTCTTTTTCTATTTCTTTCATTCTTTCTTTTTAATCAACTTAATCATCCCTGTAAGACATTCCCTGTTGACAAGACAACTGAACCCAGGGAAGCTGATATGCTATCAGGATCACGACCGGACAAGTTTCTTCTTCTAGGATTTAAACAAGGAAAGAAGGACATCAGGTAGAAAAGATGGTGGCAGGAGAGAAAGAAGAGAGGGAAGGAGGCAATAAAGAAGGAAAGAAGATAGGAAAAGAAAGTGAGGGAAAGGAAAGAAAGAAAAGGGAAAGAAAGTAAAATTAAAACAGATGGTAGTAGGCCCTGGAACAGGACGCCTACACTGGGATTATGCCAGGATTGGTCCAAACCAAAGTTAAAGAGAACAGGAAGTAAGACTTCCATTCAAGCAGCTGACAGCAGTAAGAATAGACAAGATCTGTGAGGTGTATAAAAGTTAATAAAAAAAAAATTGCCAATGGTATGAATCCAAAAACAAGTTAATGAATGATTCTGTAATGACAAAATCAGGAATTGGTATGGTAAATGCTTATATTGCATCAGAACGATGACAATGTTCTGAAACTGAGTCCGAGCATGTGCAATGCCTCTTGAGAGCATCCTGATTATAGCTGAACTGTTGACCATGGCAGTGTGTTCACAAGTCAGCAGGAAGGGGATGGCTCTTGTAGCCACATAGAGCTTCAGTGGGCTCCCAGAGATACGTACAAGGAAGAACCTAGTCCTAGTGAGATATTCACCACAGTCCCCAAGGGATGTCGCATCTGAGTCTGGAAGAACCTGTAATTAGCAAAGCACAAGCTGCAGTGTATGCGGAGAACAAAAGAAGTTGTATGTGTTTCAGATAAGTTCAAATGAAATAGACTCTTCACACTTAACAGAAATTGTTTCACTGATGGGAAATAAAGGTAGTCTTCAAATCTTTGAAACGTTGTCATGAATATGAACCATACTCAGTAAGTCTCTTCCAGAGAAGAAAATGTAAGAT
Source organism: Arvicanthis niloticus (assembly GCF_011762505.2). Classification (NCBI taxonomy): domain Eukaryota; kingdom Metazoa; phylum Chordata; class Mammalia; order Rodentia; family Muridae; genus Arvicanthis; species Arvicanthis niloticus. Next base: position 20,387,951 of record NC_047671.1, read on the forward strand.
TTTAAATAATAGTATTTCTGTTCTTTCTATCGATGAAAAAATAAATGAAGCAATTCACCTTCAGTGGTTCAACATCTTGGTACACACTATGCTGTCCTGAGCTGTGTGCCCTATGCTGTGGGCAGACTGCCATTATGGGGCAGTCTGGTAGGGAACCCAACACTCAACACAAAGTCATCATCTGATGCTTAAAGAATGAAGGTAAGGAGGAGTGAAAGGTGCTCTCTGGATTCTCCAAGGTTTTAGAATCTGAATCACTTTCATACCTATTTTATTGCTATTTCGTTTTACTTATGAGCTTGGGGAACAAAATAAAATCATTAAAATGTAGAGAGGAAACGGGAGATAAGGGTAAATTGTTGTGAACAAATTAAGATATTAAAGCAGGGTTTATCCAAAAAGGGATTTTAAGTAATGAATTAAACTAAAACAGGCCGTGCAAGTTAATATCATACTAAATGTTTGCTTTGAGTATAAAATCTAAATGACTTCAGGATATATTGGACAAAACTAAGACCTGCATTAATCTACCCTCTTTGATGTTTTATTATTTGGACAAAAACTGATTTAAAATATTTTATACTGTTTGTAAAGAAAGCATCCACTGAGTCCATAAAATTCACCTAGAGGCAAGAGATTTGGAAGGGAATGTTTAATCTACTTCATAGAATAAACGTGTTTAAAGGCTTAGGTAAATGCCATTGAAGTCTGCTCAAAAGATCCCTATAATTTGAAATAAATTTCTGACGTTCAGGCTTCTCAAGAATCAAAATTAGGATTTAGGTAATGATCACTTTCCTGTGCAAAGATGCTTTGCTGAATATTTAAAATAAGCATGAGATTGTGCAGGCTACAGAGATGTCTGAAGAAAGAGCTGGCTCAAAAATAAGAGGAACACGGGCTGTGTCCTAACTTAAGTCCCCAGAGACAAGAGTAAAACAGGTGATCGACAGAAGCAGAGCATTGTGCCTTAAAAGGTAGGACATCCAGAAGCAGTCTGGCAGGGTCAGGAAAGAAGCAGCAGACTAGGCTACAGTGGAGGCGCAGAGGGTTGGGAATGTGTCCTGAAGCAATAGACAGTGTATAAACATGTAAACCATGTATAAAAACGCCTGAAAAACGTTAGTGAAGAAAAAGTGACATTTCTCAGTGTCCCTTACACTCCAATTCATCTAAGCATGCCACTGGATAGGAATGTGGGGTGTAAGGCTCCAATTCCACCTGCATTTTTATTATTGAATTGCTTTTTTTAAATTGAATTTATTATTGGTTTGGCCATCTGAACCAGGATTTAGGCTCTAGTTGCCTCTCTCCTTGGCAAAGACATAGAAATATTCACTAGCTCCCAAATTCCCAATGACCAGACTGTTTCCACCCCAGCGGTCGAATTGTTGGGTCATTAGTGCCATGTTAGTTTCTGGTCATCCCTATGAGCTCCACCAAGTTTGAGTGCCATTTATAGCATCCCAAGACCACCTAGAGCACATATTGTTTCAGTTCTTCCCATGAGACTTATGTCTGATTTTTCTTTGAAGGAAGTTGTGAGTGCCACTAGCTCTAGAGTTTCTGTACCTAAACAGAGTCGACGAAATGTGAGTTTGAAAATATTCAGCCCCTAAACTGTCAGGGACAGCTTTGGATCTTGCACCCATAAGAGACAGTCCGTGTCTTTTGGATAAAATATTGGTAAATGTTTTGATATAGATCCTGCACCCTTTCTTCACAAATATTGAGGCTTTCTATTAGTGAACTGTTGGTTGCTAATTCTATGTCTTATCCCCTTTATTACCAAGTCAGAACAATTAATCGATTCTCGTCTCCCTTCTTGAATGTTGCCTGCCCACTATGGAGAGAAATAACCATCCAGGATCAAGAACCCAGTGGGCCCAAACCCTACAGAAGAGACTGAACCCTGACTTCATTATTACTTGGTACTCACCCAAGCCTTCCAGCCTTGATTAAACAACGACAATCAAGAGTTTCAAGTGTGGTACAGCATTTAGCTCTCTGCCAACCTTGTCATCATTCTGAAGATGTTGCCATTTTCCTGTGTTTCCCTTGAGAGCCACCTAGGGAGTTTCCCACATGGAAGGATGGGTTACTTATCACGGTGAGTGTTAGGACAAGATGGTAAGGCTTGAGCACAGACCACCTGTCATCCCTCATTAGTTAGATATTCCACACCAGGGACTTGTAATATTAAAGGGCCCTGATATTATTTATATCAGATAACAGAATCCCAATTAACTGCTACATGGAATCTTGAAATACCATTATTCTTTTTTTTTTTAAACAAGGAAGCATAAATAATGAAAACAATGCAGGCTTATTAACAGAATTAACTTGTTTCCATCTCATCTTTAGGTTTGTCAAGTAGCTGAAGTCTTTCGAGGCTTATCTGAACTCATAGCTTGCTGTCGGCCTCTGCTCTGCTGAAAATTCATTCCCAGAAAACAGCTAGAGCTATGGAGAATTTGACTGATGTGGCCTGTGAACAAGAGAAACCCTGGGAAGATAAAGTGATCAGCCACGAAGCTTAAACAGCAGAAGCCAAGCTCTTACTGGCCCCAGGGTAGGGTGATACCCAAGAGGGGTCTCTTCTTCTCTGAGGAGATGGGGAAGAGCCAATGAGGGGAAAAAATTGTAAGGGTAGGGCTGGGAAGAGAGGAGGCTGTGATGGAGATGTAAAGTGAATTTTAATAATAATAATGATGATGATAGTGATGATGATGACGATGATGATGGTGATGATGGTGATAAGAAGCTGAGCACTCAGCTGTTGCTTCTCCCAGTGTGCCTGCTGCTTCCTGCAATGCTGCCACCATCAGGCATTCTTTCCCCCCTAAAACCACAACCCCAAAATAAAGCCTTTCTTCTTCAATTCAACTTGGTCCTCGTGTTTTATCACTACAATAGAAAAGTAGCTAAGAATCATACCTCATCACGAGACCATGAGGATTTAATGAATTAATGCCTCTAGAACAACTTGGAATAATGCTTGCCACCTGGTAGGTTGTACTGTTGGGGTACAACCCCTAAAGCAGAAGACTCCCAACATTTGACATTTGATGGACGCAAGGCATTGCTCTGCCAAATTATCTGAGACAAACAGCTTAAAAGAAGAACAGTTTTATTTTTGTTCAAAGTTTCAGCCCATGACCACTTAGTGTCACGGCAGTACAACACACACACACACACACACACACACACACACACACACACACACACACGTGTGTAAGTGCCTGCCAGAAAATTAAGCTGATCATCAGTCAGAAAGCAAACACAGAGAAAGAGAAGAGAGCAAGGCAGGCCAGCACACTTGCAAGGTCACACGTGTCTTGGCTCACAGCTCAAGCTGGATTATATAAGGACTGCTGTTGGAGAGATAAAAGCTTACACAGAACATTCCTCAGAAATGTGTGAAATGGGTTTCTGGCTGCCATAAAGGGCCTCTTCCCTTGGTATGTACCAGTGGTTGCACATTAAAGCCCACAAAATCTTCCAGACTCTTTTGGTCTCATTCACATGTGCCTGTTATGAATAGCAAATCTCCTCTCATTACTTCTGGCCCTCCCCACCTCCTCACTTCCTCACTATGCTGGCTCCAGACTATTCCAGGTCACAGACTTCCATCCCCTCAGCTCCTTACACCCTGCTAGAGTTCTCCATGTCCTATTTATCTAGCCCTGGCCATGGCCGGTCTGCTTCTTTTTCTCATTGCTCTGGACTTGTCCAGATGCCTCTAGCTGTTCTCTCTCTCTCTCTCTCTCTCTTACTTACAATAAAAAACTGTCCCCTAACTATGGAGTGTCCCCTAACTATGGAGTGGCCATTTTGGTGGGTTTTTTTTTTCTGTGCCCTTGCCCCTTGCTTACCTCTCTTGCCAAAACCTAGGGGAGGACCATGGGCCACCTTTCCAAAGGACCTGATCTCTCTCATCTGAACCAACTTGTTAATTTGTCCCTCCTAAAGTATGGATCATCTGCTGGCATCTGCCACCCAACATGTTTGACTCTGAATTTTAGAGCCCTCTTCTTCTCCATCTCCTTTAACTATTTATTGGTCTCTCCTTGTCTACTCAGTAAGTGTCTCACTTGCAGCTGCCAGGTTTTTTTCTCCCTCAACTCCTGGAACCTACTACAACATTGCCCCCTGATGTCTCTTCTGAGTGTCCATCACATAGAAATGGACACCTCTCTATTGTGATTCAGATCCCCCTGGGGACATTCTCAGATTGAAACTCTGCCCCATGGGACTTTCTCTTTATCTTATCTTATCTCCCTCCAGGTCTCCATTCCTACACTATTGGAATCCTCACCTGGCAGAATTCTGATTTGTGACCCTTTTACCTGAGACTCTCCGATCTTACTCTTTCTGGCTCCCTCTCCACCACCAAATATATCTCATGGATGGATCTCTCTCTCTCTCTCTCTCTCTCTCTCTCTCTCTCTCTCTCTCTCTCTCTCTCTCCTGCTGGAGCCTGAACTAACCATGGGCTCTTTTAGACTCACCAACTCCTCACGCTTGCCTTCCTTAATCTCTTCCTTTCTTGGACTCAGAGGTTTCATAGACTGTCTTAGGGCAAACAGCTTGGCCTCAGTACAAACTACATAATAAGTTTTAGTGGGAAAAATGGCATTCTCAAATTCTTATTATTTATAACAACTTTTGCAACCACATAAGAAAATGATCTGGAAAATCTCTTATCTCTAGGCTTTCTCTATATTACACTCTCAAAAAGTTCTTATCTATCTCCAAGCCATGTTTGCTCTTTGCTCCCGTCCCTCCCCTGCTCACTCGATTCAGTCTTACAGAGATTCAAATACCTTTTGGGTATGACACATGCTGTTCTAGTCTATTGAAAACCCTGGTTCTGGAGTTTAGGTATGGCCTGTTCACTACATACTCAAGTCTCTGTAAGTTTCCTCTAAAGTAACTGTGGTGGTAATAAGAGTGGCCACCAGAGTGCTTAGTCACCAGGTAGTAGAACTCTTTGGAAGGATTAGATGGTGTGGACATGTTGGAGGAAGTGCATAACTAGGGGTGGGCTTTGAGGTTTCAAAAGCCAATGCAAGACCCAGGGTCTCTCTCATTCTGAGGACTGCATATCAATATGTAGAGTTCTCATCTACAACTCTGGCTCCATGTCTGCCTGCAAGCCACTATGCTCTCTGCCGTAACGATAATGGACTACACTCTGAAACTATAGTCAAGCCCCCAATTAAATGTTTTCTTTTATAAGAGTTGCTTTGGTCATGGTGTCTCCTCCCAAAGCAATAAAATGGTGACTAAGACAGTCTGGCCACCTGACTCTGTGACAGGAAGAAGGAGAGCAAAACTGAACAGTCCAAAAAAAAAAAACACTGTGTGCTTAAAAACAGCTAAGAGGTAAACTTGCCAACAGAGATTACGACGGCTTATCTCATACTGATTTTCCTGGTTTTGTTTGCTATCTTTGAAAATGGCTAAATGTAATCACAGATGTTTAACTCTCTAAATATCCTCCCCCCCCCCTATAACTCTAAGTTTTTGCTGAAGTGTAAACTTTGTTTTATCTCCAGATTTGTAAGACAGTCTTGTAAAGTTTCCCTATCTAGGACTTCCTTATGAGTTCATTCATTAGGTATGGTTAAAAATTATATAAAATCTGTAAAAAAAAAAAAAAAAAAAAAAAAAAAGTTAGCTGAAAATGTATAACAAAAGTTTTCATAGTTAAAAGTTTATGCATAGGTAATCTTAATTTGATGTACCTTACCGTATGTATAACTAGGATTTAATTCTTGTTTATGAACAATGGGATATACTAACGACAAATATTTGGTTAAGGTTTATGAATTCCTAAGGTTAAAAAGATCCACTCAGACTAACAAAAAACTGACTTAGAGATGTATGTGTGAGCATTTATGTCTTTGCTAACTGGACTTCTAAGATATTTTATAAGGAACAGCATATGTTGGGTGATTACAGTTTATGAATTCCTAAGGTCTACTCAGGCTATCAGAAACTCACTTGACGCCGTCTCTATAGCTGCTTTGTCTTTGCTGACTTTCTTAAGCTTTAGGCGTTTGGATAAATTGAGTCATATTTTTAAAAATTGATAGTTTGTAAAGGGTGCTATTTAAAAAAAAACAGGAAAATAGGGTTTCAGTCTCTCTGTGGACTGCATTCATGGTTTAAAGTTTTATTTTGATGGTACAAGATCTTCAGTTCAAAGTCTTTAAGGTTCAAACTGTAACAGATAAAATTGCAAAATTCTAATCTTATAAAAGCTACAAACTTGTAAATTGTTAAAAGATAGTTGAGAAATGGTAATTTGGGGGTCAGTCACTGTATGATCAAGCAAATTCTTTAATGTGTTCAAAACTATGTCTGTAGTCATGCTAAGTACAAATGCGCTTTACTTACAGGAAGAAGCTTTAGCCCTTGGTAAGTGTTGCCAGTGTTGATCCTGAAGTACATAACTAGAAACAAATAAAGTTTGTTTCATGTAAAACAATAATCAAACTCAGGTACTAGATGATTGCCCTCAACCCCTTCAGAGAAATCTAATGAGTACAGCATTTAAAGTGATTGAAGAAAATTACTTCCCTGATAGGCAGAAATACCAGCTTCTTGGCCCTACAGCCATCTGCAAAAAGATGGACACCAATAGACTCTACTTGGAGCTTGTTTTGAATGTGTTGACACTGACCACAAGGAACAAACTGTCCCCACACCTCTCCACCGACAGGACCCTGCTCAAACTGTAGACACTGCTGAGTCCCTTGTTTCACTTTGCTCCACCGCTGTAGGCCAGTCCTGCAAGGGTTTCCTCCACAGGAAAAATTTTCAGGTCTTCTGGGACTACTGGCCAAAGACTAACACTTCTCTGTTTGGTGGCCAATGACTGATGATTCTCTATATAGAAGCCTAAGACTAACAATCTCTTTCCCCCCAAAGCCACTGAGATCACTGTGGAAGAGTCCAGCTGGCTAGGCTGTATACATGGGCAAAATCTACATAGTCGTTTCTTTACTTTGCCTTTGCTTACAACACTGGTCCATTTCCTCCAGGTAAGCCCCATCTTCTGATGTTTTTATCACCTCCCAATAGTACCACACCAGTCAAGGATTAAGTGTTCTGACACATGAACTTTTGAGATATTTATAATACAAACTATAATAGTATACAAAGCCAGGTTTATATAAGAAAAATTTTGTTGACCTTAAAATATGTATTGACCTAAAATATGTATTGTAAATAACTACAATAGGTGGAGTACTGTTGCATGTTGATTCACACACACACACACACACACACACACACACACACACACATGAATATATACACACAAACACACAACCAAATCTACCAAATTCCATGTGGAATTTCTAATATTTGTTACCTCAGTCTATGCCTTTATTTAAGACATTGCAGACATAAATCATTAAGATGATGTCATATTGGAGTTAACTGAGCCCTACTATAAGATGACATAGACACCACATGCAACATGGTGCAAGGTGGAGATGAAAGCATAGATCAGAGGAATGTGCCTACAACCCCAGAAACACTGATTACCAAAAAGACATCAGGATCACCCAAGATCTAAGAGAGTCCTGCAGGAATTCCTTGCTCAAAGAAATAAGGCTTGTGCATGTAGATTCTGCCCTCCAGACTAGGAGAGCATACATTTCTGTTGTATAAACCAGTCACTGTATGATACTGACCTGCAGCAGCAACACTGGTAAACAGATTCAAGTATGGATCCAGATGCCAGTTGTAGTTAATCCAGCTGAGAAAGAGCTGCTCATAACACCTTTGACAAGTGTTAGTGGAGAAAGAAGTTGCATACTGCACAGTTTCTGAGCTCAAGGACAGATAAGCCAATGGAACAGAAAAAACGCATGCACGCATGTGCGCGCTCTCTCACACACACATATATATACACACACACTTAGAGAGAGAGAGAGAAAGAAAGATCAATGTAGATTTTACTAAGTCGGGGAAGAGTCCATCTTAAATTACTCTGAATGAAACCCTGGGTGGAATATAGTCCCTTAAAATTCTTTGAAGCCAGGAATCATAGATCTTGCCTATCTTCCTCCATTCTGTCTCTAACTCTGGCCACCTTTTCCTCAGCATAAGCTTCCTTCTTAGGGATACTCCACAGCCACTGCCATATGAGTGTGAAATTCCACTCCTTTTGTTGCTACAACTTTCTTTGCAGAAGATGCAATGCAGTGGCAATTCCATTAACGTTACAAATGGTGTCAGCAAACCCAAGCAGAGCCATTGCTTTCTCAGATGGGTGAGAATTTGGTACTCTAGGGTGACTTGTTTTTTTAATCTCATTGTTCAGGAACATGCTGCTCAGATATGCAGAGTGGGAAAAGACAGAAGAGAAGAAAGAAAACTCAAATATATATTAATATTTTATACTATGATATGTTATATATTATATATAGTATATATTATACCAGGGAGGTGCTGTTGTCACAACAAAGAAACCAATAATAAACATTCTTGCACTAAAATGATGAGTCTCACTTCAGTAAGCAAGACATTATACACCATACTGGTATAATAAAGCACACATCTCCTCATTCCCACTAATACAATGTATTCAGTGCTCATATGATTACACTTTTACAGCCTGTTAGCAAAAACACATACAATTGCAAAGTGCTGCTAATGCAATGTGACAGAATAGTGTTATTACAAGAAGAAGTTGTCAACGCCAAGCAATTGATTTTCCTTCATCTCCTTTCTGCTTCTGCCCATCCTCCCAGGCTCTTCTGGAGATGTTTATTATGTGCTGTGGGTACAGCCATTTCTCTGAATCAATTCTAGTGTCAAGTAGGGGAAGGAATACAGAGACGAGAAAAGCAGTTCACTCTACTCTAGACATTTTAATGGGAAAAGGGATTTCCTCTGGGAATTATGTTCCTTCCAAAATCTTCATGAAAGCTTCAGGTTTGAGAGTGTGCTTCCCCCAGTAAAAAGATCTTGGGCTTGTGGTCCCTAGTACCATGACCATGTGTTTTCCTCTTTCCTTCCTTCCTTCCTTCCTTCCTTCCTTCCTTCCTTCCTTCCCTTCTTTCTGTTCTTGTTGTTCTTCTTCTTGTTGTTCTTGTTCTTCCTCTTTTTTTTCTTGTTCTTCTTCTTCCCGCCCCCCCTCCCCGTGTGGGGTGTGTGTGTGTGTGTGTGTGTGTGTTATGTATACCTGTGTGAGTATCTGATACATACATATATATATATATATGTGTGTGTGTGTACACCTGTGTCTGTGTGTGTGAGAGTGCGTGTGTATGATCTATGTGTGGAGTGTGTATAGGGTGCTTACAAGAGGCCTGAGAGCAGAACAGGCATTCTCTATGACTTTCTATCCTATTCCCTGGAGACAGAGTCTCTGGCTGACCCTGGAGTCCATGTTTTTCAGTGAAGTTAGCAACCAACAAACCCCAGCAACCTTGCTTGCAGTCTTTACTCCAGCTCAGTACTGAGGTTACAAGGATAAGTAGACAATGCCCATCTTAGTATATGTTTTCTGGGATTTCAAGTCTGTTCCTAGTGCATAGCAAGTCCTCTTAATGACAAAGTATTCTCTCTAGCCCCTGCTTCTGCTTAGAAAATGTAATTTGATGTCACTTTAACATATTAGGACTTTAACATATCTGTTGATTTCCTTCTATGCCTTTTGAGAAGCAATAAATGGAAGAAATAAAGCAATAAAAGAAGAAAATCAAAAAGAAAAGTTGTTTGGTGATTGTATGATCATCGTCTTACAAATTTGTACCTTTGTGTCGAGGTGACAAAAGACTTAGGAAACCAAGAAAGGAAAGTTGTAGAGAACCAAAGTTATTCTGGGTGAAAGAAAGATGAAAGAAAATCCGGCCGCCGTGCAGAATAGACCACTCCAGACCACGCGGTTCCAAGGGGGGGAGGAGGTTTATTCAGGGAAAGGACAAAAGTGGGGAGACAGTGGGGGAGATAAGAAGTTAAAGAGAGCCTGAGTCCGGGGTACTACCTGTTTTATATGGGCGGTGACGTAGTATCTCCCAGGTACAGGTGAGGGAGCCAGGTGGATTCTGGGAGCGTGTACCTGTCGCCTCGGCAGCAATGTGGGAGTCGCCTAAAAGTGACGTCACTGGGTTCGGAGGCTGATACCAACACTGGGGACAAAGACAGGAAGGCTGTAAAGAACCGAAGTTAATTCTCACTTCTGTTCATAGAGGAGTCCAATGGAAAGGAATGTAAGGCTCCATGATCTGCTGAAGAGTGATACCAGACGCAAGTCGTATGTAAATGCAAAGAGTGTTCGATTCCACAGAAGTCTAGCGTACTGGGACCTCCCATTACCAGAACAGAGAGACAGCAACCAAGTGAGCTTGTAGGCACACTAGGGAATTCTGGGGTAGGCGACCTCTATGTTAATCTGTTGGGTCCTTCACTAAGGACATTCCCTTACTGGGGTGTAAACTGGGCTGGAAACTTGCTGGGTAGGTCTGGAAACTGCTGCTGAAGCATTGTCCTTACCTCAGGCCAGGTGGCAGGGCAGCTTCTGAGGCCTGTCTTGCCTGAAATTGCCCAGTTCATGGAAACAGAGATTTAGGCCTAGTCTCCTTGACTGCCTATTTGAAGCCTGTCATGGAATCAGCTTAGCCTTCTCAGGAACAAGGGGATTCTCAAAGCCCAATGTTTGTTTTCTCATTATACTACAGGTGAGAACATATAGCCCTGAGAGTCGGAGTATGTCTAAGTTTTTACTACTAGTTAGAGCTCCATCTAAAGGCCTTGTTTTTGCTATATGATAACATGCCTTCCAGTGAATATGTGTTAGTGGATAACATTAATTTTTCTGTTCTCTACTTTGATAGAAGAGCTCCTGTGTTATGGAAAGAATAGTGAAAGTCACAAATCCCCTCATGATCTTCTGAAAGTCATTACCAAAAGAAACCTTAAAATACCCCCACTTATAGAGTCTATCTTGAGATGCTGCACCTTCAAAGAACACAAAAAGAACCATCCCTCCTCTATGCTATTTAAATACAAGATGCTCATGTTTCTTTCCCTACTCCACTTGTTAAATGCATGCACCCTTTGTTGCTAGCTAAAAGTCAGTGCTGACTCTCTGTGTGTTCTACTCAGCAGGGTCTTACTATAAAATGTTCTTGAATATCCAAAAGACTACATGAACCAGAGTTACCTTAAGATCCTCAAACATTACTGACCACAGTTTTGCCACAGAAAAAAATAAAGAATAAAGTGTCAGTCAGGTGCCTGTTGGACAAAATGGGACAGTAATAAACCACAGGTTTAATATAATATATACCACTTAAGATGCTCCAGCGTGTGGATGGAAAGAGTAGGTCTGGGTTGAATTCATTTGACTTTGCTCTTGGTTTATGACACCATACAGTAAGCATGCATAAGAGGGACATGTTTAATTTAGGTAAACAAATCATCTGCATTGGGTAGGAACTTGGAGGCACACAATCTCTATTGGAGTCTTTCCCCATCTGTATCTCCCTCCCCTTTCCTACTCTTATGTTATCATTAAGAAATAAAACAAACCAAAGATTTAAAGTTTCACTGGTTTGTCTGATGAAAAGACTAGGGTGATGCTCGCAAAAGTCCCACTAGACATTCAGCTATTCCACATCTCAGTTCTGCAACAGACAATGGGATGTGAATGTGACAGTTTTCTTGTCCCACATTCCAGGGACCATTGTTGTCAATTTATAGCCTTGAACATCTACCTGGGACAAGCATGGCACTGAGTACTGTGAAAAAAAAAAAAAAAAAAAGAAGATGAAGAATGAGGCAGAGCCCAGAACGACAAGAAACTTTTAAGAAAGGGAAAGTTGCAAAGAGCAGAGCCACCATCAAATAGTTGCTGAGCCAGGATGAGGGAAAAACTGAATTCCTACTCAGGGTGTTTTGCTTTATGAAAAGATAAGGAAAAGAAGGAAGATGTTTGGTGGAGGTGTGGTGAGATGTGGGGGAAGGGGGTGCCTCTGCAGGCCCATGCTGAGGCATCCCTTCCCCCTGAGGGACCAGCCACAAGACTATATAATATAGAATAGAGTTTATTCAGGGAATGGGGAGGGTAGTAGAGGGAGTAGAGACAGAGAAAGGCAGAGAGAGTGGAAAAGTAGAGGCCATGAACACATGAAGAAAGAGGGGGGAGGGGAATAGGGAGAGAGAAGGGGCAGGAGCAAGAGGACAGAGCAAGAGCAGAAAGGCAAGAGGGAGAGGAGGGGGCAAGCAGCCCCCTTTATATTGAGTGAGACACACTTAGCTATTGCCAGGTAACTGTGGGGTGGAGCCTAGACTAAATGCCAACACAGGGTATCAGTCAGAGAAGGTTGGTCCCCAATGGCAGCCATGCCCATTGTAAGTAGTACAATCACTAGTAGTATCACCATCATTATTTGGTTCCTTTTTTAATGTGAGTGCCGTTTGCTCTCTAGTCAGAAAGACAACCTTCTTTACTATGTGGATAAGTGAGTTGACTCCTGTATGTGCATTAGCTAAATGTCACATTAGCTTTAACATTTTTTTTCCTATTTCTTCCATGATGGTGGAATGAAATAGCTCTACTTTCAAGTGTTGGCACCAAGGAAAATAAATAATCCACATACATTGTTTACTGATCTTCTGAAACTATTACTACCAAAGGAAACATTAAAATAGCCCACTATGCAAAGTTCATCTTAGAATGCTGCACACTGGACCACCCAAAATTTTGGCACCCCTTGATGCCCAGAAAGTGCCTACAAGAGCCAGACACAACACAGACAGGTTCTTGGAAAGAGAACTAAAGATTTCTCCAGAAGGAACTATCTCTGCTGATATCACTCAGGGAAATCTGGACTTAGTATATGAAGTTTACCCCTCCTCCACACCCCTGTAAACATTTCTGAAGAAAACTTGGTACAAAAAAATATGGTTAACTTGTATGAAAATTTTTGGGTGAGGATTGGGTTTTTATGAATGTTTAACTCACTGTGCTGCAGTGCATGTAACTGAAAAGTTATGAGTCATTTTGGTTTGTTAATAAAACATCATGTACATATGGGTGAGCCTGGGGGACCAAAACAGCACAGAGCATTCAAATAAAAGGATTGAGTCTTGGTGACATATGCTTCGCCCCCTCCTTCTTCTTTCCCCATCTTTCATCCTTCTTCCCAAGTTCTTCAAATTCTTCTGTCCTTTCTGTCATTCTCCATGTCTGCTTCCTACTCTCCTTTCTTTTCTTTGCTTCAAATTTCATTCCCCCAAATACTTCTCTTTGTAGCTCACTCAGATTCTCTCTCTCTCTCTCTCTCTCTCTCTCTCTCTCTCTCTCTCTCTCTCTCTCTCTGTGTGTGTGTGTGTGTGTGTGTGTGTGTGTGTGTGTGTGTGTGCGCGTGCGCGTGTGTGCACGCACTCTGTGATGGTTTGTATGTACTCAACCCAAGGAGTGGCACTATTAGAAGGTGTGGCCCTGCTGGTGTAGGTGTGTCCCTGTGGGTGTAGGCTATAAGGTCCTCATCTTGGCTGCCTGGAAGTCAGTATTCTGCTAGCAGCCTTCAGATGAAGATGTAGAACTCTCAGCTCCTCCTGCACTATGCCTGCCTGGACGCTGTTATGTTCTCACATTGATAATAATGGACTGAACCTCTGAACCTGTAAGCCAGCCCCAATTAAGTGTTGTCCTTAGAAGAGTTGCCTTGGTCATGCTGTCTGTTCATAGCAGTAAAACCCTAACTAAGTCTCTCTCTCTCTCTCTCTCTCTCTCTCTCTCTCTCTCTCTCTCTCTCTGTCTTTGTCTCTCTCTGTCTCTCCCATCTTTGCTCTCCCCTCTTTCTTCCTGCTTCTATCTTTGCTCCATTTCCTTTTCCTCCCTTCCTGCTCCCCTTTCTGTCTCCCTCCCTCCCTGCTACCCTCCCTTCTTCCTCCCCCTCCCTCCCTCATTTCCTCCATCTCTCAGTGGGCTCTCACACCACATAGAACTATCTCCTCTGACTTTTGTCTGTGACTCTCTGACTTCCATCTTCATCTTTTCCAAACATGAGCCCCAGATGGAGCTACATTATGACTTGCACTGTCCTCTCAGAGAGGATGTCCTAATACAAACAAAATACAACATCTATTGCCCAGAGACAGCCTCCTGAGTGACATAGGATTAGCACACTTCACCAAATGTGTTGGAGTGAGAAGAGATTGACCCCCTCGAATTGCTGCAAGTACCAGAGCAGATGAATAAAGGCAATTAAACCAGTTGCATTCAACAGTCTTCAAAACACAACCACAAACCTTCTCTGTATCACCCCCCACCCCCCATCAGCGTATCTTCACACTTCCACTAGTGCCAGCTGGTCTGTACACTCCAAAAGCATCACTCTCTCCAGTCCCTGAAATTAAGACTCTAAATACTGGGCAGATCTACTCTGGGCATCAGCTAGTCTTTCTGCAGATTTCCACACTGGAGTCTCTTCTCCTGGGAAACTTTCATAGCTTGCATGTCTGTCCGAGAAGGAAAATACTGCAGCAGCCAGATGTGTGAGAGGGATGGAGAAATTGTGCCCTAGAAAAGGGATCAAGGGCAATGTTACTCTCCAATTTGGGGGGTTGGGGAGGGCACTGAGGAAGTATGTGCTCCACAGATGCAGAAGTACAGTGCTGCTTCTTATGTTTGATTGTGTGGCACCCTTTGACAGAAAGAACAAATGATGTGAGGTTAAGCAGTTGGTATTTGTAATCTATCCTGGGAGTTTATAGCAGTCTGAGCTCCACCCAATCAGGAGCCAGGAAGTTAGAGAAACTAGAACTTCAAGTCTGGGGAAATGCCTCTGCAGATAAAGGCACTAAACACAAAAGCCCGAAGGCCCCAGAACCCATGTAAGAATCGGGACCCCGAGACATGCATCTATAATCTCAACATTCCTAGAGCAAAATGGTTAGCAGATACCAGAGACTAAGCCAGAAGCTTGCAAGGCAATTAGCCTAAACTACAGAGAACAGCAACAGAAACAAGAGAGACCCTTCCTCCGCATGATCCAAGGAATGTGCCCACTCACTAAAGTTGCCCCTAACTTCTACATGTGCACTCAACTCAATGTAACTAATATTAATTAATTTTTAAAAAGAGAAGCTGGAGTACAGTTTGTGTTTTGTCCTTTCAGTTCCTGTCTAAAAGAATCATGGGCTTGACTACCTGACTGCGAAAGGGTGAACGAACTTATTGTGTGTCACCTTCCACATTTTTCTTGGTACCTGAGCTCTCTCTCTCTCTCCCTCTCCCTGCCTCTGTCTCTATCTCCCTTCTTCCCTCCCCTCCCCCACAGAGAGAGAGGACAGAGAGAGAGAGAGAGAGAGAGAGAGAGAGAGAGAGAGAGAGAGAGAGAGAGAATCTAAGATTCCCCATCTCACCCCTGTTGTTTGCCATGAATCTAAGATTTCTTTGGAATTTGTACTTTTTTCCTTCGTGAAGATGGTTATTTGTGTGGTAATTAAATTTCCTCAGTGCTGGCCCTCTCTTTTAAGAGGTGTCCTAGTTCATCTTGACTGAAATTAAACCACAATGCTACTATGTTTTGACCTAAAAAGGCATTTGTTCAACACAGTAATAGAATAATGAAAGAACGCAGATGTTAGTGAGAGATATTTTAGGTACCACGGTTGGCAGGAAGCAGAACTTGACAGTAAGATGACTTTTCCCAACCCTGGAGAGTCTATGCCCTACCCTAGGAAGCCTCCATCTCGTCGGAGTTGATTATGCTACAGTCCCTGTGATGTGTGACTCTGCCTGCCAGACTCTCAGAGGCCTGCATGTAACACAAGATATCTGCTGTACTGCAGAACTTTAGTTGAAGCAGCCACACATTGCTGAGGGGATAATGTTTTCTGTGATTCCAACGTTATGTAGAAGCTGGTAATGCCTGCAAAGCAACCCAAGGGCCTGGATGCTATAAACAGCATGTCTGGACTCCAAGGGGCTTTTTATTTCTGTACACTTTAACATTTCAGTCTAAAGGCCTCTTGGAGACTTTGAGAAAAAAGGCAAGGAAGCCAAGGTTAAAAAGCAGAACCAAATAAAGGTAAACTAGCAATGAGATGCTTCCCAAGCTAACCACATAGGACAAAAGAAGAAATTTTAGATGAATACTTATTTAATCTTAGTGTTTAGAATAATAAATCAATCAGTTTTCTGTTTAACAAATGCTTATTGACTACCCAGTTGATGCCAAGCTTGGTGCAGAACCCCAAAGGCATAGACGGTGGCCCCTAGGATCACTGAAGTTGTCTTCTGGAGGATACGCAGACAGAAAGAGGTATGAAGAATATTACAATCCGTGTGCACAAGGTATTCATGCATATATGAGGATGGAGCAGGAATGGCTTAGTTAAGAAGATGCTGGTAGTGGAAAGGAGACCAGAAAGGTTGAAAAGTTAACAAAGCACCCTGAATCTCTGGAAACTAAAGACTTCCACTGGGCTAATGTAACCCGGATGCAGGGCATACAGGATCACGAAAGATGAGGGAACAAAACCAAAGATATGGAGAATGAAAGTCATCTAGACTATGTTAGATATTTTAGCTTAATCCCAAGAGTTGTAGGAAGCTATCAGAGACTTCTGAGTTAGCTATTGATTGATTAGTCTGTGAACTGTGTCACAATCGATGCAAAAGGAGAGGCTATATTTAAGAACTTTATTTTTACTCTTTATGTATTTCGTTATTGGTGTGTGTGCCTGTTTGTACATTTGGATACATACATACACACCACATGTGCAAACATTTGCCCATGTAAACACATACACACACACACACATACACACACATACACACACACACATACACACACACATACACACGAGCTATGATGCCTGTGCTGGGGTGAGAAAACAACCCTGGAACTGACTCTCTTCTTTGCCTTTCATGTGGGTTCCAGGGATTAAACTGAGATCATCAAACATGTACAGCAGGTGCTTTTAGCCACTGAACCGTGTTGCTGGCCCGAGAGGTTGCATTTTAAGAATGAGCCTGTTAATATACACGAGGGGATCATGGTTGTTAAATGTATGTTGATACATGTCTAAAAGATATCAGCTTTTTTTTAAAAAAAAAAAAAAGTATTCAAAGGCCCATTTGCTTAGCTGCAAACTCACACATTACTATAGTTGGAAGGCAGGATAAGGGACAAGATTTAGGAGCATAAATGGCTTGTCTTTGACTTGAGGATGATGAAACAAATCAGTTTAAAGTATTTGCCACCCCTTAGGATAAAAGTCACCAGCCAGAAATTGTTCTCTATCAAAGACCTAGTCAACCAGTCTTCCCGGAAACGGAACTGCAAGAGAGACAATGTATTCAAATCCAGGTCCTACTTATCCTGTTGTCGGATGGAGTACAGTTTGGACAGAGACTCTTAGGATGAACAGGCATTGGCTCTAGGAGAAAGGACTCAATCTAAAGCTTTCTAGTGCTTCTTGGCAAAGTTACAGTGAAGCTTTTTCACTCATTTTTGCCACCCTCTCCCCCACACACACACACACCCCACACACATACACATGCTGCTACTGTCTTGTAAACAGGATCTGTTAACTTCATTTGTGATAGTCTGTTCTTTCTGATCAAAAAAAAAAAAAAAAAAAAAAAAAAAAAAAAAAAAAAAAAAAAAAGTAGGGATCCAGGATCAGGACATGTTCATGCTTCCTCACCCCTGAGCTGCCACAGGAGCCACAGGAGCTGTGTGACAAACGTTTGATAGAGTCATTGTTAATTGACTGTTTCCATTGTTTGTTTGATTTTGTAACTCAACTAGTCTCCAAGGAGTAAACTTTCCAGTCCACCA
The DNA here is from genome assembly GCF_011762505.2 of Arvicanthis niloticus. Taxonomy (NCBI): domain Eukaryota; kingdom Metazoa; phylum Chordata; class Mammalia; order Rodentia; family Muridae; genus Arvicanthis; species Arvicanthis niloticus. The sequence goes on from NC_047671.1 coordinate 20,405,776, forward strand.
TATGTACTATACAGTTAATTATAACACACTCGCTCCCTTACCCATGGACCCTGAACATAAGGATGTTTCTAGCCTACATATGGTGAACAATCCTGTTCATGCATTCCACCCTCGATGCACTTCCTAGATCCCTCACACACTGGACATTAATGACTTCTTTGGGCCCCTTCTGGTTTCACCAGATGAACAAAAACGAAAATAAGCAGCTGTCATATTTTAACTCAAAAAAAGGGGGGGGGGAGGAAGAAATTCATCAAGCCTACTCCAATTTGGAGAAATGCTTGGCTTGGAGAGGAGAATTGGCTGTACCATGGATGGCAAAAAAGCTCCCTGATGAATGCACCATTTCCTGACATTTAATTTGCACAATTTGTCTCTTATTATCTGGCAACTCTCTGAAGATTTTGGAAGCAGGAAAAAACAAGTGAGAATTGCTATAAGAAGTTAGACCGAAGCGTGAGTATGTGCGGGGCACTGAGTCAAGTATCAAGTAGTTAACCAATCAGATCCTGTCTCCCAGCCAACCAGCACCTGTTGACAGTCCACTCTACCCAGAGAATGGCCAGGAGAGGGAACCAGATGGAAGGTTAGCCTGCAGACAGCACAAGCACACAGTGACAGAACAAAAGTCATTTGTGTTAGCTACCCAACACTTGAGACCCCAGAGAACTCAAGAGAATCTAAATTTAGACATGATATATCCAAGGATGGATTGTCAAACACCTAGACAGAAAAAGTTGCATTTTTTTTTATCATAAAAAAAACAAACTATTAAAATGTTTTAGCTGTACTTCTGCAATTCAAAATGACTGAAGCTGTGAACTTCAAATTTGGCAAGCCTGTCGTCCTCATTAAGGAAGGCAATGGGAGCCAATTTTGAAGAAAAATGGTTTCCTATTTTTGAGTGGAGAAGGTTTAAACAATTGAGTGTTGAACCTAAGATGAGGAGCACTTCCTCTCCCCTTTTAGCTCCTGTTTGGATAATGATCATCAAGCAGAAGCTAAAAGTAGACTTGCCTGTTTTTGACTTATAAATGGAAACACCTTTCCTGAGCCACACCCCCTTGTTTGTTTCCCTTGACATTTCTAAATCAAATTCCATTTGTTATCATGAATTTGAGATGTAAAATGAAAGCACTTCCAAAATCAGGAAAAGTCACTAAGTGGCTTTAGGCTGAAGCCTGGAACAGAATATCCCCTCCTGTGAGATTCAGGGGTCTGTGGAGCAAGATGCAGGAAATGACACAGAGGAGACTGTTACAGCTCAGTAACTTTGGAATCTCCTGATTTGAATGCAAAGCTTTCAGTCTTAACACTGTGTTAATATTGGTTTTAAATATACACATGTTTGTTTACTGGTGCACACACACATACACACAAGACTCACATCTATAAAACACACCGGCATCTTGCTGAAACACAGCAGCTGTTTAACAGCCCAGTCCAACATTCTGGGAAAAAAGAAAGAAAGAAAGAAAGAAAGAACGAACGAACGAACGAACGAACGAAAGAAAGAAAGAAAGAAAGAAAGAAGAAGTAAAAGGAACCTGAGTTAAGAAGCCTATGTCCAAAGCTACAGTTAGAATGGAGGGCCTATTAAGAACACTGTCTTGAGAGCTCTCCAAAGTTCCCTGGGACAAAATCCTTTTGCCAAATTCGCAGCATGGTTCCTAAAACTTGGAATTAATAATGAAAGTCCTTGACTTTATTCTTCGCTCTATTAATTGTATCCTAATAAATGATACTTTGAAGGGCAGCTCAAAGTAGAATAAAGGTAGTCGAGAGTCTGCTAAACAGTCTCAAGATCTCTGCAACACACACAAACATGAAGCTACCCAAAGGTTCTGCTCATGCAATTGCAAAAGTGTAGGGTCAGGCACAAACAGTTGGCTAGTGGTAAGTTCTCTGGAACCTATACTTGCCTTTGTTAGCAATCCATAGGAGGGCATCTCCTGGAGTTGTGCTCCAGGCTTCAGATGGCATAAGTGAATATAATCTTGGAAAAGATAAGAGAAGGATGCAGTAGTCTAAACTTCACATCCACACGTCATCAAGAGGTAGCAGAGAAGGCAACCTCAACATGCCCTTCTGGGTGATGTTTGCTACTGATTGAGATTATAGAAGAGCTTTCTCAGTTTGTTTATTTATTGATTTATTTGTTTATAAGAAAATCATATGTTTTCTGTCATCTAAAACTACTCCAATCTCCAGATACAAAAGCAGGATATTTTTTAATTGCAAAATGAACATGTAGATTTGTACCACTGTTTTTTCCCATAGATTTTCCTTCTCCTCTGTGTCCATGTGTTTCTCTTTTCTGATTTTTTCCTCCTTTCTAATTTTACTTCATAACATGTGAGTTAAATCTAAGCATTTTCCTCCTGCAGTTTTTGCCTACCATGCCTGCACGATGAATTCCAGTTTCTCCAGCCTTGCACACAAACCCTCTATTGATGACATTCATTCATTTATCTTCTTCACTAATTTAGTGTCTGTTAAGTACAAAGCATAGGGTGCACAGGGAAGTAGAAAAATATGAAAAAGATATTCTATCTGCACTAAAATTTCAGAGCCTAACATGAAGCACACATAATAAATATCAATTGACATGGGAAACTAGGGCTAAGGTAGAGTAACAGAGAAGTCCCGGTTGATGGATAGACAAAGCATTTACTAGAAGGGGGCTGGAAAGATGGTTGAGAAGATCACTTCCTGCTCTTGTAAAGCATGGGAATTCAGTTCCCAGCACCCATGTCAGGTGGCCCACAATTGCCTATAACTCTAGCTCCAGGAGATCTGATATCCTGTTCTGGTCACTGCCCAAACCTGCACTCCCATACCCATCTGTACATGCACGAATAGGCACGTGTACACACACACACACAATCTTCAAAGACCAGAATAAAGTGATATCTTATATAAACTGACACTAGGAACTTGAGTGTGAATTTACCAAAGTATGTGTAGAAATCAAAGAAGCCACCGAAAGAAGTGGGAGCAATGAGAGCAATGAGGTGTGGTGGTTTGAATACACTTGGCCCAGGGAGAGGCATTATTAGGAGGTGTGGCCTTGTTGAAGTAGGTGTGGCCCTGTTGGACAAAATGTGTCACTGTGGGGGTGAACTTTGTGAGCTTCCTCCTAGCTGCCTGGAAGTCAGTCTTCTCCTGGGACCCTTTGGAGGAAGATGTAGAACTCTCAGCTCATCCTGCACCATGCCTGCTTAGATGCTGCTATGCTCCCATTTTGATGATAATGGACTGAACCTCTGAATCTGTAAGCCAGCCCCAATTAAATGTTGTTCTTATAAGAGTTGTCTTGGCCATAGTGTCTCTTCATAACAATGAAACCCTAAGACAGGAAGGCATAGGAGAACCCAGTGTTTCAAATCCGTGATACCTAGAATGACTGGAGCAAGAACGGAGGACTGAAGTACGTATGAGAAGTTTTGTTTGGCACACTGCTGAAAGATTCTAGTTAAGTGTCTGAAGGTCATTAACCTAGAAAGGTTAATCAGTTTATATTTTTTGGATAGTTATGCACATAGAGTATGCAAACTATATACCATTCTGCCTTTCCCAGAGTTTGACTAGTGTAGCAACTGGAAACTGTTTAGTCTTTCCATTTCCTGTGTTTTTAAATCCTCACATGGTGAGCACCTTGAGGGACTTACTTTTGCAGGGAATGTATCCTATGCTCTTTTGAACTTCCTGAAGCACTGGACTGAACAGATAAGGAAAATGATCAATTAAACAAATCTATGTGAATTCTTCCATCATATTACCCTTGTCTACCCAGGATGACTTTGCACTTGGTTTTGTTTGTTTGTTTGTTTTGTTTTGTTTTGTTTTATTTCATGTTGTTTTTAAAGTATTTCATGTTGTTTTAAAGTATGCATGTATCTAAGCTCCCTTGTAACACTGTATCACATTTTGGTCAGTAGTGATCTGCATGCTACCATAGGCTGCCTCTCCTGAAACTTGGTTTCTATATTGATGAAGTGTTTGGGTTTAAAATGAAACAAAACAAAACAAAACAAAACTAGTTATTCACATAGATAATTGGCTGTTTGAAGAGGAGTATACTCCATTCTCGTAGCTCTTATGGGAAAGCTATATACTCAACAACTGACAGCTTATTCCATCCAAATGTAAGCCCCGCTATGCTTTTGCTCCCATTTCTGCATCTTAGATATACTCAGGGTTCTTTTCAAACTCCCCAAGCTGTGTTAAAAGCAGCAAGCAAGGCCTGGCCCTGTCCCCTCTCTAGTGGAGACTTCATTTCCTGCACTGTACCCTGCTGTCACATACAGGCTGTCTCTTCATGTATAAGGTCTCAGTGCTAAACTGCTATTATATAAGACATTGTTAGGACTCTGGGGAGTTAAGGAAAGGGAAGAACACATTGTTTCTCTTTTCCACCATCTTCCTGTCTTGATAAAGGGCTCTCCATAATCCATACCCAGGCACATCATTTTTTATCAAAAGCAACACTCTGGCCTGTACCATGAGGAGTCAGCAAACATTTCTTCCATCATTGTTGGACTTTCCTTGATTCCTTGATCTCTTTTACCTGGGCACTTTGGTCATGATGCTGCCATCCACCATTGTTGCCTTTGTTATCTTCATCCATCCTTTGATCTAGCGGCCAATCCCTTTTCCGAGACTCTCGTTCCATCTCTAAGAATTTTGGGTTTGCTCTAGGAATATCTTCCTTTAAGCCTTTACTTCTTTCTCTTCCGAGATTTCAATTGCCAGATGTCTAATTGTCTCCTGTTTGCTACTTATGGGAATTTAGTGAGCGCCCTGCGACTTCTGGCTCTCTCCTGATTTGGCAAGGCATATAAGTAAGTATTTGGCTTCCAAGTTTATTCTTCTCGTGCCAGCTACCATCCTACAAAACTGGGCTTTACAGTGTCATGGTCTCCCCCATTCACCCCACTGACTATGGCTTTGTCTTTTCTCCCATCTTAGTGACAGCCTTATGCAAACATACAAATTACACTTACTTTACACACAGTTCTTCATGGTTGCTGGGACATGCATGTGAACAAGGACAAGGGTCCCAGCTTACAACACTGACCTATTGTAGATACCTACCTGAGGATGGCTGACAGCCTGCCAGAGTGCCCTCACAGCTGGGAGCCTGACAAGCACCACAGCTGCTCAGGGAATTGATCCAATCAGAGCTTGTTTAGAGGCAAAGAGACATCAAGTGAAGCTCTCCTTCCCTATCAGGTTACAGATTGCTTTCCCATAAGCCACTAGATAGCTAAACACTCATCAGAAACTTAAGGGAAATACTCACCCAGATGCTTTCTTGTCTAAATGACTTGCCTATCATTAGCCTGATGGCTTTAGGCTTGGAGTGAGGGCTTTGTCCAGATGTGACGGGCAACAGGCCCCAGAACATTCTTCTGTTTAAGTGGTGGCCTGAAATCTGCCATCAAAAGGCGCAAGGCAAGCATCTCTCAAGCTCTGTAGAGGATATTAGCATATTGCTCAAATGCCCTCTTGGGCAGATTGCTGTGTGTGTATGCATTCCATTAGCATGCTAAGGAAGGGCTGTGAGGAAGGGCTGACACCTTTAGTGGGAATGGGCAGATTCTGTTAAATCAGAATGTGCCACAGGTAGCTCAGTGTGTTAGCCACATTCACAATCGCAGGCCCTAAGAAAGCAGGGGGAACCCAAAGGAATCCAGCTGGGGGCCACCACGCATTTTAAGGAAAACAGCAAGCTCCTGTCTGCCGCCAGGTGGAGACTGTTGCATTCAGGGGCAGGGAACAGACAACTGCTCTGGAGTTGTGAGGGAAGGAGGAAAGAGCTAGACAGAAGTAACAGCTCCATCCAAGGGGAAGGACAGTGGGAAGAAATGCCACCTTGCCGACAGAACCTTGACAATCTCTTCGGATGTTTCAAAAACGTCTAATAAGTCAAGATTCTACTGACATGTATAAATGAAAATGTTTTGACCAACAAATTCCTTCACATTTCAATTTAAGGGTGATAAAGGGAACTCAATGTGTAATTTTTCCTTTGTACTTTTTTTTCTTTCTTTCTTTCTTTTTTTTTTTTTTTTTTTTTTTTGCAAAAGAAGGAGAAAAACAAACACAGGTGCTTTAAATTTAAATTTTTCAAGGTGCAAACTAAATTACGAGATGCCCAGGAGTAAGCAGCAGCGTTTCTTTGTTTGAGCATGGAATAAAAGACACATAATTAGGAAATTGGGAGTCTATTAATTTTCCAAATTTACTCATGCAAGAACCACTGAGCTATGGTGATATTTGCTTACCTCGTCATTATGCAAAAATATATTAGCTAATTATTTTGACTAATGCAATTAAGATATGCATATTTAGCATAAACCATACAATAGAAATGTTACAGTCAGCAATTGCTGGGTTGTGCTCATGGGTAGCACAGAGGCAAAAGTCCCCGCTCAGTCTCCAATGGTAAGCCACAAGTCTGCTACAACTCTGCCTGCGCTGTTATTATTAGTTTGGTTGCAGTAATTAATTTACTTTACAGCATGGCTAGGTGGCACAGCTAGCAGCGGTATTCATTTTTGTTATGAGACACCTGAAGATGTCAGCTTTTGAGCAGCAGTGTCTGCACCTTTAATTGCCTTAATCAGTGGAAATGCAGTATCTCTTTCAGGGATCCAATTAAGAATGCTATTGTTATTTTTTTTTTCTCCTCCTCCTAACCTTTGTAATGAATGCAGGCGCTAGCAAAAGTTAAGGTGATGGGAGTAGCCAAGAAGGGAGTCCTCTGTTCCTGACCAGCAAGACCCCTGAGCCTTGAGCTTCTGTAGGGGAGGTTAATGTTGACACTGAGTTTCAGTGGGTTCCATGTTTCCAAAGACTTTAGCCATTCCATTCCATGTGTGCCCGTTAGCAAGTTGGTCCACCCAACTCTCTCTGTAAATCAGAGTCTGTGTCTTAACCACATTTACAGTATTGTGTGAAATTCCTGGGGAGATGTGAAAAAATATTTTGATAACCCCTCAACCCCTTCCTATAAGACACCAACAGCTGAAACAAAGAAGTCATTCCACAGTAGTGTAGCTTGGTGAACCCCCGATTTTAAGGGGGTTAAGCATAGGCAACTTGTTAGGGGCTACATCACCAAAGAAAAGTCTTCATCACCAAAAAAAAAAAGTCTCTCAGAGATTGCCACTGCTAGTAGATCCTCTGGAAAACGTGAGGACTCATGAGCTCCCCTCCTCCGTTACCCTCTAATATGGTGAACCATTAATGAGTCCAAACTTTGAAGTTTGAGTGTGTAGCAAGAGTGTAAACTCTTGCTAAGAGTTTAGGAGAGTAATGACCATGTCATTCCTGGACTGAGCTCCACAACACTCAGATAACTAGCAAGTCTATTAAGGTTTAAGAAAGGCTGCTACTGCTACATTAGTGTGAGCAGACTGTGAATCCAGAAAGAACTCAAGGGCAAATACAGCAGGTCTGTTACCTACTGCATGTGCCTTTGTCTCTGGGATCATGTTGACCCAGGACAGTTTCCTACCAGAATTTTTTTATTTCAAGAGTGGTTAAGATTGTCCCTTGTGCTTGGCTGAGAATGCTAGAGGGATGAAGCAAAGTTTTCAGGGCAAAAGAAGAGTTGGAAGAAAAGTCCAAAGGGTCACTGTCCTGCCCCGCAGTGCAGCCCCACCCCGCAGCACTGCCTCAGAGCTCGGCCCAGAAGTGTTCATCCTCCATGATCTTCTCTAAGAACACCAGTGTTCATATCTAGCACAAGGATGTCAGCCAAATCGTCCTAGCAGTGCTTCCCTGCCCCTTCTGCACTAGTGACTCCCTCTCCACCACCTCCACCTGTCCGTCTGCGTTCCCTGGCTTCTCTCCGGCTCTTTATCCCTTTGCCCTTGCAGGAAAGAGAATTATCTAGGTCATGTCACACTCTTTGTGATACTCAAATTTTAACCTTTTTTTTTTTTTAATGCTCCCAGAAGTTATCCCAAAGAACTCAAACCTGCAATCACCTACCTATCACAGCATCTGATCCTTTTAGAAAACACCAGCGAGAACTTGGGTTCCCACTCTTGACCACAGGCTCTCTCTGCGATTTCAAACACATACCTTCCGATTGAATTTCTCCTCTAGGTCCAACAACTGAATTTTTGTGTGTGCAGAGTCAAGCTAAGCTAATGACCATTTTTATCACCTTATGAATTGCTTAGAGATAAGTAGGGCAGGATTGATTAAAAGAAAATAATTATTCTAATTTACAGCATAGAAACTATCATAGGAGCTCCTGTGTGGTCTCCACCCAGTCTACCAAAAAACGCATGTTGAACTTCTAACTCTCAATACCTGAACTGTGCTCTTATTTGATGATAGAGTCTTTGGAGAGAGGAGGGGTTAAGATGAAGTTATTAGGGTAGGCCCTAATCCAACATGACTCGTCCTTAGAAGGAACAGAACTAACATGAGATAGAGGAGGTCTGGAGAGCCTGTGAAAATACAGGAAGGAAGAAAAGGCCATCTACAAATACAAGCTCAGGGGTGATGACCCACTCAGCAAAGTGCTTACCATTCAAGCATGAGGACCTAAATTAGGATCCTCAGATCCATGTAAAAGATCCAGGTAGGTGATGTACACCTCTATTTCCATCTCGCAGAATCCCTGGGGCTTGCTATCCCAGCTGATGAGACCTGAATGAAAGGCCCTATTTCAAAATATAAGGTAAAGAGAGATTAAATAAAACATTCAAAATTATCCTCTGGCCTCTATTCAGGCTACACACAAGAACACATAGAAACACAAAGACACACACACACACAAGGCCTGGAACACATTCTTGCTCAGAAGAAAGCCACCAGCTAGTGCCTAAACCATAGACTTCTGGCTGCTAGAACCAAGACAATAATGTTAGGTTGTTTCAGCAATCCAGTGATATATTGCTTTGCTGTGGCAGACCTAAAAATCCACAGAAGTGCTTAAAAAGCAGATATATTTGTTCGTGTGTTTATATCCTCATGGAGTCAGTTATAATAATAGGAATTATGAAATAGGTATTCAATAAACAGAAAGGATAGATAAATGACTGAATAAGATGAATTAATGGATGCCATAGAGAACCGTTACTAGGACATTAAGAGTCCAGAGCTTTTATCCATCTCATAACTCCTCTGTTTCTGTTCCTCCATTCTGAGGTGAAGATTTTCTGAACAAATTTCCTGGCAAAGGACTATGGAAGCCTTGGTGCCAACTCTCCAGTCATGAGGTGCTCTTGTAGGTCCCCCAAAATCTCCTCAGCATCTCAAGAAGCATGAGTCAGTAGAGTGGCAGACAGATTTATTTTCATATATTAGTGGTGTATTTGATAGCATGTTCAGCAAATGTATGTGATAACATATACTTTACATTTATAAATTTGGACAGCTGTCATGGCATTTGAAAGAGAACTAAAAACTACTGCTAAATCCACTCCTGAATGCCATGCCAAATGGCTAAACTTGTCAACCTTCCCACACAACAGTATTCTACATTTGCTTGACTGTTTGGGAGTTTAGAAAAGGAATTTACCAGGTGATGGCCGGGCAGCTGGTCAATGGTAAATAACACTCTATCAAATAAGATGTGAGGCTACAATGAATCAGGCCCAACTCCACCCAGCATGTCTTAAATCCTAGCCAACTTTGGGCAAAGTATCTAGCAAGGCACCAGGCTCAGGAGGACTCAGTGAGCTTGGGGTGGACATAAAAATGAGAAAGTGATGCTGAGTTCAGGAATTGTCATTTCAAGCATTGCCCCCTTGAGCTGAGATTGACATCATGCTATATGCTGTAATGAGAAGCAGTGGTCCTTTGGTCCCTGTCAATCTGTGCCTAAGGGATGCAGACCTGTAAGAAAACCTTAAAAGACAGATGATACAACAAAAATCTCCCTTATTTTCATCTGTCATTGTTTTATTTTTCCTCTATACTCTCATATATGTACATAATGAAATATGATCACATTCACTCCTCACTCATGTTCCCTTCTCCAACTACCCTCTCTCATACTCATTGTATAAAACCAAAGGAAGTGAGGTCAGGAGCCTGCGATAGACATATGGGCAGCCATTTTGCAACTTCCTGCTACTCCATACTCAATTATACTCAGGCCAAAGCAGAAACCACATTGATTTCTCAATATCCATTTCTCCTAAAGAACTGGATTTGAGGTTCCAATGTATATGTAACCACCTTTCAAACTAAACTTATACATTCAATATATTCTTTAAAGTATTATATAGCACTCCTATGCTTGGAGAAATATATATTGACATAAAAACACAATGCATTATGGAGTTCTACTCATTGTCTATCTTTATTGGCAACTGAAACACATGCCTTCATGATTTTATTTAGTTTGTACAAAAGTGTTCAAATCAGTTTGCCTTTTCTGAGAAAAGGCATAAGAGAAGGCAAAGGAAACTGTCCAGAAATGGAAATTCTCCTCGAACCCAAGTGTCAGTGGTACTGTGACAAAGTTGTCCTTTGAAATGGAGCTAATTCTTAAACTGAATGCATATCAGAAACATTAGCTATCTGCTGTCAGGCCTTTATGTGCCACATGCTGAGTTAATTAACACAAAGACACTTGATACTGGAACCCTCCAGAGGAGAAAACAGAAAGTGGTCTGGGTGTGAGAGCAGAAAGAACCCTCCAGGGTGTTGGAAAACACAGGGGTCTTTTCAGTTTTTACTCCTTTCTGCTCTTGTGATATGGGATCAATGGGTTTGTCAATTCCATTTCTGTTCCAGTGTCTTTTGTAATTCCCCAAAAGACAACTATGAATGATAAAGCTCTACCACCTTCCAAAATTTAAACACCACCAACTTACCCTTTGTCATGGTTAAAGACAAAGGACAGTCAGAAAAACAACTTGCCTTCCAAAACAGAAGCTCTGTCCTTGGGGTCCACCACAAAAACAAAAACTGCAGACTCTATTCAAAATGTTATTCTTCCCAATCTATTTATAGGGAGATGAATTTTTATGATCAAAGAAAAACATGCCCAAAGTTTCGAATGCTATACTGTGGTATACACACAAATGCACATGTGTCTCTTCTTTGGGGGTTGGTTCATACACAAAAATCACTCTGCCCTTCATTTGTCCATATGATTCAGTAGGCAGTGACTGTCTGGGAGACTCAGACATAAAAGTCATGATACCGTGAGGGACATTGTGAACCTCGAGAAAAAGCAAGTGAGAATCCCGGCCAGCGTGTTTTATAATATGAAAGCCAAGAAATATGAACTGGCATTTAGGACCAAGAAAAAAAGAGCAAAAGCAGATCCTGTGAAAATGGAAGAAAAAAAGACTTTTAGATATAATGGTCATATGTGACTGAGTGTCCAAATTCATATGTTGAGAGGCCAGTGTGGGAAGCAGAGTATGGACAGGAAGTAATCTTACGTGGTAGGCAGTTCCAGCTCTGGAGGAAGACAAGTAACTCTTGTTGAGTGTGACACCCCTGGAAATCCCTCAGACTCTCAGAATTATAGTTTTCTTGGGTCTATATTTAGGAATGATGACAACATCTGCATGGTGTGGTCCTGTGGGAATAACGGAAGCCCCCCAGAGCATGGTCTTCAAAAACATTGACTCGGGAATCAGTAAGTTGCTTCCTTTCCTAATTATCACATGCCTCAGTTACTTTTAAATTTCTCTGACAAAATACCATGACCGATGCAACTTATGGAAGAAAGGGTTTATTGGGACTTACAGATTCACACGAGCCCACCAATGTCATGGTGGGAAGGATGGGAGCAGGCAGGCAGGCATGGGGCTGGAGCAGTAGCTGAGAGCTTACATCCTGATCCACGAACACAAGGCAGAGGGTAGGAGAGAGTGAGCTACTTGAGAATGGTGTGGGCTTTTGAAATCCCAAAGTTTCTCCACATAAAGCTTCTCCAACATCTTCCGATCCTTCTCAAACAGTTCCACCAACCGACAATCACCCATTCAAATACATGAGCATATGGGGACCATTCTCATTCAAACCACCACACCATATAACCTTGGTTAACTTGCCCATGCCTCTCTTTCCCATGTATAAAATGATAATAAGGTATTTGGAATGTGGAGCAGTAGGTAAAGCACTCACTGCATAAACATGAGCATCTGAAATTGACCCCCTAGTATCCACGTAAAGCTTGTTTTGGTAACATGAGTTTATAATCTCAGAACTGTGGAGCTAGGTGGATGAATTCCTGGGGCTCTGGTGGCCTGTATGCCTAAGCTAACTTTCAAGCCCATGACTCCCAGGGGACAGCCCTTAGCTTAAAACACATCCAAGGGAACAACACCTGAGGCTGTTCTTTGGCCTACACATGTACCCGCACACATGCACACACATAGGCAGGTCCATGCATGCATACCAGCATACATATACACAAAGACAGTTATATAAGATTACTTATTCAATGGTTGTTTATAGGGGTTGACTAAGGCAATATATGTAAAATACCCCAAACAGTAGGAAGCATATAGTAGCCATTCTATGTGTATTACTTATTATGAACTAGAGTCTTAACGTAGTACCTGGGACAAAGTAGATAGCGTCATAACCATGATGTTGCTGATGCTGATGGTGATGTGTGGAATCTTGTGCAAGGAGAACTGAGGCAAAACATTAGGAAAGAAACAGGCACTCCAAGAAGATAGGAAGGGGGGATGTCAGACCACCTACTGAACACCAAGGTTCATACCCCACCCAGAGGGTGAACACAAGCAGTCTCCCCAGATCAGAAGACAGGACAGAAGGAATCTTCACATTCACGCCCATCTTGATTGGCCTTGCTTCTTGTATGGCTATCGACCGAGAAGCACATCCAAGCCCATCACTGAGCATTCATGGAGAATCACCTCAAAACCTCCTGACACCTGCTCTGCCTCACATCCCAGTGCTGTCTCCGCTGAGCAGCTCACCCCACAGCACCCCCATCCTGCTGCCACCATCCTCTTGGCTAATTTTGCATTAGCCATGTGGACTGTCGGATGGTTTCTGCTGTATTTTGTTGCCCTTTCAAATATTTCTTAAATAGAAGACTATACCATCTGGTGGACAATCTGCCTGTGTGCTATCTCACCTATCCCAGTGTGGATTCTACTCCTATTAGGGAAGGGATGCAGCAGAGAAGAGAAGCTGCCTGCTAGAACGCTGCCTCTGGCCACCTGCAGCCCACTGTCGCTGGCCTGCTCCCTTTCTCCCCGTGGCCTGGTTCTGCCTGCACAGCACTCGGTTTCTGTGCTGAGTAGGTCTTTCTCCCACTCACTCTATAGCCAGGCTATTACTCATGGGTCTTCAGGGAACAGATGTTTCCATAGGTAGACCTTTCTGACCTGTGCTGACATTTTACATACCTAAGCATCAAATGAGGATGCAGCCACCTTTCTAATGTGTGTGTGTGAGAGAGAGAGAGTGGCTGAGCCTCACTCAGTCAAATTCCATACTTAGAATCTGTAGTTTGTCAGTCAGGAAGAAATCTGTTCAAACATGCCTAGGCTATCTATGGTTCCTGGAGAAGGAAAGCATACATAGGTATATCAGGAAGATAGATAGATAGATAGATAGATAGATAGATAGATAGATAGATAGATAGATAGAGGTGATTGAGATATATATGCATATGCATATATACATGAGAGACAAGATCATAGATACATAGACATGATGAAAAGATAGATGATTGATGGTTGACAGATAGATAGATAGATAGATAGATAGATAGATAGATATAGATAATTGATTGGAAGATAGACACACACACAAATAATTATACACCTAATGGATCTTGACATGGAGGCTCAAGGCACATTTACTTTTTGTTGTATACCAGGACACAACAATTTGCTTGAGAGAAATGAAGTGCTAATATTTTAAGATCTATCTGTGTATCATTAATACTGTTCCTAAAATTCCTTCCATGAGGGAGATGGGAACAAGTCTGTACCCCTTTTCTAAGATTTAGCAACAAGACAAAATAGAATAATACCACAGTTCACCCTGGGAGACCACTGCCCTAACTGTGTTTACTTATACAGCAAGAGTAAACAATTACTGGCAGAAGCATGGGGGACCCTAAAGTAGCTACACTAGAAAGTCTTCGTCCAGCATATATGACAGCTTCCCCATAGATACATAGATGGAACCCGCTACATCTAGTCTTCCCCAGGCCTCACAATGTAGACCCTCCCTGAGACATCTAAGCCATTAGAACTTAAGGCAGAATTGCCTATAAAGGATTGGCTGGATACTCAGATGAGAGTCCAATGACCCTCCTGGCTCGGACTTGTAGGAGGGAGTACTAAGAGTTCACAGACCAAGTTGTGATGAACTCTGAACTCTCAAAAGACAACTGATGACTCGGGCTGGAGGACAGTGTCTTACAGCAGATTTAAGAGTATTTTCAGGTTTTTTTTTGTTTTTTGTTTTTGTTTTTTGTTTTGTTTTTTTTTTTGACCAGAACAAAGCATTTTTGATGGCTTGTTTTCTAATTAGAATTGAACGGAGTATCCCAATGAAGTCCATGATTTTTCCAAACTGAGAATTAGTGGCAGGTCAAGATAATGAATTCTAGTGCTTAAACTCTCTAAGGTTCAGGCTCAGGCTCTCTTGAACACAGTCAGCTTCTTACCTATTATAGTACCTATCTCATAGATGTATTGGATTCAGCGACAGAGCTTCTTATATACCAGTCACCATTCTAAGCACTCTACAAATAAACCAATGAACAGTTATCCTCCTTTTCCTTAGGGACTCATGGCACAGACCCAGTACCCACTCTGAGCTGTGTTACTTCTGCACCCTGTGACCAAGCAAAGGTATGATAAGAGGGCTCTTTTGTCAAAGCATGTGAGCAATGACTGCAGCTGGACCATTCTACACTCTCTCCCCTGCTTCTGTTATATAAGAAGGTGAGTAATTACTAAACCTGCAGGTGAGAGATCCCCACATCAGCTAAGGTGGTCCCCAGCTCATTGTCTTTCAGATTCCATAAAACATACAGGCAACTCCCCTCCCCCAACAAAAGCCAAAGTTTGCAAGATGCCCTGTGATCAAAATTTTAATGCTAGTAATTATACTCTTGCATAATTACAAGTTTGGTACAACTAGAGTTTTTAGCTTCTTTTGTTTTTTTAAATAAACCTCATGTCGTAGGGATGTAGTTTAGTTGGTAGAATGCTTGCCTAACAGGTACAAGATCATGGATTCAATACCCAGCATCACATTAGCCCAGTGTGGTGATACAGACCTGTAACTCCTGCATCTGGAGAAAGAAGTAAGAGGATTGGAAGTTCAAGATCATGATGACTACATAGTGAGATTTGGGCTAGCCTGGGATACAAGAGACTTTGTCTCAAAAAAATATGTATAGAAAAGAAAATAAACCTTTTAAATTGTATTTGAACTCTTGCCTCAGGGTTTCTTTGGGAATTAAAGACAAGGAAGGAGTTAGTGGCCTCTCATTCTTTGTCTCATGAATAAGAGTAGCCACAATCACCCAGAAGCAGATCATAACATTCTTCACCACCACTCCATACCTTCCTCTCAATCTGCCTGTTCATATAAAAAAAAAAACATGGTGGTCATTTTTCTAATTACACAGTTGATACTTTGTGGGATAATAATCGGAGTTAACACTTAATGAGTAATGATGGTGTTGCCAGCACTCTGCCAAGCAATTAATATGCATATTAACATATTTTTATACTCATCACAACCCAGTGGGATAGAAAATTCATTGTAACTTCCATTATAAAATTGAGGAGAAAGAACTAGACATCTTGTATTTGTAAATACTATGTGACCTAGACAGTCCCATCTCTGTTTATGGGTCCACTTCCATGAAGAAACAAAGGTAAATATAGATATATACATACATTGGGTAGATGGTGATGATGAAGATAGTCAGATAATAGATGATAGATAGATAGATAGATAGATAGATAGATAGATAGATAGATAGATAGATAGATGATAGATGATAGATACATACATGATAGATGAAGATAGATAGATAGATAGATAGATAGATAGATAGATAGATAGATATTCTGGAAGGCATAATCTCTTCAAGGGACAAGTCGGAGATTACAAAAGTTTTGATTTCATAACTTATTTGAAAATCTACATTTTCTCTACATTATGGCTTCATGTTACAAGATAATTAAGTATTGAAACTAATAAAAGATTTCTTTTAGGCCAAGTAAGACTTTGATAGACAAAGGGTTAACTCAGGAACCTAGGCAAAGATGAACTTCAACCCACTCTCTTTGAAATAAGCTATTTGCTTTTGAATTCTTGCCTCTCAAAGTGCTTAGTTAGAAATTCAAATGAAGACACCCCCTGATGAAAGAACCAAAAACCAAAACCAACAATAACAAGAAGAGATTGTTTTCAGTCTGGTTAAGTAAAAGGGTTAAACAAAACAAAACAAAACAAAACAAAAAAACAAATGACAAATGACCCACTTTCTTCAGATTTAAAAAATGATTTGGGGCCCATGAATTTAATGTTCAGACAAGCCATCATTCATTGGTGACAATAACAGAAAGGAATTCCTAACTAAACAAGAGTTTCGAAACCCCCCTTCATAATATCCCTCTACCCTTTAGAGAGATGATTCAAGACAGAAAATTTTTTGAGAGTCTGAGGCTTCCTGGTCTCTCAGCAGTTGTCTCATGTTCCATGTAATAGCAATGGTTGCCATGTACTAAACGGTCAGAAGAGTCAGGAATTGTGATGAGGGCCTTCCATGCCGTATCTTACTTAATTTTCATAGTAACTTGAGAATGAAGTTATAGTGTTACCATAAAAAAAAAAAAGCAGTCGTTGAGAATTCAGTTCCCTGTGATGACACAGCTCCAAAGTGCTGAGTGGATCTAGACACCATAGCCTGGTCCAGACTTCTTACTTCTTTCTCAATCACTTTGTGTCCATTTAGCATTCCTTAAGGGATGCCTCCCCCCCAACTCTAAGCAAATCTCATTTTACTCTCTCACCATTCTAATACTGAGAATGGTGACTTTGTTCAGGGCCAAACACAACCACAAGGCTGTTTCTCTCATCCACCCTGGTTTGCATGATTCCAGTAGTAGGAAAGTTATATTGACCAAAGAAATGAGGTTATGCCCTTTTCAAGATCTACCTCAAAATGCCAGGTAGACTGGTAAGTGGCTCAGCAGAAGGTATCAAGTAGAATTCTCTGTGGTCCCCGAAAGTCCTCCAGCCTGTATTATCCTGTGAGAGCCAATGGCTGTGTGTGGCTACTGAAAGCACTTGAAAAACCTGGATGAACCAAAGGCATTCATTCCTAATTTTAAGATTTATTTGGCAGAAATTGATATTTAAATAGCCACAAGTGGCTGTTGGTCATCCGTTACAGGGTACCCTGCAACTCTAGAACACTGAGACCATGTATACCCTACTTTCACGGATCTTGGTGGCTTTTCTTACAAGGTGCTGTTGGGACTTTCAACATCCCCCTGAAGATCCCTTAACATAATGCTGTCTATGCCAGTGAAGCCATAATTAATTGTATCGTGTTAAGCAAAACTCAGACCTCTATCCTCATCCTGCTAACCTTCTTATGACAACACAAAAATGCTCTCCCTAACCATATTCTTACAAATGCTCTGAGAGCATGAAGCACATTTAATTTAAAAAGAGAGATAGGTAAAAGAAAGAAGAAAATGTCTTAGTACTTACTTCTATTTAAATGTGTAATGGGAATTTCCACCACCCTCAATAAACAAACTAAAATGTATAAACAGGGAAGAATTATATATAAAGGTTGTTATGTAATGTGGCAACAGTCAGTCATTCCTAACTCACACTTTCAATTTTTAAAACTATTTATTTATTTTTATTTTATGTGCATTGGTGTTTTATCTGCATGTATGTGTGAGGGTGTCAGATCTGGGAGTTACAGACAGTTGTGAGCTGCCATGTGGGCATTGGGATTTGAACCTCGGTCCTCTGGAAGAGCAGTTAGTGCCCTTAACTTCTGAGCCATCTCTCCAGCCGTACACTTATATGTGCATGGTTGCTTTTGCCTGCCTGTGTGTATGTGTACCACATGCATGCACAACTAGAGTTGTGAGCTGCCATTGGGGTACTGGGGACCCCTACAGTAGCAACAAGTGTACTTGACTTCTGAGCAATCTCTCCAGACTACCACTTTCAGCTGGTGTGTGTGTGTGTGTGTGTGTGTGTGTGTGTGTTCCACTAAGACGTTCCAGAATTCCCTTTGAGTGCCTTTTAAATAAACTAGTTTTAAAGTTATAATTTCATACACTTGAAAGGTACAAAATGAATCTGAGCTACCTATAGATACCTTTTGCTGCCCGACATACTTAGGTACCAGGCACGGTTTGTTTGGGAAGGGGAATATAGCATTGCTTGATTAAAAAATAGTTAGATCATTTCTGAGCGGGCAAACAGAGTGGGCAATAGTGTGGCCGTGACTTCTTGGTGCTGCACCTGGTGAATCCTTTCCGTTCACCCACCTGGAGTATGTCTGTTTTGTGTGTCACAGAATAAAAGTACACTGGTGTGCTACACTCACATTGGATAATTGTCATCATCACTGAGCATGTAGGCCAGCTGCTCATGATGAAGTAACAGTGGCAGTGGTTGGGGATTTAGCTCAATGGTAGAGCCCTTGCCTAGCAAACACAAGGCCTTGGGTTCAATCCTCTGCTGGGGCGGGGGGTGGGGGGGGAAGGATTGGTGGGGGGCTCAATTCTTCAAACTCCACAGACTATTATTGAAAAGTAACACCACCCACCATGAGCACAGAGAGCCAAGAAGCCTACTGGAAGGTACTAAAGATTTATTTAATTATGCATCTTGCTTTTGGCCAGCTTGATTCCATTTCCTTGCCTTTGAACTAATTCCCAGACTGGGGGGAGAAGACTCTGAGGGTAAAAAGTGCTTTCTGCACAGGTGTCAAGACCTGAATTCAAATCCCTAGACAACACACAAAAGCCAGATACTTAGTACTAGTCTGTAATTTCCGAGTGATTACGGGAAGATGGAAGAGGGTGGCAGAGAAATCTCCAGAAGCTTCCAACCTGCTAGGTTAGTATAAGCATCAGAGAAACAAAGAAGCCCTGACTCAAACAAGAAAGGACAGACACCTGGGGTTGTCCTCTGACCTCTCCGTGTGTGTCTACAATCACACATACGCCAATGGATAGGAGTGCACACAATGTATACACACATTTTTGTTTCGTCTTGTTTTGTTTTAAAGAACCATTTTTTTCCCTCTGGAGACCATACCCAATTTCTATGCCTTTATGCCTTTTAAACTGATGAATAACTATGACAATTGCTGTTGCATTTTTAAACACGTACGGAAAAGCAGAGCCAAAAGGCACTGGGACTACAGCTCGATTATAATATTTTAAAGAACTCATATTCCAACTGGGACTTCAAGGGGTGGAGGGAGTCTGTGAAAATCAAGACCCGAAAGGAAAATGCCATTGGTCAGGAACTTGAGAATGAGTATCCAAAGTGGTGTAGTCAGGACCCCAAGAGAGAGATGCTCTTCCTATGGCTTATGGTTATACGTGAAGCCTCTGGCACTCTTACGCCTCCTGATTATTTGATCCTTGTCCACACTTGCTTAGCATAGGATAATTTCTCTAACCATCTTTTCTCTTTCACAACACCCTGGAAAAAAAAAAAGAAAGAAAGAAAGAAAAGGAAGGGGGGAGTGTGCTTTATTTTACAGCTAATTTGCTGTGAGCACATAGCCCAGCTGCTCTCGATGAAGTAAAAGAGGAAACGGGAACAGAGGGAACCTTCTAATGAAGGAGGGTGGGAGATGGCGGAGGGGGTGGAGGAAAGGCTAGGTGCTGGCTGTATGATTAAAGACAAGCAAGAAACAGTAGAAAGCAGATATGTTCTTCTGAGCCGAGGAACAAAGAGCAGATAAAAATCAACAAAGAACAAATCATCTATTCAGTGAGGTGTTTTAACTGGGCAGAAGAAATCACCCTCCTTCCCTCCACGCAGTCAGACTTCAGACTTTGCACTTCAATGTGTGTGTTATCATTGGTCCCCAGACAAGAGATCATTCTAAAAACAGATGTTAAAAAATACATGTAATCTTGTAAGAATGAGGTGGATTTAATTAGACAGAAAAATAATGAATTAATATGGGAAAATATCTTCAGCTTCAGAGTCAGCACACTACCTATTTCATTCTTACAAAGGATTTCTCTTTAAAATTAGGAATGTTCATGCTCGTCAATAAATGCTATTTTTAACTGACCCTACCCTCTTAAAAAAGATCCCCCCAGATCTTTCCCCTAAAGACCACATCGGAATGGGGTACACTTACTACTTTGGTGCTTTCTCAAATTTCAATATTCACACGGAAATGGAGAAAGTTCTAAACTTCAGCCTTTCTCTTTAACAGCGCAACCTGCTATGGGGTGGGGGGTGGGGGGTCAGGCGTGGAGGAGGGACAGCTGATGGGCAAGAAGAAAAATAAATTGGTTTTAATATTGGGCTTTATATAAATACACTGAATCAGTCTGTATGAAAGCTGTGTCACAATAATGAAAGTGAGCTTCCTTCTCTCATCCTTCAGTGAGAGCAGGTTGCAAAGCTTCTGGGAGCCCTTGGAAGAATTGGCCAGTCATCCTGTTGGGCTCCTGGAGTAAGCAGAGGCAGCATTTCCTCCTGCCCAGCTGGGGACTTCTCAGGCTGGCTTAGAATCCTCCTTCAAAGGATTCCTTCAGCACCAAGGGAGCTCCTGTCCCACCTCACATCCTGGAGCAGTTCTTCAGCCTGCTGATCTTCAGAGAAAACAAATGGTTTTAGTTGCTACTTAATAGCAATGATTGGGAATTCCAATTTCCTGAATTTGAGTCCCACTTAGTAACGTGGAATAAGTCCTTGATCCTCAGATTTGGTGACTAGAATTGTAGGACGCTGGTGAATGGACACCCCCACCACCACCACCATGCTTATGGGTGTTTTGCTTGCCTATATGCCTGTGCACATTCCCAAGTATGTAAGTACAGGTGGAGGCTCAAAGTTGACCACAGGAATTTTTCTCAGTATCTCCCTGCCTTAGTCATTAAGCCAAAGTCTCTCAGTTGAACCCAGTTCTCTTGAAAACAGTCAGTCTGGTGTTTCAGAAATCCAAGCCAGACCCAGTGGTCATACAGATGTGAGTGACAATGCCTATGGCTCATATTATCACTAAAGACCTTGCAGTCGTCCCTGATCTGGGCTGCTGTTGGTATCCAAGGGCTGAGCAGAGCTGGTTCTGCCCCTCACCGGCTGCAGCACTCTGAAGAGCTGGCTCTGTACCTCACCTAGGCAGCACAGATGAGCCAGCCCTGAGGGTGTGAGCAGGGAAGAGCTGGTCCTGCCACAAAGAGTTGGGTTTTTTTCTTTACTCTTTTTTGTTTGCTTGGTTTTTGTTTGTTTATTTTTGTTTTTTTCGAGACAGGGTTTCTTGGTGTAGCCTTGGCTGTCCTGGAACTCACTCTGTAGACCAGGCTGGCCTCGAACTCAGAAATCTGCCTGCCTCTGCCTCCCAAGTGCAGGGATTAAAGACGTGTACCACTACTGCCTGGCTTCTTTCTTTTTGTCTTTCTTTCTTTCTTTCTTTCTTTCTTTCTTTCTTTCTTTCTTTCTTTCTTTCTTATTTTATTTTTGGGAGGAGATTGCAAGGGCAGAGTGTTAGTATTCTGTCTAAACTCCACCCCCACAGTTACCTGGCAACAGCCAGGTATGCTCCTCCCCACAGTTACCTGGCAACAGCCAGGTAGTCCTGGTCCACTATAAAAGGGGCTGCTTGCCCCCTCCTCTCTCTCTTAATCTCTTACTTTCTCTCTCTTACCCTCTTAATCTCTAGCCTCTCTGTCCCCTCCCCCCCTCCTCTCTCTCCACGTGGTCATGGCCGGCCTCTACTTCTCTACTCCTCTGCTTCTCTCTCTCTCTGTCTCTCTGTCTCTCTGTCTCTCTGTCTCTCTCTCTCTCTCTCTCTCTCTCTCTCTCTCTCTCTCTCTCTGCCTCTACTACCCTCCTGGCTCCCCTCCCCATGCCCTCAATAAACTCTATTCTATACTATACCGGTGTGTGAGGTGGTCCCTCACGGGAAGAGATGCCTCTACATAGGCCCGCTGAGATATCCCCTTCCCATACCTCTCCACACACCCACAGAACATACTCTCTTTATCTCTTTATCTTTTTAAAAAGCACTTCACAGAGGGCAGATACAAGGGGATGGGGAGATGAGTGAAATTGGGGGACATAATGCACTACGGATTCACAAGGATTCACGGGGAGGAGCCTTAGAAAGACTTTCAGGGAAGCCAGCTTCTGCCCTGCTTAACAAAGACTCTGCCTTCCTATCCTGGTCCTACAAAGACTCTTCCTTCTCCCCTGAGGTCAATGCCCAATGCTCTTGGGACCAGCTCACTCAGAAGGATGCTAGGAGCATATGATTATATGGACAGATGTCCATCGCACCGTTTCTACACACCAGGCCATCTCTGTAGATCTTTATAATCTTCACAATGAAGACCTTGAGATGCTCATTCCTCCGGTGTGTGGAGAAAGGCTGAAGCTACTGGGATCAGTCCCATACTCACATAGCTAGTTTTGTTTTGTTTTTTTTCTTGAGGTTTTTTGTTTGTTTGTTTGTTTTTGTTTTGTTTTGTTTTTGTATGAGTCTTTCAAGTTTCCAAGGCTGGTTGGTCCTTAGTGCAGCAACAAATTCACACTTGACAATGGGACTTGGGCAACGTTCTCTGTCCTCAGGGCCACCAAAATGAACGGATGGCTGTCTACATTAGTGATGATCGAACTTAGGTCGGCATCAGAGACAGCTGGGCAACTTGAAGGAAAAGAAAAGTAGATTTTGGGGCTGGAGAGATGGCTCCTCAATGTGTACGGTGCTGGAGGGACAAGCAGGAGAACCTGAGTTTGAATTGAATCCCCAGAACTCATGTAAAAAAAACAAACAAAAAAACCAAAAACCAAAACAAAACAAAACAAAAAAATTGAGTGAAGCAGGACAAACACTTAATTCCAGCTCTAGAGAAGAAACAAAAGCATTCCTGGGCCTTGCTTGCTGGCCAGTCTATGCAAATTAGCAAGCTCTAAATTTAGCAAGGGACTGCCTCAAAAACAAAGTGATCCATAGAGGAAGATACCCAAAGTTTATCTGTGGCCTTCATACACACACACACACACACACACACACACACACAAATATATACACACAGAGAGAGAGAAAGAGAGAGGGGGGAAGGGAGGGAGGGAGGGAGGGTGAAAGAGGAGAGAGAGAGAGAGAGAGAGAGAGAGAGAGAGAGAGAGAGAGAGAGATTCTGTGGCTAGGCTGGGAGAGCCTGGGAATATGTTGTTAGCCAAAGATTCTCATGCAGATGGTTAAAGAACAAAGCTTGAAGAAACATTTCCCAAACCCATCACGGTCTTAAACTTCAAATGCGTTATGATCCTAGACTCTGGTTCCTGGCACTACGCCCCCATAAATGAATAAGCAGTTACTCACCCACTTCAGAAAGTCTCTACTCCTGTCATTGCTTTGGACAAAATAATACACTCACCACCATCACTAGAGTGAAATACACAGGAGAAGCAGTATCTGAGGGGCACAAAGGCCGTTGAGAGTACTTACAAGGCCTTCTTCACACTGCACTGAATTCAAAATAGTAGATGTTCTGGCTTGTAACCCACTCTAAAATCAGAAGTCTGTCCCTTCATTTAAGCCTAACTCCAAAGTAACCAAACGCACAGTATTAGAGAACCAACAGGTACTGCAGAGGTGAACAGGACAGGAAGCCTTCTATAGCAAACGCCATCCAGAAGTTTCTCAGTGCTCAAAACCTAAGGAAAGCTTTGAGGCCGGTCAATCAGAGAAGAAGGGAACATCTGCATTGACCACACAAGGCAGCACAGTACTGATGTGGGCAAGTGACCTGTTCCCAGCTACACTGTTATCCTTTGGGGGGCAGGTTGTATGTAAGGAGCTCAGCATCGCACAGCACGAATTACGTAATACCTGGATCCCTTGGGACAGCAGCTCCCTCCCCCGGGAGCTCCAGATCACAGAGTGTGATGCTTCCCACAATCCAGTTCATTTTTTGCTTAGGATTTATCAACCACAAAAATGAGTTTAACCTTTTGAGCTTCAGTTTGGCACCTCTCTCATTTCCACCCTCAAATGTTGTCTCCCACCCCATCTGGCTGTGGCAAGACTCGTTCGAGGACCAGACATCTCTAAAATTAGGCATCGGCTGAGATTTATGCTGATTCTCTTGATTCAGTCCAGACTTGTCAACTTCCCTGGAAGCAAGCAGAGTGTTCCATAAATTACTGCAGCCTTTAAACAACCAAACTATTTTTAAAGGGTGGTCTATATCAAATGCAATTAAATCTGAATTGTTGCCTCAATAACTCTGCCTTCTTTCTTTTCTTGTGCTCCTCCATTCCCTAAGTGTGCTTAGCTGGAGCTACATTAAGGACCCTGCTCATCATTTTTCTCAGCCTCCCGAGAGATGGCAAGAGCATCGACATTTTTCATTTCCAGAGGTGTGGAAACGAAGCGTCAGCACACCTTCCTTAAACAGCCCTCCCAGTTATGAGTGCCACCCTGATTCTGACTGCAGGAAATACTCCTGTCCTAAACAGTAGAAGTGTCATGAGAATTTAACTGAACTCCAAAAAAGTTATAAGACCCACGGGCTAAAACAGACCTTAGCATCTCCAGTTTGAATGGCACTGGCACTCAGGCCTGTGCATTCTTTGATAACTCTCTGTACGACAGCTCCTAAACTCCAAGCTAACTATCCTAAATGAAGCCAGCTTCTGTAGCTGTCTCTTGGATGAGGCCCCACATAGAAGGAAGTGCCTGGGAACCTACTGTGCTTTCTTCTTGCTCAGCCATCAATGCAAATATGTGGAGTTAATCAGGGTTGTATCCAAGGATGTGTTTTGTGAGGAATCCTAGTCCTCTATTTTTGTTGTTTGATTGATGACAGCTTTTTGAACTACCTCCTTTCCTCTTCTAGTGGTGCCCATCCTCTGGGCAAGTTGATAGGAAAGTCCAGGGGCTCCCTCCTCTGTACCAATAAAAGATGTGAATATGTTAATTGGGTTTGCTAGGCTCTCATATGGAGCCCTTTTTACTAATCATAAGAAACTTTCAGACTGGCCTCCTTCCTTAGCTCATTGATTTAATGAATCACTTCAGACCTACCGGAGTCAGTGTTGCTGTCCCCAAAGACCTTGATAATGTGGTCACTTTCCTTACTCCCTCTTGTGTGCAAGAGTGTTACACCCTAACAGCCATATCACATTCTAGATGGGGTTCCTCTTTTTTTTTTGAAAGTGTATAGAACAGTGTGTTTTCCTTCCCACCCCAGACCATAATCCTTAGCCAAAAGACGTCAGCAAAAGAGAGTCACAATCCTTGGGTCTCTATCACAGCTGTTAGAAACCTTCGCACCTACCTCATAAGGTGGGAGCCTGCCGAACCATGCTGCACCGCTGCCTCTACTGCATTTCACTGGTCAGACCTGACCACAATCGCTTCTGTCACCAGCTGCCACATCTCACCCCTCAAATTCTCTCCACACTGGAAACTCTCTGCAGCACATTGTTCTCTTTTGCCACCTCCAGTCCTATCCTATTAGCTTAGTATGAAGTAATGGAATGCCCTCTCCCAAGATGTTTTATTGCCATCTATCAGAAAAAGGCAGTAATAACTATTTTAAATCTGGTGATGGAAACATGAGCAGCTTCCCTGGAAGTTGTACAGTCTACCATGCTACACCAAAGCAGGAGTGTCCCTGTTCCCACCAAGGCCAGTCATAGCCCTTACTGGCTATCATTAGAGACATGAGCCCACATCAGACTAGGCATTGCTTCATGTCAATTCACCTTAAACTATCGCTACCTTGAGTGGGACACTGTAGAATGTATTGGACCAACCCTTACTATAAGAGATTTGACATCCTAGTAACCAGGCACCAAATGTCAGCGGCAGTCTCTGGTTACTGTGGAAATCAAAACTATCCCTTTCCATAGTTCCAAAAGTACATTAAGATGACAGAAAACCTCCTCCACAAGACTCATAGCTGAAGACCAAGAGATGATACTGTTTGTTTGTTTGTTTGTTTGTTTGTTTTTATCTACCTTCATCTCTAGAGATGTTTTTAGGAAGACAAACATCTGTCCCACAGAAATACGTTTCACAGTACCTAGCACAAGTGTTGAATGCAGAATTATTTGTCACATCACTTGAGACAAAGCAGGCCAGATGAACCAGGAAATGAGCATCTGTACTTGGCTTATAGGGTGGTTGCTATGGCTTGGGAATGAAATGACCCCCCCCCCCCTACTCACACATTCAAGGCTTCTCCCCTAATACAATATTCAGAAGTGGGGCTTTAGGGTAGTGATTGTTATTAGATCATGAGAGTTCTGACCTATGAATGGACTCTTTGTAATTAATTATTATTAATTCATTGATTGATTCCTAATTTTACGGTGGTGTTGAGAGGCAGTAGAGACTAGGAGGTAGAGCAGTAATGACTAGTGTACCTTGGAGGACCTCATTTTCTCCTTAGGACTTCAACTCCCTGTTTCCTTGCTGTCTGTAGGCAATCAGTTTTTCTCTTCCACATCCTACCATGATGTTGAGAGGCTTTTCAACACCCCCTAGAAGTGGAGGTGCCTGCCAACTGAACTGAAAGCCCTCAAACCCTGGGCCAAAGAAAACTTTTACTCTATACATTGACCTCAGGCATTTTGTCACAGCCACCGAAGGCCAACTGACACAGCCAATCAAGATTTTCCCTCTTCAGCTGGCTGCAGAAGATCCCATGTAAGCTCACTTTAGCTGAAACTCAGAGGGTTTTGTGTCTCCAACTGTCTTGCCATTAGAGAGCACCCACTTCATAGCATGGGTGGGCCGTGTACAATCAGTTGAAGACTTGAAGAGCAAACAAGATGTACTTGCCCCGAGCAAGAGAGAATTTTTCGGCAGACGACCTTTGGGCTTCAGCAGATACTACAGCTCTTCCTGGACCTTCAGCCTGATGACTCTGACTTTCCATCCCTTCTCAGTCCCACACATCTAGTTTTAAAATCCAACCTTGGAATTTCTCTTAGTATGTGTGTATGTATTGTAAGTACACGCATGCGCGCACACATGCAGACGTGGTTACAAAATCATTTTTACATCTTAAAATTATGTATAATTAAGTACCTACATGATGTCATCAATTTTGCTTCGTAATCAGCCTACATAATTATTATTATTTGCCCCATTAAGAAAGTTTAATGGTTTCTTCAAAACCAATTGTTTCTGTCTCTCCACCTAGTCACTTTGTCAATAATTATCTATACACAGCCTCAGCTTGCCCAGGCATATAAAAGACAAATGCCTATGAAGACCAGTGGGAAAGGTTTATTTGCTCCAGTGGAGGACTAAAAGTGACATCTGGACCTACTGCAGCCGTCTAGCAGGCATGTGGTGGTCTGTCACAAGCACATGGCTACCTCGTTTAGCATGACAAACCAAAGGGTGAAGAGACTTTCCCATGACATCAGAATCATAGAATTGCTATCCTACCTCAGTGCTTCTTGGTATGTAAAACAGCAAGGTCCCTCAATATTTATGATAGTTTGACTCCAAGTTCTTGTTACCTACAGCTAAGCACATGTTAGACACCGTGAATTCACTGCCTTCAGTGTCCTTGCCTATTTGATGCTTGGATTTCTCCAGAAGACTCTTCTCTGAACTGAGGAGACAAAGGTTGCAGCACTCAGGCAAAGGTGAAGCTTTCCATGAATGGGCTCAGAGTATCTGAGTAGAGACATACATACATACATGCATGCATATATGCATGCATGCATACATTCATACATACATACATACATACATGCATGCATACATACATACATGCATACATTCATACATACATACATGCATGCCTGCATGAATACATAGTAAAGACAACACTCACCTCCTACTTTCCTTGTATTTATATTTCATTAAATTCCCAAGAGAATAAGTCACTAATAGTTTCCCAAGAAAAAAAATCCTATAAAAATACTAAAATATGCTTTTATAAACAAGAGGAACTCCACGCCAGTGATCTAGCCACCCTGGGCTTGGTCATTATCATTTGTTTGTTTACTGCTAGGACAAATGCTGAAATCTGACTAGCACTACTGACTGAATACTATGGTGGCATGATTTTCTTTTTTGCCTTACACTACTGAGGCTGCCCCTTGCACATTAAAGGTCACGGGTTTAGAAGATGGTTAGTCCTCACTGCACCTACCTGGTGGTCTTTGTTCCTACAGTACCCATTTCTCAGAAGGATGAGCACAGTGACTGCCCGAAATACAAAATACCACTCCCTGAGGCCAATGTCACATAAAGAACATAAATTGATATTGCCCCTTCAAGCTAAAGCTGCCTCTGTTGCTTGTGAACCTAGCAGTTAACGATTGAGCCATCTCTCCAGGTCCAAAGCTGTCCCTTTATGGCCTTGTTCAAATAATTATGTTCAAACCTGGGTCTATTGAGACCATGCAGCCCTGTAGGTAGGTTATAGCTCTGTCTACAGGATTTTGGTGTAAATCCCATAAATGTAAAAAAGACTCTCATGGGCTGGAGAAATGGCTCAGCGGTTAAGAACACTGACTGTTCTTCCAGAGGTCCTGAGTTCAATTCCCAGCAGCCACATGGTGGCTGACAACCATCTGTAATGGGATCTGATGCCCTCTTCTAGTGTGTCTGAATATGCAGCATACTCGTATGCATATAAAAAGACTCTCATACAGACCCACCTTTTCCTGGAGGGTGGGTTAATTCTTAGACACTATAATGCCAGAAGCTAACATGTAAAAAAAAAAAAAAAATTAACCTACATGGAAGTCTTGGCTTTATTTTATTTCAAATTGCCTCAAAACCCTGTGATTTGAAGCTGTTTAAATTAAGTCCATTTTTTTTGGAAATACACATTTAGATTTAAAGCACCAGCAGTCCCAGGTTGGGGGTGGGCTTGGGAGTCTCCTGATTCTCAGCATCAACTCTCTATCTGCCCTCTCCAGTCATTCCATCTCTGTTGCATCAGGACCTCATTGCTAGAAGTCTCTGCTGCTGAACATCGGAATGAAGTCTGTCTTCCTGCCCACAACCCACAGGCTGTAGTTCTGCCCACTGGTGCCTCCCCGAAAAACTACATTTCCTCTTTCACAAGCCAAATCTGTCGACATTTTAAGACCACCACAGTATAACCCAGAATTTTCTCTTCCTCATATTGAACCTCCAGTTCCCTCAGCTATAAAGTAGAGAGTCCGGTCCCCCTTCTCAGAACACGGTGTGTGTGGAGCATGAACAATATGGATGAGTGTTGATACCCCCATTTTCCTCCCTCCCAGGAGCCTTACCTGCTTCTACTGACTAGCACTTCCATGGTGTAACCCTGTTGTACAATCTGTGCTCCTAAGAGCCTGTTCATTTCAGCCCTATTCTTTTTAGAAAACCCTTGCCCCCAGTGACAACCAGAGCACAATCAGCCTCTCATTCCATGGAGTTTGGTTTTTGTTTTTTTTTTTTTTCCAGCGCCATGAACAATAAAGCTGTTTTGATATGGGCCATCTTGGTCTATAATTACCACCCGGCATCTGATTTCAGATACTTGCTAAACATTATTGCCACGTCTGTTTTAATATAAGTAAAATAAGTAAACTCTGCATGTGTGAACATATTAGAGTGTCTGAAAGTTCCACATGGCAAAGGAAGGTAACCAGAAGCTTCTGAGGCTGGTTTGAAGGAACATATGTAACATACATAGAACATACAGAACACATATAACAGTGCTCTTCTAATTCCCGCAGAGTCCCTGTGACCAGGTAGTCATCAGCATGGACTTTTAGTTATGAGCTAATAAGTAATCAAACAGCAATCAGTGTTGTGTTCCTACCATGTGCTATATATACACTAATAAGTGGGAATGGGGTCAGAATACAGGCCTCTAGAAAGTGACATCTTGCTGTCAAGTAGTGGCATACATTAGCAACACAAGGCCTTGCTGACTTAGTATGGATGCAGGAAGCATACTCAGGGTAGACTGACTGCAGTAGGGACGAACACTGAGAGACAAGTGCCTACTATGTGCACGCTGAAAGCATTGTTTCCTTATGTCTTTCATCAGCTTGGCTCTGTTTTCCAGCCCTCAGCCACTCAGAAATTCGAGAAGTAAATCGATGCAGGAAGGCAGCATCTGCTGCTCCAGAGTGGGTCAGGAAAAGAATGGAAAGAGACTTCCTAGGTAACCATAAATGAAGACAGCACTCAGAGAACACTGAGCAAAGGCTGGGGAAGATGAGAAAGGGACATGGCCCAGGAGAACGATGGTACACGAACTCTGAGCAGTGATTCCAGGCTGTGGGTGGCAGAGGAGCTGGGCTTCCACTACTGCTGTCTTGACTGAGAAAGGACCTGAGTCACTTGGCAGAACGAGCCTGTGCTCCCACTCCAGATGTCATGGCTGCCTCTTCTCTTGGTGTATTGACTTCTTAGAATAAGAAAAACAGCCATAGGTTTCTCGAGTACAGCCCTCCATTTTGAATCTTAGGAAGAGTTCATCCAGGACAGTTCTAGAATAGGTCCAAATCAATGTGCCCTGGAGCCAATGTTTCTTCCTTGGTCCCAGACTGGGTATAGGCTTTCCGTTTTCAGTCCAGTCTCTTCCCACCAAATCATACCCTCTACTAAGCCAACCCTCTGTTCTCACCACCCCTTTTCCTAAACCCACAGGCTCTCTGTTCCACAGGCTCTTTTCCATATACAGCAAGGTCTTGGGTAGTCTAAACACTGAAGACCACAGCACTCTCTGCCCATGCTTGTTAGATGGGCCCAACACAAACTCGGCAGGGGAAAGGAAGCCAGCATTGTGCATAAGTAGCTATAAATAATAATAATAAAAAAACCCAAACTAGTGAAAGTTTCTAGATCTCCTTTTTATTTAAATGTTCCTCATTTATATGCAACCAATTCACAAAAGCCCACACACCAATCTGTAATGCACCTGGTATTGTGAGAGATTGCCAGTTTGGTAGCGTCAACCCCTTCCCCCATCCCCCACTACACACATACACACAATAAAAACTGCACAGGGGTTCATGTCCTTAGGGTCCAACTGTCCCCCTTGTTAAAAACTGAATCCCCCAAATAAGTCAAACCATAGGCTATAACAAATGAACAGGTCACTCTTTATTCCCCGTTTTCTAGCAATATCCTTCCAGGTGGCTTTTAGAGAGCAGCTATAGCCAGACACTCTGTCTTGTGGTCTTGTGCTGCACGTCACCGTATCACCTCTGCATTTGTCAATTGTCCATCTGCTACGGTGTCTATCACTAGGTGTTGACACTGAGAGAGTCAACATCAGTTCCTTCCCTCAAGCTTGGAGGCTCTCAACCTAAAATCAAGGGTCCAGCAAGGTTAGTCTCTTCCAAGGCTTCTTTTTCTGACTTGTAAGCAATGTCTGACAATGTCCTAATGTCTGACTGTTTCCTAATGCCTTCCTATGAGAACAGTTGGGAAACTGTCTCCAACTGTAGTCATATTGTGAGATGCTGGGAGGGAAAGTCTTAACATAGACATTTTAAGTGGAAGACAACTCAATTCATAACGTCAAGGCCTATGTTCCACCTTACATGTATGCGCTCCCATGAAGAATCCATTCACTCACCCTAGCACTCCCTTAAACTGAATTGCTATTCTCACCCAAAATTGGCTTTGGGTACTAGAGAGAGACTTTGCCTACCAGCCACTTAGCTAGGGAGTCTCTTTCTTCATGTAAAACCTTAAAGACAGATTAAGTAAGCATCCATAGAGAACCCATCCGATGGTTCTTTTACAGAAGGAGCTGACCTACTGTGTTCTAGAGAAGGAGAACGGAGAGCTGATTCAGCCCTCTCAGGGTAAAAATAGTGAAATGGACATCGTGAGCAAAACCTTGCAGTTCACCTGTTCTCCCACGATCAACTGCACAACAGTAGATCTGGCCTCCAAAGTAAGAAGCCAGTGTAACATCAAGGCTCTGTGTAAAAGTGGTCTAAAGAACTTTTTTTTTTTTTTTTTTTTTTTTTTTTTTTTTGGTGAGGAGCAGGCTCTGATTGAAAACAGACAGATGCAATAGTGGGTTTCTTCATGAACAGCTGTTAGGGGACCAGCACCCAACAGGAAACCTCGATGGCGCTATTCGCATGTGAAGCACTGCACTGTAGAAGGCTCCCATCGACAAGAGAAGGGCAGATCACATGCCATGGGGAAAGGCTACATCTTCCTGTCACTATGGCCGACTTCCCAAAGTTGAGCATTTGTGCCTGGTTAGGTTAAGGTGCAGTTACACGTCAAGTTCATTATCAGTTCTGAAAAACTGGGGCTCTTTACTGTGTAGAACCACATTGATGTTGGATGTCCAAGCTCTCCGAACCCGAGGATTTGAACTCGGAATTAAACTTCTGCAGCCTTGCTGCCCGCAGACAAGTCGACTGTTGCAGAAGGGCGGGTGGAGAGACACAAGCAGCCTTTGTGTTCTTTGACAGCATCAGAACGTCTCATGGTCTAAGTAATTATGGTTAGTTCTGTTCAAGTTAGAAAGAGGCAGATTAGGGACTGAATAAGAGGAGGCAAATAGGGCTTGGGGGCTTAAAGAAACACAAATACAGAAAGGCAGACAGACAAACAGGCAGGCAGGCAGGCACACACACACACACAGAGAGAGAGAGAGAGAGAGAGAGAGAGAGAGAGAGAGAGAGAGAGAACACTTGCTCACTTTAAAAGCACAAGACATGGTTTAAAAATAGCCAACAGAAAACCTGCCCCAGTTTGCCCATGTCTAAGTGCTGTTAATGGAAACGCCATGCTGACAAACAACCTTCACTAAGGGTAGGCACTGCAGGCAGCACGCACCCACCAACAGA
This sequence comes from Arvicanthis niloticus, assembly GCF_011762505.2. Lineage (NCBI taxonomy): Eukaryota > Metazoa > Chordata > Mammalia > Rodentia > Muridae > Arvicanthis > Arvicanthis niloticus. The sequence continues at coordinate 20,438,791 of NC_047671.1, forward strand.
GTCTCCGGTTCGGTTCTAGCCCCTCTCAAGTTTAGTTTTTGTAAGTCAGGAAGCCTGTGAGCTACTGTGCCTTCAGGGCTCAGTGGACTGCCCGTGGGCAGGAGGGGTCTCCTCTTGTCCTGAGTTAATCATCCCAGGACCCGAACAGGCAGCTGCGGGGCCTTTGCTCCCCACTTGTGAGCCATGAGCTGGGGTAGCAAGGCACAGGGTCTAACTTTAGAAGTACACTCCAAACTTTGATCTTCCAGCACTGCTTGGCTTTAGGCAAAACTGAAACATGAGAGCTGCGACATGTTTTTTAAATCTTAATCCCCCTGGCAGTTTTAGAATAAGGACAGGAATTATTTTCAAATGAGAATCTTTGACTGCATAACACAGGCTTCCAAAATTAAGCAGAAACACATGGCGGATCTTATTATTAAATTTCCCTTGGAAAACAATGGTTTAGATTAAGGAGTGGGGGTAGTTTGATAAAACTTTGAAATATGAAACCTAAAATAATGGTGTGTGTGTGTGTGTGTGTGTGTGTGTGTGTGTGTGTGTGTGTAGATCATTTTGGAGTTTTACCCAGTTTTACCATTATTAATCTGTTTCTGACAATGTTTAAGTAATTGAATGCTTGAGGTCTGAAATATAAACGATTTTTTTTTTTTTTTAAAAAAGCTGGGAATCAGGTGCAAGGGTTTTTCTGAAGTCCAGAGAGAAACTCGGGCTGATTAAAATATCTCCCTGTAAAGCATGTTTTTTAAGAAAATAGAGGAAGATTTAACTGTATCATGACCTGCACCAGAGTCTCCACAGCCCTCAGCAGGAGGCCTTCGGCAACATGACCGGGACCACAGTAAGGGCTCCTGGCATCTTTTCTCATCAAAAATGAATCCATCGGCAATTCTCCTCTCCTCACAGAGCTGTTCCCAGAACGAGATTTGAGGGAGAGAATGTTCCTGGATACGGTGGTGTTGCAGACCTCCAGGGCACCATTTAATTCTTTCTTCCCTTCAAGGAATGAATCAATTACTACCTTCTCGATGAAGCCTTTCTGATCAGCTCATTTACGCTTCCCCGTGTCCTCGTCAGCCCGTATCCCATGTAGTGCTCAGTTGGCACTTACTTCCTGCTGGATACGGTTAGTGGTCTTAAGAGTACATCTCTTTTCAGCTATCTTATGAGATCCTAAAATGGCAAGAAGCAACACTCCTCCCCATCCTCTCCTTTTTGCAACCCCCACTGGACCAAACTCAGGGCTCTGCACCAGTGGCTGGGCTACCATGCTAGGGACAATGGCAGGGCAAAGTGATGCTAAGACGTTGTTCTAGCATCACCCAGAGGAAGCCCTGGGGAATAGACATTAAAAGGAAATAGCGCACCCTGGTGGAGGTTAGACAGCCAGTTGGGCTCACGGGTGAGTGAGAAGCACCACTCCAAGGAATCAACTTGAGGGAGGAACGAAAGGAGTCAAGGGAGCAGTTGGTCCCACTGTGGTTTTGTAAATGACTCATTCTCCCATTGTGGTAGATTGTCCCAACCCCGATTCACCTTAGCACCATGGCCTGTTTCAAAGCTTCCCTGATTAAAAGGATGACGTCTGTACAGGGTATTGTTGGTCTTAATAATATCCATTCCCCACACATGCACGCCCGCCAGCTTCTCTTGCCATCTTTGGAGCATTTCTGAGAGAGTATTAATACCAGTTGTGGGAAAGCAAGAACGTCGCTCACAAAACTTTGTTTATGCGACTGAATTCCAGTCTGGAATGGTTGCCTGTTAAGTTATAAGAGACTTCCCTATATCTTAAAGTAAACCTCATCCACCCCACATTTGGGGTATAGATTTTATCACCCAGATCACAAAGAAAAATCACAGATGCTGACGTGGGTTGGGGGAAAAAAGGGTGGTGCTGTCATTGGAATCCTTAGTATTCAAACTGTGGTCCAAGGCCCAGCATCATCACTGTGGGGGTTGTTAGACTTGTGGGATCCCAGCCCACCTTCCTCATCTACTAAATCTGATCTTCTACTTTTAACAGGCACCCCAGAGATTGAAGACCATGTCAATGTTGATCAGAGCATCCCATACAAGTTTGTTCTTCATCAGAAGATAAGTCTTCTGGTGACCAATTCCCCCTGTTCTATGGAACCTCACAGGATGGGTGTTTACCCTTGCTCAGCTCCCCCCCACCTTTAAAGTTCAAGTTTCATCCAAATCAACAATTCAGCTACATGCACAGAACTGTACACAACGAGGTATCTGTTTCTCTCTATCAGGAAACTATTCATGGAGGAGAGAGAGAGAGAGAGAGAGAGAGAGAGAGAGAGAGAGAGAGAGAGAGAGAGGGAGAGAGAGAGAAGATTCATGCTTTGCATTCTCTAGGACAATATACAGATAAAAGTGTGAGGGGGTTATGTGGTCAAGAGGCAGTGGGAACTATTTACATGGCTCATGCTGGTTGATGTCAGATAGCAGACAAGACAGAATTCCCATAATAGAAGATGTGGGCAGACTTTAAACACTTAGCAGGTAGCCTTCATAAAGGCACAGCCATCTTTAGGAGAGTTTAAAGCCAGAGGGTGAAGCCATGGAGCCAGTGAAGATGGGAACTAGAAAGAAAAATACCAAAATTAACCAGAGATGAAATGAACAGGGCCAGGACATGAAACCTTGTGGTTCTACTCCGAGCCTGAATGTAGAGGCCAGTATTTGTACAAACAGAATAGAGACACCAGCGGGTGTGTAAGAGGTCACAGTCGTGTTCATAGTGACTCTTGCAATCTAATTTCTACCGTATGACATCAGTGCTGATGACCCTACAGTGAGATGTGTCTACTCTCATGGGCATCCTGGACTGAAACTCTGGACATCAGGTTATTTCTTGTTCTGGGTGTATAGCATCTCATCATTTCCCATGGATGGATGCTTCATCTTTGTGGTTCTATAACATCCCCCAAAAGTTGAATGCACAGTCCTCAAGCCCTTTATTGTGGGATAGCAGCCCCTTAGCTAAGCTTTGGGTACCCAGGGTCTAGCAACGCTTTATTGTCTTTCATGGACTCCAGGGTGTCTTTCCACCACTGGCTTTTGTCTCTCCCTCTCCTTACCATGTCAAATCCACAGACATCCCAATATGTGTCTGTCCTCTAATCATGGGTCTGATTCCAGTTGTTTCTTCATAGGAGCAAGGGATAAGAATACCAACAGACATGGAGAGGGTGCTCGGAGGGTTCCCAGGAGCCTCCATGCCTAGCATAGCCGAAGTTTACCACAGCAATACCCTGCTCCAGTCAATCGGTTTATTAATAAGTGAAATGCTTTAAAGTAAACTTCAAAGGCGGATGTAAAAGAACAGCAGCCTGAGGGAATGGCAACACTTCTACCCACTTGTGCCCCTTTGTTCATTTAGTCAACACCTAAAACACTGTCTGGCATAGAGCAAGCAATAAATATTTGCTAGCAAATGACCAAATGAACATAGGATTTTGGAAGCCTGCTTAGAGACTGAGCAAATCCTCACACTAGACTTTAAATGTGGCAGAAAATACCCCGACTGAGGATCCAAGATACAAACTCATGATCCACACACCCAGGCGGTGATAATGCCAGTGTGTGTGTGGGGCGGGGGGGAGGGTGTCAGGAAGAGTCACAGGAATGTGTGAAAAAGGCTGGGTGAGGACCCTCATGACGGCAGCTCAACAGAGATGTGGGGCAAAGAGAGATGCTATTTACCAACAAGGGCTTGTACACTGAGTCACAGGACTGGGCACTCCTGCTAAAGGAATACCTCCACTGACCCCTTAAATCATCTCCCTGGGGACAATGGCTATGAATATCATTGAGTCACAACCCAACTCTCCTGGACTCTTGACTGAAGCCGGGCCTGGACTTTCTACCCCAACAGAGTTCAAGTCCATTGTCCATAGCTGATGGTAGCTAGCACATAAGTTGAGAAAGTGTGGAGATCCATGGAGGTAGCATGTGCACAGAAGGAAAGAAGACGAATGGGAGAACAAGGGGAGGATACTGGGATAGTGCAGCCAGCATCTCAGGTGACTGACATTTTAAATAGAGGAAGGACCAGGCAGGTTCAGAAGGGGGAAATGGCCCTTTATAGAGAGAACTGAACTGTTGAAGATGAAGTACAAGGTGCTGAAAAGCGGCTTTCAGAGCAGAACCGATGGACCCAAGCAGACATCTGCCAAAATCTACTGCTTCAACGTCCAGCTCAAGTAGCCGTCTAAGGTGGTTTACCCAGAGAGTATGGCTAAGTTTGGCAAGGTGTCACCAGGTAATGGGATAAAAGTTCAGGCCATGTGCACACACTTCTAAGGCTTCTCCTGCAACCTGGTTTGGAGCTAGAGGGAACTCTGTTGTGGTACATATTTGTGTTTGAAAGCATGCCAGGACACATTCTACGGGCTGAGGTCTTTCATGCTTAGGGGTGGAAAAGGTTTCTATTCTTACATATTCTTTCATCCTAAATCCAAGGCACTTAATAAGAAGTCAGTGTTTGGCAAAGGCTGTGTGGGGAGTGTGTGTGTGTGTAGGGGGGTTGATACAGGTGTGTTTGTGTAAGTGTTGTGTGTATTTGTGTATATGGGTGGTGTGTGTGAGTCTGTGTGTGTGTGTGTGGTGAATTTATGTAAATGGTGGTCTACATGAGTGTCTGTGTGTGTGCATAGTATGTATTTGTATGTGTACATGGGTGGTGTGTATGAGTCTGCCTGTGTCTATGTGTATGTAGTGTGGTATATGTGTGGTCTATCTATGAGAAAACCACATCTACTGTGTTGGGAAATATATTGCTTCTTTTATAAGTGAATACTGGAAACAGGAGAAAATGTTCACAACAGTAAATATTTCATGGGTCACATTTTAACTTAACTCACTTTTGCTTTGCCCCACATGCCAAATCTCCCTCCCCTGTTCATAAAAGTACCTCATCAACACCAAATTCAAATCCTCCCCAAACATCTGGAGTACAAGGTGACTGAAGCCATTTGGATTTAGAAAGAAAAAAAAAAAAAACCCCTTTTAGATGTAACTCTTTTAAAAATAAAAAAAAATAAAAACAAAGCCAAATAATCAGTTTTTTAAGGTAAGTGTGACCAGGTGAGCCCCAGGCATCTGTGAAATCAAGTGCTTGTGTAGTGTGATGGGTCTTCCAGCTGTGTGACCAGACCCGGGATGAACAAGACAACAAATTAGAAAAGACTAGCCCATCCAGTTATCCATGCCTCACGTGCCTTCGGGTACATAGCCAGATCCACAGTAGCTGGGGTTGTCCACAAGGAAACTTGTTTCTTACTCCAACTCATTCAAAAACAAGGGTAAAATGTGGTCAGTGTATTCTGAGTCATATAGCTAATATTATAACCAAGATATCAAATGCCAGATCTGTGAGAAGGGAGACAGATGAACAAGAAGAAGTAGCTAAAGTCGAGAGAGCTCCAGAGCTTGCCAACAGATGCAACGACTCAGAACAGCTTGTTGACTTCAGCTTGCTGGACAGCCTTTGGCCTTGGTCCTGCCCTTTCTCCTTATCTGTCCTTTCTCTGAGTGACCTGGATCAGCCCCACACTTTCATATCATGCACCCTGACTTTAAGTCTAAAACCCCTCTCAGACCAGCAACCTCCCAGGATCCACCTGCTTCTGTCTTTAGCACTGGGATCACAGATGTATTCTGCCATGCCTGCTTTCTTTTTAAATTTTAAATTTCATTTTATGTGTATGGGTATTTTGCCTGCATGTGATGCTGTACATCAGGTGAGTACCTGGTGGCAGAGGAGACCAGAAGAAGGCATCAGATCCCCAGTTTCGGATCATTGTCAGCCACCATTTGGGTGCTGTCACTTAAAGCTTTGGAAGAGCGCCAGTTTTCCTACCCCGTGGACCACTCTCCAGACCCCACACCTGGCTTTTTTATATGGATGTTGGAGACCCAAACTCCATGCTTGCTCAGTTCTGCTTTACCGACTGAGCCATCTCTAGTTCTTGTCTTCTTCTGCTTTTCTTCATAACACTCGGGAGTATTGGCCATTAATGTCTGGTTTTGGAAATCCCAAATATTTTAACATTATTTTTTCTTGTTTGAATTTTCAGACATTCTAAGGCAGATGGCAGTGTGACAGATTGAATAGCATTCTTCCAATATTCGCCACCCAGAACCTCAGAATGTGTTCTTAATTGGAAACAGGTTCTTTGAAGGTATGACAGGGTCTCAAGACAAAGTTGTCTTAGATTTAGAGTGAACACTTAATGTGGTTACTGGAATTTTGAGAAGAGAAAGGAGAAGACAAACACAGATATAAGGAGACAAACAAGTTGACAATGGAGGCCAATATTGGATCTCAAAGGCTACCAAGTATCATTGTCATTTGCCTGAAGCTGAAAACAAATGGAGAAAGAGTCTTCCCTAGAGCCTTCTGAAAAGGCATGCCCCTGATGGCAACCTGTAGCCATTTGTTACCGTACTTTTGGGAAACGAATGCTGCTGAAGAGAAACCATTGCCCTAGATGCTATGTAACCAGGACACAAGAAGGAAAATCATACTTCCCAATGAGATGCTTCTACAGGAGACCTCTATTGGAGGTCTCTCTCTCTCTTTCTCTCTCTCTCTCTCTCTCTCTCTCTCTCTCTCTCTCTCTCTCTCTCTCTCCTCAACCTAGATCGTCAGATATAGAGTCAGAGAGTCAGATATAGAGATGCAGGAGCTGTAGCATTTCTGGGTGTCCAAACTTCCAACAAACGAAATCCAAAAGCATGATGTAGTGGTTAGTGAAGACAAAGGAAGAGGAGAGTTGAAGCACTCTGTGGACTTATTTGAATTGAAACAAAAAGACAGTGGACTTGTTTGAATTGAACATCAAAGCTCCCAGAGTTTCATCAGAGTCTTGCACACATGAGGGCTTTCAGGAAGTAATTACATCTCCTGGAATCTTAAAATTTTGGAGAAATATTTTAAAATCCTTGGATGGAAGGGGAACATCCGAAAGTTATCTTGCCAGTTTTACTCATGCTTTGAACCCTTAAGAAACCCAAAGTACAAAGTTCTGACAATGTAAGATGTCAAAATGTCAAACAATTGCCAAAGTCTCCTCTCTTGACATTTTACGGCTTCTGCCAGACCATGTTCTCACATAGGCAGCTAGAGGTAGTTAGAGAGGAAGTTCAGAGAAATGGGCCACAGGGTATTTTTAATCAAAGAAAAGGCTAAGTAAGCAAAGGACCATTTTAACAGATGCCTGGCATCTCCATCCTGCAGTCTGGACTGAGTTGGTTCTTAATTCATTCTTCAAGGAAGAAATTCATACCAGAAAAAAATGTCCTGTGGTATATTTCTGTACTGTTGGTTAGAACCAAGAAATTTTTTTCTCATTTCGAATAAACACATAATCTGATACACTATAAAATATATTGAAAAGGGTGCCCCACCAAAATACTGGTAGGATATCTGAAGGGACCTGAGCACAACCAGGAATTTGCTGATATCCCTAGATAAACAATGATGACTTTTAGCTGGCACAGTCCACGTCTATAAGCTAGCGAGAATTAGGAAGTGCAGCACTAACCTAGAAACAATGGTCCTTGCATGGTTAATAATCTACTGAAAATAATCAGGACCATGTTACTAAATTGGTACCCTCTCATGGGTATGATAAAGATCTGCCAGATTTCATGAGAATATAGGCAACGTAGAACCTCATCCCAGACAACCAGAAATCTAGTGATGTACATTATATATACATCCCCTTTCTAAGTGAAAAATAAAACATGTAATCTCATTGCTTCATTATGCAGATAAGAAAAGGTTTCAGCTCAGTAAGGTTAAGCTCCCACAGACAAAGTCCTGATAGGATTACACAAAGCCCAGTGTCCCTCAGCAGGGCTGTGAGTCTCTTCCTCTCCTTTCCCAAGGCACACTGTGTGTCTAGTTTATTTCTCTCCCTGAACCTCAGTTTGTTTTCACATCTCAAAAATAGAGACGCTAACAGCACTCACCTTATGTTATTGCTCAAGTTATAAGATACCAAATGCAGTATGACTGGCATTCAGTAGATGCCCAGTCACATTTAGTTGCTGCTGTACTTGCCGAGAATCATACAAATCCTGTATGAGCCTGAACTAAAAAGCCCAGGTGTCCAGATTCTCATGCTACTCCATTAGAAAGAAGAACATATTTTCCCCTCATATCTCTCCATCTATGTCATCTTTTAGACCACTGACCGGCACATTCATAAGTTGAGTAGAATATAAATAACTCCAATAAATCTGTTGTTTTCCCAGTGAAGCTCAGAACCCATCCCGTAGTGCCATGCTGAGTCCATAAAACTGTAGGCAGCTTCCTTTGGGACCAACATTCTCTGGCTAATTAAAATGAATGTTGTATCGTCGAAAGATTATTTTAAAATGGTCTGATAGTGTTTAGACATTGTCATAACATCAGCCGGTGGATCACTAATTTGCAAATTTTACTAAGGATCTTGCCAATTAAAACCCCTTCTAGACACTCTCAAACACACTGTCTGTGACAGCTGATAGACCACATGGCAAAGACATGATCACATTAAAATCACACAAGACTGTTATCCCTGGAAGGGCTGAGGGAGAGAGACGGGGGCATGTCCCCAAACAGGGTGCCACTGAGGCAATCCAGCCAAACTGTCAGAGGAGAAAAAGCAAATCTTTGGTTTTTTTTTTTTTTTAAACTGCTTTCCAAAACAAATAGTGAAGCTTCTGAGAAAGTCGGTGGGAACTGAGAGTCCTGCAAAATTGCCCTGCTGGATCTCTTAGAGAGATCAGCCAGGAGAAGTAAGCCTCCAAACCAAAGGTTCTTGGTATGAAATCAACTCACCCAGGGAGCCTAGAGCCTCTGAGACCAGATCACTCTTTAGAAATGTTGCAGAAAGGATAGCAATAGTGTCAGAACATCCTAAAAAATCACGCCAACCAACAGCCACACTGAACTCCTGCAAAGTCAGGTTTACAAACCCCATTCAACGGGAACCAATGCAGGAAGCCTCCTACATTTAGAAGCTAAACTACCATAATAAGGCATATCTTTAAATGGCAAATTACGTAATATAACCCCAACAAGCCAACACTTTATTAAGTGCCCACCAAAGCAATATAACTTCATCATTGCAACAGCCTGATAGGATGGTACTGTTATGTCCAAAGGACAGAGGAGGAAAATGAGGCTCTGAGATGTCGTGGACTGAAATGATTTACACACAGGCTCTACACAGCAGAGCTAGAAATCTGAATTGAGTCACACCTAGCTCTAGGACCCTGCTGGTAACAATGCACAATATGTCTGACATTGTCCCTAAGACTTTTGGTCTAGCCACATACTAACATGTAGAATATTATGGTCTTCTTTAATATCTACATGCAAAAATTTTCACTCATGGTATTCAGTAACAATTTAGCCAGACCTACTTAAACCCCATGAAAAAAACAAACAAACAAACAAAAATGAACAACAACAAAATCCCCATGAGCTGATACTTTCTACTGGACCTAAAACAGACAAGACATATTATTTAGTTTAAAAATATTTGGAAATTTTTAACTAAAACAGTGGCTCAGTGAATAAAAGTGTTCTCTGTGCAAGTAAGAGGACCTGAGTTTGAACCTGTAGTATCCACATAAAACCTGGACACAACCATGACCTACACAAGAGCAAGGGTAGAGGAACTATTAAGAGGGAAGACGGTAAAGAAAGAAGGGAGGGGAAGGGGGAGGGAGGGAATATTTGAGAAATTTCCAGGGATTTTTCTATTAGCAATTTCTAATTTAAATGCTCCATGTCCCATAAGTACAGTCTGAATGATTGCCAGCACTTCTTACATGCTTTGACACTTCTTTTATGTCCCCCAGATATGATCAGCTTCCTGTGTGCACTGGAAACTCGTGTATATCTTGAAGTTTAGAGGTATGCTGTGTCAATCAGACCACACAGTCCTCCTACATTGCTTAAGCCTTCAGATCTCACTGATGTGTGGGCTACCTACTCTGTCATTGAGTTACTAGTATCAAAATCTCTGGCAACCATGGAGTTTATCTACTTGAAATACTTCTAGCTTTCAAAATGTTTCATGCATTTTGAAATTCTGTCATTAGGAGAAAGTGTTTAGAACTATTATGTTCTCTCGCTGAACTGGCTGTGGCATCCTGACAAAATAATCTTTCTACCTACAAATATTCTTTGATATAATATAGCTAACCCAACTTCATTTTGACTGGTGTTAGCATTTGTGTATCTGTGTCCATTAATTTTAAAAATATTTGTGTCTTTACTCCAAGACTTATTTTATAGGTGAGCATACATGGGTCTCTTTTAGAAGTGTATAGTCAGATAATGTTTAGCTTTTAACTGAGTTGTAGAACCTATTAAATTCAGTATAATTGTCAATACTGTTAGACCTAAATCTACCATCTTGTCTTGCTTTGTTATTTTTTCCCCATTTTCCCTTCTGGTTCATGCCCTCTCCTTTTCTCCCTGCCTTCTTTTGAATTGATTCTTCCAAGGACTCTTTTTACCCCTTTGTTAGCTTACTTACTAGCTATTTTTTTATTGTGAGTTTAGTTTTACATGAGGGTTGATAGCACAGATACTTGACTTATGCCCATCAACCTTCAGGTAGTAAATATAACCCCCCATGCAATACAGGAAATCACACAGCTAGGCATTTCTGTCTTTATCCTTGTCTCAATATTATACCATAGCTTTTAATATATATATATATATATATATATATATATATATATATATATATATTATATGTTTAAATAGTATACTAAAATATATATTAGTTTAAATAGTCTCTAATATTTTAAGGATATTTAAGAAGTGTAAAGATATTTATACTCCTTGCTGAGACCTTGAATTTTCAGTGTCCTTGTTATGACATTTCTTTCTGTGGAAAGGAGTCCTGTGCCCAGTAGGACATACCTAGGTGCTATACCACTGTACATATACACACACAAAATATCTCTAGATGGTTTTTGCCAAATGTTCAGGGACATGGACATGATCGCCTGCAGCTTGGAACCATTAGTGAACAACCTTGTTACAAGATGACATCAGTACCTTCTTTAAAGACCTTTTAATATTTCCTGTATGGTAGATGTTGCTGACAAATGCTCCCCACCATTGTATTTCTTAAGATATTGCTATTTTCTGTGTGTTTTGAAAAATATTTTTACTGGATGAAAATCATAGGCTGTGATAGTTTTCCTCTTTTAGCATTTTAAAATTATGGCTTAATTGCCTCCTCATTTAGCTTGCTTCCAACAAGAAATCCACTGTCATTCTTATCTTTAGTCTTCTGTGCATAGGACATGGTTTCCCACCCACCTTGCTGTGGCTTCTTTAAAGATACCCTCTCTCACTGGTGCTGAGGGTACTAACTATGACGAACTTCAATGCCATTTTATTCATATTTCTTGTGCATAGGGCCCATCTATACTAGACATCTTAGTTTAAGTTTCCATTGCTGTGAAGAGAAACCATGAACATGGCTCTCATAAAGGACCATATTTAATTGGGGCTGGTTTACAGTGTCAGAGGTTCAGTCCATTCTCATCATGTCAAGAAGCATGGTGGCATTCAAGCAGACGTAGTACTGGAGAAGAAGCCGAGAGTTTTACATCTTAATCCACGGGCAGCAGAAGGAGCCTGCCCTACTAGGCCTATCTTGAACATATATGGGACCTCAAAGGCATCTCCTCAGTGACACGAGTCCTCCGCCAGGGCCATACCTACTGCAATAAGGTCACTATTCCTAATAGTGCCAGGGCTAAGCATTCAAACATATGAGTCTATGAGGGTTATTCCTATTCAAACCATCCCACTAGAATAAGTCTTAGTCTACAGACACAGTGCATTGAATATGAAATTCTTTTTGTTATTTTAACTAAAGCTAAAGCTCACTCAGCACCAAGCCATTCCAACAGATGTAGGAAGTTTAATTATAGTCTTTGTCTTTCCCTTCCCTCTCCAGAGCAGAAAAGCTCATTGGGCTTTACACAGACACAGAATTCTTTTAGTTCTGAGCCACTGACTACATAGTCGCCATAGGGACACTAAATGTACTTGCTCCTTGCCAGTGTTATCTCTAATCTGTGTTTGAGACTTGAGAATCTTCAGGCAGTCAGAACCCTGTGACAGAGCATAGAGCTTTATGACTAGATCTAGTGCTTTCTACATTCTTTTCCCCTGGAGCAATGTGTTGTGGTCCCACCTTTCTCTACTCCATGGAACTGTCATCCCCTGGACTGTCTGTCTTCTCTCCTTTCTTCTGGATATCCAGCACCATTTACTCAATACATTTGCCTTTGGAAAGAAAACCAAATAAGGAAGTCAGAGAATCGCATGAACAGGCACAAATAACCAAAGCAAAGAAATACATGTTAAGCAATGTACCTGTTTACTTGAAAAGGAAGCAAAGGAGAAGGTTTAGAGATTAAAAGTATGGCATGCAAGATTCCTTTATCACCTATGTAATTAATAATGTATGGTGAGAAATGATACAATGTATATATTAGTGAAATTAGAAATAATTTATAAAGGAGCAGGGGTGAGCTGGATTGAAAAAGAAGAGCCCAGACAAAAGAAAGGAATCTGTAGGAGGAGCTAAGGTGGGAGGAGTAAGGAAAGAAAGAGGAAAAGAAAGAAGAGGAGTGAGGTGAGGGAGAGAGACAAAGAGAGAGAGAGAGAGAGAGAGAGAGAGAGAGAGAGAGAGAGATGTAGGAGGTGCCATGGATAGCCACACATGTACCAGGAGCAGTCCTGGGTAACAACTTATATCTAGGTTAGTTAATTGGGAAACATCTATAATTGTGTGGGCATATTGTTATTGAACATTACCAAATATATAAAGCCTTTGATTAATATTTAAGCATTAGAGTCTCATTTCCTACCTGGCCTGTGTAGATGGCGGGATGGTCTGGCATCTTGTGGGTGGCAGGGCCGGTGTTTCTGGCTGGCCGTTTCTAGATGTGGCAGGTGTGTGGCCTCTGGCCGATTCCAGCTGCGGAGCACTTGGTTTCAGGCTACAGCGCATGGCAGCCTGAGCTAAGCAGAGCTGCCTCGCTTAGATAGTCAGCCCGTCCAGCGGCCTTTGTTTAATATATACTACAACAAGAATCTCCAAGAAAGGCGAATATTGGAAGTTGTGGGGAATGCTGGGGACTATGGAAGAATGAGCTATATAGAGAAAGCTGGGGGAAACATTCCAGCACAGCAAGAGAGAAAGCTGAAACACTTAGTCAATAACGAATGATAAAAGACTTTCCATGCTAAACTATGAAACTGAGATTACACTTTAGGAACTGGGCAGTTAGAAGAGTGTTGAGTGACACAAGTACCTCTACTTTTAAATTATTATGCTTACCCCTCCCCCCCAAAAAAACAATCCTGTGATATGAGAGTTAGGGAGGTGGCTCATGGGTAAAATCCTTACTGTGTAAATATGAGGACCTAAGTTTAGATCCCAGCAACTATGTGAAATGCCCAAGCAGACAGACCACATCTATAACCCTCATAGTGAGGAAGCAGAGAGATGATCTCTTGGGCTTGCTGCTTACCTAGTCTAGCCAAAACCACGAATTCCAGGTTCAATGAGAGACCTTGTCCCAGAAAGTTCAGGTGAAGAGTGATATTGAAAGACACATGATATCACTCACTTGCCACCACACAGGAATAAATGTATGCATACACAAATGTATAAAACACACACACACACACACACACACACACACACACACAGACTCAGGCACACTCATGAAAGGACTCTCTCACAGCCTGTAGTCAAGATACCAACTAGCTCCAGAATCTCATTAGTTCCTAAAGGACTGTTCAACTGCAGATCACAATTCCTTTCTGGCTATTGGCCAGGGATTACCATTTTCTTGCTGCTATCTTTCCCTGAAAAGCATGACAAAATATGTTAGGTTTGTTTCTTCAGAAACAGCATGACAAAGAACATATCAGCAAAATGGAAGGTACACTCTCAGGTACCATCATGAGTGTGGAAACATCATCGCTGCAACAAACATTACCACTCATGAAGAATCTAGAAACAATAGGTTATCTTTCACAATGGTGAATATGCATATGTAGAAACTGAAATAAAAAAGATTTTATTTTGATAATTTTTAAGAACTTAGATTTTTTTTTTTTTTTTGTCTTTGTTATGGGGTCTGATTTAGGCCTGGTTCATGAGTAGGTAGGAACTAAGGTTTTCCTCTCTGGACTTGTGAAAAAAATGGGTCTGAGAAGCAGCAGGTTGGTGATAAAGTCATTTTGAATGTGTTTCAGATGTACCTGTTCCAAAAAGCTCAGTGTGAGAGAAAGAGTCCTTCAAAGTTTGAGGCCTCCAAGTCGTCCTCTAAAACTTGATGGCACGGAGCTGAGGACTTTCGGCTCTAACACTCCATGAATACATACTTTCCTTACCATTCAATCATCTTGAATTCTGCCCAATTGTTTTAGCCTAAATTTGAAAGGGCTTAGGGGGCTTGTAATTTGCAATCAGTCACTTCAGGATGAGTGTCAAGAGAACAGTCTCAAGAATGAGATCTAAACTGACTACAAAGTGGGTCTGCGGAGCCTGCAGCGGCAATAAACTGACTGCAGAGTAGGGGGTAGGATCCAGCTGCGACAGTGACTGGTCTTTTAGTACGCCATCATACATGTAAGCTTAACTTCTTCATCCTCAGAGACCTCCTAACCAAGGGTCTCGGCTTCTTTCCAGACTGTGCAGGGCAGGTAGAGACTCCTAGTCCCTTCTGTGGAATCCCCAGTGTTCAGCGTGGACCAGGATCAGCTCGCTCTTAGCCTTTCCTAGCCACACATGTTTTAACAAGCATGGTTTAGTCCACATTTTTGAATAGGTATTGATTACACTTGTTCTCTTCGTGAGAGACGTTTATCATCAAGTGTGTGGACGTATACACCATCACAGCTGTGTTCTTCTGAAGTGAAAGACAAAGGGGCACAGAAGCACAGACTGAGGACACTGAGCATACTTGAGAGAGGCGTTACAGAGGAACCCGAGCTTCAATATAAAGAATGCTTATGTTATTATTCTTTTCTCATACAATACATCTCTGGACCACAGCCTCCCCTCTCTTCACTCTACCCAGTCTGTCCCGGCCCCCATCCCCCAGATTCACTGCTCCTCCTCGGTTTCCTCTCAGAAAAGATGAGGTCTCTCAGTGATGTCAACAGATGCCACAAGACTAGATATAAACCCTTACATAAAGATTGGACAAGACAACCCAGTAGGAGGAAAAGGGTCCCACGAGCAAATAAAAGTCAGAGACACCCCCACTCCTGCTGCTAGGAGTCCAACAAACACCCCAATCTAAACAATCACAGCATGTATGCAGAGAACCAAGCATAGACCCATGCAGGCTCCATGGTTACTGCCTGTGAGCCCTGCTTAGTTGATTCTGTGAGCCATATTCTTCTGGTGTCCCCTCTTGCTTCTATGATCCTTCCTCCTCCTCTTCCGAGGGGCTTCCCAAGCTAACTTTTGGGTGTGGGTCTCTGTACCTCTTAAGAGTCTCAAGAAAAAGAATAATATCTAATTTGGATTCTTAGAAGATCATTTTGACTAGAGTTTGAAGGCATCAAGATCCTAGTTAGGAAAACAACGATGTAGACAAGAGATCATAGTAGTGTGCTTGAAGGTGAAGCAAATAGAAATGCAAGAAGCTGCAGATTCCAGGGACATTTAAAAGTCTTGGTTGGCAAGCTTCTATCATAGGGGATTGGGGAGATGACTCCCTGGGTAAAGAGGAGTAGTGCAGCCCAGATCACCAGCACCCAGGTAAAATCCAGGCATGGTAGTGTATGTCTCCAACCGTAGCACTGGGGTTTGGAAACAGGAATACCAGTGGGTCACTGGTTAGATAGTATAGCCAAACTGGCAAGCTCCAGACTTGGTAAGAGACCTTGCCTCAAAAAATAAGTCAAACAAGATGAGAATAAGACACCTAGCTAGCATAGACCTCTGGCTCCTGAATTCACTCACCCCTGGTTCCAAATACTCACATGCACAGATCACACACATGAAAACACTTGGAAGCTGGTAAAGAAATAGGCTCAGAAACCATTATGAAGTAGCACTTGTCAGGTGTCCAAGTTAGACAAGAGAATGCACAGCAGGAATTTTCACTAAGCTAGAGAATCCTGGAAGTAGTGAAACTTTTGTAAACCTTCTATAATTCAAAAATTGGATTATAGGCCCAGAAAGATGATTTAGTTTGTAAAGACATCTGCCACCAAGCATGACATCTAAGTTTGGCCCCTAAGACTCCAACATGGTAAAAGGAGAGAACACAATCCAGCAATTTGGCCAGTGACCTTCACATAAACACCCATGGCATGTGGGTTACACCCCCCCCCCACACACACACACTGCATTATAATGTTATGAAAACCAAAGAATAGGATGATGAGTGTAGCCTAACTCACACCGATGGCTGAAATACCTTTGCAAACTGCCTTTGGAGGTGACATGACAATACATATGTGGACATTTATCAATCTGTGATCACAGATGATAGCTGAAGACTCAGTTAAGATAGATACCATCTAAGATGAACAAGTAGAAGAGAAGAACTGAGTGTTATAGTGTCCAATGGGTAAGTGAGGAAGGGTGGTCCTTCATACCTTACGCAGCATTGTCGAAGTTATCTCACTGGGCCAGGAAAGTGATTTCAAGTGGATAAGGTTTACAGTGATAACCAACAGCTGATGGAGAAAATCAATGGGAGAGTACTACTTACTCTTCACATTACTATGACAGAACATGCAGTATAACAGCTTAAAGGAAGGAAAGACATATTTTGGCTCCAGGTTTTAGAGATTTTCCTTCATAGTCAATGGACCCATTGATTGAGCCTGTGGTGAGTTGGAATGACACACAGGAAACAGCTTGTGGATGATTGGACTGTTGGAGTTCTGGCTGACAAGAAACAGAGATGCCAAGAGCCTGGGATCAGGTACAAACAGATGAGTAAGACTCCCAATGACCCACCTCTTCCAGTGAGGGCATACCTCGTAAGATAGCCAGTTTCTCCCAAATTAGGGCCAACAGCTGAGCGACTACCAAGTATTCAGTAATGAGTCTATGGCATCATTTCTTAGTTAAGCCATAGCAGGAAGCACATCTTGAAGACAGAGAACAGAGATAACATTGATGGCATAGCAAGAACATGGCAGGAACAAGATGTGAGCGATACAGATGGCTGTAGAGAGAAGAAATAATCCACACTACCCCCTAGTCCAGGAATTTAAGAAGAATGGGTAGAGATGGTTACAGGTCTGAAAGTTTGTTAGAAATAATGCATACAATTCCATGAAGTGGCTTTTCTTTATTTTTAAAATAGAAACGTATTCATTAAAAAAAAAAATCCAGAGAACTAAAACAGTAACAGAAGTAAATCCTTGTGTGAGAGAATTCTTCTACAAAATAATAACTATATCTTGTGCTCTCATGCTCTTAACAAGATAAAGAAGGTCCATCCATTTACTGAATCCCAATAAGTTTTCAATGACTTTCTGGCTTACTCAGCCTGGCTTGGATCTGGGTGGTGATTGTTTTCTTATTAGCTAAAATGATTTATTTCCTCTGTGTGAGCTCAAACTAAAATCACATCCAACATCACTTTTTCCAGCATTATTTGTGTCAAATGTTATCAGTAATTTCCTCCTGGGGACCCAATCTATGTCTTGGCTTCCTGGATCTTTAACTGTGGTGTACAATAATTAAGATCTTACATGAACATTGCTTTTATTTTAGCATTAACTTGGGATCTAACTAGTCCAAGGAAATATTCTCAAGCTTTGCTGTTTTGAGGGCTGGAGAGATGGCTCAGCAGTTAAGAGAACACCCTGCTCCTGCAGAGTGACCAAGAGCAGCTCCCAGCCCCCAAATGGATGGGCTTATAAGTGTCCGTAACTCTGGATCCCGAGGATCCTAAGATACTGGCCTCTTCAGGCACCTGCACTCAGTTGCACACACCCCCTACCCTAGCCCTACTCATTTATGCATTCACTCACACAATTTTTTTAATTAAAAAATCGTTTTGTCAAAAAAGTTCACAACTCTGAAAGTAGTGAAAATATTACAAGAAATATAGTGGATAAACTAATTTATATAAATTTCTGTCCAACCCACCCACTCCTCCAGGGAGTTTGTGTCTCCTACATATTTCGTACTCGGTTTTCTCTGGTTCCTATCTCTGGCATATTAAATACCCTTTAATGTAGGGCTCCCTTTGGCTCTGGTCTCTGAAAAGCATGTCTATTTTTAAGTTATTCTTTGATTCTGAAGACTTACCAAGGCATTAATGAAGAACAACTTGATGGGTGTCAGAGGAGCTTCCACTGAAGAGGTGCCAAGGATCCGCTTGATTGCAGGGGCCTGTCTAGGAAAAGAACAGTGAGGAGAGAAACGGTATAATTAAACCTCTAGATGCCGGAGCTTGCACAGGCTTCCAGAAAAGATAAGATGAAGCCAATATAGGTGATTATTTATGACTACTGCAAGCCAAGCCAAAACGGGCAATAATAACTCAGAAAGTCAGAATATTTAATTTAAAAACCAATTTGGAAGAATATTTCTAATATGAGTGATGACCTTCTAGTACCTGGAAAATAATACCACTTTTGTCCACAACTCCAGGAAATCTTCCTTCTCTTTCTCTTCCTTCTCTTCTTCCTTTTCTTTCTGCCCTCTTCCTCCTCCTTCTCCTCCTCCTCCTCACTTAGAACCAATTCACTCATTGTCCTTCATAAAAATTCCAGTATTGAACTAGCTTTTTCAAGAGAACTGATAATTAAATCTATATCTACCAATTAAAGCAGCTACCAACTGTGGGCACCATCTTGTCCATCTTGTTGGCTACTTTTAGTAACACTTAGTAACGTCTAATGTAAGGAGGAGTTTATTTTGGCTCACAGTATCGGAGAAGTCAGTTCATCATAGAAGAGAAGCTGTGGGACTTGGAGTAGGTCTGCCCGTATCACAGGCGTTTGCAGCATGACTCGAGCCAGCCTGAACCAGAGGCAAACATCATGGCCCATTTTTAGGACCCACTTTTCCACGAAAAAACCAGACTCTCAAATGTTCCACAACATCCCCAAACTGGAGAAACCAAAGTCTCAAATGTTCCACAACATCCCCACACTGGGCAAACTGATTGTTTAAACACACAGCCTGTGGTTTCACTTAAAACCAGGTACTGGCATGGACAACTTAGCACTGAAAGAGACTTTTTTCTCTCTTGACTGTCAAGGGTTCATTCTACTATGGGCGAGTCAAGTGCAACGTGCTAAACCAAGCTGGGAAACAGAACAAAACAGGAAATGGACAAGGATAACGTACTCCGAAAATTACCCCCAGATACCTACTTCCTCCTCTTATACTCCACTTCCTACAGCTTCCATAATGGCTCAGAACAGTTTCATCTGCTATTGTGAAACCAAACATTCGAAACAGGAGCCTGAGGGGGTGGGGTCATTTCATATTCAAGTCGTAACAGCCTTGGATAGTGCGCATGTGCTGGGATGCATGCGCACAGCTGCCATTCTCAGCAGACAAGAAAGGATGCACAGAAGGAACGATGTATTATTGAAAACAATGCTTTTGCTTATTTCCACAAAAAGCTTAGTTTGACATTAAGATATAAATGTACAAGTGGCATGACGGGAGAGAGTAAACGAAATCTCACTTTGCCTAGGAAATTCCATGTGTCACTTTAACACCCATTTAGGAAAGAATTTTCCTAGTGCACCAAGATGGGCCATGGGCCATGCAACTCTGAATCTTCATTTCGTTTTTTTTTTTTTTTTTTTTTTTGACTGTTGCCTCACGGAACATGGCTTTCCCACTGTTGTACACGATGACTGCAGTTTTGGTTAAAAGAGGTGTGTGTGTGTGTGTGTGTGTGTATGTGTGTGTGTACACTATGTGGTATGCAGATGTGCATGTGTGTGGAGTCTAGAAGAGTATGTTTGGTATCCTTACCTCTGTACCTCTTTTCCTTGAGACTAGCTCTGTCACTGAACTTAGAGCTAGGTTAGTGGCCAAGTGCCAGTGATTATTCTGTTTCTCTCCTTCTCTACAGCCTGGGGACTCCCTGAATGTGTTCTGTATGCCTGTGCTGAGATCCGAACTCAGATCCTCATGCTTGTGTGGTAGGCACTCTTACCCTGTGAGCATCTCCCCAGCCCAGAACAGCCATTGCTGAGATATCACATTATGGGACACTCAGACTGCAAGGCAGCCATGACGCCTAATGCTGGCATTTGTTCTCTTTTGGTCTTGATTACAGAGTATGTACGGAGAAACAAATTGCATAGTTAATGTCCTTTCATAAGGGAACTTTGTCATGTTCCATCGCACAGTGAGGTGACTATAGATAATGAGAGTGTATTCTGAATTCCAGAAGGCTGTAATGCAAGAAGGGATTCTGAAGGCTTTGTCCACAAAGAAATGAAAAACATTTGAAAGCAAAGATAAACTTACTTTGATTGGAACAAATCAAAGTAATATTATCTATACTGTATAATATACTGTGTATAGTGTATATTATATATTATGTGTGCGCTTTTAAAAACCACATGGCACCCCATAAGTATGTTTAATTTTTATTTCAACTTTAAAATTATAATTCAAACAACTACTTAGTCATTTGGCACTTCTCTGGTTCAATACTGAAAGGCTAAGTAGAAACCAAGGCTGAAGAAGGGAGAGTCCATCTTTCCTTTTTAACCGCTTTCCTGCTTGAGCTGAGACAATGCATCTCCTTCTTTCCTTCCCTCCCCCTGGGTTTAGTGTTCTCTCTAGATCTCACACCACCAGACTCCAGCTGAAGTGCTTCCCAGCTTTTCTGGACCTCCAGCTTGCAGGTGACAGACCGTGGAACTTCTCGGCCTCTGGAATCATGTGAGCCATGACTTATACTTCAGGATATATACGTAGATGTATGTGTTTTTGTAGATAACCCTGATGAACAAAATATGAAGCTTTTCTTAAAAAAACAAAGAAACCTGCCCAGACAGCCAAGGAACCTAACCCTTCAAGGTCCTGTGCAAGGCTAGTTTAGCCTCATGTACCAGAAGCCATTTTTAAATCGTTTAGTTATTTGGATAGTATAATGTAATCACTAGAAATTTGGAACTAGAAAAAAAAATGTGACGAATGGGAGACTTTCTGAAATTTGTTGTCATGACCAATGTGGGCTGCAGAGCCAGCAATGAATAAATATTTAAGCAAAATATATCTGATTGATAGCTAGATAAGTGGCTCACAAATTAGTTTATGTAAGGAATATGTGTTGACAGCCTTGAATTTGTCTAGCATAACTAAGAAGAGGAGGTATAGTTCTGATTTTATACTCTAATGGAGAAGGGATATTGAGTATTAAGAATCACGCTCCTAAGGTCCAGGCATGATGGTGCATGCCTCTAATGCCAGCATTTGGGAAACAGATACATGTGGAGTTCTGGAAACTTAAGGCAAGTCTGTAGTAAGTACCATGTACAAAGCCAGCCAGGGCTGAATATTGTGTACTGAGACCCTGCCTCAAAACAAAAGTCATGGTTCTACAAAGAAATGGTACACACTGCAGAAGGTATGGCAAAGAGGAGATGAGGTCAGGGACTTCAGCAGTTCATAGCAGTAACTCAGCTTGGAGCAGTAAGGAGTGCAGGCTGCATATTGAGCTGCGTTGAAAGGGGGATGAATCAAAAGACAAGGAAGAGCTGGTGTCACAATGAAGAAGTTCCAGAACCTGATCCCGCATCCATGGGGTGGGCGAGCTGAACACCCTAGTGGAAGTCCGGAGCCGAGTCGAGTCTATCACTGTGATCAGAAGGAACATAGGCATATCCATGGCCATATTCACGAGGGAGGGCTCCATTCTGGGTCAAACATACTGACAAGAAGAACCCAGGAAAGGGACAGGACAAATGCTTGCATTAGAGCTGACAGAACTTTATCTTTAAGGATAAAATGTTGTGGTCTCCAGAGAACAAGACCATACCACCTCAGTTATCCAGCTTTCAAACTCTACTGTAAAACTACAGCTTTTGTGCAGGTTCAGGTTTGGAGAGATACACACCAACCTCAGGCCTGCCCATGTACAACGCACAGAAGAAACTGACAAACACAGGGTGGTCTAAAGGCATAATGGCAGGAGAAGGAAGAAGTAGATATATTCTTCACAGGAGGAGGAAAAGGAGGAAGAGGAGGAAGAGGAGAAGGAAGAGGAGGAGGCAGAGGAAGAGGAGGAGAAGGGTAGGAGGGTAGGAGCAACAAAGACAGAGAAATGTGGGATTCAGGAGAGAAGTGAAACATGTAAAAGACAGGCTGAATGGAAAAAAGCTGAGCTGAATTTCATCACTAATGTTAACTTCAGAAGGATGTGAAAAGATGGGGGGTGAGCGTTAAGAATCTATAGATTTCATTAGGGAATAAACTATAATTTGGCTTAATTAGGCCCCCCAAATTAATGAAAGAATCTAACAGAGAAGTAACAGGACAAAATGCTAGTATTCAAAACCCCATGAAAGTAATTCATCTCCTTCTAGTAATGATCATGTGCCTTTTATTATTAAAGATGTAATTTTTAAAAATTGCGGTTTTCCCTTTTGTATAAGAAAACAATAAACATTATATTTGATACTTTGAATCTTTTTTATATAAAGTGACACTGGAAATGTAACTTAGCTGTGTTTTTCTTTTAAACAAATTGTGTTAAGTGACTATAATGACAACTTCAAGATTCCTTTTGTGGTTGTTTAATTTCTTTTAAATGATACATACAAACAAAATCATACATACTTATGGCATATCATGTGATGTTTTGACACACGTATATATATTGTATAATATTTAAATCATGATAAACACATCCCCCTCCTCAAGCATTTATCATTTCTTTATGGTGAAAGCATTATGAATAATTCTTTGAGCTTTTTGAAATGTAGAGTACATTATCATTATCTACAGTCTCCCTACTGTGCCAGGCACAGTCTAAACAGAGTATGGACTCATTATCTAAGTGCAGATACAGCCTGGCATTCTGTAGCCTTGATGCTAAAGATGCAATAGGTACTATATTTTAAGCACTGTGATGGGGCACATGCAATATAATGTTTTTAAAACAATGTTGTGTCTCATGTAAAAGGAGTACCATCAAAAACCCTCAGAATGGACTGGTCACCTAGTGATTTTAAAGAAGACAAAAGAGCAAAGGAGACCCAAATGGACAGAGCCCCTGTTTGGTGGAATCCTTATGTCCACGTTTATGCACCAAGTACTCGTAGCTTTAATCATAGGTACCCAGTAGCCAATTGAAGAACTGAAATTGACTCTGATTTTCTTGATGTTGATTATAACAGCAAGATATAACCTTCTTCTTATGAAGGAAATATTATCCAACATATAGCCACAAGAAAAAGGTGATAATTCACAATCTTCACAGAAAACTACTTTTGCTTGGTAGTATTTACAGTTTGAAGGGAGACGTAAGTAACAGTGGTGAACCATGGGAAATCACCTATGTTACTCACTTTAAGATCTAGGTATTAGCTTAGTCAAGTCAATAATCCCTTCTGTTCTTCAATCCTCTTCCTGCTATTGGCTCACTACACGTTATGGTTAAGTGCTGCACATTGACATCATAGTTTGGCATCTGCCTCTCAGTGGACATACTGTAGCTGCATCTTCCACTCTGACTGCAATACTCACGTAAAATTGTAGGCACTTTCAAAGGTAACAAAGCTGATCTACATATAATGCCAGAACTTTCCATAGAGCGATTTTCAGGATGTTTAGTCCTATTTTTCTCAGTGGTGCCTCCTGGTGAGATCTGAGAAGCCCAGCTCTGCTCATGGGATCCCCACTCTAAAGAAGAGCTGCTGTCTAAGTAAGGTACATGTATGGGGGACAGAGCTCAGGTGACAAGCATCAGAAAGGACAGTGCTGTTGACATCTACATCGCTGCTGATGCCAGTCTGCCACAAAAGCGGTATCTTGTAAATTTTCCCTACATATAGGGTTCAATATGCATGAACAATTATATTTCTTCTTATCAAGCATTTTATTAAGAATTGACTGGAGGACATTCTTACAGCCACATGTTTTCATCTTTATAATATGAGAAAACTTTTCTTGCAAGTCATATGAGAAAGTTATCAAATGACTGAGTGCTTCTACTCTGGGAATCGATGCAACACTTCTAGGGAGCAAGCACAAATGATCTCCTGGTCACTGTTAATCTGCTTTACAGATATGGAAAATGTGGCTGTATCAACAGTGCACAGGGAGTAAGGAGTCGTTAAAACAACTCACAATGCTGTCTGGCCATGATCCCGGACTTCTGATCCATAAGCAGAAAGACTAAAATATGTTTATAAACAACAACAGCCACACAGAATTACAATCGAAAATTTTAATTCTATTCATTCAACATAGCAAATCTAATTATATGAACATCCCCACGTTCATTAGAATGAAAACATACAAGAATTAGCTGAGTGCAGGACATTTAGGAGAAAGAGGTCCCTCATTTTAGGAGAGAATTTAAATAAAACCCAAATAAAAAGCTAATTTTTCCAAATATAATAACCTGATACTACAGAGCATTGTATGACACCCAGAGGGTACTAACTGCTTCCTCATAGGGCCAGATAGTAAATAGCTGACTTGGAAAGAAAATCTGCTGCTGTTATTCAGCTCTGAGACTCCGACTTTGCAACTAGATCTGAGAGAGCCAGGGACAACTTGTAGTAAGTGTGACAGAAGTCCCAGGAAACTTCATTTAAGAAGTAAACAACAGGCTACATCTGACCCAGGGGACCCAGGTTGGTAACCCTTCTAGATGACAATGTATAATGACATGTTACCTCCTCTTACTAAAGTAAATCTATTCCATAGTTATCCATCACGTAGTATTGAACAGATAGTGGGCATCCGTCATTCAGAATAGAGGAAAGGCTATTCAGTGAAAATGAGTGTTCCCTCTTCAGATATTCTCCACTTTCCTCCATGCCTGCCTCTTACTTGTTCTCAAATGCACTTGTATTAATTTCTTCAGCATCCTCCTAATGATGTTCTAAAGCTATGAAATTCATGAAGCCTTAAGAAATAAAACTCTGCTTCAATTCTCAAGGTACTCTCAGTAAGGAGACTGCCTGGTATGGGGTGGGAGAGGGGACAGAAGGGGAAGGGAAGGAGAGGGAGAGGGAGAGAGAGAGAAAAAAAGAGAGGGAGAGAGAGGGGGAGTGAGAGAGAGAGAGACTGTGTGCTAAGAGACTTTAGAAAGCCAAGTCATTATTATCCAGGACCACACAGTTCACCCCCGGGATCCAACCCACAAAAGGCTACCTAGAAAAGCACATCTTTCTAAAACCCTCACATATATGTTTCTTACATAGAAGCATGCTGGAGTATTTGAGAAGAGAGAGAGGGAAGAGGAAGAAGAGAGACAGAGACAGACACACACACACAGAGAGACAAAGAGACAGACAGACAGACAGAATCTTGTGAAATGTGAAGGACAGCTTTATTGAAAAAGCTGATGCCTACCATCTAACCATGTGTTTGCATTTCATATCCCTCCAAGATGTGGTTTTCCCTCCCCAACTAAAAAAAAAAAAAAAAAAAAACAAAACACTACATTAAAGTTTGGTGTGTCATGGAGTGATGAGGTTGACATACAGGTGACACTGGTAGATGCTCCTGGCATGGCATAATATCACCTGGAGATTTTTACCCCATTTTTCCTTCCCTTGTTTTATCCTTCTATCCTTAAGCTCTCTCCATTTTCTCAATAGCATTATTTTCTTAGTGAGCTGGGTTCCCAGCACACCAACACACCCACATGGTATCACCATGTTTTTTTTTCACTTTTAATCCCAGACATTCTTTAAAGGTTAACTCAGACTGAGCTCATTCCAAGAAAAAGTTATGATAACCTTGGCAGAATTCACTCTCTCAAACCGTGTGTGGTAGTGCACACCTGTAACCCAAATACCTCACCCAAATTCCTCAAATGAGGAAGCTGAAGCAGGAGCCTCCAGAGTCCCGGACCTGGACCACAGTGGCAGACATCACCTCTCATACATCTGCTCCACTGAAGGGCTTAGGAAATGATAATGAAATCAGCAGTACTTCTCCCGACTCATTTCTTCCACATGTTCATGTTCTCTGTAACTTTTCTTTCTGTTCATATTAACATCAGTTTGCATTAGGTTTCCAGCCCAATGCTATTAAAGTTGTTTATTCCAGTAGTTTGCTGAGATTTTGGCACCTAAACTTTTCCAGCCTTACTTACTGACGACTACATAAAGTTCAGGATCAATGGCTTTCAATGGTTCTTACGTGAGTGAATAGAAATACTGATTAAAGACTGGTAATGGAATGTCCCGCTTGCCTTGTGGATCTCAAAGCAATTTCCCAAGCATCATTATATGATCTTATAATGTTGAGGACAAGTGATTGTGTCCATATTTGTTAGAGGCCCTGAGAAACTCAGGGCCCATTTCTCTTACTGTGCTATGCCCCACCAAGCTGATGGTAACTCTGGGAACTCTTCAGAAATCAGTAGGGGAGGCTCATGGAAGCTTTGCACGGCAGGGGGTTAGAGGTTAAGGCAGCCATTCAGTTGTCCCACCAGGAATCCCACAGCAGACTGGTTCCTTCCAGAGATTAGCTCCTTCCTGTTGAACTAATGGGTGCCCTTTTAGATCCAACTGGCACACATCATTTTAGAGCTACTGACCCAGATCCTTCATTCAAAGACTCTTCTGCTGTCCAGGTGGAGACGTCAGTGAAGCGTCATGCACTTCCTTCGCTGATGTAAAAAGAAAAAAAAATCTAATTTTCCCAGTCAATGTGGTAGAACCTTCCCTTTAGATCGTCTTTCCCCACCTTACTAACAATCATTTGGCATTTTCTTTCTAAGTGCAAAAGTAATTACTGACATATCCTGTTTGAAAACACAGAAAATCATTATAGAAACATTTAATCCATGCACAAGTGTATCATGAAGCAGTTTACATTATTTACATATTTTTCCACTCTTTTTTTTCTATACAATTGCATACAAACAAACTGACCACAACACTATGGAGAACATTTTAAGCCTCTTATATTTAGCAATACAGTCATTCCATGATTGAGTAAAGGTATGCAGCCTGTAGAGCCGGACAAGGAGATGCTAAACTTGCCTGTGGTTCTCAAAAACAGTCTACCAAGTATCACTGGATGATCATATAATATTGAGGGCAAACTTGGATCAATCTCAAGTTTTGACAGTTATAAATAATATAGTAAAAATACCATTCCATAAAAGCTGCTACCTGTCTCTGTTTATTTCTTAGAATCCCTGGTAACTAATGAAATTATGGCCATAAACATCTTAAAGCACTGGGTTTTCAACCTGTGGCTCAGGATCCTTCTGGGGTGGGTGTCAAATAACCCTGGCGGTCTTCAAAAACCACCAGAAAAAAAAAATAGATACTAACACTATGATTAATAACAGTAGTAAATTACAACCCTGAAGTACCAACAAAATGATTTTATGGTTGAGGGCTCACCACAACATGAAAAGCTGTATTAAATTGTTGCAGCATCAGGAAGGTTTAGAACAATTGCTTTAAAGACTCTTGACTCATGCCCTCTAAGATTGTTACTCTGTTCAGCAGACTATTAGAACTTCCCAAATGATTCTTCATGGCTTTACTCTCATCCAAGTAAGCCTCTAAGGTTGCCTTTAATATGATTTCTCCTGGTTAGAAATATTGCCAGATAGGATGAAATATTTAGAAAATATCCGAGTTCCTACTTACAGTCTAACCATGCGAAGTATTTACAGAAGTATCTCCCCCACATACACACACACCTTAAAAACAGAAAGAGATCTGAGCCCTGTTCTTAACCCATGATTTCCTATGCTGAAGAAAGAACCAAACACAAACTAGGTTTTCTAAAACTCCGATGAAAAATGTCTACAAACTAAGTTGAAATATTCCCTTTGCTATAATCAAGAGGACAGCTTCCTTATTTTTCAACCTGTGCAAATGGCTCAAAGTTTCTGTTTTTCTCAAACTGCCAGGAAAAAGATTCATTATTCTTTGCACATATACTTCTACATTTTGCTGTGAAAGTCAATATTTATTGCACTCTTTTCTTGCATTTCTTAATGGAACATGTGTGTGATTATTGAATAAACATGAATGTATTGAGTTTTGCAATGCTTCTACTACCGTAATTTGTTAGGATTTTTTTTTCACTCCTCTAACTCAAAACAGATTTATTTTTCTAATAAGATTTTGCAAGTTCTTCGTCCCCAGTATCCACTAGATTTATTTCATTTTCAAAATATAAACTGCTGCACCTGGGCAGCAATTTTTTGATCACCTCAAATGGTTTATAATGGTTTCTAGTGCAGAGCAACGGCATGCACACCCACCAGATGTAGCTCAGCTCATGCATTACATTCTGCTTCAATATTTTTTGGTCTGCTTATTCCATCTCAGTCTCCCTGACCGCGTTCCCAGGCCTTATTTCATCCTCATTTGCACATCTTGCAAGACAGCATCTCAGCTGCATAAAGAATCCTTTGAAAGATTTCACTTGGAGATTGAAGAACCAATAAATGCTTGATGAGAAAGCTTATTATTGCTGGTATAATTATTATTGAGAATGGCCAGAGAGTTCCTATGATAGTCTCAGCTTTACAGAGCCTTTACATGGCATTATCTGTCCCCGAGAGCATCTTGGCAATGCTCATCCATTGTTTTCTCCACATGAGTTCACGGGACCAATAATTAGACAACCAGAGGCCACAAAAAGGAAAATTTTAATTTTGGATTTTACAAATGTTACAAGGGTTGGCCTAGCATATTCATAGTCTTTATTCTAGTAAGCTTGAAACATATCATAAATTATCAATAGGATTTTCCTCAATACTTGATGCAGCACAACCCACAAAAAAAATGCACAATTTAGTGCAGAGCATAATTTTCTTTCGATTAGAATTCATCATTGTGGCCGTCATCTTAGAAGTAGTTTTGAGCTGATTCTGCTTCCAGTTCAAAGAGCAAGTCCTTTCCTTCGAGCCATTGATGGACCATGGATTGTTCTACCTGTATTGACACAATGTTCTAATGTTAAGCAAGTGTGTAGGTAGCACCATTTGGCTTTTAAATTTTTTAAATGTCCCAAGTCTATAACGAGACCTCACTGGCCTAACAGATAATCCTTCCTCTCACTAAAGTAAGAAAATCCGCAGAAGTAATGCATTGGAATGCACACCATCTTGGATATGTACAAAACAGTCAATGTTTCCATTATTTTTAGAGTTTTAAAGATTTTTTTTATTATTGTTTTACCTGCATGCTTGAGTCCCTGCATATATGTCTGCCCACTATGTGCTTGCCTAGTACCCATAGAGGCCACAAGGTGGCACTTGATCCTGGGGAACTGAAATTACAGGAGATTGTGAGCTACCATGTGGGTGCTGGGAATCGAATTCAGGTCTTCTGGAAGAGCAGCCAGTCTTAGCTCCTGATCATCTCTCCAACTCATTCATTAGTATTTTTCTTAACAAAATAATGGTGAAGCTTGGGACATTTGTCTGGGTGTTAAGCAGTCCTTCCTATAAAGATGTCAGTAAACAATCCTCTAGTCAAAAACAGAGAAAAACAGTATTTTTTTTTTTTTTACAAAGGAAACCTTATTTTCTATTTCTTCTTCCTCTGAGCTAACTACATTTCTAACTTTTAAATTTGTCTGTTGTCAGAGTAACAGCTCTCCTGAAAGCCACTCTTCTGAGATCGCCATGCAGATGATCAACAAGCAACTCCAATTTAGTAATCTATCTGAAAAAGATACCCTAAATGTACCCTATAACTCACTGTCTCTTCTTTCCAGTTGCACAAGTGACACAACCATTTGCTCAGTTTAAAACCCTTGGGGTCTTCTTTGCTTTTCTTATCCCTCTTCTCAACACAGAATTCAAGCTTCATTCCATAAACATTAACTTCAAATATAAGCCAAGAGCACTGCCTTCTGCCCATACCCAGCAGTGCACATAACTCATTCCAATGCTGTTTCGTGTTCTGTAACATGGACCGTGCAGATCTTTGCTCCTTGGACTTACCATACTCATTCCTCTTTCTAAAGTCACGTTTGTCTGGTTTTTTTCTTGTTTACATGGTACTAACTTCCCTTGTTTTCTTGCATAACTAATATCTAGGTGTCACATCTCAGAAAAAGTGTCACTTCCCGATGACGGTCACTCTTAACCACCCCATCATGACTGCTCATTTGCTTCCAAGAAACTATGTATCTTTAAAATTATCTTTCAATTTATTTATCTTCCTAGAATAGACACTCCATGGGAGATGATGGTTCATTTCTCACATTAACCACTATGACCACTACGCCATGGTTTATACAGCATGCCTTCCATAAATACCCAGTTAGTGTATACATTTCTCAATCAAGAAGTAAGTGAAGCTCACTGGCATGCCATTCTGGGATCCTCACAAGCCCAAGAGAACCTAGAACTGATTGTAGCCTATTTCCCAATGTGCTTTACAAGCTGTACCAGACTAGTTAGTATCTCTCAAGCACATAATGAAATTTTATGACCACTGCCTTCTTCGGATCATGACATCATCCTCAAGCATTCTTTCTTAACCTTGCCCAACACCCTTATCCGCAGCTCTACTTGGTTAAATTCTACTTGATGCTCAGGGCTCATCTCAAACATCCCCTTTGCTGTGGCTCCGGAACAGTCTAATTCCCTAATGCAGTTTCCCTAATGTAGTCGTTTTATAGGTAGGCCTGTCCACCTTTTGCTTCTGAAGATTTGCTGGTTGTTTCAGAAAAGAATAGTTAAATCATCTCTTTGTTTTTGTTTTATTGTTGTTTCTTTGTTGGTTTGTTTGTCTTTAATTGTATATCCACATTTATTATGACACTATTCACAATCACCCAGAAATTGAACCAGGCTAGATGTCTATCAACAAATGGATGGAGAATGCAGAAAATATGGGAAATATTCACAATTGAAAGGGGTTTTTATCATTGCTGTTAAACTCTTGTCTTTTAATTTTTGAAGTTATAATATTACTATATCATCTCTCCCTTCCCTTCCCTTTCACCAAGCCCTTGCATACACCCTTCCTTACTCTCTTTAAAATTTACAGACTTTTAAAAATTAATTGTTGTTACATACATTAATGTGCATTAATGCAATCTGCTTGGTCTGTATAATGCTACTTGTATGTATGTTTTGTAGTTCATAGGCAAAGGAGCTGGATAGAACTGTTTCTTGCTTCCCTCCTTAGGAAGTGTGTATGTTATCTTATGGTCCCATGAAATCTATCTCTCCTGAAGAAGGCTTTCAGGTCAGTTCCAGCTCAGAGGCCTCTGGGGCCTGTATCTGAAGTGCATGGTGTCTTCAGCAATAAAGATTTATCTTACACATCTCGAGTCAACCAAGGGCAACAACAATGATCTTTAATGCTTTAGAAGTCTTTTAGACAACACTCACCAAAGACTCAAAAGGGTGCTTCTCATGCTTTGTGTTGGAGTTTTTTTGTTAGACAGTCTTTGGTTCTGGGAGGGAGTATTTTCAGCCCCCATATCTTTCTTATGACATAGTCTGATCTACACTGAGGACTTGATTTAAATGGAGTTGAGCTTAACCAGATTATGAAACAATTCAGAAACTACACACAGTGTCCCCAGTTAGAGCTTTATATTCACAGGATCATAAAATGCATAGTTCCGTGATTCACTGTGCAGAAGGAGTAGCTTTCAGTGTCATGAAAACTCTTCTGTCACTTTTCTCTGCCTATCTCAAGAAGATTGCAAGAAGAAGAGTCGGGAGTCACTGACCCCATGTTTTCTGTATCTCCGCCTTAAATCACCAGCTGCTGATTTAGCCTTTATCCCCATGCTTGGCAGAGACTCCAACGCCTCTCTCACACATGTTTTTCCTTCGGAGTGTTGATATTGGGCTGTATCCTATATGATAACAAAATACCAGATTCCTAGGGTCATCATCAGTTTAACGCAGCTGTGGTGGTTGGGGTTTGTGAAAGTCACTATTTGTCATGTGTTTTTAGTGTAGCCTACTGAATTAATTAATTATTGGTGCTGTGGGTGCTATAGTCAGAAACTTCATACTTAGAGCCATATTAGTAACACACACACACATACACACACATGTCCACATCACTTTAATTGGCATGAGAATGGAAGTTGTATGGAGCACAGCATCTGGGGCTGCTCAACAGAGAATGTAGTAACATAGTAGAGTGCCCAGGAGGAAGCAGATTTAAGTGTTTTCTCCTTGAGTTAATGCACTCTGGGTTCATTAGAGTCAGGGAACAATCTATAGTGTAGCACTTTGGGACATTGTCTTCTCAGACAAGGCTGACTGAAGAGAATATGTGTCTGGAGGGCACACAGGAGTCTACAGTATGAAAGGCATGCAGTAGTGAAGCACAAGCATTTATGATGGTAGGAAGAACAGGAACAAGGCCCAGATGAATACACAGTTTACCAAATGCAATGAGTTTGAAACTGACTAAAATCCCAGCATATTTTTCTCAGATTTGGTACCTTGGTCTACAACTAGATAAACGATGCTAATGTGGATATGGTAAGTGGATCTTCTCAGTAGTCCCTCTGCTGGTCTCTGCCATGACATGGCATAAAGAATGCCCAAAACTCATGTGAAAGCCTGGTTTTTTTTCTTTTTCACCTTAATAATTGTTCTACTTTTTAGTACCTCATATCATCTTCATCTTTTTTATCTGCTAAAAACAAAAGATCAACAACAAAACAGAAAAGCCACTATCCACCCCAAAAAACATAAGTTCTAAGCAATAGGCTAAGTAGACCCTTCCCCACTCCCCCAACACACTCACACACAGTTTCAGTTCAGGTCTGTGTGTCAGTAAACTTGCAGCAGCAGCAATGCATACACCCACATATACGTGTGTGTGTGTGTGTGTGTGTGTGTGTGTGTGTGTGTGTGTGTGTACTGTTGCTATGTGTATATACACACAGTATACTGTTGTTACATGTGTGTGCTTGTGTGCCTCTGTGTGTGTGTGTGTGTGTGATTCACCTGGTAGAGCGAGAAGGACAGTTTGCGTGTCCGAGGTTTGAAACATACCTCTACAGAGCAATATGGCTACTGAGAGGGTTATCGGGTACCGCTGATAAAGACTAAAGACAGAAAATGGATTTGTGTGAACTATGCTTAGAGGAAGACCATAACACGGGAAGGAAAGGGGGGTACAAGCAGTAAGTCCAAATGCATCCCTGCTAAGGGATCTAAAAGCCCTCTCTGATCTTGACTTTGGGGTATCAGGATGGACTTTATCTTTCTGATTCCTTCCTAAGTCCCAGCAGGCCAGGGAGCACAGCTGATGGCTTAAATGTCTCCTGTAAGCCAAGCGTTGCAAAGGTCACACACAGTCAGACAGTGGCCTTTCTCTTCCCCTCAATACAGTGTGAACCATGTTTCCATGAGAAAGTTATAGCTGATGTTTAGGGAATTAACCTCATTTCAAACAAACAAACAAAACCTCTCCTGAGAAGACATCACACCAGAGGCTCTTGCAAAAAGCTCCTTCTCCCCAGAACCTACCAGGTTATCTGCTGAAGAGAGAGAGGACAGAGAGGCACATGATCTTCTAAGAAACATTAGCTTATGGTGGTGGATAAAGAGAGCTTTCTGCTGTTTGTTGAGCGCCTGTGTGCAAGCACACACACACATGCCTGAATATGTGGGAAAGTTTTGTGTCTATTTAAAGAACTACCTGCTGGGTTGTAAGCTACACGGAGAGATAAAAGTCAACTAGAAATAAAAAAATAATAATCAAACATGTTTATGTAGGACCTGGGCACGCACCCTGCTGAGCTTTGAAAAGAATTTAAATGCATGTTTTTCCAAAAACAGTTTGTAGGGTTGACATGTTGCCCCTGAGACACCAAATATTATTGAGACAAATCCTAGATGCTAATCTCTTGCAATTATTTTTTTTGCCAACAATCCAACACCAGTTTTCTATTATTTAGAGCAAAACTACTATATGCTCATCTAAAGTTCCCTAAGAAATGCTAAAAAGAACGGCAGAAAAATCCCAATGGGCCCCAGAGCTGCTGCTTCATCCAAGCATCTTCTGGCATTACCACTGAAGTAAAATGTCTCTTTTATCTCAGGAAATCAGAACAAGTGAATGAGCAAAATAAATAAATAGATGAGGGCTGTATTAGCCAACAAGTGGTGTCAGAAAGCAAGGTATTCTTCCTGGGGTTCCAAATTAAATATAGCGAAAGTGCTATAAAGTTTACCGCCAGGTTGAGTTTCCTTAAAACATCAAAACTCTATCAGTAGAGGCAGGTGCAGCTAAGTGGGTCACGTCGGTTTGGCTCCAGCAATTACAGAGAAAGAAACAGCAATGTGAGCCTATATGCCTGACTAGAAGTCACACCTAGAACTGGGTTCAGTTTGAGACCTCCCTTGTAAGATTAGCTAGTTGTTCTCCAAAGTCAGAAACTACCATGGTGAGTGAATCCGAGATTATTTTCCCAGGAAGCAGGATCAATGGTTTCACTGGGATTACTAGGCTGGAAAAAGGGGGAGATGAAAAAGAAATAGGAAAGGCAACCATTTCTTTACATTGTATGTCTTATGTGTTTCTTATGTACTCTATGAGTTCCCTGTCTGGATAGGTCCTTCTAAGTAAAACTCTATTTCTCCAGATCCAACTCAGCATCACTTACCCAGACAACCTTTGGTGAGTCCTCTCTCCTTTCCTCTATCCCTGTTGCAAGCTCAGTCCTCTGCATTCATTGGTTCTGCACATCCTTTCCCATAAAACATCTTTAATTTTGTACAGTACAGTTTTGTACTCTGATACCTTTTTCTCCTCCAGTAAGCCACTAGACTTGAGTAGATCTTATACGTCATTTATTTTGTGCCCACCTTGTCTGAATGTATGCTCTACACTAAACATGGCATCAAAGATTAGGAATACAAAGCAAAAGAGACAGCCTCTGTCCCTCCAGAACAGAAAATGCAAACACAACCAACAGGAAGAAGAAGTCTCATTTCGTGTTTTCCTTTTAATTTTTTATTAGAAACCTCAACCAATGCAGCAAAGAAAGAAAAATAAATAAGAGAAACCAATGTTGGAAAGAGGTTAAATTCTAGTTATTTATAGACATATACTAATTTATGTAGAAAAGCCAATCACATTGAGAATTAACAAGTTTAGGACCCACAGGCACATGACCCATACCATTTGTATGGTATAAAACAACTATAAGAGTTCAGCACCCACAATTTATCTCTCTCAATATTCGATGTCTTAGGGCCTGTACATCAATCCTAGAAGCTGTTTCTTTTGGGGGGAAGTGCCTTTAAATTATTTTCAAAGCTCAGAAGGGTGGGTGCCCAGGTCATACATTGATTATTATTGGTGCATACTTGATTATTATTTTTAGCATCAAAAAAGGTGAAAATAATGAAAGATAAAATGGACTATATCACTTGACCCATATTAATAAAAACATGCGTGATGTTAAAAGTAATAAAGGCAATTCACTGGATGAAGAATAATCTTCCCAAGAAATAAACATTATTGGATACTATTGGTAAACACCATGAATACTATGTGTAATGAGAAGATCAGCTTTGATCAGTACATTATATAATATACTTTTATTGTCCCAGAAATGGATCACTAAGCAAAAGCTTCACACCGAGACCTCAAATTGAAAAGCTTCTAACCAGAAAAGGGAAGAAAACTTTTTTTTTACCTGTGACTATTTCTTAAATGCAACACTCAAAAAGAAAATATTTTGAACAACATCAGAATTTAAAATATATGTCCTTTCAAAATTACTGCTAAAGGCATGGAAACAAAGCCCAGACAAATGGAAAAACACTGATAATCTGCATAGCCTGTTTCTAGAAATTATGAACAACAGCAAAAGCTAATAGTCAAAAAAAAAAAAAAAAAAAAAAAAACCCCACTTGTTTTTAGTGGGGAAGAGATTTGGGCAGGTTCTTTTCTACAGAGGGTGTATAGTAGGAAATAAACAATGTAATTAGGTTATTTTCTCTGAAAGTAGGGTAAACCACAATTAGAAATCACTACATATTAGAACTAAAAAGACTATACCAATGTTGGAAAGAATAGGAGCTAAGTGTTAGTGCTACTTGGAAAGCAGAGTGCCAGGTTTTTGTTTTCAAAAGTGTGCACCTCCCATGTGACCTATTTACTCTGGTGTTAGGTCACTAGTCAAATTAATGCAAAAGCCTATGTCCATCTAAGACTTGAACACTAATGCTGGTAGAACTTTAGGTATAACAGACATAGCCTGGAAGCCACCCAGATGCCCATATAAATAATGTTCGCTCTATGTAATAGACACTACTCGGCAACAGGAGGAAAGAGACTGCTGGTACACTCTTCACAGGGGTAAGTCTCCAAAGAGTTACAGCTAGAAAGAAGACCTCAATGGGCTCAAGGAAGCCTTTCAGGGTGACAGAGAAGTTCCATACCCCAACTTCAGTGGTGATGAGTTCATATCTGTTTGGAAAACTTCCCGTATCCTCTACAGACGCAGTATGTCATATTTAGCAGTTATTCATAAGCAGCATCTGTCTTGCCCCATAACAGCACTTGAGTGGTCAGTCCTCCCTACTCATTTTCTGGGATTTCAGAGGAACGAATGTGGCCATGACGCTGGACAAGTCCCTTAAATTCACTGAACCTGTTTATTTCTCGCTTGAAAATCAGAAATAATAATAGCTTTTATTCCATGGAAATGGTATGGATAATAATTGGACAAAAAAAAAATCACCAGATGAATTATACTGACTGGGGTACTAAGAGGAAGGCCGAGCCAGCTAGTGTCAAAGCATTAGACAGCAATGTGAGTATCTATGATAATTAAAAGACTTTTTTTTCTTTCTTTTTTTCTGTCCCTCCTTCCATCCTTCCCTCCCTCCCTCCCTTTCTGCCTAGCTTCTCCAACAGTGGAAATGGAGTACCACACCTTGTATAAGCTATACAGTGCTATACCGTGAAGCTGCACTTCTGGCTCTAATAGTGGACATTTCCCTCTGGGTACCACTGATGGAGATGATAATGGAAGCCAAGGAAGTTTGGACCTGACCTTCTTCTTTTTAATCCTCAACCACCGATCTTCTTTTCAACGGGTATTACCCGCACATCTCCCCGCTCATCGCTCTGTAATTTCTAACTATCCTGCTCTACACAGAGAGCGCCCCCAAACCTCCATACCTCTCCGCCTAGATTCGGTGGCAAAATTAAAAAGAAGAAAGTTCAATTACTTTGCCTATAAGGATTTTGAATTGTAGAATAATCCTAACAGACGAGCAAGCCATCCCGACCCCTTACTCATCGATGCAGGACTCTTTCTCCACAAAGCAACACGTTTCAGAAATGTCTGTACGTCGCTAAGAACAGCAAAAAATTCTCGAAGGGATCTGAGGGAGCTTGCTTCATGTTTATTACAGATTTCTCTTTGATGACTTCCAGTTATCAGTGTTTTCCAAAACTCTTGGTCCATGAGAACAAACTCTGCCACTGAAGAACTTCCTCCTTGAAATCTCTAATTGGCCAAACAAGCTGCGAGAAATGTGTAGCAGACATGGGCCTCGGCGATCCCTCCATTTTATAGGCCAGCGAGAGGAAGAGTTTCCTTGCTCAAGGCCATGCAGAAGGAGAACACTAGAGGAGCAAAGGGGCTGGGAACTCCTGATTGCCAACGCCATGTATGGTTTCCTTGGGCTTGGGGTCGGACATCTGTGGCCAGTTACTGCTTTGTTCGCTTGATGCTGGAATAAAATGAAGAGCCGGCTGTTCTGGGCCTCGCCTTTTGTTTCTTTAGACTAAGGCTCTTATAAAATTGCAGATGCCTGAAGTTTACTCACTGGGTGGACATGGACTTCTCTTTCTATTTTTGAATCAGCAGGTCCCTTCTCTAATGATGTGCAGTCCCAAGCCCCATAGGCTGCCTCGTTCCACACGCTGAAAGAGGGCCATGGGAAATGTTCAACCTGAATAGCAGTGAATTCGTGATTTGCATGCACCTTTTGAGTAAAAATCAAACATTTGCCCTGGATTGGCCCAAGTTAATTAAAATGATGAGAATGTGTGATAGGCATTTGGTCTAAGGCAAAAAGGATGTGCAGTATTGAAATTTGCAACAAACATTTTTTTTAAAAAAAAAATGAGAAATGCATGGTTGGCAGTGATAAGAAATGCCAAGACTATGTATTACATGGGATCACAGGTTGAAAATAGAAAATATCCTAAAAATTCTGGCGCAATGTGTAACTGTTGAGGGAAGGTTTGGATTGGATTACATGCTCTATGGATAATATCCCTGTAACTAACAGTGTAGATGTTTCTCATCTTTTCTATAGTCTTTTTGTGGCTTGTCATGTCTAGTTGATGGGTTGCTCATCGGGGCTGGAAGATTTTCCTATTTAGCCACGCAGGAAGCAGGGAGTTGGAGGGTTATTATTATCTTTGTTGCTATAATAATAATAACAATAGTTATTATTATTATTAAATATAATTAATAATTTATTATTATTGTAATTATTATTATTATTATATCTCTTAGGGTTAACCTCTATAAAATTGAGCAGCTATGCACATTGAAGAACAAAATTGAAACGGCCAGTCGTTGAAGTGGGTAACTCATTTTTTGAGTCAAGGATTGTGAAAACTGGCAAACCTTCTCCCTGCAAAGTTGTAATGTGGTTGTCATCAAGGAAATGTTTCCTGTTGCTTTCTATTTTAAATAAGCATAGATATACACTTGGATAAACAGATTTGCAGGTAAACAGTGCTCATAATTTTGAAATGAAGACAGCTACATTAGGTAAATCTCCAGCTCCTGGGTAATATCTCATTTTACTGGATTCCTGTAAGCTTCATCATTTACTAAGCAAATACTAAAGTTGTTAAACAAGAAACATTGAATGATTTTAAGGCATAATTATCATACTCAACTATTCACATAGATTGGCCTCATGTGACAGATCTCAAACCACTGCAGAAATAACGAATGTATTTTTACCTATTGATTATATTCTCATGTTTGCTCTCCTTAGGATCAATTCTGTTAAGGTGTGCTAATAAGTGTAAAGACATCTCCAAACTCTGCTGCTTTAAAAGTGTGTGATTAAGTAGCTTCTCCATCTCAGTGAGACAAACCCCAAACTTGGAAGCCCCAAAATCTATGCGTAAGCCTTACTTTGGGCTCAAAAAGGAAATGCAGAAAGTACTGTGGAAAGAGTGACTGAGTTGTGTCTCTTCCCCCAGGAGCAACTGCTAACTACTGTGTAGCAGAGGGAGGAAGTCCAGGAGAAATCCAGGCTTCCTCCTCCTCTCTAAGAACAATGCTTGTCTTGCAAACGGCTCCAGCCTAAGTCCCAGTGTTCAGTTTTAAACAGGACCAGATATTGTTTTGGTATCCTCAGAGAGCTCAGTTATGGCTTAAGAAAAAGCTTTTCATTTAATCCTGTCCTTTTTCTTCTATTTACTCCAAATGCTTAAAAATACAGTCTTGAGTTTTGTCAGCTGCCAAGTTCCAAGCAGTCATTTGCTCATGTAGCTGCGTCTAAGGTAATAATACTGAGATGGAAACAATGGCCAGAGAGTTCCCCATACCTTAACTGTGAAGTCGTATATGGAACTACAACTGGTGTACAGATGCATATCAGGTCAACAGGACATACAGAAGTGGCTGGCTGCTTCGAGTTCAACAGAGGCATGAACATCTGTTCCGGACGTCCTCCAGAGAGAGTTAGGCACATTTAAACAACTTGATATGCCAGACAGATACATTTCCAGAAAAGAATGCGTGGCTGCAGACCTCACAGACTCAAAACTCACATTTCCCGTGGCCTAAGTTTTCACAAGAATAAATATAAAGGGAAAAGTATACAAAACCTGCTACCCTTATAGCTGCACTTCTTATTGCACTTAAAATATTTTGATTAATGTCTTGAGAATTCTATAGGCTGTGTTTTGATTCTATTTACTCTCTCCAAACTCTTCTGAGACCAACCCCTTTTCATAGGCACCTAATTTTGTGTTCTTGTTTTTTTTTTTTTTTTTTTTAACACAGGAAGTCTACTTTATGCTGTCCATATATTCTTAAATATTCAGACACTCTTAAAGAAAACTCTCTCTCCCCCAGCGACTAATAATTACCAGTAGCTCCTCAGCCATGGCTGAAACTTCATGATCTCCTGACCATTACATGCTGGTATTTTCCTGGTTTGAGCTTGAGCTTGTATTTTCTTGTGTGCTGTTACAATGGCTATGAGTTCAGATATGCCTTAAGCTATTCAGAAAGCAGCTTTGTTGTAGTCATCTGTTGCTTCCAGTTCTTACAATCTCCCTCATCCACCTTCCTCAATGGTACCTGAGGCTTTTGAGGAAGGGATGTGATATAGATCACCAATCTTTAAAGCATAGGCTCTATGTCTGCCACACGGAGATGGAGACGGAGACGTAGACGGAGACGGAGATGGAGATGGTGATGGAGACGGAGACGGAGACGGAGACGGAGATGGAGACGGAGACTGAGATGATGGAGATGGTGATGGAGATGGAGATGGAGATGAGATGGAGATGGAGATGGAGATGGAGATGGAGATGGAGATGGAGATGGAGATGGAGATGGAGATGGAGATGGAGATGGAGATGGAGATGGAGATATGTAGTCTTAGATTGGGTTCCCATTGCTGTGAAGAGACACCATAACCAAGGCAATGCTTATGTGGGACATTTATGGGGCTTGGGGAGGAACCAAAAGTTCTATATGTTGATTCAAAGGCAGACAGAGATAGAGTGGCTTCCATATGTCTAGGAGTAGCATCTCAAAGCCCATCCTGACAGTGACACACTTCCTCCAACAAGACCACATGTCCTAATAGTACCATTCCCTGGGCCAAGCACATTCAAACCAATATATGTGTATATATGCAATCTAAGTGCTCTCTGCTCATCTCAATGCAGTAGCAGGAGGTAAAGCCTTCATCTGCTCAGAATTCTCTTTCTTCCTCCAGCTCTGAAATTATGGAATTATCTCTTAATGTTTTAACTTTTTTTCCAGTTCACATTGTCATTTCCTCTTATAAAATGCTTAACAAGTATTACAATGCTATTTAAAATTTGTATGATTCCATCTGCTAGCTGGTTGTGTTGTCTTTCATATGTCTCAGGATAGCTATCTCAATCCTTTAATAGAGAACAAAAGCTGATATTTATGTTTCTATTTTGATGCAATAATTTAAAAAACTATGAATACAAGATCATTAAACGACCAAAAATATTAATGACAAATAAAATTAGTGTTTAGAGAGTGACAGTTCTTTTGAAAGCCTATTGCATCCTATAAAATTTAATGTGGAAATGTTAATCTCTAAAGATCAAATATGAAACAAAAGCTTACCTTGGTTTCAGATACTTTTATTTATTACAGATCCAGATGAGAGTGGATGAGAATTTCAGCTGTCATGACAACAAGATCACCATATTGAACAAGCACCCATCACATTTCTTGTGTACTCTCCATGAGCATCCTGACTCAACAAGCACTCACAAAGACTTTTCATCTGCTAGGGATTCCCAAGACTCCCAAGGGAAGCAAGCAGGAAAAACAAAACAAACCAACCAATCAACCACTACCACCACCACCAACAACAACAACAAAAACCTTCCAGCAAGAACTGGTTTGACCTCAAAGCACTCTGCCCTCCAGAAGGACTTTGAAGATGCTCAAAATATCTTTTGCTCCACAATGTCAGTGGGTGCTTTCCTACTCCTTCCTCCTTTATGGCCTCACCGGTTTCCTGAAGTAATCACAATCTTCTCACATGGACTATCTATCACCCTGTAGCACAGAGGAGCTTAGTTTAATGTACAAGAAGAAGGGATTTGGGTTTGAGGGGAAATGGTTCTGTTCCTCATGCGGGGATCCTGCTAATAACCTGCAGCAGTCAGAGTCATCGAGTGCAAGAGAAACAGGTATTAAAGCACAGATCCAGATTGTAAGCGAGCGTTGTTACAGTGGCATGAGATTGGCGCTTATCTTTCTCGAGCTTCTTGGAAGAGAGTAAGACATTTCTTTTCCTGGTCCATATAAAGGAGCAAGTACTCTGAGATCTCAACTGTTCCTCCTATGTGCGGATTTACTTTCTCCTTGTTCCCCACAAGCTCACTAGGGGCTCTGCACTCTCTTTGAGAAAAGCACACTGAGAAGGTAGACTCAGCACCCAGCAATTGTCACAAGCTGGATGTAGATGTCTCAGTGCAAATGAATGAAAGAGGAAAGAAAAGGGAAATGTTTTAACTGAAAAGTATGCACGAACGCACGCATAAGCACTTAAGACTAAATATTCCTGCTGAATAGGTGGTAACTCATTCAGAGACCAGAAACCATAAAACTTATAAGGGTCACCCCT
The DNA here is from genome assembly GCF_011762505.2 of Arvicanthis niloticus. Lineage (NCBI taxonomy): Eukaryota > Metazoa > Chordata > Mammalia > Rodentia > Muridae > Arvicanthis > Arvicanthis niloticus. The sequence continues at coordinate 20,481,370 of NC_047671.1, forward strand.
CACCTCATCTGTTGCACCAGAACAAGTCTGATGCAACTTCCTTTGATTTCAGATGTCTCGTGGTTTGTTTGTTTGCTTACTGAAAATGGATTTTCCATACATTATATTCTGATTACAGTTTCCCCTCCCCCAACTCCTCCCAAATCCTCTCCATCTCCCCTCCCCGCTGGATCTACTTCACCACCCCTTATTGGAAAAGAGACATCTAAAGAATTATTAGAAAATAAGATAAGACACAACAAAAGCAAACAAACTGGAATAGAACAAAAAGAAACAGAAGAAAGAGAAGCCAAGAAAAAGCACAAGGAACTCCTATCTGAATGCAGAGACACACATGTTCATATACACAGTAACCCCACAAAAAATCACAAAACCAGAAACCATAATATATATGCGAAGAACTTGTAAGGTTTTTGTTGTTGTTGTTAAACCAGACAAAACATTACCAGACAAAAAACTTTCCTCAAATTCCACTGAGTTCAGGTTTTGTTGGTTGTCTACTGGGCATGAAGCCTGTCCTATGGATTGGTTTGTATCCTCAGAGAGACTCAGTTGAAATGGTTATCAGTTGGAGATACAGAAATTTCATGTTATACAGAGCTTGCTACTGCTCCAAAGCCAGCATCCTTTTTCCCATTGCTGTCCCTCCCTTCCTCACTCTCTCCTTCTCTCTTGTCCCACCTTTTCCCTGGCTATCACTGATTCTGCAGCCCTCAGACTCCAAATGCTTAGAAGAATCTAATGTTTCTGGCACATTTCCACTCTGCTGTTTTAAAATCTATCCCATGCATGATTACACGTGTGCCTCTCAGTCAATATCATGGTCTGTCCCAGCCTGGCTTAGGAACCTTTTTAAATCTATTGACTGTATCAAAGGCATAATTTTGGTAGGCAGAGGACAGGAGCTCAGAGAAGGAACTCTTGGCTCTTTCATTGGTGTTTCCCCAGAAAGCCAAATGTCCTCTTGACTCTTTGGGATATACTGTAGGCTGGGAAGACTTCCTCACCATAGCCTTGAGGTGCAGCAGTCTCTCTCTCTCTCTCTCTCCTCTCTCTCTCTCTCTCTCTCTCTCTCTCTCTCTCTCTCTCTCTCTCTCTCTTCTCTCTCTCTCTCTCTCTCCACTGAGCATATCTATAGAAGAGCCCAAATGGCATAGCTAAACACACAAGAACTTTGATGAACTTCAGATGCTTGCAATGAAACTTCTGATCTTCGCTACCAAATTACAAAATATTTCCAAAATAAGAGCAACCATTAAGACTTTCCAGGTATTTAAAGACATCCTCTTGCCACATCTGCTTCTTTCTGTTTGCTTTCTCCTGCCCTTTCCCCTGACACATACATAGAAGAGATTCAGGTAACTACACTTAATACTCAAAGGTATTAAATGCAACAGGTTTCCCTGTCCCGGAGACGAATTCTTCTGTTCCAAAATATAGCACCTCACTAGTATTTCTGACACTGGAAATTCTAAGATGTTGCTTACCTTTCTGTTTCAAATAATTAAGGTCTGTTCATGTCCCATGGAGGGTAATATTGTTATTACACATGATTTCAGATGCTTTGAAGGAATTTAGTTTTTAGAAGAAGAATAAATATGACTGAGAAAGGAAATCAGGAGAAGGGAGAGGGGAAGGGGAGAATGAAAGGGAAGAAGACAGAGGAAAGGAGGGGGAGGGAAATTTTCAGGAGTCAGAAGGAACAATAGGGAACAGGAGCTGCAGGGTCCGAAGGGGTAAGAAAGAGAAGTCTCACTTCTCAGAATGCAGCAAGGAGGCTGGCCTAAAAAAAAAAAAAAAAAAAAAAAAAAAAAAAAAAAAAAAAAAAAAAAAAAAAAAAAAAAAATTGAACCTTCTGTCTTATTTACTTCTGCAGACAATTTTCCAAAACAAAGACTTTTAGTTCTAGTCTAGATGTACAAATTTCCCCCAAGTGGCTGAAACTGAGTCAAGAAATTAATTTAAGTGCCTCTCCCTCCATCACATCCCCTTGTGCCTGCATCTCCTTTCAGAAGTGGTATAAATGTTCCTTCTGAAAAGAGGGTCTGCAGAGAGCCCTACATGCCTTGCTGACTGCTGAACGGCACACAGAGTGGAGTGTGCATGCTCTGTGCGTGGTCTTCCCTCGAACACATGTTGAGACTACTGTAGAACATTCTGCTTTTCTTTCTCCTGAGATTTTCAGGGAAAGAGCCCAACATTTCCACGTGAAAATCCCTGGATCTAAATCTTGTTCTGAGAGTGATCAGTACACACATTCTCCTCATCTGCTTCCCCTACAAGAGAAAGTAAGCAGATCATGGGCCATTCAGCTTATGGTCAAGCACTAAAGGTTCCCGAGGTTCTAGCTCCCGAGGTTATTATAAGGTGAGCTGATGAAGACGTTGAAGATGTAGCCCTTTGCTCCCAAAACTGTGCCTCCCACCAAGTACTAGGGTCCTATTTTTTAAACCTATTATCTAAGGCACAAGGTAAAATTATCAAGATGCTCGTTAGAGTATTATAAGCCACAGTTTGAGCGATCAATCTGTCCACTACTAAAAACACAAGCTTTGGTATTTTCAAGAACTATAGTAAGATTACCCAGCAACAGGTTTTTTCCACCAGATTTTCTGAGCCCCCTCCACAGTGGGGAAGGCTGTCGGAATGCTAGAATGGAGTAATGCCTCTCCCTGCTAATACAAAGCCAGGCCTACGGCCTTCTGGTTTCCAACACACACTGATTTGGAAGCAAATATTTTTCCAACAACATCTCTGAATCGAAAGTATTTTTGAAAAATCGGAAGTCTTAAAGAAGGCTGTTTTAGCAAAATAAATCTTAGCGGGTCATCTGTGATGTAAGTCAGCCTTTCGATTTAACTTGAAAATGTGGGCTTACCCTGCCCACTCTGCTCTAAATTACATATCATTGCACAGGGCACTCTGAGATGGAACGAAACCATGGTTAAAACATATTCCTTATTATGCACCTCTTATTTATCAATAAAAACAATAGCATCTGGCAGCTTTTAACATTATTCTGGCAGATTTATTTATGAGTAAGGCATCCAGGCACTCCCGTGAATCCAAAATGTTTCTCCCAGATCTGCAATTTCTTTGAAGTTTTTCATTCACCCAGTACCCACTGGTACTAAAGGGCTGCTGAGGACAGTTCTCAACGCTAGAGTCTGTGATAGGTCTGAAGTCATTTGAGAAATAACATTGCCAGTTTAAGGAAATCCGTTTATTGAAGAGAACAATGCAAAGTTCCATGTCCTCTAAGGCTCAAAGTAGACACTGGCTCTCTTTTGCTTTTCTCATCTCCCTCAGTTGGAGCATGAAGGCTTTTAAGGGACACATGTCCCTATCTTGCCATATTGACATTTGGGGGAAATTTGTAAAATGAGAGATATCTACCAACAAGTAGTGCTTTTCTATCTCAAATTCTCTGTGAAAATATTTCAGTGTGTCCCCCCATCCCCTCAATTATTACAGTCACTCCCTCTTTAAGTCCTAAATATGCACACGCTTTCTTCTGGGGAGCTGGCTCACTGAGTGAAGGGCTTGCTGCACACTCGTGAGGACCTGAGTTTGAACCCCCATCTCACTCACATCAAAAGCCAGGTGTGGCAGTGTGGACCTGGTGCTTCTGACCAGAGACAGAAGAAGGCAGTCTAGTCACATGTATGAGCTCAAGGTTCAATGAGAAACCTGCTTCATAAAACATGGTGGAGAGTGATCAGGGAGGGTACCAGATTGCCCTCTGGCCATGACAGGCAGGCACACAGGCAGGCACACATGTGTATCTGGATATTCAACCCACACAGCCCACCTCCAGCATGTGTGCTTACACACAGACGCACACACACAAACACACACACAGAGGGAGAGAGACAAACAGAGACAAGAGACACACAGAGAGAAAGAAAGACAGAGAAAGAGACAGAGACACACATAGAGAAAAAGATACTAACATCTATCTATATCGAGATAGAGATATATAGGGAAAGAGAGAAAAAACAGACAGACAGACAAACATATCTCAAATATGTTCTGTGTTGTCACACACCTGTCCCTTGGACCAGCTGATTGTCACTACTTAGCCTATCTTGTTTTATCTGACTCCTTACCTGCCCCTCCTCCAACACTTAGGCTGGAATATTCTAAAGTTATCCCAAACAGCCTACTATTTCTTTAAAACATCAGTTTAGTCAGACCTATATTAATTTTTCCTCTATACCTACATCAATCTCTGACATGTTCAGGTAAATCAGGCCATTGCCCATTCTAGACAGTTTGCCAGTCTGTGTTCTAGCTACAGATAATCTTAGTGGCGCACCCGTCAGTTCCAAACTAGTTCTCAAAACAATAGGTTGTAAGCATCATCGCTGTTAATCACTGCGGAACTTCTGCGAGCAATGGATCTGTGTTTGCAAGCTCACACTCTGTCACTCACTTCCACACTATTATTTTGAGCATGTTAGTACTTGCCATTTATTTATTTAGAATATTTTCATATTATAATGAGTTTCTCACACTCTTGGTTTCTCCCCTGCTCCGCACCAGTTATCGATCTGTGAAAATGTCCCTGTTCCAGAGAACAGCTTGTCTGTCTCATGGGGGCACAGTTCATAGGTCCTCTTTCCATGTGGCATTGAAGGATAAAAGCATCCAGTCCAAGGATCTTATCAGAGGACTCACCCAAACACCTTGGAGATGCTTACAGCGGAGGTTGACGGCTCCTAGTAGTGGGACAAGCTTCTTGCAGTAGAGTGAGTGAATTTTTTCCCAGGAGGTTAAATAGTCAAGATGAATGGGAAAGCCCTGATCCTTTATTTGAAGTAAAGAATGATGTCCCTGAGGCTGGCCGCTATTAAAGAAATGAAGCCCTGTTCAGGTGATTAAATCAAAAGATGAAAAGGGAGAAACCCATTCCCTTGTGCCAATGACAAGCCTCCCTTACTGCTCAGAGCAAAAGTTTTGAGACATTCAACAACAGGTCAGAATAACATTCTGTGTTAGGCACACCATATTCCAACCCAAGCAAAATGTCTTTGGTTATTTTTTTTTCTTAATTTCAAAGCCTTTTGATTAAAGTATACCAGAAGGGCATTGACAGAGCAGGCTGTCTCTGTCCTTCTGCAGAAGGTTTCAATGGCCGCTGTACTCTCTCTAAATCTATTTACTTCAAGGCTGGAATGAAACAAACATGACAGATGGTTTTATAAAAAAATCAAAGGGGAAGTTCTTGGAACACAGCCTTCAAAATAAAATTTTGTTTCTTTCTTTCTTTTTCTTTTTTTTTTCCCTCTTTTTTGGAGCAGCTGAAATGATTTTTCAGAACATCTGATGAGTGATTTTAATACTTCAACTTTCTCCTCCACAAAGCAAGCCCATTCATTTGGAGACTTCTGTTCTTTTGTTTTATTTCTGTGTCTTTCTTTGACAAGACATAAAGTCTGAAAACGACAATATGCTAAATGAATGGGCCCATAGGATCCTTGGCTGCACGAGGACTGCTGGGGTGTACTTTTGCTTCTGACGGGATAATAGAACACTTAATGGGAGAGATCATGAAGAAATAAAGAGGAAATCAAATGAGCCCTCAAGTTTGCTATTGCTCATGCACACGGAGTCCTTACAAGTCTGCAAGGGCGGTGATTGGAAGGCTGTAGGAGACTTCTGAAAGATGAAGAACTCAACAGTCAGGAAAGGGCCAAAACAAGACATGGAGGGTAGGGGTTCTAGTAAGGAACAGAGCTGGTCCTATGAAGAGTTACTAGGTTTCCCCTTACCTGTGTTTAGAGGAGCACCATTCAAACCTACCAACATGGTCTCCCAAAGCTGGAATTTTCTTTAGGAAGCATGTGACACCAACCAGTTCAGGACAGTCTGCCAAAAGTAGGTAAAGGACATTTCTCAGCTGTATTGAAAGACAGAAAGAAACACACACACACACATTCTCTCTCTCTCTCTCTCTCTCTCTCTCTCTCTCTCTCTCTCTCTCTCACACACACACACACACACACACACACACACACGAGAGGGGGGGGGGTGACGACTTCCAGACAGAGCACTGTAATGGGTGAAGATTAGTGCCCAGGACCACTACAGTTTTAGAAATTAATGTTTCTACTTTCAAAGGCATAGCTGGAGGCAGAGACCACACATAGCTCTATACTAGAAGATTTAGACTTCTGTGTAAAGGAAGAATGCAGCTTTGTTTAAAAAACAAATTTTGGTGATGAGAACCTTACCTGGGTCTCAATTCCCATCAGTCTTGCCATGGAAACAGCAGAGACTGGCCCTCAGCCTTTCTTGTCTGTTTCCTTATCTGAAACACTAATCCCCAAGTTTTCTTGTTCTTGGGATCTTAAGGGGCTCAACTGAAGCGGGGGAAAGGAGAGAGGTCTGTCCACAAAGTGGGCCCTTAACAAACCTGGCTCTCCAATCAGGCCTCATGGGGCCTAGCCAAAAGGAAAGTATTTTCTATGGGAGCTCACAGTTCTGTCTGACTATGACTCCCTACCTACCAAGCAAACAGCACAGTAGTCAATGAAATAAGACAGACATAGAGGACCAACATCACACGATTGTACAAACCAAGCATCTAATGAAGTCACATTCAGAGGCAGGAAGAGAGGGGTTTTTGTCACAGTAAAAAGAGAAAAATTATGTCAAAAGCCCTGCCCACCAGTCCCAAGATGCAAAATGTTGGCAAGCATAGCCCAGCCCAGCCCAGCCATAGCCATCCTGTTGTTAAGCCCAGAGTAACAATTAAGCAAAGGTGGTTGAGTGTGCACCAAATGTTGAATTAGTAGTTAGGATGGAAGCATTTTGGGTTATAAGAGAACAGCCACATGGGTCAGTGAGAGGCAAGAAAGAGGGACACAGCTCCCTGCTCTGTCTGAGTGCGCTATGCCAGGTCCTGTCCAGTGTTTTCAGAAAGCAAGATTCTATGCGAAAAGAGAGTCCAGAAATAGATCAACACATCTCAGCCCTAAGAACAGTTTCTGGCCGAGAGTCAACGTTTCATAAACATTTAGTGAATAGATGTAACATGGAAATTTCACAGAACCACCTATTACACATTTTATTTACTTAGCTGACAGCAAGTTAATGACATATTTACAAAGCTTATAACAAAGCCATTTGGTTTGGCAATGTCACTTCACACTAAAAATTAGCTTATGCTTTGACCCAGACATTCCAATTCGAAATGTCTGCTGAAAGAAAGCCTAAGCTGAACACCAGGAAACATATGCATGGCAGTCAGGGGCCCATTGTTTATCACGGCAATGGCTGGGTACATTTGGGATACATACTATGGTAGAGTACTACAAGGGACTGAAAAGGAAGAAGCCAGATCCATTTAAGTGACATTGTAGGATTCCAAAGACATTGCACTTGAGTAAAACTGTTGCAGAAAAGCATGACACATACATTCAAGGCATACACACACACACATGTACACATGTACACAAGTACACACGTACATGTACATGCAAATATGTACACCCACATGCACATATGCACATACACATATACACATGTACACACATGCACATGCTCACACATACACACATATGCACATACTCACACACATACATACACACATATACAAAGAATGACTATATAAATACACACATGTGAATAAGAGTTCTGTAGCTGACTGTCACTTAGGTATCAAAATATAGAGATAAAGATATTTGTATGAGACTGGGGCAACTTTTGGGGATACATAGAACCCAAATGCATTATGTTACATGAAAGAAGCAAGAATCAACTTCATAATGTATTATGTTATGTGTTTGAAACTTCAGTGAAGACGAAATGCTAGTGACAGAAAGAAGAATGCTATTCTCTAGAGGCTAAAACCACAGAGTGGCAAATGACATGAAAGGCCCAAAGGCAACTTTAGAGTGATGGAAACTACATAGTACATACTACAGTAGAGAGAGCAACCTCACAGGCGCATTTATCAGAATTCATTTCATTGTACACTTAAAACAAATGAATTTTATTGCATGCAAATTATATGTGAACAATGAACAGATTTTGGTAATCAAGGCTACTTTTATGGAGTTGTAGTGTCTAATATGGGCATTGGTGCTTGTAAAAGAGAAAGGCATTGAATTATTTTAAATTATTTTTTGAATAATAATTATTTTGAATTAATTTTTTGGTTCTTGTGTACTTTATTATATTATATTAAATACCTATAAAATCCCTTACCTATAAAATTACAATAAAATGTGTTTATGTAACACTTTTACTTAATCTGATAGTATTGAAAGGAAAACATTTGAGGGAGAAGGGATGTGTGGCTTGAGCTTTGCATAGCACAAAATGCTCAGAAAATAAAACCAGGGATCTAAGACATTCACTGACTCTCACTCTCCATTCCAGCCCTCGGCCACCCATCTGAGGGCCTGGCTTCTGACAGGGGAGTAAAGAGGGTCGGATACCCCAGGAACCTCTCAGTTCTTTTTCAGCCAGTGTAGCTCACCTCAAGATCAGCCAGCTCACTGAAGCAGATGGCTAAAAAAGAACCTAAAAATGTAGGGCTGACACCAGAGTAGCGACCCTATCTCCAGGACTACAAGTCTCTAAAGCCAACATGCTTTGTTCCTTCTGCTTTTCTCCTTGCCACTCCCTTCCACTTGAAGGTTGTGTGAAAAGCTGGGGAAACTTGCCTACTGGGAATGGTCTTCACTTTGGCCCAAACCAATCACATGTCCCATATTTGAAGTCTGCAATGGAAATTCAGAAGTATATGGATTTTGGTCTCCAAAGTTTGTCTTAGTCTTCTAATGAATTATTTAAATATTTATTTTTACTTAATTAAATCACGTTTTTGTATTCGTTGTCATATTAAAGTGTGGTATCATGGTTTCTATTCTGTGACTGTAGTGAAACATCCTGATGAAAACAACTAGAGTTGGAGAAGAAAGGGTTCATTTGAGTTCACAGTTCAAGGGTACAGCCCATCACTGCAGGGGAAGCCACAGCAGCAGGAGCACAAAGCAGGCAGTCATATTGCATCCACAGTAAAGAAGCAGCGAGGAAACAAATGGATGCATGAATGTGCTCAGTTTGCTTTCTCCATTTTTAAAGCTCAGATCCTGCCCACCTTAAGATGGGTCTTTCCACAGCAAGCAATATCAAGATAATCCCCTATAGGTGAGGGATTATCCTCAAAGGCCCAGCTCCAAGATCATCCCAGACTTTGTCACATTGACAACTAACACTAGATGTTGTGTATAGATAGGTTTTAGCTACAAGCATATGATAACTAAGTTGTGTTTCCCCAGAGAGCCAAAACTAATAGGATGCATGGATAGATAGATCTAAACCTGGTGGCTCATACAGTTCTAGAACCTGATGTGTCCCACAGTACATTCCGCAAGCTAGAGAGCCAATGCTATGGCTCTATCTGAATACAAAGGCGTGTGGTGATTTGAATAAGAATAGCCTCCATAGGCTCATCTATTTGAATGATGGTCACTTGCAGTTGACAGAACTCTTTGGGAAAGATTAAAAGGTGTGGCTTTGTTGGAGGAGGTGTGTTACGGGGCTCTCTAAAGCCCTCATCACTCCAGTTCTCTCTCTCTCTCTCTCTCTCTCTCTCTCTCTCTCTCTCTCTCTCTCTCTCTCTTTCTCCCTCTCTCTCTCCCCACCCCCCACCCCATACCTGTGAATTAAACTATCAGCCACTGCTCCAGAGCCATACCTGTCCGCCTGTTGCCATGCTTCCTGCCATCATGGTCACGGATTCTCATCCTCTGGAACCATGAGGTTGCAGATTAAATGCATTCTTTTATAAGTTGCCTTGGCCATGTTGTTCTGGCCCAACAATAGAAACCTAACTGAAATAAGACCTGAGAGTCCAGCAGAACAATCGTGTTGTTCTAGCCCCAAGGTAGGTCTGTCTGCCGAAGACAAACCATTACTTCATTTAAGTCTTTATGCATGAAAATTCCATTTTTTAAGCCTGTATCAAATATAATTTCCCTTTACAAGAGGGAATACCTGTCTTTTTAAAAAGCTAGCTAGGTCTTTCATTGATTATAAGAGATCTATCTCCATTAGCAAGAGATAATTGCTTTGTTTAGTCCATTATTTCAAATATTAATCTTATTCATAAACACGTAGGCACACCTAGAGTAAAAGCTGAACCTGCATCTCAGCACCTCATGGTCCAGGCAAGTTGACACAGAAAAGTAGCTATCAAAGTAGAAAAAAATAAATTGAATTCTTTAGAAGGTCATAAGCTAGAACATTGACACCTGGGTAGAATTAAAACCTAGGTTAAGCATCAGTTAGCTAGAAAATTATTCTTTTGTTCCCCACTGTTTTAAGAATACACAGAACATACTTAAAGAGAGGCTGGGCAAACACCCGTGGAAGTTGATGTCTTTCACACAGTGATTCAAATCTGGATAGAGGTAAGGCATGTTGATTGGTCCTGAATGAATTCATGAATTCATGATTGGTTATCTGCAAGCTAGTTGTGAAGCTTTTCCAGACCTTTCCTTTGTCCCTCAGAGTCCATACTAATGATCATTGTCATAATTCTTTTCTTTCAGGTTGTCGTTTCTCTAGAGAAAAGGACAGCTGACTTTACCACTTTGAATCTTAGGCCAGCTGTCTTAGTGATGACTGACTGTGGTTTGTGTGCAACCTGGGGACATTGTGTGCACAATGGTATGTCATCCTGCTTTGCAGTTCCTGTGCCCTTGGTCTTTTTGAGAAAATCAGAATAGCTATCTACCCAGGGCCCTGTCCACCATATCACTTTGCGCTCTCTCTCTCTCTCTCTCTCTCTCTCTCTCTCTCTCTCTCTCTCTCTCTCTCTCTCTCTCATCCTTTGAGTTCCATGCCACATCAGGGTTTTTGCACCAATACTTTCTTCCTAAAATGACTTCCTCCCTCCACTTCCCATTCACCATTCATCTTTCATATATATGCTTATCTGCCACTCTTCCAGCCAAGTCTTTCCTCTATCCACTGGATTAATCTTGAGGTATGATAGCCCCAGTGACTATAATATTCAGCCCAATAATAAAGTTATTCTACTCCTAGTGACCAGGACTGATAACAAAACCTAGTTCACAAGAAGTGCTGATTTATTCATTGAGATAGATAGATAGATAGATAGATAGATAGATAGATAGATAGATAGATATCACACCATAATTGACTTAGGGGAAGGACAGATTTATTTTGCTTACACTGTCATATTACACAGATCATATTGAGGCACATTAAGGCAGGAAATCATAGCAGAAACCATTAAGAAATGAACACTGCTTGATGGCTTGCCTAGTCAGGCTTATGCTTATTTGACTCCCTTAAACCTGCCTAGAGAGTGGTACTGCCCATAGTGGGCTAAGCATCCCTGTATCAATCAGCAATCAAGGTAATCCCTCATAGACATACCCACAGACTAACCTGATAAAGACAATTATTTAACTCAGATTCCTTAGTCAGGTGAGTCTAGACTGTGTCCGGTTGACAGTTAATGCTAACTGGGACAAAACACACAACCATCATTAAAGGGAGCTTGCTATGTGTCAGTTTCAAAAATTATAAAAGTATGAACTCATTAAATCCTCAACAGCCCCATGAAGTTCACAACACTGTTTCCATATATTATAACTGAGAAGACAAAGCTAAGAGAATACTTGAAAAAAATGCGGCAAATCCTACTAATCAGTCCATCTGGGATGAGACCCTGTAAAATTGGCCTTTCTAACACTGGGCTTCAGCCAACTGAGACAACAGACCTCTAGCCTCCCGGATATTTCACCTCCTTTAACAAACTGAAGCACAAAGAAAATACTCATTCCTTCTGAGCAAGCTGTTTCCCACTGTAATTGTGGATTGGATTTTTTTCCCTCTGGTGAAAATAATGACACTGATTTAGAGAGTGGGCTGAAAATCAGAAAACATGATGTGTAGCATTGCAGAACTGGACACAGGGGGTTACCTGAACCCTTAGCTCCAGAGGGCACTGAGAATCAAAAAGATCACACCCAGGGCTACGACAAGGAGGCAGAGACAACTCAGATCTTTATCATAAGCCAATCATGGACCTATTAATGGCCACAGGCACATTCTGACCACTGTGGCTAAACCTGATTTAGGTGAGATTTATATATTCAGGGAAGCATGTGACACAAGGAAGGTGATAGGAGGGAAGACAAGTTGACCAACTCCCCAAAAATGTGACAAAGGAAAATAAAACACATGGGACCAATAAGTTAGGGGAGTCAGTGAAGAAAGCTGACAGTTAATTTAAGGCTGAGGCTCAAAAAAGGACCTTGTAGTTATGACATGATGACTTTTTTTTTTAAGTAGTCACCAAGCTTTGTAGCCTGGGCTGGTAGGTATATGTTCACAGAGCCATGATATGTGAAACATCATTCCACCAGAGATGGAGATGCCAAACCATTTCTTTCAGAGGCACAATTAGGTCTTTAGGTTTCTTCCTATAATAGCCAGAGTAGATTTAAGAAAGTCAAGGTAATTTGAAGACTCCTGGATACATGCAACAAACAAAAATCATCTCAGAACTGTCTGACCATTTATCTTATTTCAGCAGCACTGATAGTTGGCCTAATACAAATACGAGCTACCTGGAAAACATTAAATGATGGCACCTGTGGTCTTCTCCCCTAAGCCTCTGCACATCAAAACAACATTTTTATTAATACATTTTAGGGTGGTACCTATAAAGTAATATGAATTCTCAATATTGTGTGCCATACCCTAATAGGATCTCCATTACTTCAAAAGAGACTTCAGAATTCTTAACTACTAGCATGGAATTATATGCCCAAAGATGCAACCATGGCACATGTGCATTTGAGATGCTATGGGAGTAACCAAGCACTTTCTGGTTATATTTAAGGTCTGTTTCAGAGAAGGAAACACATATATGGTACTGTAGATGTGGTCGAGAACTCATGGTTGGGAGCTTATAGGCCCTGGTATTGAACCTGATACAATCATCTTGCTAACTGAACATACTGTCAAGCTTCCTGCTAAATTTGTTTATCTATACCAATAGATAAACGCAGCTATCAGACCCCTTCAAAGAAGTTTCTTTGTGCAATGGGCAGCAATTAACACAGAAACTTGAAGTTGGTTCAAGTACAGAGGATTAGTTGTGTCTGGGGAGTGCTGGGATAGAAGTGAGACATTGCTATCATCTCTCTCTCTCCAAGGGGCAGGGAGACTGTAAGAGCCAGAGCTGAGAGATAACTGCAGTGAAATTGTGTCCTCTGGAACTCATGACAGTTCTGAATGCCTATACAAGACCTACACAAGGTAGCCACTACTTTACCATGAATGACAGAGGGGCTCACCAGGCCCTAACACTAGCTGAAGAGAATTTAATAATTGATGGCTTTATGGTTATATTTAAGGCCTGTTCCACCTGAGGAAATATATACATAATACTATAAATATGGTCAAAACCTTGTGGTTGGGAGCTCATAGGCCCCAGGGTTGAACCTACTACTACTCTCTACCATGTTCCAATGGATGGCCACATACCCATAAAGATGGGGCACCACAAATTTGATTCTGCAGCTTACTAAAGAAAGGGAGATAAAGAACACAATATTGTAAGGATGTCAGGGATAGATTTGGGGGAAACTAGGAGTGGGGGGGTGAACGTGATCAAAATACATTGTATACATGTATTTTCAAAGAATTAATTCTCAAAGAATTAATACAATATCATATTAAAATACAACAGTAGAAATTAGAGAGATGGCTCAGCAGTCATGAGCATTTGTTGCTTTTGCAAAATGCACCAGACACACATGCAGTGCATTTACACACATGCAAGTAAAATATTCATATGCATGAAATAAAAATAAACAAGTCTTCAAATATATGTTAAATTTCCTTCATTTCAGGGATCTTTCCCGCAGTCTACACAGCACTTCAGTAGAACAAGCTCATGGATTTCAGCAGAGTTTCAGGGAATCAAATGGACAGCTTCAGATTGTGATCACTGGGAACTGACAGTCACCCTATTTAGAATTCATTAAAACTGATGCACAGATTTAATCTAATTGAAAGCCAGGTCTTTGACAAGTTATTCTTCCCATAGCAACCTCCTAGATGTATTTGTAAGATTCCTGCTCAGTAATTTTGTGTTTAGAGGGGAAGACAGAGAAAAAGACTAAATGAACTCAGTATCCAAATACAATACAAAATTTGGAGGGAGGGAAGGAAATAAGGAAAATGGAAGGAGAGATGGAGAAGGAGAAGAAGAAGACAAGAGAGGAGATGGAAAGAGAGAGCACAGTGCGGAAGAATTAAGGGTTGAGAAACAAACCTAGGATTTTATAAAAGCTACCAAGTCTTAAAATGTAGTTTAATACACATAAATAGGAAGGGAAGGGAAACAGTTCTGTCACCAAACCCAACAGAACAAAGGCTTGTATGGGGCAAAGCAGGATCATGTTTAAACAACCTTACAGAAAGTTACAAACTCAGGTCTCCTGTTACCGTCGACCACTTTGAAAACCATGGCTCTCTTAACATACTCAGTGCTGTTATTTTGTGCCCCAGTCACAAAATTACCCTCTAATTATTAGACCCTCTAATAATCAAAATGATCCACTCTCTAAAATAAAACCGAAGGGCTTTAGACAGAACTCATCTTCTGATTAACGTTCCCCCAAGCTTGCCTTCTCAAAATAAGGCCAAGTGCCTTTAAGTTTCTGAAATCTTCTTCATATCCCTTTAGAAAATGTAGAGTAAATATTATGTTGGCTCCTCTCTGCAGCCAATTAATGCATCCTCTTTGCCAATGTCATAAATATAACTTTTTTTCAACTTCTGCTTCTCTTATTGCATACATATGCTACTGATAATTACTTGTTTTTGAGTTCTTAGCCACTTGGGCATGGAAAGACATCTGAGGTTTAAATGTTAGGACTATTACATTATTACATGTCTGACTTTATAAAAGAATAGGCTGTCACAACCCCACCCCCATTTTATGTATTAAAATCCTACTAAACAAAGAAATCTCTTTACTATACTGGAACCCTAAAACAATCAGGCATTCTTGTAAGAAAAGTCAATGCAAACACCACCGGAGACCTCTCTGCAATCAATTTCCTGAAGCTTCTGTATGGCAGCGTTTTAGGAAGCTCTCTGGTTTTCTTTTCTCTGCTTAGATGTTTAGGCCTGCAGACAAGGAACTGAGGGAGGTCTTGGGCTGGCATAGGGTAAATAATATTGATGACCTTCCTTAGAAGTCTAAAGGTTAAGAACAAGAGATCCTGAGGTCTTGGTAGAGTTCATGATCCCTTTTGTTAGGCTACATAAGAAAACAAAATATAGAGTTTGTGTTTAAAGTAAAAACACCGCTTCTTTTAGAAGAGCACCTGAAAGGAGGAGGAGAGAGCTCAGTAAAAAATTTGTGCTACACAAACTGGAGAACTTTCTTTTGATTTCCAGCATCTATGTAAGATGCCAGTCATGGTGACATTCACATGTCAGAGACAGGAGGAGCTCTGGAATTCACTAGCCAGAAGTCAAGCCAAATCAACCAGTTCCCGGAAAAAGTGAGTGAGCCTGTCTCCAAAAAGCAAGAGAAATAACTCCTAAGGAGTGACATAAGAGGTTGACATCTGAACTACACACACACACACACACACACACACACACACACACACACACACAAGAAAACATGTGCACAGACACAGCCAATAAACATATGAAACCCCAAGCATGTGACCATGCACACAAACTAAATAAAATAATAAAGTGAAACAAAAATTTAAAAAGAGCATTTGAGATTCAGAATTTCAAGGCCTGTTACCCTACAAACTTCAAGTACTTTTTGAGTGCATCACCTTGCATTCTCTCCAGGAATCAGCTAGCTCATGGGGCCTACACGAAGCCTGGTTAGGCTGCTCTCCTTTTCATGTGCATGTACTTGCTTTCTGTAATGTGCTACCATTACAGCTAAATGAAACTGTCCCTAATAAGAATGACAATAGTAATAAGATTTACTTTCTGGCCTATCTCAGGACTCTCACATGGTCAGGGAACCAATGGATTCATTCCCTAAACCTAAATTATGTCAGGGTATTATTAGATTCATTTGGTCAACCAGGCTTTAATTGGGAGACATTTTGCTATTAGTTTGGTTTTTGTCTTTGCAACAATAGTATTTTGCTTAATGCAGAAGGAAAGGGCAAAGGAGGAAGCCACAGGAAATAAACTCAACTTCTTCCTAATTTAGATTTATTGAGAAGTCTAAATAGGCTTTTCTGAAGTCTGGGTTATACAGTTTTGAAGGCATTATTTACTGCTAATTATATTCATTTAAACTGTAATAAATTATGGAGGAGTAGAGGCTCTCTGGGCAATACATGCATATTTGCTTTACACAGAATTTTCCATTAGTTTCTCAAATATGACAATGCTCCAAGACAGCTGCCACATTAGTGCTCTTAACCCAGTACAAGTCTGTGGTCAAACTAGTTGCCATGCTGGTTTGCTTAGAAAATGCATTCTGCCCTGCTTAGCCCAAAATGACTACCAGCCTGGTTCCTGTCTAAGTCATTGACATTGATTAGGTAACAGTGACATCTCTGTCTTAATAACAAAATTGTTTTGGCTAGAGAGCATATTTGGGTGAAGCGCCTAACCACACAGCTTGCCTGCCTTATCCTCAAAAATTGCAACAGCATTTTGGCTACAGCACTGACCAACAGAAACAAATTATAAACCATAGATATCCACTTAAAGGTTGATTTTATTATTTTTATTCGTGTGTGTGTGTGTGTGTGTGTGTGTGTGTGTGTGTCTGTGTGTGTGTGTGTGTGTCTGTGTGTGTGTGTGTGTGTCTGTCTGTGTGTGTGTGTGTGTGTCTGTCTGTCTGTGTGTGTGTCTGTGTGTGTCTGTGTGTGTGTGTGTGTGTCTGTGTGTGTGTGTGTGTGTGTGTGTCTGTCTGTGTGTGTGTGTGTGTGTCTGTCTGTGTGTGTGTGTGTCTGTGTGTGTGTGTGTCTGTGTGTGTGTCTGTGTGTGTGTCTGTGTGTGTGTGTGTGTGTCTGTCTGTGTGTGTGTGTGTGTGTCTGTCTGTGTGTGTGTGTGTGTGTCTGTCTGTCTGTGTGTGTGTCTGTGTGTGTCTGTGTGTGTGTGTGTGTGTGTCTGTGTGTGTGTGTGTGTGTGTGTCTGTGTGTGTATGTGTGTGTGTGTCTGTGTGTGTGTGTGTCTGTGTGTGTGTGTGTCTGTGTGTGTGTGTGTGTGTGTGTGTGTCTGTGTGTGTGTGTGTGTGTGTGTGTCTGTCTGTGTGTGTGTGTGTGTCTGTCTGTGTGTGTGTGTGTGTGTGTGTGTGTGTGTCTGTGTGTGTGTGTGTGTGTGTCTGTGTGTGTGTGTGTGTGTGTCTGTGTGTGTGTGTGTGTGTCTGTGTGTGTGTGTGTCTGTGTGTGTGTGTGTGTCTGTGTGTGTGTGTGTGTGTGTCTGTGTGTGTGTGTGTGTCTGTGTGTGTGTGTGTGTGTGTCTGTGTGTGTGTGTGTGTCTGTGTGTGTGTGTGTCTGTGTGTGTGTCTGTGTGTGTGTGTGTGTGTGTGTCTGTGTGTGTGTGTCTGTCTGTCTGTGTGTGTGTGTGTGTGTGTCTGTCTGTGTGTGTGTGTGTGTGTGTGTGTGTGTGTGTGTGTGTGTGTGTACAGAGATGTGTAGGTGTGCAGAGGTGCCATTGGAGGTCAGAAGAGGGAGACTGGAGTCACAGTCAGTTGTGAGCCACCTGATGGGAATGATAAGAAAAGAACTGGAGTCCTTTGGAAGAGCAGTAAGTGTTCTTTGTCACTGAGCTGTCTCTCTAGCCACCCTATGTATCATCTTGAATGTTCCAGAGTGCATGTTGTACTAAGTAAAGGGAAACAGGTAAAGCCAATGTTGAGGATTTGTTTTCCCCTGACCCAACATATCCAAAGGATTATCATTTTGTTCTAAAATCAACACCATTATTGATTTCTGAATGTGCTTTTCATGTTATTTGTGGCTGTTACTCCTGGCTTCAGTTCCTGAATGGGACCACATAGCTAAAAGTAACTTGTCCTTAAAATTATATACAGTTCCAATTTTGAACCTGATGTCTTGGAATTATTCAAAGAAACAAAACAAAGTGCAAAAGAAGATGTGTTTGGGCCAGATTTACTAACACAGAGCTTCTTAGCCTGGCCCCTTACTCCCCAAGAAGTCATTGCTCACCCCCAGCCCCCCATTCATCTCTGCTCCACTTTCCACTGAACTTGACAGTCGCTCTGGGCTGCTTAATGTTCCTTGAGATGTCAGAGAGGCCAGTACTTGCTTGCTTGCTTCTGCCTCTATCCTCGTTTTTCTTACCAGAACTATTTTCCCAACGTCTCTCTCTTGTGAGTTCTTCCTCTTCCTCCAAGGATTGCTCTAGAAAACTCAACCACAGCTGCCAAAGCTATACATGCCACTGAATCCAGCACGTGGCCCCAAGACATTTGAGGGTTGATATTTACAGCTTTTCAACCCTCCTTCTTTTGTAGACTCTTAAGTTGTACAATGATGAGAACCATACCTTGGTTTTTTGTTTGTCTGCTTTTTTTGTTTAAAGCCTTGCCTGCCATTTCTTAGCACATTGCTTGGCTCATTGAAAGTGCTTGCTAAATTTTGTTTGATGAATAATGAATGAACTGATGGCAGAGGAATACACAAACTCTGGAACTCAACCTAACCATCTTCTCTCCTGCCCCAAACCTCTGATTTGGGGTTGCAGGTTGACAATGTGGGGATCCCGATACCTCTTAATAAACACTGGTCACCTAAGCTGCTTGTCTGCTGCTGCGTAATAACCCTGCTTGAGACTACAGCCTCCTACCCTACACGGTTAAAAAGTGACTCCTATGGCAACACAATCGCAAATTATAACTCCCGGGGTTAGTGGAATTCTTGGGATCCTTAGAAGGAGAGGGTTTGGAGCTGCTCATCTCATTGTTGCTTCTTGGGATATAGCAAGTGTAATCAGATGGAAACTAATGCATCAACTTTGCTTTGCCTCTTTGTAGTTGGAACCTCTACTGTCTACTCTCAGGCCTATCTCTTTATCTCTATTGCATCTATCATATCGCTAAGTATGCCCATCCTCATTTGGAAACAGTGCATCTTCTTTGTCTCTGTGTCTGTTCGCTGCTTCCTTCTACCAACATCTGTCAGTTTCTGACCTTCAAGCAATGCTAACCAATCTTCTAAGAAATTAGTCTCTAATTTCTCCCAATTAAAAGCTACTTCTTCCCTTTCCTAACTCCCTGCGATACGTTGTGAGCGTAAATCTACTCTGTGTTGACTGTATGTTACACAATAGCCTCTCCTATTTGTTTCCCATGCCGCATTGTGACTCTGGATCTGTGGCCATGATGGCATTGTCATGCAGCTTCATACAGCCTGTCGCAGTGCTGTGTACACAGTAGTCATTCAAATAGTATATGCTAGACAAAAAGATCATCAGAGTTTTTCTTATGCCCAGAGAGATATAACTGTATTATAAAAGGCTTCTGGGAGATTTTTTCCAAGAATAAACAGAAAATAATTATTAATCTAAACTTTACATCAATACCATTTTTAAAATATCTGAAATGAGAAAGTACTACTCTAGTCAATAGTGTCTTCCAAAAGATGAATTTTTCTTCCACCCTTAACTGCCTAAATTTATTTATTATGGATGACATGGTTATTAAGCTCAGCATGTAGAAGCTGCATGTCTTTGATCAAACACAAAGTCCCTTTGATATTGTGACAGTTATTCTTGGTTGTCAATTTTACTATATCTGGAATTAACTCAAACCTAAGCTACTGAGTATAGCTGTGAGGGTTATTTTTCCAATCATTTGGATCATTTGAGGCAGGAGGTCTAAACACCACCTTTCTGTTGGCAGCCTTTATGAAGGACGTGGCAGAAGGAAGTGCTTGCTTTTTGCCTGCTTGCCTTTCCTCTTGATAGCACGTTTATTCATTCAGTGACATTCAAGCCTTCTTCTTGGATATTCTGGTGTATACTTGAAGACCACCTGAAACAGAGCCTCATAAACCAAAAGACTATTGAATTCTTGGACTGTCAGGAGACAGTCTTTTTGGGGAATAGTTGGACCATAGCCTGAAATAAATCCCACACATATACAAACTGACTAATACAGATACAGTCTTCTTATCTGTTGAATTAAAGAACTGGACCATTTTTTACAATCTCTTGAAGATGGAAACATCCAAAAAGAGTATTTGTTGTTGACTATACTTCTTTTAGCCTATGTCATAAAAAGGATGGATGGATATGTTTTATATCAGTATAAATTCATTTGATGCCAATGGGCTAGCTGGTAAGAAGACTTAACAGATAAAAGTTCTTGTTGAAGAAGCCTGATGCCCTGACTTTGATCTCCAGAACCTATGATAGAAAAGTGCTGACTATCAAAAGTTGTCTGCCTGGGAACACACACACACACACACACACACACACACACACACACACACACCAATAGTAATAATAAATCAGTTTTAATAAATTGTTACATTTAAACTGAATTCACAGAGAGGGCTCATGAACCCACATCTAAATTTGCAGCAGTTCAACATTCACAGGCCAACAGTGTCATCTCAGTCTTGAATGGAGGACACTTAATTCTGTGTAACAGAAGTCTGGGCTGAGTTTTTATGGTAAAAATTCATGGATTCATTGTTAACTATAAAGATAGAAAATTTCTAGGTTGGCTGAAAGTGGATTATCAGACACTGTTCCTCTGATAGATGGCTTCCCATGTGATTAGGAGAACTCTTAGTGTCTTCAGAATTTTTGTAAAAAAATCAGAGTGTAGAAAGATCGGTGATAAATATAAGACATTGCCAAAATATTTGCCTCAAACTTCACATTTTCATTTATTGACAGTTCTTTTGATGGTGATAAACAGGGAGAAGTCTGTGACTTAGTTGGTTTGTCACTGAGTGGTATTTAACATTCACTTTCTGCTTTCCACAGACAGTATGCAAAGCAAAGCCCTGTCTCTCTTGGAACTCTGTGAGAATCCTCTGAAAGAGGAGATGTGATCTACATCATGAATTAAATCATCTCTAAGGGAAACATTTCCCTTACTAAGTTGCAAAACTGTGACGCAGCAGTAAGTGATAATCCCTAATCTATCAGCCTTGTGAAAACTTTGACTTTGGGCTTAAGACCTGCTTCTGCCCTTTTCTGTATGTCGGGGGACTGATTATAAGTGGAAAGTGTCTCTGCCCTGCTCCAGTCACAAAAACCCAGGAACAACTACATGGATGTCCAGACAGAAGGCTAGCCCTTCTCACTCTGCCTCTGTAATTTACTTTTGTTTCTTCTTCCTTAGAAGGGAAAAAAGCCTTGTTGTTGTTGTTTTTCCTTCTTCTTTAATGCAATCCCTGGTAGCCCTAGTTGAGGCCCTGGGGAATTATCATTATTATTAGTCATGACATTAGTGGGCTGTCATTGTTGGCTGAAGTGGACTCTTTCTAGATGCTTTGTTTATTCGTCTAACAAAAAAAAAAAAAGGCAGCTTGGAATTAGAAAAGGAACCGTGCCAACCAATTAGTCCATAACTGGGTTGGATGCTTTGGGGACTTTCTAACATTTCTTTCATTGAATTTTTGTTTAAGTGCAGTATCCGGTTTTTTTTTTTTTCTCTAAAATTTTATTCTGGAGAGGTTTTTATATTACATGCCATTTCTGCAGGAGGCACACTGAGCCACTGAGACTGTCTGAGTAAATACCACGTGTTTTAAAATATTTATCAATAATGAGGCTACTAGCTCACACAGTCCATGAAAACACCAGTCTGGGAAGTCAAATCATGGTTTTAAAAAGATGTCAAAAATCTCTTGCCATACACATTTATATTACAAGTGCTTTTTCTTTTGGACAACGTATCAAAGTAGCTATTCCTCAAATAACAGCAGTACTAAGGCCCTGTGGTCAGTAAGATGAAATACAGGTAAATCTACATTATAAATATGAAGATTACTGAAAGGTTTATTTTTATTAATTTTAATGATGTGTGGAGGAGGCCAAAAGCATAGGCTGTCCCCAGGGCTACTGTTATAGGCAGTTGTGAGCCACCTGATATACTTACTGGGAATTGAATTCCAGTCCTCTGCAAGAACAATATGTATTCTGAATTTCTGAGACTTCTCTACAGGTCCTAGAAAATTTAAAAATGTTCTTCCAATGGACTGTATGGAAAACTTCCTGGAGAAACACAATCAAAGTTATCTACTTGGCTAATATCTTTATTTTTTTTTTATTTTGAGACAAGAATCTCATTATATAACCCTAGCTGGTCCAGAACTCACTATGAAGATCAAGATTGCTACAAAATCACAGAATCTACCTGCCAAGGTGTATGCACCACAATAGCTTATCTCTGATATATACATCTGATATATAATATATATATCATATATATGATATATATATGTAGTGTGTGTGTGTGTGTGTGTGTGTGTGTGTGTGTGTGTCTGTGTGTGTGTGTGTGTACATACCACATGTGTGAAAGTCCCCCAAGGGGACCAGAAAAGAGTACTGGGTCCGATGGAGCTGGAGTTACAGGTATTGTAAGCTGTTCAGTGTAGGTGCAGTGAACTGAAATTAGACTCTGCTTCATAGAAAGTCTTTGGCTTTGGTCCTGCTCTTTCTCCTTACCCATGCTTTCCCCAGATGATCTCAGTCAGCCTCACCCTTTTACATTATACACCATGTTTTTAAAAAGCTCCATGTTGACCAGCAAGACTCTAGTTCTACCTGGCTCTGTCCCCAACAAGAGATACATTCTCCCTCCTCTGGCTTTTTTTTTTTTAAAGATGTGTGTGTACAGATATTTTGTCTAAATATATTTCTCTCTACCAAGTGAGTGCCTGCTGCCTGTGGAAGACAAAAGAGCATATCAGATCCTCTGGAACTGGAGGTGCAGAGAGTTGTGAGCATGCGTGTGGGTGTTTGGAACCATCCTGGGTCCTCTGAAAGACTTCTTTGCAGAGCTCTTGACTGCTGAGCCATCGCTCCAGCCCAGTCTATCATCTTAGGCTTCTTACATCCTGTTAAAAGAATCTCTGAATGTCAGTTCAGTTTGGTTGACAGACAGAAAATATGAACCCACCCTTAACTGCCTAGATACACCACACACACACACACACACACACACACACACACACACACGTTCATCAAATATCACTTCGTGTTTTTTTTCAGAGAATTTTACCTTGAAATCTTTTCTAATTGTTATATCAAAAGATTGGTTGTGGACAATACAAGTGGATAGAATGTATATTCTATCCATTTCTCTGAATAACCTAAGTTTACCCTTACATCAAGCCAAGTCATTAGAAATCTGTCTCCTTGGCTTACATAGATTCTCATCTAAAAAGGCATTTTATTAAATTTTGCCCTGGCAACATGCCAGTGTTTGCTTTGAGGATACAGATAGAATCATCACAAACAATGGAACTGTGAGATAATAGAACAATGTCACTCTGTTTAACTATGGATTGAGGGGGCTGCTGAAATCCTAACTGGCTTCCTATGTCTCTCCATGCCGTCTCCAGGGTCGTAGAAACTCCCTATTTCAAGAGTGCTTCTCTTCATTTGCTTTTTATGTGTCTGTGAGAATTTTGTTTTGTTTTAACCTTAAAAACATTTGGTCCCTTGAAAGACTTGTCTTCCTCCTTCTAACTGATGATTCTCCTTTTTGGTTTGAAAATTAAGATCCTAAAATGTAGCTCGGTTCTCACTAGTGTACAAATTTAGTTCAAATATATCTTTATATCAGAAATGTTAACACAAAAGGGGGAAAAGTTATGGAGCCCCACTCTTAGACAAAGATTATCAGCAACTAATAACTGCTGAGAGATGGAGAAATATTGGCCTGTCCCAGTGATGAGCCCCTTTATTGGTTGTTTAAAGATAATCAGCCTGAAACCATATAGAAAAACAAAAACAGATTCAACAGGATATGTGTGTGTGTGTGTGTGTGTGTGTGTGTGTGTGTGTGTGTGTGTGTGTGTTTGTGTGTGTGTGTAACAATACTAATCAAAGAAAAGAAGGCTAACAACTTGACAATTCAGGGCAACACTGAAGAGATTTCAGTAGGGCATTGGGGATGAGCTGGAAGAAGGAAAAGATAAGGCAGAAGTAATATAATTATAGTTCAATTAAAATAAATAAACAAATAAAAATCATATCAGGGATTTTGTATGCTGACTCCCCCTTTTTACTTTTAAATATTATTTTCACAATGTTTCTTCGTTATGATAGTCTGGCTTATTTAAATTTGCATTTCTATGAGTCATGTCATTTATTTTATCCTTAAGCCTGTTAAATCAATCTTGGAGGCAAAATGGACAATTAAAAAAACAAAACAACAACAACAACAACAACAAAAACCCTATGACATTGACATTGATCCAAACCAGAAAGACAATGGGTCTAAGGCTTCAATAACAACTAAGACAGAGAAGGAAATTAATCTCTAAGAATTAAAAGCAGTAAAAGAGAATGATTCCTAAAGACTAACCCTACGATTCCTTCTTTCTGAAGGTGAAGCCTGAAACTCTTAGACCCTACCATGTGGTCAGTGTCTCAGTTTCAAAGATGTGCCAGCTAAGTAGACAGGCATAAAGACAGGCATGAAGTCATCCTCCATGCCTGCACTGCCCCACTTGAATCCTGGTCTTCTTACACAGCCTGCACTGCTTCCCTGTTGGTCTAAGACTAAATCAAATTGAGTCTTTACTTCCTCTGATCTTATTTAGCTCCTACAGTCAATGTCCTCCTGGTACCCCCTCACCATTCATCACTTAAAATCAGTCTGCTGTAGCACCTGAAGCACATGTAGCTATGCCTGTGAGATGCTTGTTTGTTTGTGTGTTTGTTTGTTTTTCCCCTTCAAGGTGTTTGAAGCTGCCCAGAAAGTATTGGTTTCTAGAAAAGCACTCAGCCAAAGATAAATGGAATTTGGTGGGTTGGCATCCTAGCTTCTATCTATGCATGGATAGCTCTGATGCACAGTCAAGTTATCTGCTGGGACCAAGATCCAGTTGTCTGCACTTAGCCTACTCACTGACCTATTATGTACTGAACTCCATCATTCTTAGAAAATTTTGAGCAGTGTCTCCTATGTAAACTGCTCACATAGGCTAGGGTGTATGTCACTAGTAGCAAAACAGATGCTACTAACTGTAAGGTGATTACAATCTATACAAAGTTCCTCTGCTGTGTTTTCTTTGTGGACATTTTTGCATATGAATTAACATCAATTCATCTGGATTAAACAACTAGTTCAGTAGGTGAAGTGCTTGTCTCAAAAACCTTGAAGACTGAGTTTAGATTCCCAGAATCCACTTAGATGGATGAAAGATAATAGGTTGATTGATAACAGATAGATAGATGATAGATATGATAGATAACAGATAAAGATAGATGACAGATTGATAGATACATAGATAATAGACACATACATACAAGCATACATACACACAGATAGATAGATAGATAGATAGATAGATAGATAGATAGATAGATAGATAGATAGATGATAGACAGATGATAGATACATAGTTATGAGAGTTTATCCATTCATCTTATGGTAGATATTTTATGGTTTATGACCACTTGGATACTAGCAAAAACACACACCCATAAACTAAAGATATTTTTAGTCCATTTCCTAGATGGGAATGGTTTGTTTACTATGGTGAGCACAGTAACTGAAAACTGGATCACAGATGCCTCGTCCCTGACTTTTTTTTAGGAAGACTGTAGAGCACCAGTGATTGAAAGTAACTGAGAAGCATGTGAAGATTTGTTAGCTGGGGTAGAAGATTTACTATCTTGAAGGTGCACTCAAGCAACCCCTAAAACCAGAGGCATGCCATGCTTTGCAAAGGGGGTGGGGGTGCAGGGTGGGGGCGGGTGGTGCTTTTTGTCTCAGAATCTCTATGGAGAAAAAATAAAAAGATGATAAACCAGATCTCCTGGAGGAAGCCTCCTGGTTCTTCTAGCACGAAGAGGAACTCAGCCAAAAGTCTTTAGGCCAATGGCAACAATTTTCTGATCTGTCTGTTGCTGATTGACGCAGTAGTTTGAATTTATATCACTAATGCTCTCTGGGATACATTGTCATCTTAGAATGCAGAGAGAAGAAATCATACATGTGCATTCTAACAATACAATCATGGAAGCAATTTATTTTCAACATTAGTTTGGAGTGGGGCCTTTATGCAGCCAGAGGTTTAATAAATACATGGATATGAGACTGCATTTTTCACTTAGGTTCATCAAACACAGAGAGATTTCCCATTATGGAGACAGAAGGTTTGGAATCAGGCTGGGGTTTTCCTTGCAGAGATTAAAAAGACAGATGCTGTGCTCAGGAGGGGGAAAGGGCCTTTATAATCAAGGAATTAGGATTTGTTCCTCAGTCTTCAGTTTAGGTTCGGTCTCCGTATGCAGGGTCATTTCATATCCAACCAAAAAATTATTCCTTCCGTTTCCTGTGTATCATCAAGCCAGAGTTACCAAGTTAGTGAATCTTGGAGAAGATAGCCTCTTCAGGAAATGAAAATGTCTAGCTTCTCAGTGTCTAATTCCATTCTTCAAATGCATACATGTGAGTATGTATACTTTTGGTAGCTAGCACCTCCACAAAAATCGTAGTTCAATCCTAGAAAGTTACACAGAGTACTCTTTACCCACCTTAACAGCCTTGGGTGCTATGTCACCCAGATGATGGCAGGTCACTTGTCTAACTGGCCTGCTCTGTTATGAGTGTATAGAAATCTGACCACAAAATCAGTTATTTTATATCCAGTTACATGAAGGATTCTGCTTTTGTTTATATATTTACTTGGGAATCCCAGAATGTTGGGGGAAAAGTCTCAATTGTAGGATCATTCCTAAAATCAGGGATGAAGAAACACTACCTTCTTGCATTGTGAAAATTGTCTTAAGAGCTTATTTGGCACAAAGAAAAGAAGGAATGAGAGTCTCTGAAAATATGGCTTCTTGGAAGGTGATTGCTTTATTTCTAGAAATTCGTGTGTCATTATTAAGTCATCTGTCATTGAGAATGAGTCACATTTTTCAATTTGAATTACCAGCTCTTTGGGATAAGGAAATAAACAGCTCCTGACCAGAAAAAAAAACAATCAAAATCAGGTAGAGAAATTAAAAAGAAAAAACAAAACAAAGCAAAACAAAACAAAGAACAACAATGACAAAAACACACCTCAAGTGTTGCAAGAGTTCAAGAGTTAAAATAGTTTGTCCTGAGAAGGTGCCATAAATATTCTAAAAAAATGTAGGTGTGGGAGTAGATATGATCAATATACATTGTATAAGTGTATAAAAGTAATCTATAATGTATATAAAATATATCAAAAATAAATGAAAACTATTAATGTAAAAATGTCCTGTGTGTATTCATTTACTCCAGATTCCTTGTGTTCAGTTCTGTGCCCTGGTGAGAACATCAGCAGAAACCATGATACTTGAGAAAGTTCTTCCTGTCTTTAGAGAATAAATCAGAATTTCACTCATGCATGGGGCCAGAATGAATAATATTAATAAAGAGTTTTGAAGAATGGCCACCTCACACAATCACAATTATTCAATTTAAAAAAAATCTTCGGCCTATATTCAATACCATATCTTCCCATAACAACACTGAACAGAAATTTACATTGCAGTATGTCATTCAAATGTTGTGATAAGAAGTAGAAAGATCTGTGGCTTTTCCACACATGGCTAACTCTTCAGATCCTCTCGTAAGAAGTAAAAATATAAATGTTTAAGGTATTTATAATGAGCTAATGTTTGTCTAAACAACAACAACAATGTATGGAGTCCTGCACTGCTATCTCAGAATGTGATCTTATTTGGAAATAGGATATTTACAGAAACAACAAACATGGCACAGGAGAATTTGAGTCACAAAAGACAGATAGACATTGAGGAAAAATGGGGAGGAGACATCTAAGATGATGGCTAGGTGAGATGGATGCCCAGACCAAGAAACACCTAAGCATACTTTCATCCAGGAGAGCAGCCTGGACCACACCCCTCCCTGGTACCTTCAAATCCAGACGGAACCTTGAACTTGGACCAAAGTGACCACTAGAAAGGGAAAACAAGAATCTCCAGTTGGGCCAGGCTACTCCGTGTGTAGTACTTGGCTACTCAGTGTCTACTACTTGGTTACTCAGTATGTAGTGATTGGCTACTCAGTGTGTGGTTCTTGGTTACTCCCTGTGCAGTGATTGGCTACTCGGTGTGTAGTACTTAGTCTAGGTGGCACTAGGGAATTACTCCAGAGCTTTCCTGGAATGCCTTCTGAAATTATTGAAGAGATGATGCTATGAAAAGTCCTTCACAGGCTCATGTTGTTTCTCTGAAAAGTTTCTCACAGGCTCATGTGTCAAGTACTTGGTTCCTAGGATGTGGCTATATGTTTAGAAGTTCTGTACATTTTAGGAGAGGATCTAGCTAGGGAAAGGAATTCCCTAGGGCCATGTCTTCAGGATGTTCTTTTGTCCTGGGATCCTTCCCCCCTCAATTCCCCATGCTTCCTATCTGCCAGGCTATGAATAGCTTTCTTCAGAGCTACTGCCACTATGATGATCTTGCCTCACAGCAGACCCCACATCAACACAGCCAAGCTCAACTGTCCAACATCTCAAAAACCATGAACCAAAAGGAGCTATTCCTCCTTCAATCTATTTTCCTTGCGCATTTGGTAACACTAAAGTAGGTGGCAGAGGAGAGCTGAGTGGATTCTGTGAGCTGATTGTTAGCTATTCTAGTACAATGAATCCTCTTTCAGAGATGGTCCAAAGGTCAAAGGTAATATTTTTCACCAGACTGGATCAAGCCCCACTCTGGTTACAACTACAATGAGAGTCTCCTTACTTTTACTTTGTAGTGTGAAAGGAGGAAAAATGAATACAAACAAAATCCACCCTAAGGTCTTCTGCAAATCAGTAGGTTCATAGAGTGCTTAGTGACTGCTGATCACTGAATAAAATGATCTGAGCACAATCACAGCATCATTCCCTAGAGCTGACTCCCACCTTTGGCCTACTATCCTCTATTTCCTCTCTTTCGATGCCTTCTATTATGTCCTGGTGTGTAGCAATGGCTATTTGAAGCTCAGGTCTTTGGCTTGGATTATATAATTTTCTGGAAAAATGAAAAGTTCATATGTCTCTAAAGAACAGAATTATTTTCTCCTTACAAAAATAAAAATTGTGACTTTTTTCTTTTGTTTGCAGAAAAACATTTACCAGCTTGCATTAGCGGTTCCTTCCTTCCCTCTCTCCTTCCTTCCTTCCTCCCTCCTTCCTTCCTTCCTTCCTTCCTTCCTTCTTTCCTTCCTTCCTCTCTTCCTTCCTTTCTTTTTTGTTGTTTTTATGTTTTGAAAGAAGGTTCTCTTTATGTAGCCCTGGCTGTGCTGGAACTCAGTGTGTATGTAGATCAGGCTAGCCTCAAACTCACAGAGATCCACCTGCCTCTGCCTCCTGGACTAATGGTGTGCACCTCCTAGCTGAAGGTTTCTTTTTAACTGTGAATGTTATTCTGGTTCTTCCCAGAGTGAGATTTCTCCATTGTCAACTGTCAAGGAAACCAAGGTTTGTACCCAGAAGTGCTATATTTCTTGGTGGCCACAAAGCACTACAGTTTTACGTTTTGATTGTTCATCAGCACAACTGTGTCAACTGAAGAGGCAGATTAGTTTAACTAATTGAGCAGTATGAAAACTAATTATTAAATCCCAAATGATACCTGATGAAATTATTTTTCATGTTTTAATATTCAATGAATAATATATTTTCATTTTTATATTTAATAAAGAATTGAGCTTAAATAATACTTATCGTATAGACTATGAAATCGGAGACACTCAATTTGAGAAACTTGAGATTAAAATAATTTAATTGCATAAATTACAGGTCTAAGGTTTTATTCTTAAACCAATTTCCTCGAAGTCTATGTTCAAATTCCTTAATTCTATTCATGTTCCTGGCTAGTCTACAAAACAAAGCATTGGATCCAGGTGTAGTCTTGCATGCCTTTTATGCCAACTTTTGGGAAGCAGAGACAAGTGAGTCTCTGAGAGTTTGAGACCAGCTTGGTCTACAAAATGAATTTCAAACCAATCCAAAGCTATGTAGTGAGATTCTGTCACAAAAGGGAAAATAAGTAAAGATCGAAATAATAATAATTCTCCCTAAAGGGACTCTTAAAATGATCCAATATTATCTGCGATTCACATAGCCACAAATCAAGCCTGTGATTTAAAATATTGACAGAAGTTATACATATGAAAAATTAAAACATTCATAACATCTTCATTCAGTCCTCCTACCATGACAGGAATATTCCCTACAGAACCCTCACAAGTGGCTACTTTGCCACGGCTTGCGTAGCCTGCATAACAGCAGGAAAATCTTTTCCATTATAGGAGGACCTGCTACAAGCTAGAATGGCCTCAGCAACAAGAAAGCTGTTTCCAAAGAATGGAGCTATACAGAACAGGTCTGGCATTTCTTCCATGTACTAATTCTTTGACTTTTTAAAGAGTAACACACACACACACACACACACACACACCCCACAATGTAGCAAGTATCATTGTGTCTCTGATATGAAAACCTAATTTTAAAAGCCATAAAAAAGTTTATGTTGCTCATAAAATATGAAAATCAAATGAAGACTCAGAGGAGACCATAATGTGTTGAAGGTCACAGAGCTAATAGCTGACGATAGAAGAGCCAAGCTTGGGAGACAAGACCCTCAGATATCACAGGTCAGGCCTTTTAACTATACTTTACTTCTGAACAATTTCTTTTTAGTCCATTTTCATATTGAAACCTCCAAGACCTTCGTTGATCATTCTCCGCTATGGGAATTCTCTAAATACCTGTACTAGATTATAACAAACTCAAAGTAAACCGCAGGGACCAATCCCACCTGCCAACAATTCTGGACAATCTTACTGTATGCATCTCTGGAATGCTTTCTCCCTTCTGCCCACCCAAAAGACAACCGCATACCCTCTTCTCTCTGGAAGCCCATGCACTTCCTTTATAACCCCACTATCAGCGGATGATCATGTCTCAGACATGACTGACAAGAGCTCCCTCGCCACCCCCCACTGTACACATAAGAACTCAGCCCCCCCTCTCCTCTCCTGTCACATCTCTACACCACCCCTGCAGCTCATTTCTCCAGATCACCCTCTTGGAGCCTGTCTGACTCCTGTATTACCATCCCTCCCAGTACTTTGCTTCATTTCCATCAAAGCACAAGCAAGTACTAATGTATCCCAGTTTAAAAACAGTGAGGGACGGAGAGAAGGAAAAGAGGGAAAGAAAGAGAAAAGGAGGAAAGGAGAAAAGGAGGAGGGGAGGTTTTTAAAATTTTTTTATTGGATATTTTATTTACATTTCAGATGTAATCTCCTTTCCCCATTTGCCCCCAAGAACCACTTATCCTATCCCCCCTCCTCCTGCTTCTATGAGGATATGCCACCACCCCACCCTCTCACTCCCACTTCCCACACATAATTTCCCTTATACTGGGGCATCCAGCCTTCACTGGACCAAGGATTTCCTCACCCACCTATGCCTGACAATGTTATCCTCCCCTATGTATGCAGCTGGAGCCATGGGTCCCTCCCTATGTGCTCCCAGGCTGGTGGTTTAGACCCTGGGAGCTCTGGTTGGTTGGTATTGTTGCTCTCCTCATGGGGCCACAAACTCTTTCAGCTCCTTCAGTTTACTCTCTAACTCCTCCATTGGGAACCCCATGATTAGTTCAATGGTTAGCTGTGAGCACCCGCCTCTGAATGTATCAGGCTCTGGCAGACCTCTAAGGAGACAGCTATATCAGGCTCCTGTCAGCATGCACTTCCTGGCATCCACATCAAGGAGGGGAGTTCTTGTCCCACTCTACATTCCCAACAGTTTGAAAGGACAGTAACATTTCCCTGTCTCCTGTCTGTCCAACTCCCTCCAATAAACATTGGTCCAGAGCTGGCCAGTGAATGCTCTTACCACCCTGTGCTGCTTCCATAATTACCCACAACTTCACTTTGCTTCATCCCTAGTAATCTCATAGATTCCAGAAGCCTGCCATGGTGTTTTGATTCGGTTTTGATGTTGTTTGTTTGTTTGTTTGTTTGTTTGTTTTGCCTCATTACAATTTCATCTAGTGCTTCAGGACTCATTCCAAATGTCACTGTCTTGAAAAGCTCTTCCTCTGTCCCCTAACCCAAGTACAGTCTCCCAGCTTCTTTGTCCCATTGCTGTCCTTGAAATGTCACACTCTGTAAATGCCCCGTTCATTTGTCACCTTGTATCTTTTCCCAATGGAATAAAGAGCTAAAGTCTTACTTGTCTCTTAATCGAGGTGCCACCAATGTCCCATGCAACATCAATGACACAGGGTACACTCAGTAAGTGTTCATTGAGAATTTGTCCTGACCTTAGTCGTTGCTTTAGAGTCAACACATTCACTATCAAGCATCATTCATTAAACTGGTTGTAACCTGTAATTGAATGTACAATAGCTTTAAAAAAAATAACTGCCCAGTGTGCACAAGGCTAGAGTATGTTTTGAGTGACCCAAGAGTACAAGGGTGGCACAGCTCCTTCCGCCCTGCTATGAAATAAAAGGACAAGAAGTATCCAGAAATTGTGTGTATATTCTTGAAAGTCTGAACCTATAGAATTGTAATTTTTAGCTCTTTGGGATATATAATAAGGATCTGTGATGAATAGCCACAGTAAACAGAAAGGCTATGGGAACTGCCAAAACTACAGAATTCCTAAGGAGCTGAGAGCAATCCTGTGTGAAGAAGGGTCTGAATCAGGGCAGATTTTGAGCAAAACTGTGACGAGTGCATTAGATATTGCCAATCACACACAGTAAACAAAGGCCTGTCACGGCAACGCTGAACCACTGAGAATAGGCCAGGGTGTTTCTGTGAGCATTCCTCCTTACCCACCCATAGTCTAATGCAACGTTTAAGCTCTGCAGCATTTCCAGGTCCTCGGTGCTTTTTAGGTATTAAACTATATACTAGAGATGTTTAGGTAGACACCGAAGGACTGTCTCACTCTAGAATAAGCACACTAAGGGCAGACTAAAAGAGGACACTTTCAGAAGCATTCTGAAGAGTTAAAAGCCATTGTATTTCATTTAAGATGCTGTTATTTTGAAAAAGGAAATCAGTGTATGAGAGCTGATTTCTGAGTGGTTCCAATATCAGTGATTTGGGACAAGCGAGTCCAAAGAATGAAGCATCCTTAATGTAATTACACATCCATTGCTTGTGATGTATGACCATGTGAAGCATTACTAATCCCCAAACAGATACCTGCCGGGAGGACCGTGGCAACAGCTGTTTGGTCCACAAGAAATGAACCAAGTGAATTCAAAGTACTGAGGGCATTCAACAGCCGAATTCCCAGAGTCAGGCCCTGTCCACTAAGCCCAAGATTTATTAGGAATTAAAGAGGATTCCATCCGAAGGTACATTTGTTTCCAGCATAAATCACCCTGCCAAGTCATTTGTTATTGTAATAACCTTTCTCAGCATTTCTATTATTGGAGAGGACTTCTTTTCAAATGAAAAATGACGTAGCTGATTACTTGCACGGGACTTGGCGTCACACTCATTTTGGCTTCTTCTTCCAGGCAGTGAGAGGGCCAAGGGAAGGCCTTTACATCCTTGCATGCATATCGATTAAAGTTAATGGAGTTCATGGGTTTATTATGCATTGGGGAGTTAAGAAACAAGCCAGTAATGATGGAAGCTGTGCCAGTGTTCTCAGTATACCCAAGAAAGCTTCGAGCTTTCAAGTACTAAAAATAGTTAAAACTATCTCAGAAACTGTTTACATCCAGCAAGGGTAATTATATGAGCCTATAACTCTTTCCATCATATTAAGATACTTTAATAACCTATACTTTATTTATATCTAGCTGCTTAGTTTATTAGTGCTTATTATAGGATATGTTCTTAATTTTATGTTTTACAAAACAATTTGAATAATCAGAATTACTTTTGTGAATCTTCTTCCACTTGCAGTAAGATGGTTGAATTATAAAAAGCCATTTTCTAAACATGCTAACAGGTGCAAGAAAGATTGACAGAGCCAGACGAGAAAGTATTCTTAATGCAGGCTTTCCAAGATTTTAAATGGAATTTCTTTAATGAGTGCATATCATTTTTAACGGGCCCGATTTACTACTCAGGGGATGCAGAACATAAGATATAAGAGTCTATTCTATTTAACAATAACCATAATCAGAATTATGTGAGACATAGATTTGTACATAAATGAGAATCAGCCAGAATGAGAGATCGGTTATCCAAAACTGATTGGAAAGGAAACATCGGCAGAAGATGCGAAGTAATGGAAAACAGCAATTTTGGATTATTGAAGATAAACTAAACTTATCACAATAGCTATGGAGGGGCCTGGGCCCATGAAGGTAGTGAAGGTTTTAATTATTAAGCCATTCAGTGTGCATAAGACTAGGGCTTTGTTTCAGCTGATCTTGTTAATTCTACTAATATCATCCTAGGGATTTGTTGTGTGGGAGCCTATTGTTAAGTATACACAAAGACAGAAAAGGCAAGGACAGGCCCCATTCAGAGGAAGCCATCTTGTCTAGAGGACCAGCACCCATAAAAACTGAAGCAAGGACCCATCCAGTGTCCCAAAGAAATCTCCCTCTTGATTGGCATGTGGTATGGTTATTTTTTAAATTGCTACATGTGAATCACCCAAATTCTTTCCAATTGTACTCTCAATCTGTCTAACCAAAAGGAATGTTACCTGAATAAGGTTCCCAGAACTGAAGTCTGGGGCGAGGCCTCTAGGAAGTAAGTTGCCTTTAAGAAGTTCTGAACATAAATTGAATTACCAAGAATTCTATTCATTGAAAAACACATTATATTGCATCATGTCCTTTTCAAATAGAGTGAAACTTGCTTATATTAAATTTCTAGGAACCCAAGGAAAAAATTTGATATAGGATGGAATTTGATATACTCTAGAAATATTACATGTGCGTGTAATAGACCTGGATTTCCAATTTGATTGCTATACGCAGGGATTCAATACAGATGGGTTTAATATTGGGGGGGGGGGGTTCATTGGATTTGCATTTGCATTTTTTAGGACATATACAGTATGTGTTTGCTCAAAGTAAAAATCATATTCCTTCCTAAGACTAGGAAAAGTAAATATCCATGGGAACAGGACTTCCTGGAGGAACTGGACCAGATGAAACCAGTGTGAGCAGTCTGGCTTCCACTTTACACCCCTTTAATATTAACTGAGCTGACTGGAATTTAGACTACTGAATTCTGGCCGGCCATCTTTCTCTCTTCCCCAGACCTGTAATTTTTTAGCTTATAGCCTCTCTATTCCCTTCCATTACTTAGCATTTTAATATCCACTGAGTTGGGAGCACACTAAGAAGGGAATAACCAAACCTTTCAACATGTGAAGACATTCTCTGTGACTAAGAAAGTCTCGCCTTGGAAAAAATTGTAAAAGTGACCAAAGGTAGCAACTGCTATAACATGGAAATGAATCATTGTTTTAACATGTAAATAATCATCTCTTCCCATCATAGCCATGGAAACCATCAATTATTATACAAATTATTGTACAGCTGTACAAATTTTTTATTGTCTAACATTTTTCTCTTGAATTCTGAGCCTATAATCTTCTTCTTCGTCTGGACATGGGTTGGAGGGAACCTGTGATCATTTCAAATCTTCCTTCGCCATGAAAGACTCTGGCACAGATATGTTATGGCATTACCTTTAAATTCTTTAAATTATAGTTATTTTCTACTGACACATAAAAGCAAAATTTATGCCCATCAGTGGGGAAATGGCTATTTTGATACACATATTCAATGTGCGATGCTTGGGTTGGTTAAATATGTCATCTCCTTGAAGATTTAGTGTTTTTCCTCAACAACTCCCTAAGTCTTTTCTTCTAGATTTCTGGAATGCTTGGCACATGGTTGTTCACTCTGTTCTCTGTAGGGTATAACATCGCAGCAGTGCGTCTTACTTCCATCATTCCAATCATCAACTGTCAGTGTTTATTACAATGGAATGAGTGAGAGAACAATGCATTTATTTGCTCTTACAAACCTTTAGGGACTTCAGCAAACATGTTCCTATTTTAATCTATTATATTTTTATTACAATTATTGTGTGTGTGTGTACATATGTGCATATTTGTGATACAGTTGTACACACATGGAGGTCAGAGGACAGTTTGCAGGAGTCAGTTCTCTCCTTTCACCACATGAGTCCCAGGAAACAGAGCATTAAGTGCCTTGAACGACCAAGCCATCTTGCCAGCCACAAACATGCTATATTAAATGGGAGAACCAAAACCAGCCAAATTATGGACTTCGTATTACACATCTCTGTAATTCCATTTCTATATAGCTTAACCATACACTTGTAAATTCTACTAATTTTGCTCTATATTCTATGTAATCAAATATAATAAAATAAATAGAAAAATAACAAAGTGGCTTCCCAACGGATTATGAACTCTGAATTCTTTGCTACTTCAAAAACAATCAAGAAGTCATGTGGACTTTCAATGTGATACCCATATTTTTCCTCTTGAAATATTTTATAGAGTTGCCACAAAAATTAGTTTCCTCATTAAAGCATAACCATATACTTCATTACCATAAAGCATATAGTACATGCTTAGTGCATTAACCTCTTGGAGATAGGGGTGTGTCCTGGAGACTCAGTAGTGTATATGCATAGCCACCACCGTCTAAGGCTTGCCCCACATCTAGGATAACTAAACAGCAAGCCACACATGCCTCAGGATAAAGGTGAATATTGTCTAACATAGTCATAAGCTTCTAACCTTGTAAGATTTGTTTTGCCCATTTGTGATCACCATCACGTCCCACTTGGTTCTAAAGTATTAACATTGTAGATGGCAATATGACGTCATAATGCCAGTTAGCCATGCCTATATGATGCAACTCAAAAATCTGTGAGGAATAAATCAGTTAGCTACAGTAGATGATGACCCCATGGAGATGAAAAGGACACCTGTCATTCCTCAGCCTACTCAGCTGGGTCCACTAGCGAGACTTTAATCGTCACACTTGGAATGGGCAGGAGGATCTCTATGAGTCTGAGACTAGCCTAATCTACAAAGCAAGTTCCAGGCCAGCCTGAGTGACATGAAATAAAAGTAATTGTCAACAGCTATGTATACCTCATCTTCAGATGTATCAGAAGGACTCAGACTTGACAGACACAAGCACATGAATGTGTGTTGAATAAACAATGTGCCTTGTACATAGGCTCTGGGAGAACCTTCTAATGACTCTCTCTTCTTCCAACTACCACCTTCATTCCCACCTCACCCAAAGCCATAGTAGCTGCAGCAGCCAAAACATGAGCTTTTCTAGTGCTATCAAAACACTGCTGATATAGGTGAAGGAGGTGGGACTTTGCCTGTGAAAATATTCGGTTCTGTAAGTCTTAAATAAATAGAATAAGACAAAGACTGATTCCGGGTCTCGCAAAGTGACTTCTCTGTTCAGGGTACAGATAGCCCTGAGCAAACATTGGGAGGACATTTGTCATTTCCCAGCTTTGGAAATATCTTTAAAGCACTTTCATTTCCCTAGAGTGGGGTGTCAATCATAAGTATCAGCCAAGAGGGATTAATCAAAACATACACAATATCCCCAGGTTTGTCTAGCAGACATAGAGAAGTGGGGCTGAGACGTGCATTTTAGCTAAGACCCTAGAAACTGGGATGAAGAAGAAAGCATGAGGAGAACCAGTGTCCACTGACTGGGAGCTTCCCAAGAACTACAGAGAAGAAAGGATGGTAGAGAACAAGAGAACAGACAAAAATGATGTCTTCGGTGATACTCCTCTAAGCCAAGTAAGAGGGGAGACTCAGTTATTTGTGTGGACACTGGGCATCAGCTTTATAGAGTCATACCACAGTCCACTACTTACCAAGTGACTATGGGCAATCCAATTCACCACCCCACCCTGAGCTCAGCTTCGAAGTGAAGATTATGAGATTAAAGGAGTTTAGCAAAAATTAAAAACTCAGCAGTGCCAACCACTACTTACTGAATAAATGTTAGATATGAAGTTTAAAAAGGGATCCTTTTTTAAAAAAAATTATAGACCTTTGAAGTGACATACATTGCTAGCAGCCAACACCAACCAATAGATACAGAGTGTTGGGATTCACAGTGTGGGTACAATATCAGCAACTAAATATTTGCAATGGTGAATATTTTAATACATATTCACTGAATCACAAAATGGTAGCTAGCCCAGCATTTTACCTGGGTACACAATTTGGAAATGAATCAGATAAAAAGCCCCCGTTCTTATATCCATGAGACAGACTCAATTCCCAAAGCCTTTGAAAAACAGGCAAACTATACACTGCGGGTTTTTCATTTTTGTCTTGTTTTAATAAGTCCTTTTGTAAATTCTCGCTGAGATCAGCGATCAGCGTCCTTAGGCTTTTTGGATGCAGTGTAGGTGACTCCCCTGCTGAGCTGGGAGTCTCCTGTGCAAATATGTACTTCATCAACCCTCTTCCCACTCTGTCCCCTGGTTTTCCTCTAACAGCAGGCAATCATTCACAGCCCCCTCTCACTGTTTGCAGCTTCTTAGTGCAATGCCATTCCCTTAGATTTTAAAGAGCAGTGCAATAAACAAAAATCTCCCAGAGTTATTTATTCTCTCATGAATATTTGAATTGCTGAGATACTACTTGGCTACAAGAAGTTGGTAAGCTTTGAGTTCTTCGCAACTTAGTCAAGTTCGAGGCTGCCTTGCAGAATTTTAAGCATGTTTGAAAAGCACGGAGAAGCTATCACTCTGCACATGGTAAAAATGGCAACTGCTTGAAGCCACCCATGAAGATGTTAAAGCTGAGCTCGTGGAGAGCCGTAGATATTTTCAGCATGGGCAGGAAAGAGCAAGTTTCCCTAAAAGAAAACACATTGACAACAAGGGAACAGGTTGCTTCTATTGTCAATGCCCTAACGACTTTCTTAAATTAGCTTTGTAAGAGAACCCTTTCTGCATGCTTGATGACGCTCAGACCACCCAAGTTAATTTGACCCAAATGTAATTTAAAAGATTCCATGTGT
Organism: Arvicanthis niloticus; assembly: GCF_011762505.2. NCBI lineage: Eukaryota > Metazoa > Chordata > Mammalia > Rodentia > Muridae > Arvicanthis > Arvicanthis niloticus. The sequence goes on from NC_047671.1 coordinate 20,520,634, forward strand.
CTCAGAGATTTGCTTATGTGAAGACTGAATCTTATCTTCTCTTCTCTTCTCTTCTCTTCTCTTCTCCTCTCCTCTCTTCTCCTCTCCTCTCCTCTCCTCTCCTCTCCTCTCCTCTCCTCTCCTCTCCTCTCCTCTCCTCTCCTCTCCTCTCCTCTCCTCTCCTCTCCCTCTTCCTCTCCTCCCTCTCCTCTCCCTCTTCCTCTCCTCTCCTCTCCTCTCCTCTCCTCTCCTCTCCTCTTCTCTCCTCTCCTCTCTTTTCCTCCTCCTCCTCCTCCTCCTCCTTCTTCTTCTCTCTCTCTCTCTCTCTCTCTCTCTCTCTCTCTCTCTCTCTCTCCTTCCTGTCTTTTTTGGAAGAAAGAACTTAAGAGGAAGGAATCCTTGCCTCTGTGTGTACATGTTTTTGAAAAGATCTTCTATTTAATCACAATCTAAGGCACTGGGCCATGACAGATTTGGGGACTGAATGATCCTGTCACAGGGGTCATATATCAGATATCCTGCATAACAGATATTTACATTATAATATTACATTAAAACATTAGCAAAATTAAAGTTATGCAGTAGCAACAAAAAATAATTTTATGATGGGGGGTTCACCACAAAATGAGGAACTGTATCAAAGCATTATGGAGGTTGAGAACCACTGCTCTAAGGTAACACTTAAAGTGGGTGAATTATATAATCTCCATTATTCATTGTGATTAGCCTCAAATACAAATCAATGGCTAGGATTTACCCCTTGTCTGCATGGACCCTATTTCAACTGGAATCTACAGGAGTAACTGAGAAGACATGCTGACTATTAGGGAAGGTAGCTTTGTATCTCAGTCAACGAAAACAAAAATGAGGTTTTTTTACAAAACACTGCAGTCAAAAAAGGAGTGAAATACCCTATTACAACTTTCTGTTTTTAAGGACAAGGTGACTGAAGTCAAGACACCTCACCAGTGCTGTGTCTGCATTTTCTTCATACGCTGTGGGTCCTTCAGCGAATGTTTGAGAAAATGGAGGTGTGCCGGGCAGTGGCGGTGCATGCCTTTAATCCCAGCACTTGGAAGGCAGAGACAGGCAGATTTCGAGGCCAGCTTGGTCTACAGAGTGAGTTCCAGGACAACCAGGGCTATATAGAAAAACCCTGTCTCAAAAAACAAAAACAGTAAAAAAGAAAATGGAGATGTTTGTATCAAGGGATTTCTGATGGTTGGTTGGTTGGCTGGTTGGTTGGTTGGTTGGTTGGTTAGTTGGTTTTGTTTTCTATGGTGTTTTTTTTGTTGAGACGGAGTAGCTCCAGGCCAGTATCAAACTTGTCATTTTATTACATCCATGAGATTATGGGCACCTACTCTTTAATTTTCTTTTGCCTACCACCTTTAATGGGCAGTTTCGTGTTTTCTTATGTCTCAAGTCAAATCCATAGCATATATCTTCTAGAAATAAAAATTGGTTTGGTTTTGTTGAAACATGCCAGAATTTAAGGTTATAGTTTTGTTTTATTTTGTTTGTTTGTTTATTTTCTATATTTAAAGCATTTGTGGGGAAAACTTAACAACGTTAAGACCTGGAGTTCAAATTCTAAATTTGAATTCCTATTTGTCAGCAATTTCCTTTTGAACCATGAGAAAATTAGAAGCATGATGTATGATCACTCTAAGAGTTAAGTAGGATGACCTCTATGAAATGTAAAATGCATGGTAATGTAGAATGTGTAAGTGACTGGAGAATGATTTCTGCTGAGAAAGCTCTGAGGAGAGTCAACCACTGTCCTGGCCACAGGACAAGGATAAAAGTCTGTTCTCAATGTTTGGATGAAAGCTCAACAAAGTGAATCTCTCCAATGAGACAAGTTACTTTAGACAACATTGACAAGGATGAAATTAGAAGAAATTATAATCCAAGGAAATGGATGGGAAAAGTCAAATCAAGTACTCTGAAATCAACATTGTTGGACTCCATATACAAGTACCATCATGCAACACTGGTCTTCTCATGCCTGATCTGTTTTCTCTTCACGTAATGGCTTCCAGTTCTAGCCACACATTCAGAAATGATAGGGTTTCTCTCTTTTTATGGCATAATAGTATTTCATCATGAATACATACCACAAATTCTTATTCCAAATAAATAAAGAGATTAAAAAGTACTTAGAGAGATAGAGAGAGTGAGTAAGAGAGAGAGGGGGAGAGAGAGAGGAGAGAGAAAGAGAATCACATGTGTTGATCCTTTCTAAAACTGGTATTACAGTAAGTTGTGAACCACCCAACATGGTCCTTGCAGTCTAAGTCAAATCTGTAAGAACAACAAAGGCTCTTAAGCACCAAGCTTCCTCTCCAGCACTGTTTTGCACCCTTGCATATCTTTTTGGTACTGGTTTGCTAGGAGACAGCTGGATTATCATATCATCTCTGCCCGTACTGTGTGGTGGTATGTTGTATTGGAAGGAGTAAATTTGAAATATACACATCCAAACTCATGCAACCCTATGGTTGGAAATGAAGACGGTTTTCATTCGCTTTCCAGGTAATCATGGATTTTTGTTCTTTCAGTACCCTATGGTTGGAAATGAAGACGGTTTTCATTCGCTTTCCAGGTAATCATGGATTTTTGTTCTTTCAGTACCCACTGCTCAGCAAGAACAGTTTCCTGTTTCTTAAATCTCAGGTGCAATATGGAATATAAAGTAATATCAGTAGGATGCACGTTATTACATCAGCACCAATCGATCTGTCTTCTATATTAAATGGATTGCTTTCCTACGCATGATTTCTTATCTTCATGGGATAGTCATTTGGAAATTATTGGTTCCATGAGTTACACAGAACTTCCAAATGCTGACACATTAACCACAAGATATTTTTAATGCTGTATTTGTTAATATCAACACTCAAGCTCATCACAGAAGTGTTCAGAACCTGGGAAGCTGCCAAGTTCATGGCTTCAGAGAGAAGCTTTTCAGACTTCTAATTTTACTTGAAAGCTCATGTGTTCATCATAGGCAACAAATAATGTCAAATGATTCCCTTGGAGGGACAGGTTTGCTTCACTTGAGAAAGTGTCTGCCCAATACACAGTTCCTAATAACTCTGGGTTTCTTTACCAGTCTTTTTTTTTTTTTTTTTTTTTTTTTGTAAAATTGATGTTCTACAAAGGAAGTGGAAATATGAGTTCTCATCTTAGAGAATCCCATGAACATTTCTCTAGGTGGTTGTCACATTTTATTAAGCAACAGAAGTACCTTGTCCACTGTCCCATCTCAGGCAAAAGGTCATATCTTCAAGAGCCAAGACTTAATAAAGCCAATAACTTCTATTGCCTTGTTAGGACCATTCTTAAGAGCTGGAGAGATAGATCAGTGATCAAGACCCCCAGACACACTTCCAGAGAACCTGGATTCAATTTCAAGCAACCACAACTGTCTTTTAACTGCAGTTTTAGGAGATCTGATGCCCTCTTCTGGCGTATGCAGGTTCCAAGCATACAGGTAGCACACACACATCCATGCTTGCAAAACACCCATAAACAGAAAACAAATTTAATTCATTAAAATATACATATTTACATGAAACTGATTTTTTTCTTGCAAATTTATGACAGGAAGAAACACACGGAGCATAGGTGGACTTCTGTATCACTGCCTGGTATATGCTAGGGTCCAGCAGACTGTCCCATACTGGAGAATCACTGTTCTCTGTGTCTCTACATAAGTTGTAAAACCACATTTTCTATTCTTCATGAGAACTTCAAGAGATGAAATTCAATTAAGTGTTTTCTCCCCCCTTTAAATGGAAGCATGCTGATATGTCTCCGAATCTCTCCAGGTCTTGTTTTGCTTGCTTACTTTATATTTAAGTATTTATATGAAGCAGTTATATGATATAAACTCTTGCTGATTGCTTGATTGATTTTTTAAAAAGCTTAAAAAAAAACCCAACTGCGCATTAACAGGTTAGTATACACCTGGCTTCAGAGTTCCAAGTGCCTGAATCCAAAGTAGAGCTGCAGAGCTTAAAGGTGTCCAGGGCTGCTCAACTGGGTCCGAGAAACCACATCCTATCAGTACATATTTCAAGGACTGAAGGTGTTCATGCAAAAGATTTCTTGGGAAAGCACGTGCAAGCCACATTAGGAAGTACTGCAAGACTTCTATTTTGTAGGAAGGAATCTAGAACAATCCCTTATATTCTTGGGAGGCTGCCTTCTTTGTAAGAGAGGAAGGATTTATCCTATCTCAAGTTTAAGGACACACTCTATGGCAGTGGGGAAAGCACGGTGGCAGGAGTGGGCCGAAGCTGTGGGGAGAGGAACATTATCTCATCTAAATAGATCAGGAAGCAGAGAGAAGTGAATAACATGCTTAGATGGTTTTCCTCACTATGATTATTCCCATATTCTAGTCCATGGGATAGTGTCACTCAGATTTAGTGGGTACTGCTTCCTCAGCTACCTCACCCATGTAGCCAGTGGTTCTGCTAGGTGATTCTAAATCAAGTCAAGGTGATAGTGACAACTAACTGTCACAAGTCTTGACACCTGACTCCTGAATACACTACTTTAAATCATTGCATCCCACCTCTGGCCTCTAACGTCTCAAAATCATCACCCAAAACAAAAAATGTAGACTCTAACTTTGGAAGCCCTCCATTGTCTTTACTGTGTCAATATTACAACTTCAAAGTTGAAAGTCTCTTCTGAGACTCAAGGCAAGCTCTTGCTGTTGTCCATTATAAAATAAAAAAATCAAGTTATGTATTTCTAGTATACAATGGCACAGCATACACATCCTCATTTCAGTTGGGAGGGAGAAGGATGGTACCCAAACAAAGCAAGATCGAAACCTGTCTGAGCAAACACCAAACCTGTATCTCCACGTCTAGCATCTAAATCTTGTGGCAATATCATCTGGACTCCAACACACCTCAGTTTGAGTTCTGTCACCTGCAATATGTGTAGCCTCTTTTTGGGCCATTTTCACTCAGGAATAAAGTCTTCTCCCTGGACATTCCATGAATTTGGCATCTCCATATCCTTAGGTCTCCATAGCAACTTTGCCTTCCCTTTCATACTTCATACAGTGATCTCTCAGGGTCTCCTTATAAGTAACTCCTGCCAGACATGGCTTAGCTTTAGTGGCCTTTTGGAACCTTGGTGCAAGTCCCCATGACTTTATAACACTTCCATTTTGTCTGCCAAGTCAACACCATATGGACAATATTGTCCAATTCTGCTATCAGCTTGAGATGATGTGGTCTAGCCTACTTCTACAGCTGCAGTGGATTCTGTAGGTCTTCGTGGCTGAACCTGAGGAAGCCCTGTTCTCAGATGGTTGTTTTTGAGCAGCAAGCCTTTAGCGGCATTCTCACTTCCGGCTCTCTCCTTTTAATGTTGGACACTTCGGTGGATATGGAGTACTCTCAGGGTGCGTGTGTGTGTGTGTGTGTGTGTGTGTGTGTGTGTGTGTGTGTGACTATTAAATCTAAGAATAATGACCAGTAACCATAACAGAGCTTAGCTATATCTGGAAATTTCATCTTATTACTTCATTAGTTGATTTATGATTGTTTTAGCCTAATTCCTGATAGAGTCTTTGTTCCTCTGTGAAACTACATGAGCCTTTCACTGTCTGCTTTTCTCCAAGATGTTTGGTTTTCTGGATTACCATTGGAACAACCCAAAGAACTCTACTTAAGTATCTTGTGGCTTCTTCAGTACTCAACTTCAGAATTTGCATCTTCCTCCCACAAACCATTTCTAAAGGCCTACAAACCCACGTGGTCAGGCTCAATCATAGCAATGATTCCACTTCTTGGCACCAATTTCCTGTATTGGTGAGATTGCTCTTCACTGTGACCTGAAACCATGACAACAAACAACTTCAGGAAGCAAGGATTTACTCAAGCTTACAGTGTGAGGGTACAGAACCATCATGGTGGGGAAGGCATCACTGAGTGGGGATCAGACACCACTGTGATAGGAAGTTTTACACATCTGAATAAATGAGAAAGGAGGGGGCAAGAGGAAGAGAGAGACAGAGACAGAGAGAGTCAGAAAAAGGCAAAAGCATGGATACCAAGAGCTATAGACACACACAGAGAGAGACAGAGATAGAGGCAGAGATAGAGACAGAGAGGGGGGATAGAGGGAGAGAGAGGAGGAGAGAGAGACAGAGACAAAGAGAGGCAGAGAGAGGGGAGAGAGGAACAGAGACAGAGAGAGACAGAGAAAGGGGGAGAGGGAGAGAGACAGAAAGAGGAAGAGAAACAGAGACAGAGACAGACAGAGAGAAGGAAGGAGGGAGGGAGAGAGGGATGGAGAGAGACACACAGACAGAGTAAGAGACAGAGGGAGAGAGAGACCAAGAGAGAGGAGGAGAGGGAGAGAGAGCAAGAGAGAGACAGAGGGAGAGAGAGAGACAGAAAGATTAGTGTTTCTGGGAGACTAGTTTTAAGGCAGTATTTTAAAAACTAGATGTAAAAACCCTCTGTGTATCTGAAATGATGGACATAGTGGGAATAATAACCAAAGGCATCAGAAGCAAGAGGATACAGAGATGGAGATTGAGCAGCACACAGGGGTTTGGGAAAGAGCAGACAAACGCCTGTTTGCCAAAGGCTCCCAAATTTGCCATGGTTTGTCTGCTTGTTTTCACATCTGTGCACTGAAATAGATGTGGCCAGAGTGCAACCCAGTTGGAAACATTTAGTGGGTTTCATTACTGCGGAGTATGTACATGCCTGAGTGTTTCCTTATGCTTGTTGAGGGCAGGGAATAAAACCTAATATCCTCAGAAATGCTGGCGGATGCGATGAAAGCAAGTGCACAGGTGTACAGAGACATCTGTGTGCATTTTCTAGATGGTGATGGGCTTCAGACTAAGATGCTGTCACTATCAGCTTCTATTTGTCCATCAATTCGGGGCATCCAGGTACCTGGACAAAACATCATTTTCATAATTTCTTGTTCAGTTCAGTTGGAGAGTAAAAAGAAACACCTGCCATCTGTGGTAGAACAGACATGTAGGGAGACTTATGGTGAGAAGATCAGGAGTTCAAGACCAGGCTATGCTATATAGTGAGACAGAAGGCCAGGAAGTAAAGGAAGAAAGGAAGAGAGGAAGGAGGAGGCAGGAAAGGAAGGAAGAAGGGGAAAGCAGAGAAGGAGAAGGGAAAGAGAAGGGAAAGGAAAAAGGAGGGAGAAAGGGAGGGAGGGAGAGAGAGAAGAAATGAGAAAGAGTGAGGAAGGAAAAAGGGAGGGAGAAAGAGATAAGGAAGGGAGAAAGACAGGAAGGAAGGAGGGAAGGAAGGAGGGAAGGAAGGAGGGAGAGAAAGGAAAGGAAGGGAAGAAGAAGGAGGGGGCAGGAAAAGAGGAATGGAGAAAGAGAGGAGAGAGGAAGGGAAGAAGGGAAGAAAGGAGGAAGGGAGGAAGGGAGGGAGGAAGGGAGGAAGGGAGGGAGGGAGGAAGGGAGGGAGGGAGGAAGGGAGGGAGGGAGGGAGGAAGGGAGGAAGGGAGGAAGGGAGGAAGGGAGGAAGGGAGGAAGGGAGGAAGGGAGGAAGGGAGGAAGGGAGGAAGGGAGGGAGGGAGGGAAGAAGGGAGGAAGGGAAGAAGGGAGGAAGGAAGATTTCAAAAGGAAATATTTGCTGAATTAGATTCCTTTAGGCTGAAATGATTACTTCTGTAACATGAAGCCAGGGCATAGCTGCTTATTAGGTGGTGCAGATGGAGCAGCTGTCTGCAGAATGAGACTGGCCTTAAAAGGGATTCATGCTGTGCTAGAACTGTGAAGGTTGGGACTGAAGCAGCAAGGACAGTGGAGACTTACAAAGAAGCACAGATGTCCCGTTCAGGGCGTGCGATGAATCACTCCATACCACCTAAAAAAATAGAATAATGTATGTTTTTCTAACCCTCACATAAACATGGTGGCTACACAGTAAGTGACATTTTAGGAAATAATTGGAATTTCTCCCCACAATAAGTGTTAGGATTTGCTGAAATCCACTTGAATGCTTATCCCAGGAAACCATTTGCTGAGGGAACTAAAAATCAGTTGGATGAAAGGACATGAAGCCACCACAGTGATTGGAGCGGTGTATTTAGCCCACTGTCTCTTTAAGTGGTCTTTGACAAATTCATTCAGATCATCTTGGTTACGACTTATTCCAAAGACCAGGAAACAGCTTGAAGGCCCTGCAGGCCAGTGACAGCCAATCATTCCTGACATGTGAGAAAAAGGCAAAAGAGTGGGACAGGAAGAAGAGCTTCAGGGAACTCGGCTTAGTCTGATCTTACTTATACTATCATTAGTGATCCAAGATAGGAGTAAAGGGCCTGCTAATTAAATCTACAAATGAGAATAGACTGGAAGATGTAAATATGCTTAAGTACACAGAAGTGACATGAAGGCTCCTTGAGCCGCTCTTGGCAGGCTGAGTTTGCATTGCTCCTGAACCTTCTAGAAGGAAATGATGACTGAGAAACAGTGAGACTGTTGTGTGTGCTTTTGGTTCTTCTGATCTTTCCTTTATTCTCTTGGTTTCTGTTGTAGCCATGAGATTGATGCCTGTCTTAATACCAGCAACATTGTACCTTAAGACCTGGGTTGCCAGCTCTGCCTAGGGTTTCACTTTAGGCTTAGGAGCAGAACGAGCCAGGAGAAACAGCTCTCATCAGATTGATAGAAGTGGATAAATAACCCTAACTCTTTGCCCCATCATTTAGGTAATTGATAACTCACAGAACTCTCTTACCATGGAGCTATGGTTAAACACATAGGAACTTACTTGGCTTGAGGTCATGACCTTTGATGGTTTCCTTCCCATCCCTGATATTTCCTAGCCAATCTATAAATATAGAATGTGTTCAACTCCATAACTGAGGAGTTATCTCAAATATTTATCTGCCTTTCAACTCAAGGCAGTTGTTGACTGTTTTGTGTGCGAAGCATTGAACTATGTAAGATTAAATAGTGGCCCACAATAAGTTGGCTTGACTGGCTAAATAACAAATGTCAAACAGAGTTACTACCTGAAATATCCATATGTCTGCCATAGAAGAGAAGGGAATGTTGGGCTCTAAATCTTCAGCCCACCCAAGAAAGCACAGGTCATTCTGTTTACCACATACTTCTCTGGCTTTCCCCTTGAGAATTCTCAGATCTAATGATACTCATCATGACTTGCCTTAGTGAGGACTGTACCCCAGTCCTTTGCTTTTAAATTGGGATGAAAAACCAAATCTCATTCCTGGTCTTTTATTTCAATATTCCTGTACCCAACAAAACCTTCCTTCCTTCCTTCCTTCCTTCCTTCAGTCATCCGTCAGGTCATCCCATGCCCTTTGGAAAACATTATCATAATGTCCAACTGCTTCACATGTTCATCAAAGTCCTTCATTAGGATTTATGGCTGCTAGTTAGCAGTCTTTTCTGTTTATTTGTTGGTGTCTATCTTTCTATGCTCAACAACTTTGATTTTTCTCCTCCTGGATCCCCCTACTCCTATTAGGACTTTCATTTGTTCATTTCTTCATCTGGAAAGCCCTCCCAAAGGCCTCCTCATCAACTTGTTCCTTGTTCTTTGGGGGTTCTACTAAAAGTCTTCTCCCATAAATCTTTCCAGGTTAACCAAGACCTCTGAGAATATAAAAAGCTCTGAAAGTATATAATCCCAAGCATATTGATGCACACTTATATTAATTCCTTAAGTTTCTTCTGAGGATGTAACTGAGTAATGTCTGTTGGTATACTGCAAAAGAGAAGACACTACACCCTCAGGAATGCCATCTATTTACTTGGTTTTCCTCTTTTTAGTTTACTCAGGCAGTATATGTTGCCTACTTTCTCTTTATCTATGGGTCATTTAAATCAAATACATTCTTAAGCCTTTGAGCTGTGGCAGAGACAACTCAAATTTGTCAAAGTCCACCCAAGCTGATGTGGTTTTAGTTTGTTTGTTGGCTTTGGGGGGATTTTTTGTTTTTTTTTTGTTTTGTTTTGTTTTATTTTTCACAAAAGAAATATTTTTTTTTTCTCCAGACACTGAATTTTAGGTCCATTGCTTTAAGCAGCCATAGAAACTAGTACAAAGCATGCTTGAATTAGCCAATAGGTCATATATACATAGGTCATCCAATATCTAGTTAGAGATTTCATGTTTGAATCAGCAGAGAAAAACAAGAACAAAAGCTCTGGACTAATAGTTTAATGCATGGGATTAAACAAGATGGCTCAGAACCAACTATTCAAACATTCTTGAGACCTAGAGAATAGCTATACTCACAGACCTGGCTAGTGAGGGCAATATTTTTGCTCAAACACCTATGAGATAAAATTTAGTGTTCTTAAACAAAAATCTATCATCACTCTTCAGATCAGATGTCCCTGGACATAATACCACAATCAACTATTTGATAATTGTATAGTGTATGACTTCATTTATGATCCATCCAATTGAGTTAGTAAGATCCATGAGGACAGGCATTGAGTCTGCCTTGTTTCTCATTATTCCCAGAGCTAAACATGATCATGGAGAGGCAAGACTAATACTTGAGTGAATTAACACATTAAATTCTGATGTCAAGTAGGATGAAATGCTTGTCTTTTATGTTTGAAAACAGGTAGATCTCTGATGTCCTAAATAAGAAAAAATTTATACAACAGTAAGAAATCTGTGACATATTGAAATGACAAGTTTAACCACAATTAACCCAGAAACAGATATTCATGCAAGTCCTGTAACTTTTTTTTAATGCTGCAGCTCCTCAAAATTATGAGCCATATCTCAAGAAAACCTAGGGAAGTATCATGAATAGTTATTATAATAAACATTAAAAATCTCTTTTTTTCACATGAAAGAAATTTCCTCAGCTTCATTCTATTTCAACTTAACTTGAATTAATGATTTTACCAGCAATGGCGTATAACAGAAATGTTTTCCTGTAACTGTTGTGTAGGACAGTGATAGAATGGCTGGTTTTGGTAGAAGAGCTGGCTGGAAAGCCCTGAGACAAGCATCTCTTCTCTGCGCTCCCAGAATCCAGGCTCCTAACAAGTGGCATGGAACTCCATTGACCTGCACTGTTCAGTCACTGTCAGGGCAATGAAGCCCCACCCAAAGAGCACAGGTAGAGGGTGTGATTACAGGCCTCAGGCCCTAGAGAGATTTACATACTAATGAGATGCCTGAAGGCCAGAGGGCAGAGCCAATTAAGCATTCTTCCCCAGCCCCTCCCCACCCTCTCCCTCCCTATTTAACCCAGGTCTGCCCTGAGTTTCATGGGGGTGCACATCCAGATTCAACCATCATCTGTCATGCCAATAAAGCCGATTTGGAAAACCCATGAACTTTCTCATGTCATTGGGGCTGAGCCATGAGGAACCGTGGAGAAGGCCTTTAATGAACCCCTGTAGCTGCAGCCAATGTGCCTAACTTCCCACCTGGAGGAACTTTCAACTTTCCAACCACCCTACCCGCACTGTTGTTCACTAAGCTAAGCTTAGGAATTTTGGTGCAGAGAGATTAATTATTTTTAAGTGACTTCTCTTAACAAAACATTAAAAGATGCATTCTACTTGAAATAAGATGCCTGTGACCTGAGATATAGCTATAACTATTCTGATAGAAACTGTAGCTTCTTGAAAGCTGTTCTCTTGATAACATGCAGATTACCCAAAGATTTAGACCACTTTGAAGACTTCTTCTCTAATGCTTTTCAGTTGTCAATCCATATCCCAAAGGAAGTTTTCTCAAATATGTAGAACTCATCAGGATGGGTATATTCAAAAACCTGTCCCATACAGGATCTGATTGCTAGCATAAAGTGAATCCAGTTCAATAAATAAATAAATAAATAAATAAATAATGCTTGAATGGATCAATAGATTCTTTTGGTTTAAAATGTCAATCTCTACTCTCATACTGACCCATTTTGTAAGTGGTTCTCAACCTTTGGAATGCTCTGACACTTTAATACAATTCCTCATGTTGTGGTGACTCTCAACCATAAAACTATTCTCATCGCCACTTCATAAATATAGTTTTGCTACTTCATGAGTTGTAATGCAAGTATCTAATATGCATGGTATATATGATATGCAACCACTGTGAAAGGGTCATTCAACCTCCAACTCTTCCTTCATCGTTGACATCATACTAGGTAAAGGGAAGAGGTGAATAAGCAAGAGAATTCCTGGTCATTCTATTGGACCTAACAGGAGTTGGGCTTTAAGGAATGGTAATGAAGGAGAAACTAGTGAGATCTAATGTTGCAGTTCTCAACAAGTGGATCAATGATGAAGGAAGAGTTAGAAGCTTCAAAGGTGAAATAATGACTGCAGTGAATAGTATATCTCTCTATATATATAAAAGAGAGATGTTACAGGAGAGATGGATGTGGTAAGGTAGGCATATCCATCAGGATACCAAGAAGTCTAGAGATAATTTCTTCTCCAGTATGGGTCAATGTGTTTTTTTTTTCTCAGCAGGTTGTCATCAACTGATGAGATAATATAGCTATTCAAGTCTCAGTGGGTACTTTTAAAGACCACAATGAACACAGAAGGTGATAGTTATTGGCCACAAGCATAGGTAATCTGTAAAATTGGAACACTTCTTTGCCTGATAAGATAGTAGAATTGGTGTTGCCAAACCACTAGAAATGTACTGTTTTCTGTCGTGGCTATAGGTGAGCCTACATCTAAGATGAAGTCTGATGTTAATAGATTTCCATTTTGTTTAGGTGTCTGCTGTCTTTAACCTAAGAGCAAATGTTTATGAATAGATGACACAGATATGTAACCAGGAACTTCCACAATTCCCACAGGCTACAGCTAGAGATTTGATGATAGCTCTTTCGGGAGTGTGAACAGAAATAAAAGGACATTAGAACCTGGCACATCTTGAGAATTGGAAGTTCCCTGCTTTGTGACTGACAACATCAGCCCTCATGGCAAAAGCCCAGAGTTAGATTCCTACCTGAGTCTTTTGATCTGAGTCAAATTTGATTTGGTCAGATGCTTACCCATAATTATATCCACAAAAACCAAAGCAGTTGCCTTTGAGAGGCTGGAACAAAACCAAAGCAGTTGCCTTTGAGAGGCTGGATATAGCCAACAGTAATACATAATAAATCTCTAGATTATTGGTTGCTTTAGAATATACAAGGTGTTTTCTATATCAGTATTGTTTAGGAGAGTTACAACCAACACTCCTAAAACAAAGCACAGATTTACAAAAGGAAAAGATAATAATCTCATTTAATCAAAGTTTCATGTGACACTGGACATACCATAAATGAAGACCGGAAGTTCTATGGAAGCATCGTGTTTCCATGTTCAGGTCTGATGAAGCATACAAGAGCCAGGCAGAAATGTGACTGAATAAAAGATATTAATCTAATGCTGATAGACTTTGCCTTAGGTATAAATTAGGAGCCCCTCTGAAAGTCTCCTTACCTGTATCAAACAAGGTAAGTCAGAGGGTTTTGTTATAGCCAGTTCCTACATAGAAAGATGGGTGAAGGCTGGGGCAAGTTTTAAGTTTTATGAACTACTTTGGATTCTTTTTATAAAATTGTATTGGTTTTATATAGAGCAGGAGTGTGCGCTATTAAAGAACAATTAGTGGGAGTTAGTTTGTTCCTTCTACCATGTAAGGCCTGAGAGTTGAGCTCAGATTGTCCGGATGCAGCAATCAGCTACTTCTCCAGCACCATCCCTGCTATGCCTATGACCATGATGATACTGGACTCCATTTCTGAAACTGCAAGCAAGTGCTTACATGCTGAGTCACCTCTAGAGAGGGAAGAAGGAAAGAAAGAGGACTTATTGTTTCCATAATCTGCCTTAGAAAAAGAAAAGTCTAGTTCCTACAGCCTGCCTCAGATGGAAAAGAATAACAGGAAAACAGGAGACAGGAGGAGATCAGAGAGCCATTTTGCTCCCAAGGCTTATTCTCCTCCCCACCAGAGTTTTTCCAAGCCACCTCTTGATGCTTTTGTGTATTATTTGCTGAGCTCTATCGCTCACCCACTATCATGCAGCTGCCTTGAGTTGTGTATGATCGATGTTGATCATACACATCATACACATGATGCTTTTAAGTTTGTATACCTGAATTATTCCTGACTGTCCTGGAGGTGGTTCACTTTAGATAACCAAGGATGCCAAGCCAACAGTGTCACCCAAGACCAGAACAAGAAAATAAGACTATACATCAGCTATGTTTCATAAAATAGTACATCACTCATCGGATGCTCAAAAGCTTTGAGGGTAATTCCAAGTACCAACCCAACTAATTTCAGAGCTTTTACAGGGACACAGAGGACATTTGCAAAAGCCACAATACCTTCCAGAAATGTAACTGAATAAAAAAATTAATCTAAAGCTGATAGATTTCCCCTTAGGAAATGTTTAGGACAAAACTCAAAGAACTTTGAACTTATTTTTTTTTTTTATAGCTAGACTCATGTTTCTGAAGATCCAAGATGGTATAGAACAGAGCTCCTCATAGGTTGATCCCTGGGCTAAGCATCATGTCTACCTTGGAACTTACCAGAAACACAGATGCTTGAGCCACAGACCCAAATAGAATAAATCATAAGCTCTGGAAACAAGGTCTAGAAATCTGTCTTGTGATGAACTCTCCTACTGGTTTGACACCTGCTACACAAGGACTGGGTCCACATATGTAAGTACTGTGAGACCTTAGGGAATTCGTCTCCTATACCCAGTTTCCTTATCTAAGAAAAGGGGACAATGACAGTCAAAGATTTACCTGGTGGCTGCTGTAAGAATTCACAAACCAGTGCTGTAAAGAAATTTCCACCAGCATCTTTACAATAGTTTTTACGTGAGTATTGATGCCTTTTTTTCCTACCTTCCTTTTTCCATAAAACTCACAAGTAACAGTTCAGTAAAACCTGCTTCCCACAACACAGCTTAAACTTAAGGTAAGTGTGACTCTGCCTTGTCATATAGACTTTGTAACATCTAGACTCTGAACGATAATAACTGAATTCTCTAGTGACTGCCTAACCACCAGATAATATTGAGATAATTTGAGCAGTGTATACTTAAAGTTTTCAGGAAAGTGTTGCTTGGAAAATAAAATTCTTTGGATATACTGAGTTTTTTTCTAGTTCAGACTAATATCTAACTTACTACTGAATCATTCATTTATACCTCATTTATTATTAGGAAAAGGTATCCAAATAGCTAGAGTCAAACATCCCCACAAATGACAGTATACCTGAAGATAAAAGGACAAGTCCCCAAGGTAATGACCTCAATTCTCTGGCCTTAAAATGGTACCTATTTAGACTTTCCTACCATTATGTAACCTAACCACATGTCCCTGGCATCCTCAGCACTCATTTCAAGGGCTAATTGGTTTGTTTCCTTGTGTTTCTTATGCCCAAAAGAAAAGCATCCTTTTCATGTCTCAATGTCCCAATGTCCCAACCACAGAACAAGGCATTCTACCCTCACCATTTGTCATGGCACAAGCAACCAAATGTCACCTCAGTAAATATTAATGAAAATGAATTGACTAAAGAAAACCAAAACCCCATGGGACATATAGAATTACACTGGACTCTGCAAACAATAGGGTGATAATGGTAATAACCTACGTTTGAGGGGAGTTTTTCAGGGAACTGAAAACATTTTACAATTAACTGCCATGTCAGGGCTAAATTTATTGGTGGATAATTGGATCCAGCTTTTGTCAAACTCAGGCTGGACAGTACTGCTCCTACCAAATGACATACTATTGTTTCCAATACCAAATAAGCTATTCCCCACATTCTCTGTCAACAGGAAAACACATCAGCTTCAGTTATGAACTCTAGTGATCCAGACCAAGATTATCTCAAAAACATTGCTACTAAGAATTAATCTTTCCAAAACATGGAGAGATCACATATATCTCTTTCTTTTTTTAAAAAAAAAATTACAATAGTTCCAGCTGGAGTGCTGTATTCCACAGTGGACTCCAAGCATCCTTTTCAATGCCAAGGACATTGAATTTATCTCTGTATTTGGTCCTGAGAAAAGCTATGAAAAATGCTAAAGTTTAAAGGTCCCCAAGAGTATAAATCATGTGATTCCATTATGGTGTCATATAAGAAGGATAAAATACAAACATAATAATGATACAAATGATAAGATTCCATTGTGGGGAGCTGACAGAAGGCAGCTATCATCCTTGCAGCCATCTTGAGCGTATACGCTGAAAACAGATTTGATTACAATAGCCTATAATAGCTGAGCACACTCTGATAACATCTTGTTTTAGATACCCAGGATCTTCCCTTGGGTGTGTGAGACTTAAAGGTGTGTGACATAAGGGCATGACTTAGATATCAGATTTAAAGACAAGACCTAAGGGTGTGACTTAAGGGTGTGACTTAGAGGTGTGGCTTAGAAGTGAGACATAAAAAGTGAGAGGCAGACAGAAGAAATCAGTAGGAATTAGGCAATGAGGTAGAAGACACTTGGACTAGAGAACTCAGAAGAAGAACTATTATTATTAGGTATTATTATTAGGTATTATTGGCACTTGGAGGAAGAACTTGGATTTAGACATTAGGCACTAGAACTTGGAACTGAAAACTTGGAACTTGGAGGCACTAAGGACTAGGAACTAGAGACTGGGAACTCAAGACTTGGGACTTGGACTAGGAAGAGAGACTGAAGAATAAACAGGATTGAATCACACTCTGTCTGGTCTCCATTCTTTGAATCTGTCCTCACTCTCTCTCTCTCTCTTGCTGAACCCTGAACCACTGACCGGAGTAGCTTGGGGCAGTGCAGGCTCTAACAATTTAGCCCCCAAGGCTTTTGGCAATGTGGGTTCAAACATTGATAGAGCGGTCCCCAACATTTTTGGCCCTCAAGTGTGGGGCAGCTCGGACCACAACATTCCATCATGCCTGGTTCAGAGGAGCATTAAGCAAATCAGTATAGATGGCAAATAGAACTAACAGATAAGAGAAGTGATGGGGAATTCAAGAACTTACCCATGTAACATTTTTCAATTCATGTATCTGCTTGCCTGGATGTTGTATTTGAAACCTGAAGAAGCCAATCTGGAAATGTCCAACTTCCCATGATGACTGGATTCAAACACTGAATGCATCCCTGTCTTCCACAAGAATACCTCTGAAGATGCAGAAGATAACTACCATAGAAAGAGGAAATCAGGAATTCATAGTCATGCTCTAACTAAAACCTTGGAGAAGATATGACTGTCCAAACCAAAACTCTGAGACAGTCATGATGATGCTGATAATGGTGACAGAAATCACTATTTCAAATGAATTCATAGTGCTAGGTGCCTTGAAAGTGTCTCCTTATTTAAACCTTACAGCACTTCATAAAATAGTACTATTTCTTGGCTATGAGGAAAGGAATTATCCTTTCTATTTGAGGAGACACACACAAATACACACATACTTTATGAATTGAAGTGATAAAGAATGTGATTATAAAACTCAGAGGATGCAAAAACTTGTGAAAATGTTTAAAAGCTGAAATTCTGAAAAATTCTCTAAAATGATCATTTGAACATAGAACAATTTCCCTTCAAAATATAATAATTGAGGCAGCAATGAAATCATATGCAGTATTGGCATTGTGATGTGTTGCAGACCGCTCTACCCCACGTTTGGGGGCCAAGATGCTGCAGATCGCTCTGTCAATGTTGGAACCCGCACTGCCAAAAGCCTTGGGGGCTAAGTTGTTAGAGCCTGCACTGCCCCAAGCTGCTCCGGTCAGAGGGTCGGGATTCAGCAAGAGAGAGAGTGAGGACCAACGTGAAGAATGGAGACCAGACAGAGTGCGATTCAATCCCGTTTATTCTTCAGTCTCTCTTCCTAGTCCAAGTCCCAAGTCTTGAGTTCCTAGTCCCTAGTTCCTAGTCCCTAGTGCCTCCAAGTTCCAAGCTTCTTTCCAAGCTCCCTTCCAAGTGCCAAGTGCCCAATACCTAATAATAATAATTTCTTCTGTCTGCCTCTCACCTTTTATATGTCTCACTTCTAAGCCATGCCTTTAAGTCATGCCCTTAGGTCTTGTCTCTAAATCTGATATCTAAGTCATGCCCTTAAGTCACACACCTTTAAGTCTAACACACCCAAGGGAAAATCCTGGGTATCTAAAGCAAGATGTTATCAGAGTGTGCTCAGCTGTTGTAGGCTATTGTAATCAAGTCTTTTTGTCAGGGTATACACTCAAAATGGCTGCAAGGATGATGGCTACCTTCTGTCAGCTCCCCACAGTGATGTAGTGATATCATGATATGCTCACAGAGAAAATAACATAAAGCAGTAACACATTATAAACAGTTCTAGAGACAAAATAGTATAATTACATTGCAGAACAATTTTAATGTGGAGAAGAAATTGCAGTAGTTCTAGAATTCAAACAAAAATTGAAATTATAGAAAAAAGATTTCAAAATACACATAAGGAAAAATTTAAAAGCAGGAAAAAAATATACTTAAGAGAACCTCCGTCCAGAAGTAGTAAAAACAAAAATATAAATTATGTTGATAAACATCTCATTTCAAGAAAATCGGCTGCAAAATAATGAATACAGGTGTTGTTGTAAAAAATGTATAACCACTATGGTAAAATTTTAAACATTGTGTGTTTATACACAGGAAAAATCTATTTTCACACAAAGAAATAAAAATCTGACTGACTTTATACTTTGTAATCCTAAATGCTACACACACATACACACACACACACACACACACATACACACTCATACACGCTCACACACATGGGTCTCCCCACTCTCATGGATCATCAGCTGATTTTGTCCACTATGGCAAAGGGAGCATAAACGTTACACAGGAGTTTTGGAAGCCCTGTGAATACTTACAGTGAATGACTATACCTCTACCATTTGTCAGTAGGCAGATCAACTTTACTTAGGGTGATTCAAGGCTTATAAAGTTTTGGTTAACTGAGGATGAGCAAAGGTCATTGGCTAGGGGCTTAGGGCACCTAGAATGCCTCATTAGCATGGGGAAGCATATCAGGAATCTCAAATACTGATTGAATAGGTTTTGTCAGGAGAAAGGAAATCGATCCTGAAAACAAATTTAGGCTACATGACATTCCTCAGGTAGAGGTGAGTATGGGGCCTTAGAGTTTCTTGGACAAGGTCAGAGAAGGAGAAACTGCCAAAGAAGGGAGTTTCCCATATTACACAGAGTCCAGAGGCTATCCAGTCATGGTGGACTTCTACCTTAATTAGCAGATTTTACACACACACACACACACACACACACACACACGCACACGCACACGCACACGCACACACACAAAACAGCAACAACAACAACAATGACTGTGGCAATTTGAGGAGGGCTAAGTAGTGTACCAGTATTTTTATACCCAGCTAAGTCATCTTTTTTGAGTGATGAGACAGAGAAGTCTGAAGGTAAGAGCAATATGTATTTGTTTACCCTTCTTTTAAAACAATAATTAATTTTAAGAACCCAGCATTGTAGAAGATATCTAAACTGTCACATGGCTGTCCATTCAGAGAACCACACCTAATCTCATGACCTACCAGAACTGCCCAGAGGCTGCAAGAGCAATGTTAGTTTCACTGTGGATAAGGCTGGAAAGTTTCCTGAGGGCTGAGCATAGAGATCAATGGTTAAGTGACTGCATTAGAACGTGGCATACCCTAGGTTCCATCCCCAACACTACTCACATAAAAAATTAGAATGAGGTGACACTTTTTAATTATTCAGATTGAAAAAACATAATTTTAGAAAGAAAATTTAAAAGTCTAAATGTGCATTGCATATCAACGTGGGAATAAATACCCACCTATTTCCAATTTTAAGACTCAGAGAAAAAATTAGTAGTGCTACTTAGTGGATTTATAGCAGGTAGGATATTTCCCCATTTTATGCATCACATTTTGTTAAGGGAGCTTATATTAATTAGTGAAAACTGAACTGCTTAAAAGAGGGAATAACATGTTCAGATTTACCTCATTTCTGCTAAAGGGACTGGTTATTTCCAGCTTCACTCTGCACGTCTACAGATTTCCAAGTGTCTATTTTAGAGAAGTAGGGCACCGCTTCCAGCAAGTTCTCTGCACACTGCCTATGCTGAGCAGGTCGCCTAGGAGATCTCTGGGTCGCAAACCTCAGCCAAACTGATGTTATCCAGACAATCTCACCAGTCAGTT
Source organism: Arvicanthis niloticus (assembly GCF_011762505.2). NCBI lineage: Eukaryota > Metazoa > Chordata > Mammalia > Rodentia > Muridae > Arvicanthis > Arvicanthis niloticus. The sequence continues at coordinate 20,540,840 of NC_047671.1, forward strand.
TGTGCTGAACAGCTAGTCTGATCATCTGGGTGAATTTCAGAAGCCGAAGGACCATGATTTGTTTTAAATAATTTTTCCTAATTATAAAAATTAGTCTTTTTATTATAAAATTTAGAGAACTCTAAAACTTATCAGAGAAACAGAAATTTTCCCATAATTGGGATTCTGAGTCATGACTCCCCAACCCCTCCTTTTTTCATTTCTAAGATGGCTGAGAGTGGAATCATTTAAAGGCAGGACACTGTGATGTCCTATGGTGACTCCAGTTGCCATGGCGCCACTTCAGAAAAGAGACCTGAGGACTCCACCACAGCTGAGCTGTCCCCACATTCTGTGGCTCACATAAAATAGCACCCACAGAAGCACTTTACACATGGCTAAGAATAATAGGAATGTTATTTATAATTATTCTCCAGAGCACAAGTCTTAGTATTGTTGTGATTTCACAAAGGGGAATCATTTCCAAAGTGTGTTTTCTAAATTTCCCACCATCAGAACTATTGCTGCCATTTTGGTTTTTCTTTGTGTATCAAGGTGCCCTCTGACAATCCTTCTCCCACAGGGATCTGGCAATATTTATGACTGATCCTGGCAGACACATTTATCCATTCAGGTATTCCCTTCCTTGTAGGACCCAAAGGGCTGCTATGCCCTGGCTGAGACTTTCCATGTGCTGCTGTCTGCAAAGTAACATTCTGCAGTTTTTCTAAGAACAAAACATCCTGTTGAAGGATGATGCCCCAGGAAGGGAATTTACGCTTGACATCCTATTGCCCCCCAGTTGAGTTCCTGTTTTTTTTTTTTCCTGAGTGTGTGTTTTTCCTTCCCTGGCTTGGTGTATATATTGAACCTACCCAGTAAAGGCATTGGCATTCTCTCACAGTGAATGACCTGAGTCTGAGTTGTTCTTTAATCCCCCAGACCTATGCCCAAGCTCAGTACCTTGGGCAGTGCCCATGCTGTCACCTCCTGTTCACAGCACCTCACCTAGCTCAACAGTGTTCAGATCTGTTTTAACTCTTAAACAAAAATACATCTTCAAATGTTCCATGTAAAAAGCATGCCAAGGTCATTAAGACTTGCCTCCCTAAAGACAGCAAGAGTCCACACTGTAACAAGCAATATGTACTAATGTAGAGTCGTTGTTGAGTTGTTGAGTGCATGATTCACTCAGATAGGATGCAACCTGACCACAGCCGCAGAGTTTAGAGAGACGCTAGCAGATTCTTCTCTTTTGGTCCATGTACTCTGAGATGCCGGTAGCTTATTATTCCTCATTCTGCAATCACTCTTCTGTAATCTCATCAATTTTATAGCCACTTCTTGGCATAGTCCATATTGGTCTCTTGCTCACTCTTCTTTCTCTGTTCAATATTGACCTGCCAGAGTCTCAGCTTCAGTAAACCTGGCTTCCTTCTGATGGCTTATCACTGCATCCTGGGTGCTTGGAAGGTCTTCTTCTTGATGGATACTCAGACAATATTTTCAATTGAGTATGTAAGTGAATTAATGAGGCAAAAAACAAAAAAAAATGAAAACAAACAAAAAAGTAAATTCTCTATTTTTAAAGGAACATTTATTTACATAGACTTCCAAATAATTCATCATTATTCACTAATTCATTAATAATTCATTTGGGCCATCTACTATTGCTAAGACATCTCACTGAGTAAGACCCATGGATCTACCTGTAACTCTGGATGAAAGGATCCTCAGTGCATTCATGGGGTTATGCAAGCATCACCCATATTGGAATCAAATCCACTCTAAGCATCCACTTGCCTCTATCTCATCATATTCTCCCAAACCCATGGAGCCAAAAGTATTTGGTCTGGACAAGCAGCATTTTCCCCAGCCTTCAGCAAGGAGGCTGCTCATCCAAATACTTTGACGCTCTGGGAAATCTTCCCCAAAGCTTTTCTGCACTGGAAAACAAAAACCATTCTCCAGTGCAGAAAATGTAAAATTGCAAGTTTTAGAAGAGTTATCTGAGGCCATTTTCTGATTCTTGGTTTCTTCTTTATTGAGGTTGATACCATAACATTAGAAAGACTATGTAACTTGCAAGAAAGGGTCTAGGACAATGTCATGACTTTCAGAAAAAAAAAAAGACTGTGGAATTTGAATTGCAATTCTGTTCTCCAGATTCCTTACCATTCTAACCCAGGGAACAGGAGACAGCTGTGCCAAATGAAGAATGATACAGAGAGGGCATTGGGGAAAGAGAAGAAGGAAGTGGATCACAGCCTTGCCTGAGAGTGCAAAGTGACCACCCCCACCAAGCAATGATGGTGCAAGTACAGAGTGTGAGTAAACAGATAATAGTTGGATTGGACCAATTAGGTTCTCCATCCAGCAGAACAGGGAAGAAATGAATCTCAAGAGCCTTTAAATGAATGGTTCTCAACCAGTGGATCATGACCCCTTTTGCCTAATGACCCTTTCACAGGAGTCACATGTCAGATATTTATATTACAATTCATAACAGTAGCCACATTACAGTTATGATGTAGTAACAAAACAATTTTATGGTTGAAGGTCAGTACAAGATGAGAAACTGTATTAAATGGTCTCAGCATTAGGAAGGTTGAGAACCACTGCTATAGTTTTTAGAGACCAGTGCCTGTCAGTAAAGAATTTGCAGAAAGCTCTGATTCCCCCACTGAGTTCTGAACTCTGACCATTTTGCTGCCTCACCCAACCTTAGAGAAGAGCAGAAAATCTTCCCAATATCACTAGTATACTAATCCACATCTGTGCTGTATGGACCCAAACTCATACAGTTAAGTTTATGGTGCAACAGGCAGAGTACTGTTTCCAATTTTGTATCCAATCCACTAATCAATGCTATTTTACGTCATCTAACAGTTCTATACCACTTTTTAGAAGCAAATCTGTCCTGTATTTCAGACTTGTCCAGAGGACCAAAAAAGGAGAATTACTAACCTTGCTACAATCCACAGAACTGTGAAATTTACAAAAGATGGCTTGAATAGTACATCTGAGTGCTTGTAACCACCCAGATAAGAGCCAGCCTTAAAACTAAGAAATGAGGTGTCACCAAGAGAAGGGACTTCATAGAAGCACATGGTTCTTGGGAGAATTGACTTGACTGAGAACCAGTGATCCACAGGTTTGTTTTTTTTTTTTCATGGAGAAGACCGTTGGAGAGTGATTTTTATTTCCTATCCATTCCTTTTATTTTATAACATCTCTTTGTGTCTTTGATGAAGGAAACTACCACCAGAAGGCCACAATGGCTTTGATAATCAGGCATGCATAATTTTGATGAAATCCAATCCATAAGGAAACTGAAGCCAGAAAGAATATATTCCTATTATAGTCTCCCATGTAAACCACAACCAGAACCTAAGAACCCAAACCCAAGAAATGTCCAGGATCCTGGTTTGTGCCCTATCTGCTTGGCATGCCTGCAAAGTGTACTTAAAAGTTTCCTTTTCAGCATGGCTCTCCTTACAATCCAAGTGTGGTCTATAGTCATCGATGCATTATCCATCAGTAAAAGGCAACCATGAACAGAATGAACCAGAAACAATGCCAGATTCCATTAAGGCTCCATGACCACTGCATAATCGATAATATTAGCAAGTGAACTGTCCTTGACTTTAGCTGAAGCATTAAAAGGAAAACTGAAAAGTCAATGATTGTTTGTGAGTTGGTGCCATTTGTGACCATGTTTGTTGTAGCATTCCATTGGTGAATGACACCACCACCTAATAGCAGCCTGGAGACTCCCCTCCTCCAGAACGCCCACCATCAGTGCCGAGGAGGTGGCCACGACACTGTGAACTAACAATCACTTTTTCACTACACACTCTTCCTTGTCTTTTAATTTTGAAAGTTGAAAAATCATTCTTTAATTTTATCTGGGAATTATTAGGCATGACCTCTATGATTGAAGGTCTCATAAAGGAGACAGGTAATGAATGACAAATGCTTGGTATTGGACAGAGCATGCCCATCATCTCATCCGATCTCAACAGAAACCTTGGACAACAAATGTCATCTGCTCATTCCACACTTGAAACAAATAAGATTCAGAGAGATTAAGTGACTGGCCTCAAGTCACTTAACATACCACTAATAACACATCAAAATCACATGGGAACTTTGTATAATGATCCATATCAGAGTTTCACTTAATGATTTTGATGAAGTTAGGAGGGCATGAAGGTTCATTGTGGTATTTCTTTAAGCTCCCTATGTGGCTCCAATAATAAGCACCCAGCATTAAGGCATGCTTACTCTGTATTATGCCTTTGTTCTCATTCCATGTCTCTTTCTCAGTCATTTTAACTATCTGGTTGCCTTTATTCATTTAGACTAGTGTTGTGATCATTTCCTAATGAAATTTTACTGAGCATGAAAGTCTAAATCCATATATGAAACCAGATCCATGCTGAGTGTGTGGGGACTTCTAACTACCTGTGGAGTGAGTGGCAAATCCTATGTTCATCTCCTCTGGCTTCTGCTCTGTATTACTGGGGCCCTTGGGAAAAGCACACCATCTTGCTGTTTCCTCTGCAACGTAAAGGCCTTGGACTTGTCAATCTTTGTGCTTTTTCCATCTCTGAGCTTCTGTGATCAGCTTCTAAATGCGGAGAATGAATGCAAAGCCCTGTGGATATGTGATCCCTCTGCAGTTTTAATTTCTTCAGATCCCTATCTGGTTAGACTTTTGCCCAGGGTGTGCTCTGTTTGTGTCCATGTACCTCTTCCTCATTCCCCTGTCCTCCTGGCCTGCTTCTTGGTCTCCATCCTGACTTTTACCTGGTTTAGTGATTTGAATAAAAATAGCCTACATAGATCATTCATATATTTGAATGCTTACTCACCAGGGAGTGGCACTATTTGAAAGGATTAGAAGGATTAGGAGATGTAGACTTGTTGGAGAAAGTTTGTCACTGGAGGTGGGCTTTGAGATTTCAAAAACCCATGACAAACCCAGTCAACTCAGTCCCTCCTCTCTCTCTCTCTCTCTCTCTCTCTCTCTCTCTCTCTCTCTCTCTCTCTCTCTGCATATCAGGATATCAGGATGTAGCTCTCAACTATTTCTCTGCCTGACATGACTACCACCATGAGGATAATGGACTACACTTCTGAAATTGTAAGCAAACCCCTCAATTAAATGTTTTCTCTTATAAGAGTTGCCATGGTCATGACGTCTCTTCACAATGATAGAACAGTGACTAAGACACCAGGGAACTTTTCTCCATTACAAATTTCCTTCCTTTTATTACCTGGCTCCTGTGCATTCTAAGCTTTAGAGATTCTGAATACATAGAATATCCATTCATGAGTCTTATCTGAATAATTCTCCAAAGCTCTTTTAAACATGGGTGCTGAGGCCCAGAGGGAGGTACAGAAAGGGGCAAGTCTAAGTTCCCTGTAAGATAAATGTCATTATCATATTCACCTTAGAAAGAGACAGGAAAGTTAAAATACATGCTAGTGAATGTGTGTACAAATACACATTCACACATATATGCAAAATTTTCCAAATTTTACAGTCCTTCTAACACCTACATTCTAAATCATCTTTCTCCTATAAATACACAATATAAATGAGTGTGCTTATTTTTGAACATTTATGTTTTGTCTCTGAGGATATCTACACTCAAGCTACATTGCCATAAAAATTTTAGAGATGTTGGAAGTACAGGTTAAGAGGCTGCCTCAGTCTTGTGCTGAACCTCGGTGTAACTGTGGGGAACACCTTGAATTCCAGCAGTCTGCAAGATGCAAAGGGTGGATGGCAACACTGGAAACACGGGCTACTTCCTGTTACCAGGTTCCTGTCACAGGGGCTCTACCTTGTCTCAGTGTGGACCTAAGAAGCCTCTCTTCAATATCTGTAGGCTTTCCTTAACTGCACCAGGCCTCGGAAAATTGGAAACGTTAAATCTGAGGCTCATTATTCCGTAATGATACTCAGAATTTTCTAGAACATGACAGACTTGGCGAAGCTTTTGAACAGCTCTGTGTCCCACAGGAAGAAAGACCTTTTTTAGGCTGTTCCAGGACAGAGCATGGGGTACATGTGACCGTTTTTCTAAAGGAAATAATTCTGTTGATTGGAACAACATTTTTGCAGATGCCTGCTTGGTTTTCATAGGTTGCAGCTTTTAACCATCTCTAACATCCGTTTTACATTTATCCTTGCTGAGGTTGCCTTCTTTCTTTCTTTCTTTCTTTTTTTTTTTAAGTGGAACTAATAATCAAGGCTTTTAGAGCAAATTCATTGTCTTGGGTACAACTGTTTCCCATCCAACTGCACAAAACTACCTTCCCACTGTTAGGTGGGAATACAAGTTTCTGTTTCTTTCATTAGTCCTCTTTGTCATAAAACCATTGCTATGTTTTTGATTTCCAGAGAGGAAAAAAAAGAGTGTGTTTATGGTTTTGCCTTTATTTTTAGACAGTGCTCTTCCTTTAGCAGTGTATATTGTTACAGCAATCTCAAGTCCTAATTTATTTATTGTTAAGATGCTAATTATGCATTTGCCTTGTTTTTATTGAGACTAAACAAGTGCAAAGTTAACTCAGAACATCTCAGAAGAGACCGCTGAACTCCAAATGTACAACCGGGTCCTAAGAAGAAGCAGGAGGCAGCTCGCTAGGTCTTCCCATGCATGGAGCCACTGTGGGGCAAAGCTGCCAGTCATTTCTGCAACAGAGTAATGGCTCACGTCTTCTGGTAGCTGCATTGAGTCACACAATAGAATTGCCAGTTCCCTAGGATCTCAGGGAAGACACAGTTCCCTCTATTACAGGCCATCTTCACATACACACTAGCAAATACTGACTCTAGTAGTGTAAGCACTGGGGTTTGCAAAGGCTGATAAGAGATATCCCTGAAGATAACCAAGACCCTTATTACTAACTGTTTACCACACAAACCTCACCAGTAAACCACATGTCTGGGCTGAATGGAACTCAAAAAGCACTCAGCCTCAATCCCCTTAACATTTGGTGAAGCTGAAGCTCACAAATGGAAAGTGACCACGGCAAACTCTACAGGTTCATACTAGAGCCAGCATTGAAAGCATGGTCTCCTAACTTTGAGAACAACACTTTCTCGAAAAGTTAATCCTGGGAATCAGGAGTAGCTTAGCAAGTTCACCATATCAGGGAAGTCTGTACCTCAAAGTACGATGTGGAAGAATGACTGAGGAAAATTCCCAGCATCCACATGCGCACATGCGCACACGCGCACACACAAATATTCACCTGCACATTCCCATAAATAACAAGAAGACAAAAAGCAATAGGAAGCACCTAAACCTCCTCTGCCTGTGACACAGAAGACACCCACCCCATGCTGAACCTCCGGCTGTGAAGTAAAAAAAAAAAAGGAAGAAAGAAAAGGAAGCCCCTGTTTGTTAATCCATTATCAGATACCTAGGTTAGTTATGTGCCTTAACGCTCAAGGCAAGACATTAAAGTTGGCACTGTTTCGGACATCCTCTTCTGAAGCAGAAAGGGAAGAAGTCTTCGAAAGTTGATAGTTGGGAAGCAGCAGACCCAGAATTCTGTCTGGGCTCTTCCATCTGCACAACCCATGATCAGAACCACTGCCTTAGTCTTTCTCATATGTTCTAGACTCCTCTCTTTGATGTCTGGCATTAACAGACCCCACAACTACTAACCTGCTTCTTCGTCCACACTACTTTAACAGGGAATCTGGGTGGCAAGCAGGCACCCCTGCATCTGGGGAAGGTGGACCTCCAGCAAGTTCCAGAAAGTTAAAATAAAAGACTGACCTAATGACTTATATGATCTTACATCCTACATAGTAGTGACATGAGCGGTCCAGGTCCAAGAGCCTCATTCTGAACTCTGTGCACTAACAAGGATACTTTTTTAAGGTTTACTTTACTGTCTGAAAAGGCAGTTTCAGAAGATAGAATATTTTGCCTCAGGTCCTCAGTTTCTGTTTGGCTACTAGCATGAACATGAGCATGTGGTAGCTGAAGTACAAGTAACTATTTGATAGAGATGGGGTGACAGGCAGTGAGATAAAAGGCCAATACACTAAAGACAGAGAGACATAACCGTGGCACGATTTGTGCTTCCTGTGTGCTTGAACTCACCGCTGAGGCATTGTCCTAGTCTAAAGATGCTTGCCTCTGCACAGTCTCATTCTCAGAATTAACATTTACTGGCTAGCTACCATGGGTTTTCTGTTCTTAAAAGCCAGAAGCATCCATGGCTGATGGAGAAGTTTGCTAAGAAGCACATCATTTGGTAGTAGCTGCCTGACTTCATGATGGAGTCCCGCAAGGGTTTCACACCAAGCGCTGTGCTCTGCTACACTGAATATTCATCTTAAAGTAGTTGTTATATATTTAACTGTTATCATTTTCAGTCTGGATTTTTGGCTAAGGAAAAGAAACCTGATTCTTTGAAGACTAAATTTAACATAGAGACCCATATTTGTGGCTATATAAAAACTAATTCCTGGGCTGGCAAGATGATTCTGAGAGTAAACGTGGCTCCTGCCAAGCCTGACGACCTGAGTTCAATCGCACGGAGGATGGAGGGAACTAACTCTGACTTCTACATACATGTGCCATGGCACATGCATGTTCACATGTATTCTCTCTCTCTCTCTCTCTCTCTCTCTCTCTCTCTCTCTCTCACACACACACACACACACACACACACACACACACACACACACACACACTAGGTAAATAAACAAGTGTCAGTAAAACCCAAATCTTATAGCCACCCTAAGATTATCCATTACTCAAGTCGCTAAGTGTTCAAATAGAACACAAGTTTGAGTTTAAGTTCAGCCTGCGCTGTGTGTGCGAAACCTCTACACTTCATTAGAAAGCTCCACTCAGGAAGAAAAGGCAACTCAGGAGATACTCTATACATGGCTCGTCTTGGCCACATTTTCATCAAATCTAGTTTTTTCCTTTTCCGTATCAGTTTTGAGCACATACCCTGTAAACATACATTACATCTACTGTCTGACTCCAGCTTGTTTTGGACCCACAGTGTGGTGCTGGCCGTATAGTCAACTGTTCTGAGCAGCTTTGTCCTCTTGTCCCTGAATTACTGAGTGTTCAACTCAGCACTGAGTAAAGAATTTAGCACTAGTGTCCAGGGGACCCTATGAGCTATGTTCTTTTCAGCTGTATCACAAAGATTACATCATGACAACCTTATAATAATAACCTGTTTAGATTCAAGAACTTCATTCCTAGCCTGAAGAAAGGGAGCCTGAACTGTGGAGAGCAGAGACAATCGTGGAACAAAGTATGAAACTCAAGTACCAAAGCCAGTAGGAAATCTGTTGCTCTTTTTCTCAGAGCGATGTCGTTTTGTAGTCATTTGCTCTTTGAGGACAAATCTAGGTAACTCAAGGAGACATGTTCTAGTGTAGAGCCCTCTAGATGGAGACTCACTCTAAAGACTGTAAGCTTTGTGACGGCTCAGAGTTTGTTCACGTTTATTTTTATAACCTTGGTACCCAGAATAGCACACTGCACAAAGCAAGCACCCAGCAAAGGCATATGGTAACTAAATGGAGAGCTTACTGTTGTTATTGTTATTGGTCACCATATTTTTTCATCATCAGGTGGACCTAACAGTAGCTTCTACTTGGAATAATGTAGGCAAAGAAATATGAGAAATACTAGCCTCTGGTAAAATGTGTTATTCTGGTTAGTTTTGAAGGTATGAGCTAAGGAAGCTAAAAACACAAAATGTCAAACTGTATTTAAACATCTTATTTTCAACGTATGTCTTAAAAACCCTGGAGTGATGTTCGGAACTGGGTCTTTCCACCTTGCTCCAAAGAATGGCGGGTGCCTTCTTTAATTGGCGGGGAAGGCTAGAATGTGGCATGGAAGCCACACCCCCTTTCTGAGACATCTTAAAGCACCTGATCACTCCATCAGGCATTGTATTTGTCGGAGTGGCTGATCGGGGGTAGCACTGACAGAAGCGTTATCACATCTAACATTTGTTCATTTCACACTCCGGCTCTCTCTCCATCGCAGGTTTGTTCACTGGCATCCATCACATCTCGGCGATCTTCTCTCACCACTTTGTACGCGGTGGCTTTTTTAGGCGACTTTTTCTGAGCTGAGAGAGGGTTGTTTCTTTTTTTCCTGGGATGCCAATCCAATCTGGTATTTCAAAATGCCAACGCCATTGGCCCTGCTGGGAACCGATTAAACAATTTCTATGCCTAACAGCTCTTTTCAAGTTGCTGAGTTTTTGATTTTCATTTCTTAAGGCTAAATTTTCACACACACAAAAATTGCCCACTCTTTGCATGCAAATGAAGCAGTTTAGAAATGGAAATTCAAGCACAGTGAGCCCTGCATTAATTTACAAATCCATGGCATATTTAAAATATTTTTTTTTTCAAATTGCTTCACACGTTCTGGGTGTGTGACACATCGCCATTTAACTTAGTCAAAGTTATTTTGCTGATAAACTTTAGATAACTCTGAAGAAGACATCTTTCGGAACCATGGGAGAAACTGCTTTTCAGTTCCATTGTTGTTGTTGCTTCCCTGCTACACATTCATTAAAAGAAAGAGATCCACTTGAGTAAGCTAGAGCTGCCTCCAAGAGCAAGATCTTCTCAGCAACAGGACAAGCAGGGAGGGACATCAGTGTTCTCACCGATGAAGAATCTACAGTATTCAAATGTACAGAGGCTTCACAGTTCACCCACTTTGCTCCTCCTCCCCCCTCGCTGTCATAAGAGCACCCAATGTATCTCCATGCCTCTGAAAGGCAGAAACAGGACATCACGTCTTCAGCAAATCGCATCACGGCTCTGCTGAATTCAGATTTCAGCTGAAGACAAATCTAAAAGTCATCACCAATAACAGTACAGTGTTAGGCGTGGCGGAACACACTTGTAATTCCAGAACTTTGGAACCTGAGGCAAACAGAAGAGAAGTTCGAGGCTAGCCTAAGCTACATGATGAGTTGGAGGCCAATATGGGCAAGAGAAGACTTTGTCCCAAAACAACAACAACAAAACAACAATAACAAAACACTACAGCAAAACCAGCATAAATAAATAAGTTAAATATAGTGCAGAGTCAGACAAATTGTCTATGGAATAGAATCAGATCTAAGCCAGTCAGATAGAGCTACACAGAGGAGCTGACATGGTAAGTATATGGAGAAAGTATATAGGTCAATAGTTTGATGGTAAACAAAAGGAGAAAAGAAAGGAAAGAGGGAGGGAGGAAACAATGGAGGAGAGAGGAAGAAAAGGAAGGAAAGGAAAAGAAAGGAAGGAAGGAAGGAAGGAAGGAAGGAAGGAAGGAAGGAAGGAAGGAAGGAAGGAAGGAAAGAAAGAGAGAAAGAAAGAGAGAGAGAAAGAAAGAGAGAGAGAAAGAAAGAAAAAGAAAGAAAGAAAGAAAGAAAGAAAGAAAGAAAGAAAGAAAGGGAAAGAAAGAGAGGCTCAAGAAGAGAGAGGAAGACAAATATATCCCTCATAACATTTAGACAGACCAGTGACACAAAAGGAGCATTATAAAATAAACTCCGAAGCCTTGGAACAGGAAAGAAGTCTTGTAAAAGTCACTAGAAGAGACTATTAAAACAAACAAAGAAGCAGATGCAACCACATCAACTTCGACATTTCTGAAGACCCAGAAATAAAGTCAGGAATGAAGACTCAAGCTGAGAGATGTCTGCAGTCTCTAATTATCAAAGACAAAGAAATTCTGCATATCAATGAGAAAAATACAACACAAACAATCTATAGGCAGGAGACACAGAGTCATTTCACAGATAGAGGAAGATGAATACCTACTAAACCAATGGGGAAATGTTTATTCTTTAGGAAATGTACCATGAAGCCACATGAGGCACTATGCAGTTCCATAAGGTGAACAAATTGTTTTAAAGTGTGACAATGTCAAGTGCTTTGAAGGTGCAGGATAACTATGTAGAGTGGTGAGCATTACCTCACCTGCTGGTTTAGGCCAAAAATGTTACACCTACTTTGAAATATTCTTAGACATTAGCTAGAAACACTGAAAATGTCTGAGCCCATCAGATACTCCTAAATAAACATATTGTGTGTGTGTGTGTGTGTATTTGTAAGACATATGTGTGTGTGTGTGTTTGAATATTCCCAACATCATATTTCTGCAGAGCAAAACAACTCAACATCCATAAACAGGAGACCACATGAATGTATCATGAGTCACACCACAGAATACAGGATGTCTACACATAGCCATAACTGAATCTAAAATGTGTGATGTTGAGCAACCAACAAGAAAAATATATATGCCATGTGACTTTATTAACCTGGAATTCTAAAATATGAAATATGGATTATTGTGCTGGCTAATTTTATGTCAACTTGACACAAGCTAGAGTCATCGGAGAGAAAGAAGCTTCAATTACAAACATGTGTACCTCACTGGTACAAATCGGCATATTTATGCTCTAATTGTATTTTGAGAGGAAAGTTTCATTTTAACAGGAAGGGTGATATGTAGGAGGAGCTGAGGTGGGAGGAGTAAGGAGAAGAGGAGGAGTAAGAAGAGGAGGAGAAGAAGGAGAGGAGAAGCTAGGTGATGAAAGAGAGAAAGAGAGGGGAGACAGGGAGGCAGATGTTCATGTATCTCCACCAGTCAAAGATAGTTGATACATCTAGGTTGGTCAGCGGGTTACACCTCTGATTGAACAATACCAAACTTATAAAGCCTATGATTAACATTTTTTAAAAAAATGTATAAATGCAAAAAGGAAAAGGGGGCATGGGATAGGGATTTTCTAAGGGGGGGAATGGAGAAAGGGGATGGCATCTGAAGTGTAAATAAAATATCTAATTAAAAATGAAAAAAAATAAAAGCTATTGAGAGAAAAAAAAACCATGTGTCCTTAAGATTGTAATGTAAGCATTCCTATAGGGCGCTTTCTTAATCAGTGACTGATATGGGAGGTCCAGCCCAATGTGGGTGGGGCTACCCCTAGGTGGTGGACTTAGGTTCTATAAGAAAGCAGGCTGGGCAAGCCATGAGGATAAAGCATCTCCAACAAACGTCATTCTCCATGGCCTCTGCATCAGCTCCTGCTTCCAGGTTCCTGCTCCTAATTGAGTTCCTGCCTGGCTTCCCACAACAGACTGAGACGTGTAAGCCAAATAATCCCTTCCCTCCTAGAGTTGTTTTGGTCATGGTGTTTCATCACAGTAACAGAAATACAAACTAGAACCATTACTTAGGAATATTTATACATAAGAAAACTCAAATATTCATACATGAAGGAAAACAAAGTAGCAGTTACTTCATATTTCTGTCAGAGACAAGAAAAGCTAACCATTTGGAGAGGTCATACCTTAGGATTCAAAAGTATCAGTCCTCTTCATCATAAAGATTTCTTTTTCACTGTGCTTCATTTTGTTTGTTTTGTAAGATACTGAAGGATGCTCAAACCCAGCATCCTTCTGCCTTAACTACCAAGTGTCGAATTACAGATGTACACTACCAAAGCCTCATCATCCTTGAAGTTGTACATAGATCTTAGAAACGTTTTCTTTATTATGCATATATTATATTATATAATATATATGTATATATTATAAAATAGTCCATTGTATGGCCCATGATGAATTTGTGGGTTCTCCTGGTTATGGATATTGACTTGTTTTGTTAACACGATGCTACCTTTTCTACTTTGTCCTAGCCAACTCACCCGTAGTAAGTTTTTTCTACACTGTTCTCCAGGCTGGGGCTGTAACTCAGGTAGCAGAGTGCTGATCTAGATGCATGGAGCCCAGGCCTTCAAGGCCAGCACCGCACTCACCAGGTGTAGCAGCTCAGACTCAGGATTCTAGCACTGAGTAAGTGAAGGCAAAGAAGGTCAGAAACTCAAAATCCTCCTCTGCTGACGATTTTGAATCCTCACAGCCAGTTCAAGACCAGCTTAAAAACCTGAACTTTTGTCTCCATGCAAACAAGCTAAGCACACACGCAAACAAATAAAACTTCTCCCCAAAGGCCCTTCCTCCCCAGCATCATTTGAGAGACACAAGTGAACCTCGAACTGGTCCGATGACATTCTGAATGCAAGTAGAGTTCCACAGACACCGATGCTCACCCTTCAGGGCTGCTCTTCTCTGTCCCATTTCTCTTCCTGCCACATCAGAGAGTGAGAAACACAAAGAGTTTTCAGGGCTTAGTAACTCAACTCACCATTTCCATTAGTAACTACTACAGGATGGCATTTAAAAAATAAAAAATCTTCTGCAAAGAATCCTGTCCCTGCCTCTTACCAGAGTAAATTGTGTGGGGCTAGCATTAGCTGGAGACTTAGCCAAGGAGGCAATTTCACTTTGTATGTATGTGTTTAGTCTATACTACTTAGACTCCAAATTTTCTTATATTCTGAGAAAATGAAAAATATATGCATTTCATCAAATCTTACATGAATTTTACATAGCGACAAAAAGCGCAAAATAAGCTGTCTTAATGTTGATCGTTTCTTAGACTCTCAATAATATCAAGTCTTCCTGTGGATCAAAGCAGAGATTCAAGAACACTCCCTGGAGAGTGGAATTGGCCATCTGTGCAATCCATACCTGATAATAGCACTGTGAGAAAGAAAGCAGGGACCAGGAGGGAGGGAAATGGCTACCTTTGGTTTCAAGCATAACTCCCAGTGTAGAGCCAAGAGAAACATACTGGAAACGGAGGTAATAGTGTCTTCTCATGGCAGGCAGACTTAAAACAAGTGTATGGCTCTACAAGACCAAGAGAATCAATAGCCTGATTTTGGATTCATTTCTTTCTATGGTAGCCAGCAGACCAGCTCCGTGTCTCTATATATGATGGGCAACTGCAAAGCTGGAATAAAAAGCTTCAAAGCTCTTTGACTTTTTACAATGGATTCATCCAACACACTGGGTTTCTTCAACAAACACCAGGAACAGACCTGGCACTGAGGTGCTTAACAGTGGGCCATGAAGCCCAGTGAGGCATGTTTGACTGAACTCCAACTCAAAAAGAGATATGTGGCCATCCATAGTGCTGAGAAAATGGAAGTTCCTTTCATCAAAGTCTCTGGTGTAAGTGATAAGACACATACAGTATAGTAATAAGTGAATAAGCAGTATTTGATAAGAGGAGTGCAATCATGCCGCAGAACATGGCATAAAGAAACTTAGGTGAGGGCTGGTTTGTTTCTTTGCTTGCTTGTTAAGTTGGGAGTCTTTACATATAGTCCACAGGCTAGCCTAAAATTTACTGTTTAGCCCAAACTGCATCCTCTAACACATAATCTTTGATCTTCCTGTCTCAGACGCCCTACTACTGGGATTATAGGAGGACAGTGCTAGTTATTTGCTGCATTGGGGGGGGGGTGGTGGGGGGGAGAAATATAGGAGCTGTCTAGGGAAGTAGGGATTTCTTTGTCATTTATCACAGCACAGAAGCAGCAGGATGAGGCCCTGAGCACATGCATTGTGCACTGGGAAGAAGAGCCAGGGGATGCTGATCATCTCTTCTTTTTATTCAACCCAGGACCCTAGCCTACAGGATGATGCCACCCACACAGGACGGTTTTTCCCACCTCCATTAACTTAAGCTGGTAAATTTCTCACAGACATGCCCAGAGGATTGCCTCCATGATGATTCTGTTCAATTGTGTTGTTATCCTGTTGTTCTGAGATGTCTCACTATGTCACCCTGGCTGACTAGGAGTTCACCATGCAAACCAAACTGGTCTCCGAGATTGTCCATCTTCCTCTGCCCTCCAAGTACTGGGATTAAAAGCCTGTACCACCATGTCTGGTTTATAATGGTGATTATAAACCCCACCACATGCACCATGACCAACAGAGGACTTGTAGAATTAATTGCTTGATTACTTACCAGCTAACCTTACTTTGGCTTAATGTGCAATTCAGTAACAATCACTGTCAATATTCCAGCAGATCAAAGAATTTCCTAACCGGGCTGTGGTGGCGCACGCCTTTAATCCCAGCACTTGGGAGGCAGAGGCAGGCGGATTTCTGAGTTCGAGGCCAGCCTGGTCTACAAAGTGAGTTCCAGGACAGCCAGGGCTACACAGAGAAACCCTGTCTCGAAAAACAAACAAACAAACAAACAAACAAACAAACAAAAAGATTTTCCAAATGATTTGAATCTGCATTCTTACAAAAGGTTTCTAAAAGTTGTTTCTACAGATCCTTTGAGCATTTCAGTACCACATCATAGGTGGCAAATTTGATATTGCATGCTGTCCTTGAGGTGTCAGATGTCAAGGATGTTTGTGTGTGTGTGTGTGTGTGTGTGTGTGTGTGTGTGTGTGTTATCATGATGAGATTTAAATTTGGGAGGAGAAGGTTTACAGTTTTCCATGTGCTCATGCCAGTGTCTCTGCAGTCGAAGTCTCATTAGAATGGGCTTATGCTTATTTGGTTGGTTTGCCTTGGGGAAAGCCAACTCTGATTTCAAGCACGCATTATAATGAATAAGTATGGGATACTGGAAGTCTAAACAGATTGGATCAAGGCTGAAAGGAAGAGCAGGAAGGATGTATTGCTACTTGTATTTGGCTTTGTTTTAGAAATGCAGTAACACTCATGGTGGGCTAGGCCAGTGCAAATTGGTGTGGCAGGCTTCTTACCATTTCCCTCACAGCACAGAGCACTTCAACAGTGAAAGAAATGATGTGAGTAAAACTCCAGCCCAGCAGGCTGAGCAGCGCTTGGCTGCTTGGCCATTATGACATCTTCAATGTCCCCACGGTGAGGTATTTTTACTCCACACCATGGAATGGAGTGCTGGAAGCCATCCATTCGGCACTTACTTCCAGGTCCCTGATATGTGACAGTTTCCTGCATGAGACTTTCCTTCTTACTTGGCACTTGGATTTTTAAATGACTCAGTGATTAATGCTTCAGAGCTGCACACGGTAATCGGCTTGGCAGAAGGCGATGTCTTTGTTCTTACCCACTCACCTTTTGTGCAGTATTTCCCACTCCGGCTCCCTTATTTACGACCTGTTGGCATGCATCTATATTTAGCAAGTGAATTGCTAATATCCAAAGAGTCATCAAAGGTACAGCTGCTTCATCTCTACAGGGAACGCCAGCTTCAGGGGGCTAGCTCTACTCTACCTACCAAGACCTGCTCCAGAACATTCCTTAGTTTGAAGACGAGAAATGTGCTTC
The DNA here is from genome assembly GCF_011762505.2 of Arvicanthis niloticus. Taxonomy (NCBI): domain Eukaryota; kingdom Metazoa; phylum Chordata; class Mammalia; order Rodentia; family Muridae; genus Arvicanthis; species Arvicanthis niloticus. The sequence goes on from NC_047671.1 coordinate 20,558,037, forward strand.
CTAATTTTTAAGTTACCTGGCTCAGACTGTTAGCCTCACCAACCCCCAACCTTGACAGTTTGGGCTTGATGAGATTATGTGTTATTCTTGGCTGACTGTCAGTTAGGGAGGATGTTTTCCTGATCTCCTTCATGCCAGGTTATATTTGGTTGTTTTTTTCCCTCCTTTTGAGGGGGCTTCTCTTCATTGTGTGAGCATATGACCTTGTTTTTATGTTTTCAGTGTTCCTAGCTAGGAAACTTGAAGTCATCCTCTCTGTCCCTTCCTGAGTCACTGCTTGGGTCACACATGCTCTGGTCACTTCCTGCATGTTCTTAGTCAAAGAGGCACTCTAAAACAATCCTCCTGTGGCCTCTCCATCAATGTGTGCCTGTTGCAAAAGTTGTGACAGGCCCTGTCCTCCTAGAAGGTCATCCAAATTGAGTTACATAATAATAAACACCTATTTTATCTTTAAGCTTCTAGGGCACTATTTACCATCAACCCATTCATCCTCCCAATTCTCTGGGGATCATTATACTACCCTCTTGACAGAAGAGGAAATTGAGAAACAGATAAACAGGGCAACTCAGCCCCACCCAAAGGAACCTGAGAGAACTTTTAGAAAGTTCTTACAGAAAGACTCACACTGTACAAAAGATAACTCTGGCTTCTGGGCTTCCTGTCTTCTAGTTTCTTTTTGTAGCAGTCATCTTGGATTCTGAAGCCAAAGCCATATAAGGTCAGGTCCATAGCCACCGAAGTCCTGCTTCTCGTCAGAGGCTGTTGAGATGCTATGAGTCCTTGCTTTTTAATGTCCTCTTTTAAATTGTTCTCATCACAACACAAGGTTGTGGGAGGGTGCCTTCTATGCACCTACATTTCTCTTCCCAGAATGAGAAAATGTTCAAAGACATCTTCCACAGAGCCCTCTGGTCTACTAGACCAGTCATCCTTAAAAACAGAAAATATTTACTCTCTGTTGGCCTGGGCTTTCAAATCAGCAGAAGAAAAAAGTTCACCTTTGAGTGCCCATATTAAAAGCCAAAATCAAGCAGGCAGGGATGAGGACTCTCAAACAGACTCCTAAGTTCTTCTAAAACTCCTCAGAGGATAAAAACAAAGCCCCAGGACCAGGTAAGAGAGGGGTGGAATCTATAGCCCTTGTGTGTATGAGGACAGGGTTTCTCTGTGTAGCTCTGGCTGTCCTGGAACTCACTCTGAAGGCCAGGCTGGCCTTGACGTCAGAGATCCTCCTGCATCTGCCTCCACAGTGCTGAATTAAAGGCCTATAACAACAACAACAACACCAGCACCACCACTACCCAGGGGTTTGTTCAACTCTTAACATTCCCACTCCCACCAGTGTTCAAGAACTCTTGTGGCAGAATCAGGAAATGGATGGTACATGAGCATTCACAGACACATAGTGTCGTATGGTAGTCAAACACATATTTTAGAAATACATTGATTGAAGAGTTGATGCTACAGGCTTTTGAGTGAGATTTAAATCCTGCCTCTCCTATTTACAGGCTATGACTCATAGTCACGTACTCACAGCCATTTTTAATCTCTTGGTGTCTCGATTTTCTCATCTATAAAAGGATAGCATAGCAATACTTCCCTTAGGAAATTGAGAGAAATAAATCAACTTATCAAAAAAAAAAAAATACCTGGCATATTTGAACCACTATATAAGCATTTGGTGAGCTTAAAGATGAGTTTAAACACATGCAAAAAAATTAATGTATCAATCCATTTGAGTTTGTAATCTTGTGGGCTAGCTTTTGTTCAGACATTGTTTGGTGTCTTCTCTCAAAGTACTGTCTCGTCCCTCACAATCACCCCATGTAGGTGAGGCCAGCCACTACTTGATAGAGTCAGCCAGTGCCATGTGCTGATTTCCCAGGTTTCCTTGCAGCTAAAGCATAACCATGAAATCCAACTGAACTCAATGCAAGCTGAGAAAATTTTTGCCAGAGTCTTTTACAATGGCTTATGTTTTACCAAAAACAAACAAAAAAATAAAATAAAATAAAAACCTGATTCTGGGCAAATAAGTACCGCATCCCATACGTCTCATCTGCATCTTCTGACATCATTTTGCTGCAGTCATCTCGAACCGTAAAGCAGAATCAAAGTCATCTTTGTAACCACCATGGCAGGCCACTTATCAAGGGCTGTATTGAAATTGATACATCTTCTTATTCTTTAAGTCACTCTCAGCCTGATTGTTGGTCAACTAGCTCCTATAAATCATCAGTCTGTTTGTAGGATGAAGTGGAGGATTACTAGGGTTAAGAAGATTTCCTAGCCAGTTGGTGGAGCTGGAATTCAATCCAAACCTAAGCTCAGAGCTTGAGCTCTTACTGCTGTATGTCAGTGCTCACAGACAGAACACACTGGCTTAGGATGCAGGACACCAGGAGCCAAAGCATGTGGGCTCTACTAGGGAGATTAAAATAGAATCATGTTTTCTATTTGTATTGTACCTTTAACTTTAAGAGTTCAGAGTCAAAGAGTCCACTTGGAATTTTATGAAGCAAAATCACTTTCATCTCTAGAACTACAGAGTGAAGAGTCCAGGTTACAAAACCAAGACGCCTACAGTCACATAAACACCAAAGCCAGATGAGAAGTGAGATCCTGTCCCATCATCCGTCTCTTATGCTATTATCTCTGGTTATGGGATGTTCTAGGCTACCTGAAATAGACAGCTTTTACATAAACAGTTAGACATTCAACTCGGGAATATAGAAAGAGAATCAGGGCTGGGGTAAATATTCAAGTCATCAATATGGCAAAAGTAACATAAAGCCTAGAACCGGCAGAGTTCTAAAGTGGAGAAGAGTGTGAGGACTGAATCCTGAGCTCCTATTTGTTCAAAGTTATTCTATGCCAAGCACGGTGCTCATTGCTTCTAGTCCTTAGAAGGAATCTGATGGCAAATATTATTGCATAACCTATTCTACAGATGGAGAATCTCAAACACGGAGAAGTTTTTATTGTGGTTATTGTTTGTTTCTCTCTTGTTCAATGTCACAGTAGTCGTAAGTGCAGAGCTAAACCATAAACTCAGATAGTCTGGCTCCAAATCAGTTGAACGTCTAATACGTTCTGCCTTGTAGATTTGTGTCATGGGCTTGGCTTAAAGACATGTGCATTTATAATCTAGAGCACTGGTTCTAAACCTGTGGGTCTTAACTCCTTTGGTGGTTTGAAAGACCATTTCACAGGAGTGGCCTAAAACCATTGGAAAACACAGATATTTACATTATAATTCATAACAGTAGCAAAATTAGAGTTATGAAGTAGCAATGAAAATAATTTAATAGATTAGGGCCACCACAACATAAGGAACTGTATTAAAGGGTCACAGCTTTAGAAACATTGAGATTCACTGCTTAGAAGAAGGCTACAATGGTAACTGTAGTGATTCTAGCAAGCTCAAGTCTAAGCGTGTGACCCATCAGCCTTGCGACCTACTGCCATAACTAGCAGGCTCTTACCAAAAGACCATACTAAACCACACGAAGACTAATCAGGTAGTTGAAGGCATCAGGGAAGGAAAAGAGTCAAAAAGTCCACTTGGAATTTTAGGAAACAAAAGCCTGAATGGTACATTTGAATTCAAGCATACTTGTAAGCTTTGTGTTTTATGGTTTTGTGTTGTCTTTATCTTTAGTTCCCTTGATAGATCACAGAGATTCACATCTCTTAGTCGGAATCCAGCCTCGTACTGAGGAAGTTCTGAGGGAAGACACCATCTCTGTGGCCCTATTTCGGGATCACATCATCTCTCTATATATTGCCACACACATCAGTTGCCTGCCACTTTCTCATCTTATCTCCCTTCATTTCATTCTCCATGATGCTATGTAAAAGAGAGCTGTCAAGTATAAATCTGAGCTGTGTGTTTGTAGGCATCCCATGATAAAATATCCAAGCTCCTTAGTATGAAAGTTAGTGCCCTCAGTGGTCTGGTTCCTATTCACCCTTTTGTTTTCATGCTCCAACCCACTATACACCAGAATACCAAAGTGATCTTTGGTATGGCATACTCCCCTATACACACACATATCATGCTTTGCATGTCTTTATGTGTACTGCTTTCTCTACCTCGGATGCATTTCTTCTTTTTCTCTTCATGTATACTAACGCAGAGTTTTCAGGACCTTTTGAGAAACTTCATTGTACCAAAAGAGTTGCATTAGTTACTCTATGCATTGCTGCGATAAAATGACCAGAGCAATATAACAGAAAAGATATTTATTCCAGTTTAAGGTTCCAAGGGGGTTCAATCCATCATGAACAGGAAAGAGCATGCATCTGGTTGGACACATTGTTTCAACAGTCAGGAAGCAGAGAGAGACCAGGACATAGGGCCAGGCTGTAAAAAAGTCATGGGCTGTCCCCAGTGACCCTTTGTCTCTATCAGGGATCTACCTCTTAGAGGGTGCACAGCCTTCCCAAACAGAGCTACCGTCTGGAAAGCAAGATTTCAAACACAAGAGCCTGTGGGGAGTGTTTCCCTTTCAAGCCACAATAGATAGCAGCCTTAGCTGATATAATTAAACATGTAATTCATTAGAAAGGGCCATAAAATAATGACAGTATACAATCATTAAAGGGTTAATTCATCAAAAAGATAAAATAATTAGCATATATGCACTGAACATCAGAGTTTGTAAACATATGAAACAAACAATGACAGATTAAAAGACAGAAGTAGACACTTAATAGGTGACAGAAACCTCAACTAGACACATGCTAGGTGACTATGAAACCTCACTTTCAAGGACAATAAGCAGACAGACCAAAGACGGGGAAGAAAAAAGTTGAACATTCTATAGGCTCACTCTACTAAAGAGACATACACAGAACATTCTTTCAAACAACAGCAAAATACACATTTCTATCAAATACACATGGGTAGATCAAACACTGGTACACCGAATGAGTTGTAATTACACTTTAAAAGGCCAAGATACATCACTGTCCTATCGTACTGGCATGCTCACCAAAAAGGTATGAACTTTTCTGGTCTAAGTTTTTATTAGAGTTTCATTCTGTAGGCATGACTGATTAAATAATTGTCCATTAGATTTTATTCAATGCCTAGGTCTTGTCTCCTGTCCAGAGATTATACTGGTTTAAGGCTCACTCTGAATCTTTCATCACTTGACTAGTCTTTCTGGTGAGTGGAGGAAGCCCCAAGTGAGTAGAACCTTGACTGAACATGCATTGGCATGGAGCACAGCCCAGTGAAGGACTCCAAGGCCCCAGTCCTAGGGGAAATAGGCAGAGCTATTCCCCATATGTGTCAGACTCTGAAATGCAAGTAAAAGTATATAGAGGATTGTGTATAGTGGAATTATCAGTGTGTATACAAGTAGCAACCATAGCTTCCTCATTCTCATGGATGTTTACAGCCTGAGACAGCTTGCCTACAGATACCTCCTACCTAGACTGGCTAACCCCTCCTCCCTGTGCTGTATATAATAAACACACTGAAGTTTCAGGTTGCGGCAGTAGGAGGGTATGGCTCACCCTGCTTGACCACAGATTTTCTGTATGTGTGTCTGTATTTCTGTCCTTGCTTGCGGTTCCAGGACCCAAGCTTCACAGGAAGTGGTAACCAGCCCCCTGTGAGTCATCTATGAGCTGAAACTAGTGTACAATCTACAGGGCTTATGAAGAGCAAACACACTGTTTTTCAGGATGTTGAGAGTTTAGAGTATCCTTCCGAGAACTCAGAGACCAAAGCCAGACAAATGTTTTATTACCACCCATGAGGTCCATATCAACACCATTAGGGTTACAACTATTTACTCCTTTGCCAGGGTTTGCTGATGGGCTATGCCAAAAGGACACTAGAAGCAGTCTGAAAGGAGATGTTAAGGCTTTCTACTGCTTTGAGTTTGCCTCCTGTTTTCTTCCTGTTTCTCAGATCATCTGCCTAACCACACGATCTACCTTGCTATACTGACAATAGAGCATACGTTTTGGTTTATTTCAAATCTCCAGAAACAGCATCTCCCTGTTTCAAACCAAAGATACCAGGACAAGCCAACCCGTCAACAGCCACCCCTTCACACACAAGTCTAGGTCCAACCCCTCACTCACCTCAAAGGTGAACTCATCAACACCAGGTGAAAAAACATCTCTTCCTAGAGGCAAGTGTCCCATGCCCTTTGTGAACAGAGCAGGGAAAGAGAACCGAAGTCATGTGGAGAGGCATGTAATAAATTACAAATTTTATGAATTTATTTATAAAATAAATTTAGGCAACTACCTCTTAAGAAACAAGTAATACAATTATAGTTTTGTTGAGTTAAATAAATCCTGGGGGGGGTTGGGGATTTAGCTTAGTGGTAGAGCGCTTGCCTAGCAAGCGCAAGGCCCTGGGGTTGGGTTCTCAACTCTGAAAAAAAAAAAAAAAGAAAAAAGAAAAAAGAAATCCTGGGTTTTTATTTGTTTGTTTGTTTGTTTGTTTGTTTCTTGTTTTTGGTATAGCTTGCAAGTGGAAGAACTTTGCATGGTCAGTATCTGGCTGTGATTAATGAGTACTAGGCATTGGTGTTAACAGGTATCTTCACACCAGACTGTGACTTTTGCCCTATATCTTTATACCATGAGTAGATGATTTGACACAGTGAGTGACAGGAAGGTTTGGGGTACTGATTTGGGTACTTAGACAATCAACTAAAACAATTACACTCTGTACACAAGTAACTGGAATGACGTAAATATATCTAACAAAAATCTGACATAAATGCACTCTCAATTAAATTTTCCTCTTCCAAAATTTAACAATGGCTATCCTAACTGTCCAACACACAGGGAAGTGTGACAATGGTATTTCTCAGATGGTAAGACATGGCGATTCCAATCAATTGCATCAAAATATGTTACTGCTGTAAATTAAACACACACACACACACACACACACACACACACTCCATGAGAGCATATTGCCAGGATTCTTCGTGCAGATTTATAAGGGTGTGTGTGAATGTCCCAGACGTTTAAATCCTTAACTCATGATAAACATTTTTCTTTGTGTACAGGGAACATCAGATGTTCTTTCTCACCAATGTTGAGGAATATTATTTCACAAGTCCTTTCTACAGACATACCATTACTGGACTCCGGTCCATCTGCTCACAATTTGAAAGTCATTGCTTAGAATGTGATAGTTGGTGGTACACAAATGAGATTTATCATCAGGCTCTCACATATAAAACAACAACAACAAATCCCAACCCACAACCTTAGAGAACTCAGATATAGATACATTCGGCAAAGGCTCTTCAACATCTAGGGTATGTGCGTCCTTTCCCTTCTGAATATTGTAATCATCCTTAGCCTGCTAGAGCTAGATACTGCTTTTTCTTGAGACAAATCCACTGCTTTTCTGAAAGTTAAATCTCATTAATTTGCATGCTTTGTGCAAATTGATAATATGTGATTATAATGAATAGAGATACACCTTCCAGCATTATCCGAAGGTTAGTAGATGTTCTGGGATCCCGAATTCTAATTTAAAAAGTTAATCTAGAGGTTAGTCTTTTAATCATGTAGGTGCATCTTTTCTTTATATTTTATATTTTATAATGCCAGGTAAAGGAAAAGAAAGCTAAAAAATAACACACAAAGAGGTAGCAATACTTACAGCCCCCACTGCCATGTCTACCTGATGGTTGCAATGTGGTATTGAAACAAGGGTCCTTTCCACAGACTGCTGATGGCAAAGGTTTCAGTCTCTACTTTGAACCCCCTAAACTTGTTTGGGATTTCTAGACTTCATGATATATAAATTCTTATTCAGTGTCCATGGATTTATCTGCAGGGAAGAGGCATGCTACCTACACCGACCAACACCCTGATAACTTGTGTCATTATAATCTCTACTCCCTGAGTCTTTGGATTGTTAGATTTTTACAAATCAAATTCCTTTTTTCTTCAAAAAGCCATCTCCTTGCAATGAAAAGACTGAATATTCTATGATCTTTGGCATAAGTTTACAATACAAACATGTGCCGCCTATTGGCTTCTCTAGATTTGTCTGACTTTAATGGTACTTAGTTAAGAAGTGGAAGACTGAGGTCCCTGTAAGAGGTATCGAGAAAAAAATCTTTAGCTACTATCTTCATGATTCATCTAGACATATTCCTTCGAGAGCTTTGGAATGATTGACATTTTCTAAAGATAACTTATCAAACGAGACTACCAAAATCTTGACAGATATAGGATTAGTGACTAATTTTCCAAATGATGGACATGGCGTCAGAGAGATGGCTCAGCAGTTAACAGCATATATGGCTCTTGAAAGGAATAGAGTTTGGTTCCCAGTACCCACGTTAGGTGGTTTCAACCTCAGGGAATCCAACACCTCCAAGAATACCTGAACTTACATGTACATAACCCAACCCTATACACGAGCACACACACAAGCAGAAATAATAAAAAAAACAAATCTTTAAAATGGTATATATGACATTCTTTTTTTATTTATTCACTTATGTCTAAGTGATCTAGTGAGTCCATACTATATCATTTTCCTGGGAATGTATAGCTAAAAGGGCAAGCAGTGGTCATAATTATTACATCTTAGAAGCTTGGCAATTTAAAGCTTAAAGTTACCACTTCTGAGAATGGCATACCAGCTGGATTGCTCTCATGTCTTTGAGCTTTTGGGAAAACAGAGATGGGTGAGAAACATCTGCACCTTGTCATATTTGATGGGAACATTCGAAGAACCATCAACTCACTCATATAAGAAGTGGTGCTCTATCACTCCAGGCTACTCCAAGAACGGTGATGGCTTCCTGTCTGCATACCTCTATAAAACTCTTGTCTCTTCATTTTTGTCTTCTCTGAGACATTCTTCATTAATGAATATTCTCCCTGTTGCAATAGGCAAATAAAAATATCTCTTTAATTTCCCAGGTCATTATGCCTTTGACACTGGCTTGTTCTCATTAAACAGTGACCCTCGTGACTCGTGGTGAAGAGTTATGATCACATTACCAAGATGCAGGAGCAGGGAGTGATGGGCACAGAGAGATCCAGAGAGTTTCTTCCATGGAGAGGACTGTTCTGAAATTAAAAAAAAAAAAAAAAAAAAAAAAATACAACTGCCAACTTCAGAGCGGTGATTGCTGCTCTCTTACACCCATGGCTAGGAGAGAGCAGTCTGAGAAAAATATTTCCCCTGAATTTAGCAGTGCTCAACAATAAACTTTATTCTAATAAAATTAAGAAGATCTATACATAGAAAATTCAAACCTACAACCAGGTTGAAATAATCTGTGAAGAGCCATACTTAGTGCATTCACAGACTCTCTAGAGCAGCACTGTACCAGCATGCAAGCTTAAGCCAGGCAAGATCCCAGCATAGAGAAGGGGGCTGGGCACTAAGTCCCACCCCTAGCTAAGGAGCTATTGGCAGTATACAGATGCTAAGGGAGGGAGAGTCAGTACTCTTTAAGAATGATACCACTGGCAGGTAAGACCTACCCCAGGAGAAGGTCATACATACAAGAATATATGGACAGCACAACCTGGATCCAATGAGGAGGTTTTGGATTACTTTTCAGAGGACATGGAGTTGGCTAGGTAGACAAGAGAGATGGATCTGGAAGGATCTAATGAAGAGGGGAGTGAATACCACCAAATCACACTGTATAAAATCCTTACAGAACTAAGATTTTAAAAAGGTTCCAAGGAATAAAATGAAAGAAAGGAGCTTTGTGATGTTCGGAGGTTTGCAGACCACAGATAGCAAGTGAACAATGTAGCTTCAGGTAAAAATAAAGACATGGGGGGAAAAGAGACTAACTTGGAAGCTAGGCAGTGTCTTGGTCCCTGGAAGTGTCCCACCAGGAATGTCATGTAGCTGAACAACTTAAACACCTCTGCCACACTGGCACTTAGAACAGAGAGTTGAGCCCCACAAGATGTCTCTTTATTTGTCACAGAAGTGAATAACCTTAAACCTGCCCATGTCTCCATCCTTGCCTTCTACACAGAAGTGTGTGCTGCAAACATACACATGCACACGCACACACACACACACATGTACATGCACACACACACATGCAAATAGCTACAAGCTCTCACATTTCGTTCATTTCTTTTGTTTTTGTTCCATTTGGTTTTTAGACACAGGGTTTCTCTGTGTAGCCCTGGCTGTCCTGGAACTCATTATGTAGACCGGGCTGGCCTCAAACTCTCAGAGATCCACCTGCCTCTGTCTCCGGGTTGCTGGAATTAAAGGCGTGTGCCACCATAGGCTCACACTCATTCACATACATATGTTCTTTCACACAGACTCCATCACATAACTACACACCCCTACATACTTAAACGCATATTCACTAAAACACTTAGACACCCTCACACACTCACATCAGACTTCCCCGTACTCACTCACCCACACTCACGGTCCCTCAGATACACACACCCTCCCTCACCTCATGCTTGCTCACACTCTCCCTCACTTGCACATTCCTCCATACACTTACACTAAGTTCCCACACCCCTACATGAGCATTCATTCATATGCATGCACTTATCTCTAGATCCACTTGAAACCCCCTAGTTCATGATGCCCCTAATCCTTTCAAAAGATAAGAAAGGAAATTTTTCTTAGACAGGGTTGCAGATCCTTTCCTGGGAACCCAATGAGGGCAAATAAGAAATAACACGAAAGAAAAGCCATGACAAGGTGGGGCCAGCATTAACTCTCACTCAGGGGTCCTTCCTGTACCACCCAGTATCCAAGCTTGAAACTGCTACCAACACTGGAATTTCTAAATTTCTAAGAGTACGGTTACAACTGATTTTAAGATAAGATATTTTATAAATACAAGAGAATGAATGCTTGGGTCACACATTAAATACCATGGCAAGTACATACCATATCCCCCATGAAAACCATCCAGGCTATCCCACATCTGCACCAAGGGCTTCTATGGTTATTTAAATAGCATCAACTTAATACATAAATTATTTTTAAATAAAACAGCTTTGTGTCACTTGAAATATGTGACCACCCTGAATATAATGTCAGTGACACCAGCATTCAAAGAGAAATTACTGTCCTATCCTTAGGAAGGATTTTATTTCGGTCCCAGAATTCAAAAGGAAGACATCATCTGCTATTTGAGACTAGACAAAACATGCCCACATTTTTTTTTTATTCATCCTTAACATTCTAATGGGGAGGGAACCTACTTACAATTTGGTTTTTAAGCAACCCTGAAAATTTTATATCTCAATGTCTGAATTTAATTTCCTTCCGTGAGATCAAAGTGTACATTATTGTGGTGGGTGTGGAAAGAACTGAGTGTGGCTGGATGAAAACGTCCTGCGTGTGTATTAGTGATTTATGTTAGATGCGGAAATGAATTGTGATTTTATGGAAGGGAATTATTTCTCCCTTCTGTTTAATATTTAGGCCATGTCTCCTCTGGCGTCAGAGCCTGGTATCTTCGTCTTCCTCCTTCACACTTTCCATAAGCCTTCTGCTTTCACAGCAGACACGCTGTAAATCTTCTCCTTCTGAGTGTCCCACATATGTTTCATTAAAAGTGTTTGTTTCTTTGATCAGCTTGACGTTTTTTTTTAATGTGAAAAAAAAATAATAACTTTGCCGCTTGGCACTTGGAAATGTATGGGTCACAGAGTGAAAAGCCGTGTGCTGAGTGTGCATAACCCAGTTGTGGTGGAATGAGCCATGCAGGCTCTCCCAGGGCGTGGCACAAGGTGCCTCATCCAAGGTCATGATTAGCACAGGGCAGGCAGGATAGAAACACGCATGTATTACCGGTGTGCCAGGGCTGACGGAAGGAAGTTCCACTGAACCAGGTGGCTCACAGACATCCACAGTCTCCCTGTTTGAGAGTCTGCAAGACCTAGCAGGCCAGGTGTTGGCAGAGTTGCTTTTTTCCAGACCCTTCCTTCTCCTTGACTGGAACGTGGCCATTATCACTCTATGTCCACACATAACATTCCCTCTGGATGCATCTAATTGCCTCAATAGCACTGGATAGCTTTGACTTAATGATTTTATTTTAACTCCTTTAGCTCCTAAGCACAGTCACATACTGATATATGGGAGGGAGGCTAGGATTTCAAAACAAGCATTTCAAAAGGCCGAAGTTCAGCCAAGCATACCTGGTATTTATTTGTAAGACCTTGGCAAGCTACATGAGAACGTAAAAGCAGACAGGCAGGCAGGCAGGCAGGCAGACAGACAGACAGACAGACAGACAGACAGACAGACAGGGTCATCACAAATCCCTCAGTGAGGTAAAGCAGCCATTTCAAGAGCACTGGACTCCATTTACTAAGCAGTATGACTCACATGGAGGGCCAGGCACCAACACTTCAGGCAGATTAAGCCATCCCAGCAAGGGCAAGGCAACCTTTGAGTCATGGGCAAAGGTCTATTTTAGGTCTCTGGCCCTCTCAGGCAGCCCATTTCCCAGCAGGGAGAATGATGCCCTGCATGATAAGCATGATAATTTACCTCTCTTTCTTCAACCTCCACCTCCTCCTCCTCCTCCGTGCTACCCTTTCTGTTGGTGAACTCTCAGAGCATTTCCACAGAAGCCACCGTTTGCTTGCAGCCCTTGTCTCCAGGGGTCCAAATTAATACACCCCCACGACATCCCCCCAGCACATAATTTTAACTGAACAAAGGAGAATGACATTTGAACACACTGTCCCTCCCCGCAGCATGACTTTCTTCCGGGAGTACGGGCACTCCGTCACACATTAGGATTCCTGGGTTCTCAACTGGGTCCTGTAATGTTCTTAACCAATTAACATATATAGTCTAGTCCTCACTCTCTGCTGCCATTTTATTTCTTCCCTGTCCACTATGGCTCTGCAAAAGTTGGCATGCATGTCAGAGACTATTTAACATATAGGATGGACTTGTTTGGATAAAACCATTGGTTTTTTTTTAAGTTTATATGGGATATTACTTCTAAACTTCATCTTCTTTTTTCTTAGATGCCAGTGGACACAATTAGAAAGTGAGGAAACCCTGGTGGAGCAGCGTGTTGCCTTTCTTTCTGCTTTATAGTGAGCAGTTTTTGCTCATCCAATCCGAAGACACACTTTGCATCTTTTATTCAGTAAACACAGCTATCACGACCGTTGTTATCATTAATTCAAACTTTATCCATTAGCTTACATAACTGCACACAAAAGAAAAATACCTGTGACTACTAGATACCTTATGTAGTCTACATACATGGGCAGTGGACAGCTACTCTGGTTGACAGTATCACGGAACCGATGCAGTAGAAGCAAGGTGGCTTCCCAAGGGGTGGGATGCTCTTCAGACGGAAATGACTTCAGCCCTGTCAGTGGGGGATAGAGTCTGTGTGAAGAAGAGTAAAGCTAAATAGTGCGTGATTGTTTGCTGTGAGATCTCTGTAAACAGAAAAGGAAACTTTATTTACATGGCAGGGAGTTCTGGTCTAACCTCTACTAACCAGCTATGAAAGGTTAGCTTATTCTGTACAGTCTTATTTATATGACATGCAAGGACATCACACTCTATTATTTCTACACAACTTCTAGGACTCAAATGATTCTTGGATGACTAAAAAGTAGAAGATTTGACTCTACAATCAACTAGCAGCATGAGTGCCAGGGAGTCCTCTAACGTTTCTATACCTCCTTTGCAAATCAGGAATGATACTGTCCTATAATGTTAAATAAAGTTGTATCCGCAAAATAAAATGAAACCAGTATTACTAGCTATCATGTATTATTTTACATGTATCACATAATAATTTATATCACATATTCTACTAAATTATTTCTTTTAGGTGTGTGTCTTTCTCTTCTGGTTGTCCGAAACTACTTAGGGAAGACTAACCTTTCATGTCTTTCTATTTTTATCTCCTTTCCTCTATAGTTTTCTCTGGTATCTGAATAAATACAATCATGTGCTATTTGCACACCAGGTGTCAGAGAAAAAAACACATGGAAACACTTCCAAGACAAGGCTATGTATGTCATAGGAATAAAAACATCACTTAAAAAAATAAAGAAAAGTTTCTGAGTTGGTAAGAAATTAAGATGAGATAACAGTGCAGGTGAGTCACAGACGGTTTCAAGAGAAATAGAAGATGAAAATGAAACACTATAATTAACCTATGCATTGGAACAAACTAACAACTCGATTTAAAACTGGAGAAAATCGTCGAGTGACGTGTGGGACATACTTGAAGCACTTCGCTTGAACCTGGAGGTAAAAGTTCATAAAGATGAGAACTGTACTAAACATATCAGGTTTAACTCTTGAGTGTAGTCTTTTATACTTGTGAACCGTAAGGAAAACTCCCACCACAAGCTCATGTGTTGAACACTCAATTCAGAGCTGTTGACACAATTCGGGAGAGGTTCTGGAAACTTCAGAAGGTGGAGTGTACCTAAAATAAGTAGAAAATAGGAAGCAAGTTGTGAAATATTCCTGTGCCACCAACCAGCAGGCTAAGGAGGCTTTTGCTTGAACTGTATAAAAATTGTGGGGGAAAAAATGGCACTTCTCTGGACTCGTATGAGTGTATTCTTTTGTGAGCGCTATAGCGCTATAACGTTGCTTCTCCCCTCTGTTTGTATTTCTGCTTCCTGTCGTCTTCAGGCCCCGCCTACTCTCGAATGGCTCATCTGTCCATCAGCTGTCAGGCTGGTAGTGCTGATGTCTACCTCTCAGTGGTCACTATGTGGCTCCAGATGGCTGCTCAGGAACTAGGTGCCAGGGGAGTGGGATCAGCCAGGCATGGGAAGCTGATGCCACTCCACTGCCAGCTGGATTCAGGATTGTGGGTATCAATAGGCAGTGTCTGGTCTCTGTCTTGCTTAGCGCTCTCATACATGGTACTAAGAAGTTCAGGGTTATTTAAGGTTATGAGAATAATATAATTTTGTAAAAAAAAAATCGGAAACCAAAAAATTGCAAGGGAAAAAGGTCACCAAACAAATCCAAGGAATATTATTCGCACTACTGTTGAGCAGTGGACCAAAGGGTAAGCCAAAATGAAAACCTCAAAACGGGTGAGGTTTTCAAGGTTGATGCCTCTTCCTTAAATTCTTCTGTGAAAGCCAACCCCCTAATGCTATGGATGATCTGGAGGCACAGGGCCTTGGGAGCATGAGAACCTTGCTCTTATGGATGTGATTATTCCAAAGATGAATGGGTAATGAAAATGTGATACATGCGCTCTACGAAATACTATTCAGCAGAAAAGATCATATTGAAAGGCAAACCTCTCATTCCCTTTCATCAGAGACTCACAGCTTCAAATCTTTAGAGGTGGGTACATATCCTGGAGTGTCTGCAGAAACCAGCAAAATTAAAAGGGGACATTGCCAGGGTGCAAGAAGCACCAGAGAGGACAGTGGTAGGGTAGAGACGATTAGATGTGGGGAATGAGAAAGTAGGGAAGGGTTCTAACTTAGGGAGGGGAGAGGGAGGGAAGAAGAAAAGGGAAAATAATATTAAATATGTCTGAAAAAGTCATGAAGAGTCATACTATTAATTATCTATCCCCCGATAAAACTACATGTCAATCTGTGAATAAAAGTACACAGACAGTT
This sequence comes from Arvicanthis niloticus, assembly GCF_011762505.2. Lineage (NCBI taxonomy): Eukaryota > Metazoa > Chordata > Mammalia > Rodentia > Muridae > Arvicanthis > Arvicanthis niloticus. The sequence continues at coordinate 20,573,643 of NC_047671.1, forward strand.
TAAAAGAAATGTTCTCATCTATGCTGACAATGCTCCTTCTAAGAGCCAAAGATCATCTAACAAAAATCTCAACACAAGGCATGAGAAACTCTCGTGAGTTGTTGGTCAGGGCTGTCCAAGAAACTCCCAAAACATTACAAACTATTGCCTCTGCACTGTTGCCCCCGAGAGGTGAGAAAGAAGCCTTACTGCTGAGGACATTTTAGACACAGGGCCCAGAGGCCCCAGAGCTGAAGCTGATCTAAATGCCTCCTCCCTGAGGACTGGCTTTCACAGTACCAGAATGCACCATGTAAATTTCTAAATGATGGAAGCCACCAACAGTCCTACCTAGCTCTGGTGCCTGTGACCACACAATGAGACCAGTATGGTATGATAGCCCTAAGGTACAGTACACATTCCCTAGTGGCAATCAAGAGCTAAGTGTACTTAAGGCCTGCCCAACAAGAGGAAACCATGCCTGATACTGGAATCCTAGCCAAATACTCAGGGCTAGTGAAATCATGGATCTTGGAGGAAATCCTACAACCAACACTTCACTAAACCAGCACAATCCCTAACTAAATTCTAAACATTTGTCCTTATACCTGCAGGTAACTATAGTCCTCGCCCCTAATCAAAGAAATATCTCTTTGCTTCAGATGGAGACCATTGCAGGAAACTACAACCAATCAAAATGCATAACTGTGGATCCCAATACCAGTTGGTACGTCTGCAATGCAACTTCCGAACCTAAGGGTCAGGGATCATTGCAGAAGGAGGGGGGGGGGGGCGCGGAGATTGTAAGAGTTGGAAGATCAGAGAATTTATCATTAAATTGTGTCTCCTTCCTAGGATATCCAATATCCAATGCCAAATAGCCCCAACAACATATACAAAAGTAACATTATGTATACTGAGCAAGTTGTATGTATGCATTTAAAAATATACATGTATGCACATATTTGTATGTACGTGCGTGTGTGTGTGTGTGTGTGTGTGTGTGTGTGTAAGGAGGGAGGAAAGGATATGGAGAAACTATATAATTATATTATAATAAACAAGTAATAAAAATAATAAAAAGAAAGGTAAGAAAACTTGTTTGCCCTGTTGCCAGGTGGAGACATGGGAGGAGCAGGCCCGGACCCAACTCTAAGTCTTCCAGCATGCTGATTTTAGATTTTCCAGACTGTAGAACTGTAGGCAGTAAATTCTGACTGCTTACAAATTACCAAGATTAGGGTATTTTGTTAGAGCAGCCTGACTAGACTAAAATTGTGGTGTGAAAGGGTTGGCTCAGCCTATCAGGTCTAACCTAGACACCCAGAGTGATTAAACCACTGAGAAGGAAGGTTCGAGACAAAGCCCAATTTCTGGTTCTTAATGCATTGTAGATTTTGTTATATTAGAAATGTCTCTCTGAAAGTAACAACTCTTCCTACTTTTTTGCTGTGTCTTCACACTGCTCCCATGCCCTGTGTGTGTGTGTGTGTGTGTGTGTGTGTGTGTGTGTGTGTGTGTGAGAGAGAGAGAGAGAGAGGGTCTCAATATATTTGGATAAAATGTCATTTTTCTTTTTAAAACTAATTTATTTATTATTTTATGCACATTGATGCTTTGCATGTATGTCTGTGTACGTGTGTCAGATCTCCTGGAACAGGAGTTACAGACAATTGTGAGCCACCATGTGGTTGCTAGGAATTGAACTCAGGTCCTTTGGAAGAGCAGCCAGTGTTCTTAACCACTGAGCCATCTCTCTAGCCACAAAAAAAAAAAAAAAAAAAAAAAAAAAATGACCCTTTTCAAGACCTTATATTTATTTAGCTGGAAATATGGCACATATATCCACATAGACTCATGACCTCATGACCACACACATATAAACATGCACACACGCACATAAACACACACACTGCATATACATTAACAAAAATGAGTTTATAATTATAAATATATGTTTATAACTTTTAACAGTTGAATCGTATTTCATTGTCTAAAGGAACCACATTTTCTATATCCATTCTTCAGTTGAGGAACTTCTGAGTTGTTTCCAGCTTCTGGCTATTACAAATAAGGCTGCTATGAACATGATGGAGCACATGTCCTTGTAATATGGTGGGACATTTTTGGGGTATATGCCCAAGAGTGGTATAGATGGGTCTTAAGGTAGAACTATTTCCAATTTTCTGAGGATCAACCAGATTGGTTTCCAGAATGGTTGTACCAGTTTGCAATCCCACCAGCAGTGGAGGAGTGTTCCTCTTTCTCCACATCCTTGTCAACATCTGCTGTCTCCTGAGTTTTTCAACTTAGCCAATCTGACTGGTGTGAGGTAGAATATCCGGGTTGTTTTGATTTGCATTTCCCTGATGACTAAAGCTGTGGAACACTTCTTTAAGTGCTTCTTGACCATTCAAGATTCTTCTGCTGTGAATTCTCTGTTTAGCTCTGTACCCCATTTTTAATTGGGTTATTTGAGTTTTTGGAGGTTGATTTCTTGAGTTCTTTATATATTTTGGATATTAGTCCTCTATCAGATGTAGAGTTAGTGAAGATTTTTCCCCCAATCTGTAGGATGCCGATTTGTCTTATTGACTGTGTCCTTTGCCTTACAGAATGTTTTCAGTTTCATAAATTCCCATTTATCAATTGTTAATCTTAGAGCCTGAGCCATTGGTGTTCTGTTCAGAAAACATTCCCCTGTGTCAATGAGTTCAAGGCTCTTTCCCACCTTCTCTTCTATTAGAGTCAGTGTATCTGGTTAAACGGATAGAACTAGAAAATATCACCCTGAGTGAGGTAAAAGGACATGCCTGGTATGTACTCACTGATAAATAGATATTAGCCAAAAATACAGGATACGCCCAAGTGAGCAATGCCCAATGGCTTCAATCCCATTTAGAAGGGGGAAGGAAATAGTCACCATGGGAGGCAGCGTGAGGGAGGGGTGTGGGTGGGAGAGGAGAGAGGAAAGGGGAGCAGGATCAGATATGGGGGTGGGGGAGAGGACAGAAGAGAAGTCCAAAGTACCAAGAGTATAAATGAAAGTAAGCAGCCTGGGGAGTGGGAAGTAGAGGACCCTCTAGAGAGTATCAGAGACCCAGGCACTCTCAGGACTCATTGTGGGTAATCTTAGCCAAAATGCCCAACACTGGGGAAAGGGAACTCAAAGATTTCACCTCCAGTGGATAGACAGGGTTACTAATCCACAGTCAAAATTCATGACCTGGAATTGTTCCTGTCTAAAAGAACTGCAGGGACAAAAATGGAGAAGAGACTGAGGGAAAGGTGGTCCAATGACAGGCCCAACTTGGGATCCATCTCATGAGCAGGGCACTAAGGCCTGACACTACTATGCTATGATGTGTTTACAGATGGGAGCTTGGCATGACTGTTCCCTGAGAGCCTACCAGCAGCTGACTAAAACAGAAGCAGATACTTAGACTCAACCATTGAACTGAAGCCAGGGACCACGATGGTTGAATAAGGTGAAGGACTGAAGAAGCTGAAGGGGAGAGCGGACCCCATAGGAAGACCAACAGTCTCAACCCAGACCCCAGGGAGTTCTCAGAGACTGAGCCACCAACCAGGAGCATACACGGGCTGGGGCCCCTGGCACATATGTAGCAGAGGTCTACCTGCTCCGGCCTCAGTGGAAGAAGTGCTTAAACCTCAAGAGCCTTGAGGCCCCAGGAAGGGAAAGGCCTGGTGGGAGGAGGGAAGCACCCTCTTGGAGGCAAGGGGAGGAGGAAGGGGATGAGGAACTATGGGAGGGAGAATGAGAGCAAGGACTAGAATGTAAATAAGTAAAATAACTTAAATTTAAAAATAATAATTACAAAAATATTCATGTTAAATGTGTGAGGAAAAGAATATAAACTATATGTGAGTTATGATTTTATGAAATATAAATTGAGAACAAAATATTCCAAGTTCAGCAGTAGCTTTCTCTGGTCATAGTTTCATTTCCTTTTCTTCATTTTCATGAGTAATCCTTCAGTATTTCATTATCTATCTATCTATCTATCTATCTATCTATCTATCTATCTATCTACCTACCTACATTTTGTTCTTTGAGACAGGCTCTTATTTTATGTACACTGGTGTTTTGACTGCATGTATGTCTATGAGGGAGTCAGATCTCCTGGCTGCCCTGATACTCATAGAGATCTGTCTGACTTTCCAGGGCTGTTATTAAAAATGTGGGCCATTTGACAGGGAATCACTGTGTAACCCAGGCTAGCCTCGAACTTGTGTTCCTCTTGCTTCAGTGTCCCAAGTGCTACACTTGCAGTCATGAGCCTCCATGCATAGACAGAGCTTGTTTTTAATGAGTAATAGTTTATATAATGACATACCTCAGCTACACATCCCAATGAATATTTATATCTAAATATACTCAGTAACCACTCTCTGAGTAGCCAGATTTGTTAAAAATTTCCATTTCTGTTAGTTTGTTAAAATGTCTATTTCTACCTCAATTCTCCTGCCTCAGGTCTCTCCCAGTCATCAACGTGTCCACACTAACCGCACCCTTGTCCTTCATCACCTTGGGGTGGTTTCTCAGGAATATGTAATATTCATAAAATGACATAAAAATAAACTTCATATTTTAAATCTTTAAAAATAAGAGATTTAAAGAACAGAATATATACTTCTGACTTCATATGTATGCTTTTTACTTAAAATATTTACTACTTATCAAAATTATGTTGTGAGTGAAAAATAGATCTTGTGGAAAATGACCATGTTGAGAGGGAAATGATACGCAAGTTGAAAGTGACCCACCGAGCCCTGTGGGTTTGGTCACAAGAGCAAACTCCATCCTGTTCGGTACACAAAAAGCAAATATTCAGATGTACCTGAAGGATTTTTCAGCTCTTTCAGAGAGAGAGAGAGAGAGAGAGAGAGAGAGAGAGAGAGAGAGAGAGAGAGACCCTGCATGAACAGACTCCCCTTAGAAACTTCTGATAATTATCAATTCTCAGTGAGTGGAATTCACTCAGTCTAACAGCATCTTTCTAAATTTAGTTACATGAGCTTCTTACCTTCCCAAACAGACCCAAATCTAAAGAGGTAAAGAAGTTTTAAGAAATTAAAAAATTAAGAAAATAAAATTAAAATTAAGGAATTAAATGAAAAAATTAAAATTAAAGAAAACTTTTCTTTTAGATTTCCTAAATTGTCCAAGAGATCCAAAACATGCCTCTTTAGATAGTTGGTGCTGTTATTTTCTCCACAGAACTGAATGTCTGTCATTCCTAGTCTAAGTGGTGTCACTGAGAGACAGAGAAGTCTTCTGTTATCAAGTTCAGTATCATATAACGTGTGATGCTTTCTCTCCAGTCTCCATAGAGACAGCCAGTGCTGTCAAACTGCTTTGTGTCTTACACCTTCTCAAACCTGAAAACCAAGACCAAAGTTCCCCTCTGGTGTCTCTCCCTAAGTTCAAACAATTTATTCCCCTAACTTACCCATATGGAAGTGATTTTTGCCAACTTCAAACAGTTTAGGCTCTCTGTCATCACCTCTAGACTGTCCATATGTGACAAAGTGCAGACAAGAATTATGGTGTAGCTCTTGCAATGACACATAATTGGGAAACTGCTGGAGGAAGAACATGTTTGAGGCCAGCCTGGGCTACACAGCAAGTTTAAGGCCAGCCTAAACTACCTAGTAAAACCCCTTTCTAAACAAACAAAAACACAAAAGCATTATAACAAAACACGAGAACCCAGGATACAGCTCAGTGGTAGAGGACTTGCTTAGCATACCTAGGTTCTATCCCTAGTACCACCACTGCCACAACCTCCACCCCCAACTACCTCCGTAAGTTGTTCTGAGTCTATTATATAAAGCAGGATGGCTTCCCTGAATATGTGCAGCATCTTTGTCCCACCCACACCAAGTCCTCCTACAATGCATGACCTCACACCTCCACCAGACCTCTTCTTTGTACCAAGAAGCATTTGCTTTTCTTGATCTGTTTATTTCTGGAGCCTCAACCTCTTCCTTCCAAACCCTGCTAGGTCCCCCCAAGGAGCCTCCCCTCCCATTCCTTTGTCTCAGCCTAGCTTTCTTTTCTTAAACAAGTTTTGGCTGGTTTTTCTAGTTTTCTGTTTTCTAAATCTGGTTCCCTGCCCCAGCTGAACACCTCCACCCTCAGCACCTACACACCCTGGTCACTGCCATGTCTTCAGGGTGTGCCTTTACTATGGGATATAGGACCTTCAAAAAGCAAATCTCTCCCTTGAACAAAACCTGAGCTCCCCTGACTCACCAGTGACTGCAAACCAGTTGCCTCTTTAATCCATATCTCCTGTGTTGCTTTCTGAACACACAAGGAGAAATGGTGATTTTATCCATTTACTCTTAGATGTTCAGCCTTGTGGTCCCCACATGATAATCTACCCACATAGTAAAACCTAGCCAGGATTAATAACTTCTCATAGTCCATTCAAGTATTTCACACTCTCTAACATAAAGAGAAAAACCTGGGTTGTTTATATTTGCTTGTTTAACTTTTATTTCTGTGTCTTTGAGTGTGTGTCTCTGTGTGTATTTACTTGTGAGGTGTGGTGGTTTCTACCCAGGTCAGAAAAGAAAAACAGATCCCCTGCAGCTAGGGTTACAGATGGTTGGGAATCAAACTATGGTCCTTTGAACAAGCAGCAAGTGGTCTTAACCGTGCCATCCATCTACCCCATTACTTGGGTTTGGAGGCAAATACACGTAGACTCAAGGGTCTCATGCAGCTCAGTAGTTAACAGTAGTTGTAGATTTAGCCTTTCATTAGGATCCTGAGATCTTATAATTCCAGAATTTCAGAGGAGCGTCACGGTTTCCGTAAGAGCCTGCACTACACAATGAGAATGTTCTGATTAAAAAGCAAGGGATGGTAAGGAGACAGCTAAGAAAGCAAAGTGGGGATCCAAGTTTGTATCCCTGGAACCCACCTAGAGTCAGCCTGGGTGTGGAAGCTCACTTGTAATCCCAGGGTTGGATAGTAAGCTGGTGAATTCCTGAAACTGGAAAGAATAGGCTAGCAAGATTAGAGGAGGCAGGGTCCAGGAGATCCTCCTTTCTATATAAGATAGAAAGAGATAGAGGACCACACTCCTCAGGCATGTGCACACACATGCCCATGCACATAAATATACACATGCACCCACACATAAAATATGTATACACACACTATATGTACATGTATATGCCAAAAGGGGGGGCAAGAAAGATTACTTCACAGTTGGTGAAATAAGACAATATATACTGCTATGTAAAGTACCAGCACAGCATCTGGCAGTGGAGAAGGAGCAGTCAAAAATTTTGTGAGCATCCCCTCACCTGCTTCTTATTTTTAAAACACATCATTGGCATGCACAGATATGTACAGACATGGGAAGGGGTATAGAAAAGCAGAGAGAGAGAGAGAGAGAGAGAGAGAGAGAGAGAGAGAGAGAGAGAGAGAGACTCAGTGGAATAATATCAATTAAGTTCTCTCTCTAAGTGACAAGCATTGTTTCCGAACTCCTTAAGCAGCCACCGCACGAACTCTCCAATAGCCCTGCATCAGCAACACTGGCAAATCCTAGAAGGCTACAGCCTTCCTCCCTCCTGCTGATAAGATGCCACCATGTGTTTTGGTCATTTCTTGACTTGACAAATGTAACTGTTGTCCAGATGGCCTGTCTTCCCTCTGTGCTTCTCGAGTCTAGTAAATATTAGACGCTGCTGCCAAGATCCTTTCCCTCTGGTCATTCTGAACCTAGTTCAAGTCCCTACTACTCCGGAATAGCCTCCTTTGTTCTAAATGTGGCACTTTTTGTCAGATGTTTCCACTCTTTAAGTTCTTTCTTCTTATTCTTCCTTCCATCTTTGCCTGGAATTTTCCATACCTGCCACACTTTTCTTTTTCTCATTAAGAATATTCCTAAGACTCTGTCTAAAAGGCTACAGATACCTAAACTGTGATGCATCTATTCATTAAATACTAGGAGGATTTTGTCAGAATGAAATGAGTGTTCTCGCAGACAGACTACTACTAGCTGAGATAGGGAAGGTCGGGAGAGTGTGTAAACAAGTGTATGAGCATGCCCAGTCAAAGATGCACCTCTTTCTGCAAGGATACATTTTTAAATATTTTCCTGTAAATATGTAATACGTGATTTGAAATGTCTGCCTTTGAGAACAGGGACCTTTTCCAATATCTGTATTTTCTATCTATGTGCCTAAGTTATTTTTTCTATGTTCATCAAGAATTATCTGGACAAAGAGAGAGAGAGAGAAAAGTCATCTCTCTGTACAGCAGTATATCAACATCTAAGAGGTGATGCGTTTAGGAAATGGAAGTAGCTGTACTTCCTGGTGCCTCCTAGTTGGTTGCCTGTGTCAAGAAGAAGCTGAATGTCTTCTTCCAGCCACTGGCTGTCAGGAACTCACTGAAATGGATGACGAACTCAAGAACTCAAGCCTCCCATGAGAAGTCATAGCCACACGAGCAGCTGCTGATGCAGTGGGTGAAGAGTGGAAGGGTTATGTGGTCCCAGTCAGTGGTGGCAATGACAAACAAGGTGTTCTCGGGATGCAAGGTCCCCTAACCCATGGTGAAGAGTGTGCCTGCTGTTGAATAAGATGTGTTCTTGTTATTATGCAAAGAGAAATGGAGACAGGAAGTAGAAGTCTGTTCAGGGATGCACTGTAGATGCCAATTTCCATGTTCTCGGCTCGGTTGCCTAGTTCTTCATCCCTTAGTTGTACCTCCTTTATTCTTTCTTTTGAGACAAGATTTTACTTTGTAGCCTAAGCTAGCCTTGAACCTGCATCTACTCTCCTGCCTCAGCTTCCCAAATGCAATCACACTAAACTTAAGCGCTTACCTCTTATGAAGTGGTGGTTGACGCCTTGGAGAAGGGAAACACCTCCTCAAAGGGGTTTGTAAGTCTCAGAAACCTCGATACTCCATGAGATATTGTTAGGTCCGATCTTAGGATCGTCTCCTGCATCATGGCTGCTGTGTTCATGGTGTAAATGCTCATGGCCGACCCAGAGCAAACAGATGTATTGCACTACTCACGTCAACACTTCGGTTGCTGAAGTCTGTGGTTTTTCTTAGTTTTACTACAAAGTCAGGATGCTATCAAAAGTAAAATCAGGACTCTTGGATCCTGATGTATCTCATTATACATGAGACATAAATGCTCCCTGGTGAAAGGACATATGCTTGCACTTGAGGCTACCTCCTGCTGGGAGCCAGGTGAGAAAAGCTCAGCTCGGGCTACATGGAAGGAATTACTAGGCCATGAATAGATTAGCAATTGCCTAGGCGTGTGGTTCTCAAGTGTACAGTCCAGAACTAGCATCATTGGAATCTGCGTGGAATATAGTCAGTTGTGAGAATCCATGGATTCCACCCGAGAATCAAAAAAGCAGAGTCCAGCATCACACTTTTAAAACCTCCAAGTGATTCTGATGTCTGCTTATTGTGACACTAAAATAAACGCCCAGTTTGAATTAGAAAATCCAATGCATGGTTGAAAAATAGTTCGTAGGTCAGCTTGGAGTGTATAGCAAATGTAGAAGGAAAAGCATGCTGGCCAGGCAACCTTGCCCATGAGGAATGAAGGAAGAGTCTATTCTGTGAACACTAGCATCTTCTGTAAATAGAAACAAACTCCAGCATCTACCATAAGTACTGGATATATAAAGAACAGGGGTTAAATGGAAAAGTTAAGGGTGAAATATTAAAAAAAAAATAAGAGGAGGCTAGAGAAATCAAAGGAACTTGGGGAAATTGTCACAGGAGACATTTAGTGAGAACCAAGGCAGAAATCCATCTCTCACTACTGGAAGCACAGTTAAAGGGAAGGCATGGCTCAGGTGTAAGGCAGGACAAGCCAGCAAGCCCCTTGACAAATCCCAGCTGCTCCTCCTGAGTTGGGGTGACCTGCAGCTGGAGCATTGTGACAGAAGCCTGCACAGTTGAGTCGGATACACCTGAGAGGGGAGGGAGATGGTTATTTGTTGGAAGCTGACTTTTAGCAGAAAGCGGCTATCAGCTTTGCAGCCATCTTGAGCCATATACCCTGACACGAGACTTGTTTTTCAACAGCCTACAACAGCTGAAGCACACTCTGATATCCCACATATTTTGTTTTGCTGTTTACTGCCCCCCCCCACCACAAGGCGCACATGGTATCCATGCCTGCAAGGCATGCGGTTCACGTGCTGTCCACGTGCTATCCACGCCATACATGCCTGTAAGGTGCACATGGTATCCAAGCCTGCAAGGCACACGGTGCACGTGCTATCCACGCTAGAGACGCCTGTAAGGCTTACGTCATATCCACACCTGCAAGGCACGTGGTATTCACGAGCCTACAAGGCACGTGGCAAAAGCCTATAAATACCCCAGATTTCCCTTCAATAGGAGAGAATACAGGGAGACAAGAGAAGAAGAGAATACGGGAGACAATGAGAGAGACACAATAAACGAGACTTGAGACTTGATCAGACCCTCTGTCTTGTCTCCATTCTTCTTGTCACTTGCCCCACACTCTCTCTTGCTAAACTCTGACCTGCGGAACAGCTCAGTCATTACAGTGATTGCAAAGCTGAACATTCTGATAAAGAGAGACCGTCCAGAGTGCTCACTGGCTAGCAGTCAGATTCACACCGAGAGTCTCGTAACAGCGTGCTATCGCTTCTTAACTTCTCAGTTTTCACTAAAACACAATGTTTTGTGTTTATGTTCAGTTAAAACATTTCTACCAGATGAACAATCCAGGTAGCTAATCACACCCGCAATAAGCCAGGTAAGGTACCATGCCTCCACAGTTACCCCTCCACACACCCAAGCTGAACTCTGGTGTCACATGAACAAAGGAGCTGTTCCAGGGAGGATGCTGATTGGGTGAGATGTTTTTTTTGTTTTTTTGTTTTTTTGTTTTTTTTATCTCCTGGTTGATTTCTCTGTTCCCCTGCTTCCATATTCCAAGTCACTGTCACCGTGGGAGTATCAAGACAACACATCCTGGTCCTCAGGTGACTCCTCTTGCATGCATATCTCCTCCCTCTCCCTGTATCTGTTCTCATCTTCTACATCTTTCCAGGTACAACAACCCTCATTACATGGCAAGCCAGCTGTGCACATAATACAGGAAAAGCTTGTGTACAATAGGAAAAGAACTCTCTTTGAGGGATTTGTTTTAGGACAGTTCATAATAATATTAATGTTAGGAATCATTTATGTGTATATGTCACCTTCCTACCTCCATGACACACACATATCCCAACTGATTCTCATTGTAAATGCGGGGGGGGGGGGTCTTACAAGTTGTAATTTCTTAGCTCAAAAGGTTAGAGCCCCAACTGGAAGAATCAGTAAAAGATTGGAGACATACAGTGAACCTTAGACGCCCTTCCAAGCATATAGGAAAGGAATTTTTTTTTGTGGTGTGTGTTGGGGGGGCGATATAATATATACATTGTGTATACACATGTTTGCATGCATATGCCCAAACATGTGCGCACAGAAGCATGTACACACTTGTGCACATGCATGGGGAGGTTCAAAGTTGATATCAGATATTGTCCTCAATGGCCCTCTACTTCATTTATTAAGACAGGGTCTCTCAGTAAAACCACAGTTTAGCAGTTCTGACTAGGCCAGCTTGCCAGCATATCCCAAGAATCTCATATTCCCTGTGTCTTCCTCCAGAGTGCTGGGATTACAGGTGACTGCGGTGCCTGTCCAGCTTTTACATGGGCTCTAAGTATCCTAAATTCTGGTTTTCACACTTGCATTTCAAACTCTTTATCCCTGAGCCATTTCCTCAGCCCTGGAAGTCACCCCACCTCACCCCCAAGTAACTACATCAATTCCAAACTTTCCAATTTTGAAGAAGCTCTCCAAAGAACTCCAGGCTCAAATCCCTTCCAAAAGAAGGCCAATTTTGGATATTTCCCCTCTGCCACACAAATGACTCCCTTTGAGCTCTTCCCTTTGAAGGAACAAGAAGCAATGTCAATGTGTTTCTATTGAGTGACTACCTCTTCATCTCAAAGGAAAAAGCACTAGTCTGCAAGGTTCATTAAATGATCAGATAAATAATGTTGCTGTGCTCCCAGAATTGTGGAATTAATTTGAGAGAGAAAAAAAAATCTACTCCAAAAACCATCCCAAACACAGCATCCAGTGGGGGGGGGGGGTTCTGCTTTGGGCCAAGACATCCATATTGAAGAGGCAACTGAGAAGAGGCCCCCTGGTCCCTGCAGTGTCTCAGGTTGTCTCCCTGGAGAAGTGGTGAGGGAGTGACATCCATCAAAGCCAAATTGTTCCACAACATCCACAACAGCGTGATCTTCACACAGCATCTGCTCCTTCCTGTCAGAGTACAAGATGATGAACTACCAAGGACAATGACATCTAATTGCTACTTTTTAATATCTTGGGCTGGCTTTGAGGAATCCTTAATTAAAAGTGGGGAGAGAGGATTCCAATATGCACCCAAGAACCTGTGTGAGTTGTAAGATAAGGACAGATGTGTTGGCCTTGCACTGTCTTCCTTTTGCCTTCTCTTCCCACAGTCTCCTTCTCCTTTTTTCTTCCCCACCAAATGACCCCAGTATTATCTATGCCACCACCAGTTTTCAACCTGTGGGTTGCGACTCCTTTGAGTGTTGAACAACCCTTTCACAACGGGGTCCCATATCAGATATTTACATTGTTATTTATAACAGTAGAAAACTTACAATTATAAAGATTCAACAAAAATATTTTTTTTGTTTGGGGTCAGTCATTACAACATAAGGAACTGTGGTAAAGGGTCATAGCATTAGGAAGGTTGCAAACCACTGCTCAACACCTATGTACTAACAGTTAAACCATATTGGGCACAAATAATGCTCAAAACAACTATCTATCAGTAAACATCAAGGACTATGGCACTGAGATGGCTGGGTTTAAAGGATGCCTCTCTATTTGGTCACACAACCTTGGGTAATTCACTGTGCCTTGATAGTCCTATATAAGTTAATAACAATGATCGTAGTAATACACATGAGAGTTGTGAAGACTGGAAGTATTGACATTTTAAGTATATATTCTGAGTAGTATCATATGTTTATTAAATTTTTTAAAGTGTGTTATTAATCAAAAAGCACTAATCTAGAACCTATTGCATACCTTTTGGGATGCCGTGAAGGATGTATCTGAAAGGAGATGCTAATACAGTGTTGGCTTGTGAAGACATAAGACTTGAAAATGGATATATGTCCTCTAAAAATGACAACATCCTTAATTGCCATCTGTAATGGTTAGTTTTAATTGTCAACCGGATGGGACTGAGAGATGTCTAAGAAGTTAATAAAGCACAGTTCTAAGTGTGTCTTTGAGGATAGATCCAGAGATGATTGGCATATGAGACAACCAATGAAAAAAGAGCTTCTCTTACCAACTCATCTCCAGGTAGCCACTCCTTGCTACTACAATGTCTCAATCAGATATTGAACTTTAGACAGAATTAACTTCGGCATGTGAAAATTCCATATGGAAGCTAGCTTCTCTACCTAGAAATCTACAACAGCCCATGATCTGAAGCTTGCTATGTACTTCAGATCTAGCTAAACTTCATAAAGAACTGGGATGGAACATAATGCATGATGTTCACCACATCCTTTTAGTAACCTAAAGAAGATGTAAGATGAGCTTGGCCATATATAATTACTTTAAAGAACTTGGGAAGTTCAGGGAAGATGAGAATGAATAAGAATGGCTATAATCAATGCAGTGTCTGTAGGCAAAATGAAGTTTTAAATACATCCAAGTAAGAGGGAAGACAGTACATCTAAGAATTTGGGACAGCATGTGGTTTGATATCAGTCTTAGCATACCTATGGAACAGCTAACCCAGTCTACTCTTGGTGAGGGATGAACGCCGGGAGTCAGCAAACAGAGGAGAGAGATAGAGACGCCTGGCATCAGTTTACATGGGGCCTTTGAAAGCTCAGCTGGGAAATTTAGATTTGATTAAGTGTTAAATGAACAAGATATTCTTTTCTACTACCTCTTTTGGAAGCAGGATAAATATATTCCCCAGCAGGGCTTCTGGGAAGAGCTATTTCTCAGATAACTCCCATTGCGTCCTTCCTGTTCTCCACCCTCATCCTACTGTGCCTGCCACCTTACCTGGACTGTAATAAAAGTAGCTGGCTTCTTGCCTGCAGCCTCTACTGGCTCCAATCCCTCCCTCAGTGGCTGTCAAATTCGTCTCCCTAAAGCTCAGTCCTCATCAAAAGCCTTCAGCAGCTCCATACTGCCAGTTAAATTGCATCTTAACTCTTCATTCACAAATTCAAGGCCAGCCAAGCCCCAGGAATTTTAAAACAGGGCCTGCTCCCATGGCCACCAGCTTGACCACATTCTCTCTTGACCATGTCCTCTTTGACCAGTCTTCTCACTGGATCACATGCTGGGATTGGGGGTGGGGCAGGTACAGTGAGGCAAACACAAGAGCTAAAAACGGGCCTCGTGAAAATATTCAAAGGACTTAATAGCAAGAATAAAAAAAAAAAGGTGCTTTGGGTTATGAGAAGGAACTCTACAACCAAGCAAACTGGACTCATAGCCTCAATCCATCCTGGGATAGCTATGAGGCTTTTGACCAATAAAAAAAACTCCCCTGCCGAAAAGTGCAAGCTAAAACCATATTAGGGGAGTCACAAGCATTCAGTGTGATGGTATGCATAAGAATATAGCATAGTTCTGGAAAAGCAGCAATACATGCTGGCATTGCTGTAGCAGAGAGCTCAGTCAGAAGAGATTAGAAAAAGCAAGTCCATCTCTAGTTTCAAATATCTCTTTCCCTCCTCTCTTCTTCCCTTGCGAAGTGAATCCTCCCAGTGAGTCCAGAATTTTCTTTTTCTTAACTCTATATTTCCTTTTGGTTTTATGTTTTTAATTACATTTGTGTGTGTGTGTGTGTGTGTGTGTGTGTGTGTGTGTGTGTGTGTACACTTGATAAATACATATCATGGTACTTGTTGAGGTTTATATTAAGAAAGCTAATAATGTTTGGGGCTACAGTTTAATGAAAAGAGATGAAATCAAATCATGGAATGTCATTGTGGAAGATGTCAGTAGAAAACTAGCTTCATTGAAACAAAAATGATAGTAAATATAGTATATATATGTATGTATACATATACTGTATATTTTATATACTGTATATTATATATATGTATATGATATATATATCAAAAACCCACTGACCACATCCATATAAGGCAATACCACCAAAGAACACACACCTCTGACATCTCTTATTGTGGTAGTTTGAATATGCTTGGCCCAGGCAGTGGCACTATTAGAAAGTGTGGCCTTGAGTAGGTGTTGTCTTGTTGGGGGAAGTGTGTCATTGTGGAGGTGGGCGTTGAGACCCTCTTTGTAGCCATATGGGAGACAGTCTGCTCCTGGCTTCCTTTGGATGAAGATATAGAACTGTTAACTCCTCCAGTACCGTGCCTGCCTGGATGCTGCCATGCTTCCTATCTTGATGATAATGGACTGAACCTTAGAACCTGTAAGCCAGCCCCAATTAAATGTTGTCCTTTGTAAGAGTTGTCTTGGTCATGGTGTCTCTTCCCAGCAATGGAAACCCTAACTAAGACACCTATCATCTAATATTTCATAATACCTGTTTTATAGTTGAAGGGGTCTGTGTGTATGTGTGTGTGTGTGTGTGTGTGTGTGTGTATGCATTTGTAGTACTATATGCTGAACTTAAGGATATAAACTGAACATTTTGACATAGGCATATACCTGTAGAAGGAACATATAGATCAAGCTATGAAATAATTATAGTCTCCCCCATGAAGGTCTCCACATGTAATTCCTTAGCTGATATTGGTCTCCTGACTTCTAAGAAGCTACCCTTAGTATTTCTATCAGTTTTGTTATTTTTTTAAACTACTGACATCATCTAATTGAATCATCCAATTTGCATTAATATGTTTCTAGCTTTTGCTTATCATACAAAGTAAGTTCAGATTCATTTGTGTTCTTGTATATATCAGGAGTTTGTTCTTTCTTTTGTGCATAGGTGTGTGCCTGTGTGTATGTGTGTGCGCATGCATGTGCATGCATGTGCATGCACACTTGAGTGTGTGCATGTATGTGCCTGTTGCAATAAGCTAGGGGAAGGGATCTTGCACATATGTGCACATGTTTGTGGAAACCAGAGATCCACCTCCAATGTTGTTTCTAAGGGCAGAGATCTACAATGTTCTCTTAGACCAGGACTCTAAATGAGATCTGGGGCACATTGATCAGGCTAGGCTGGCTGGCCAATGAACTCCAGAAATTCTCTTGTCTCTGCCTCCCAAGCACCAGTTCTGCAAGTGCAAACCACCACACCCAGCGGTTTCTACCACTGGTTCTAGGGATCAAACTTGGGTTTTATGCTTGCATAGCAAGTACTTCATGGACGCTTAGGTCCACCTCCCCAGCCCTATAGGCTTGTTTGTTCAACTGCTACATAACATTCCATCATATATGCAATATAATTCATTCATTCATTCATTCATTCATTCATCCCCTACTTGATGACTATTCCAGCCCTTATAAAACAAAGCACCAAGGAAAAACACACACAAACCCACACAAGCATGTATGTATGAAATAAATTGTTAGGTTACATGACAGGCATGTGTTTGAAATGATTTTATTTCAAATGCACAGTGTCTGAAAACTATAGTAATTCCACAATCTTATCATATCCCAGTCTTAATCTAACCGTTCATTTCAGCAAAAGATACAAATGGCCTCCATTGCCATTCTGAACCCATTTCTCTTTTAAACATCATCAGTTCTAACAGGAGGACTTTACTACAGTAAAAGTTTTATTTCACCCCTCAAATAGAAGGAAGATATTTTTGTATTGATCCATTTTACTAAGGGTAGGGGTAGTTTACTAACAGGTGTGCGTCTTGGTAGACAAGTAGAGAAGAAAACTGTGGGTTAGTAGAGTTAAAGCTGATTTATAGTTAGTGGGTTGGGAATGTGTCTTAATTTGATACAAGTCACTTGGGTTACTTGCTTACCTTTCTTAGTTAGACATTTGGTGGACAGAAAAGGATTGTCTCAGAATGTGGCATTGGGGTTATGGAAGCAGATATCTACCAATGGGCACATCTCTGACAAACCTGCCCGATGCTGTCATGCAGATTTTGGTGTAAGTAGAATTTTTGCTGTCATTAGGAGTCTTCCTCCCCATGGCTGTTCAGAAGTTTCAGATGAAATTTTCTGATGTTTTTAATGAAAGATGGTACGTGCTTACCTATCATAGAAGATATTCCCTCCACAGGAAAGCTGTCGAACATGTTGCATTCACAACATGACACAAAATCTAAAAATCACAGAGAGACTAATTACTGGAGGAAAATTACACCAAAAGACCTATTACCTCGTGATGAAAATGACAACCCTGTGCCCCTTACCTGGCCTGATTGGGCAAATAGCCTGGGCAACATTGTTCCAAGGTGTTGCACTACAAGCCGCCATGGAGCAAAGTGACGCTTTGGTCCTGCAAGCTGCTCAGTGAAGAGGCAAGGTGAGCTGTCAGTTAAGTGAGGTCTAATTATAAGTCTCATTTCCAGTATTTATGAATATGATAGACAAGACCCAGGGCTCGCTTCCATCTATACGTGAGGCCACTTGGGTGAGTCCTTCTCTTCTGATGCCAACACCTGAATTATCATCTTGAAAATTTGACATTTAGTGCTGACAGGCAGGGTTGCCCCCACCAAACTAGAAAGTGAAGACCACTGTTCTTTGCCATTCTATCTTTCTGCTTCCCAATCAGCTTCCCAGTACCAGAGAGGTTTCTTCCTCTTCCTAGAGAAATCCCTTGTAAAAAGATAGAAAGGATCTTTGCCTTCTCAATATAAATTTCAATCAGTTTGGCTCACTTCTTTTCTGTCCCAAAAGACCACATGTATTATTCCATTTATATGAAATGTTCGGGGTACAAAAGTCGACAGAGATGAGAGGAGATTAGTATTTGCACAGGGCTAAGAACGTTGAAAGGAAACCGAAGGTGACAGCTAAAGGGAATGGGGTTTCTCTCCAGCTGATGGAAATATTCTAAAATACATTATGGCAAGGGATGTGTGTACCAAAAAATCTTACTAAACCAGCCACCAAATTTCACAGTTTAAGGGCAAACTGTATGATATGTGAATTAAATAGCAATAAATGTGTTTTTAAAAGTTCTATTTATCTGTTTTCCTATTCCTAACATAGAACACTTTAAGTACCCAGGAAGGGGTGAGGAAGCATGATGGGGGGGATGGTAGAGGAGGACATAGAACACTCTCTGTCCCCCTGACTCACACAACACCAGCCTTGGTAATTCCATAAGTGGTAGGTAGGTCTTTCCTGTGCACATACACATTCACTTGTCTGCATGTGCACAGTTGCTCACCAGTTCTGGTGCATGTGGAGGCAAGAGATGGACATTGGAGGTCTTCCTCAATCACTCTCCACATCATCCTATGAGACAGGATGTTTCTCTGAACCGGGGGCTCACCATTTCATCTAAGGTGGCTATCCAACAGGTCTCCAGACTCTGTCTCAGCCCAGGGTTAGGGTTACAGTCACACACTGTTGTGTCCTACTTTCACCTTGGTTCTAGAAATCTAAACTCAGGTTCTGTGCTTGAAAATCAAAACGTTATCCACTGAGCTCTCTCTCCAGCCTCCAGAAGGGCCTTATGATGGTAACTTTTTTAAACTCATGATCATTTTTGATACTCATAAATATCTCATGACTCCATTTGCACCATTGAAAATTTCAATATTGTGAGCATGATTGCCCATGAATCAGAGGCCAGAGCACAATCCCTTACAAATGGTATTAGTTTTTCTTCACTGGGTTAGAAACTCAAGATCAAGAGAGTATTGTTTCTAAAGCCACCCATGACTATTCAAATTTAATCAGGTCAGAGCTGGAAAGGACTTGAACATGTTCCTTTTATCTTTCAAGCAACAGTCCTGGGATGGTTCAAGTTAATGTTTGCTTGGTTTTTGTTTGTTTTGTTTTTCAACTTTAAGATGATAAAAAAAAAAAAAAACAATGTGCATTCAAAAGACACCATATTCGAATGTTGGATTTAATTCTCTTGTCAAGCTAGCCCTTGACACTCTCTTGATACAGGACAGGGGCAGCTTCCAGTGAGCCACTTGACCTTGAAGAGGAACTGACAACTTCTACTGTGCGCCAGGCTGCAGAGCTGGGATGTAGGTGTACTGATAATGAGCTCATCAGAATGTAACCACCTGTGGGAGGTGAGAAGGAGCTGCATTGATCTGCCCAATGGGAAAATGAACTCAGCTTCAAAGAAACCAGACAAAGAGAGTGTCCCAGTCAGGGGGACTATTTCCGGGGACAAAACACTATGACCAAAGCGACTTGGGGAGGCAAGGGTTTCTTTGGCTTACCTTTCCACATCACAGTTCTTCATCAAGAGAGGTCAACGCAGGTATTGAAATTGGGTAGGGACCTGGTGGCAGGAGCTGATGAAGAAGCCATGGAAGGGTGCTGCTTCCTGCTAGCTCCTAATAACTTTCTCAGCCTGGGTTCTTATAAAAAACCAGGACCTCTAGCCCAGGGATGACAATGGACTGTGCCTCTCCGTAATACTAGCCAGCCAAAGGACTTCTTGAATAAGGTTAAACAAAAAAGTAAAGGAAAAGGAAAGAAAGAAACGAAAACACAGAGAACAAGTGTTCGTAGTTATAAAGAGAAGGGAGCAAGCCATTGAGTATTTAAGAGGAAAGGGGTTTGTTAGGAGAAGGGGAAGGTTCTAGCTTGAATATAACCATCCTCACACAAGCATGGCCACTCCTTCTGGGAAAAAGCAGAATTTTACATTACTGAAGTAATTTAAGAAATTGCTATTTGGTTTTTATTGAGGAGGGAACTGTTGTTGGGCTCTCTCTCTTTCTCTCTCTCTTTCTTTCTCTCTCTGCCTCTCTCTCTCTGCCTGTGTGTGTGTGTGTATGTATATGTGAGGTGTGTGTGTGTGTGTGTGTGTGTGTGTGTGTGTATACATGTGAGGTGCGGGTGTGTGGGTATGTGTTTTGTGTAGTGTGGTGTTTGTGTACCTATGGTCACATCTTGAGGGAAAATGAGGAAAACTGGTGCTCTATTCTATCATTCTCTATCATATTCCCTTGAGAAAAGGTCTCCTACTGAACCCGGAGTTAGACTATTGACCAGCCAACCCCAGGAATCTTCTTATTTCCACTAGGGAGACAGAGGTGTGCACAGCCACACCTGAGTTTTCCCCACCGGATGCTAGAGATTCAAAATTAATTCTTCATTCTTATGCAGCAAATGCTATTACCACTGACATATTTCCCTGGCCTCATTATTTGCTGTTATGGCTGTAAAAATGTTGGTATGGTTATACTTTTAAAACTATTACCCTTATCTTTTACAAATGCATATGGAAATGTTCATAAATAAGAACATAAAATCTGTAGAAATTGCTCCAGATAACTACAAACAATCTGCGCTGTGAGAAGCGGAGGAGGATGCTCAGATTGAAGCCTCTTAGGCAGGAGCTGTGCAATGGTGAGTCCAGACGGCAGGTATGTGTGAGTCTCTTATCACCTTTCCACTTCTACAAACCTTTTACATCCCCATAATGAAAAAGAGGAGCTTTATAAAACATAACATTCTCAGCCCCATAGACTATCCCAAACTGGATTTATCTTCCTGCCTTGGAGGAAGCAGAAAATCAGAAAAAAGAAAGAAACCTATGAAACAATTGTTTTCCTGTACTGAATAACAGGTAGTGAGTAAAGGAAGACAAATTAACAATGTCCCACAATTGCCTTGGACTCCTGCCTGGGGAATTTCCACTCTGTTGTATAGAAGGGGAACTCAAATGATGCCCACATCCTTCTAAAAGCTGGAAACAAAGGCAGCTGGAGATCAGGAAACATAGCCTACAGAGGTGATATGGCAGTGCACTTAACCCAGGAATCCATAAAGCAGTCCTCTGGGCCATGCATGCAGGACAGGAAATTACAAAGTTGGCAAAAAAAAAAAAAAAAAAAGAAAAAAAGAAAAAAAGAAAAAAAGAAAGAAAAAAAGAAAGCATCAAGGCACTAAAAAGCAAAAGGTTGGAAAACGTCTGAAGTTCACCAAGAGCTAAGATTCACTACTCACTCTATCAAACTGCTTAGAAAGACTATGTCGCCATGGGTATGTAAGTAGAGTGAGTCCTCAGAGGGGTGTCGCCTTCATACTACAGCCAAACTGACCTGAGGTTGCAGACAGATCTTAAAAACAGTCTTTGAATTCAAGTACCATCTCTGCATGTCAGAACAAAAAACAAAAAACAAGAAACAAACAAACAAACAAACAAAAAAAAAAAAAACCAAGAAATGTAGAACCCAGAACATTGAATTGATAATGTTCATAATACAATGAAATGTTCCATGGAGACTGGAGAGAAGAGTGTTAAGGACACGTGCTACTTTTTCACAGGACCCAAACTTGGTGGTCAGCAACCATGTCAAGCACAACCACCTGTGACTCCAGGGCCAAGAGATCTGATGCCTTCTTCTGGCCTCTCTAGGTACCCTTACACATGTACACATGTACTTGGGGAGACATACTCACATGCATAAAAATAAACGTTTTTAAATTTTTTCCTCAGGGATACAGAAAAGTAAGAAACTACGATCTGTATCTCAAGGAAGAAACCGCAAGAAAAGATAGGGACAATACAACTGGGAAACAATCATGAGTAATAAAATAGGCATCGTGAGTGTCCTTCAATGTTTAAGGCAATAGAAAACAACATGAGCAATAGGAGAAGAGAAATAAAAGATATAACAAATACTAGAGAAATGCCAAGAAGTAAAAACGTCAATATCTGGGAATTTATAAAAATTTGACACTTTATCAGGTAAGTACTCAAGAAATGACCAGTGAACTGAAGACATGAGGAAGGGAGGGACTACCCCAAATAAAGGAAATAAGAAGACAAAACAAGCAGGGATTGGCCTATGGGGAGGCCTCAGGAGTTGCAGAAAAGGAAGAGAAGACTGAAAAAATTAAGGAAAGTATGGCCAAATTTTATTAAAACTATATAAAAAAAAAAAAAGGTGTGATAGAAACTGCTCAGCCCCTCCTTCTCACTCCCTGCACCAAATGCAGGAAAACTGACACCACAGGAAAAAAAAAATCTCAAAAGGAACCAAATTAAAAACAAACAGTACATAACCAAGGACAAAATTAGAATGATAGTACATTCCCACCCAAATCAATGTACACCAAAAGAAAATCCAGCAACGTATTTAATGAGCTAGAAAAGTGAGCCATCAATAATCCCCAAAGCTTATCTTTAAATGGGGGTAAAATAAAGACTTTTGGTTGCTGAAGCCTAGAGAAGGGCTGAGGAGATGGTTCAGTTAGTGATACACTTGCTACATCATCATAAGGAACTCAGTCCTGCCTGGAATACATACCATAAAGCCAGCTGTTCTGTGGCTCAGTTGTAAGCAGATCCCTGATGCTCACTGAGCATCCAGCCTAGCCAATCACAAGCCTCCGAGCAGTGAAGAAGAAAAGAGCAGATCCTAGAGAGTATCACCCAAAGTTACCTTTGGTTTCCACATGCACTTGCATGCACATGAACAGATGAACAGATAGACAGATAAACACAGACAACAGACATACACATACACACACACACACACACACACACAAATACATAGACATAGACATACAGATACATGCAGACACACACACAAATACAGATGCTGACACACAGTCACACACATACACACAGAGAGATATAGATATGTACATAGACCTACATCTAGACACCTCACACACACACACATAGACATAGTTGCAGACACACTCACAGATACACACACACACACATCTAGACACACTTGCAGACACAAACACACACAGAGATACAAACACACATAGACATGCGTGCAGACACACTTTACATACACACACATGCAGACATATATATGCAGAGATACATTCACACATAGACATATCTGTAGACACACTGACAGACTTACATATACATATACCCAAATGGAGACACACACACATAGACATATGCACACACATCCACACAGAGATACAAACACACATAAACATGCATGCAAACACACATACACACACATGCAGACATATACACACAGAGATACATTCACATGTAGATAAACCTGCAGACAAACTGATAGACATACACATACATACACCCACATAGAGACACACACATACACACAGAAATACATTCATACATAGACATACCTGCAGAAACACTAAAAGACATACAGATACATAGACACAGTGGGAGACAGACAAACACATATGCACACACATACAAACACATAGACACACAGACATACACATGCAGACACAAACACACAAAGGCACACACATAGATATCTATGGTATAAGCTAAGAGATTCATTTGTCTTAAGCTTCTCTGTTGTACCGATGTGGAGGAAAATCCTTTAGGCAGATGAAAATGTCTACCAGGTAGATATCAGATAAAAATTTCTGCCCAGGAGAAATTCCATTTTCTGCTCATCCTTGTTTCTGTCTCTGCATTAGTTATCCTCCCTCGCTGGAAGTTCTCTCATCCCCTACAAAATTCCCATGGTGATCTCTACATTGCTTAAAAATGGCAGCCTCTCTTCAAAGCCTACCTCACTTGGGAGAAGGACTCCACTCGATTTGTCTTTGTGAGAGGTAACCCAGTTGTTGTTGAATGAATTAAGGTTGGAAAGATGGGACTTGAGAGACACACTTGCAAGGACACTATCCTGGTTGATTCTGGTCATCTTGAGACAAGCTAGAGTTATCTAGGAAGAAGAGCTTCAGTTAAGAAAACACTTCCATCAGAAGTCTGTGGAGCATTTTCCTGATTGGTAAGCTGTGAGGCAGGGCCCATTGTGAGTGACGGTCTTGGACAATGATCTTTGGTTATATAAGAAAGCAGACTAGCAAGCTTTGTAGATAGCCATCAAGCAGCACCCCTCTTGTGGCCTTTGCCTTGAGCTCTTGACTTGGTTTTCCACAATGATGGACTGCGTGGTATGTTACACAAAGAAACCCTATCCTCCCAGGTTGCTTTTGGCTATGTTGCTTAACACAGCAATAGAAACCTAACTAAGATGGACATACACTAAGAAAGCTTCTATTTACAATCATTCTTCAACCATTTATTCTATGTAAGATACTCTATAATCTACACATGTAAAACTAGCACTTGCAACAGTCTTCAGTGATGTTACCCACTCAGCCTGTGCACTATACTGTTTAATGATACAAGGAAATTTTATTAGAAATAGATGGAGTTAATAGAAAGAGCAATTTTTTATTACAATCAATTGGAGAAAGTACATGCACTTTTCCCACCTGATATGGAATTGAAAGCTGTCTTTTATCCCCCTGATTTGTATAAATTGAGTTTGTATCAGAGGTAGAGAGTTTAAATTGCAATAAACTTCCTTCAGTTTAAAATAAGAGAGGGGATAGGAGATTTTTTTAAAAGCTTGAAGTTCAAATCCTATCTGTATGCTCTCTGTAGTCAACCCTCAGTATCCTTGGGGATTGATTCCAGGACCTCCTACAGGTACCAAAAACACATGGGGGCTCAAATTCCTTAAGTAAAATGGCACAGTGTTTGCATAGGAAATACACCCATCCTCTTCTCATCTCAAGATTATTATCTTGATTAATAGATAATAGATTAATAATCTAGATATCAAGATTAATATCATTATAATTAATATCATTATATTATCACCAGTCATTATAGTCTGGTGTTTAGGAAATAATGGCAAAGAAAACATTTGCATTTTCACTAGGAGTGAAAGTGTGTGTGTGAGTGTGTGTGAGTGTGTGTGTGTGTGTGTGTGGTGCATGCATATGTACATGTTTGTATGTATGTGCACATATGTGCAGGTTTATTCATGTTCAGGTATCTCTGCCTGTTAGTACAGGTGCATTTGAGTAAGGAGGCCAGGTCTTTCTGGTTTTTGAGACACTGTCTCTTCACTGAACTTGGAGTTCATCTGAATCAATTTGTTTCTCATTTTCCTGAGTTCCATTTTCCATTTAAAGTAATTACTCCAAATAACAAACAGCCATTATTTAAGTAACCAGTGACCACATTTAATTTTGAACAACTCATGAATCTCAGAAGTATCAGAAATAACCAAAAACAAAATAATCAACCCCAAACCAAAGAAACAAACAAACAAAAACAAAAAACCCTAGCAAAAAAAATTAGTATCCATATTTTAAAAGATGGAGACTATAACTCACTCAGGAGGTTGATGGTACTAGAATTCAGAGTAAGTTTTTCTGCTTTTCTTTTCTTTCCTTTTCTGTCTTTTTTTCTTTTTTTTTCTTTAGAAGTAGCTTCCAATATGTAACCTTTATCTATTTCTGCCAGTTCTTTTTGGAGAATACAAAGCCATTTTTTATAAATTAAACAGGGTTTTTCCAACATATAAATGTTTGGATAAAATGCTTTGCTATTATAATAATTTCTCGAATTATTTGAATTTTCTTAGTATATTTGAATATATATATATATATATATATATATATATATATATATATATATGAATGAAAGTTTCAGTGAGTCTAAGATGTCTAAGACATCTGTCTACTTTCCTTGTTATTTTTCTACAGTAAACCCACAGAGCTTACTAAAGAATTCAGCACAATACGAGTCCAAGTGAATGAATTTAGTTCACCCTGTGACAGCCTCGGACTCTTTGCTTGGGTCCCTCTTGGACACCTAGTCTTTGGATTTTTGCTTGGAAGTAATCTCTGGCCATCTGCTCTTCCTTGTTCTGCCTTCCTAATCTCTCTGTTTACAATATGTTAATTTCTTTGATGATGTTATCCACGTTTGGATAATCATTTACAAATAGACCCCAAAGGTTCTTAACAGAGGAAGAAAATGCCTGTCTTCCACATTTTGCAAGGAGACTCCACATGCTCCCTGGGCTCTCCTGGTTCTCTGACTTCCAAGACAGTCACATTTCATTGCCGTCGTTGATGTACAAGTCAATTAATGGTCACTATTGCTTTTCATTTGTTCTTATGAAGCTGACTTTGGAGAGCAATACAAGCTGAGGTTATATTTCATGAAGCTTCCCAAAGCACATCTACCCTATGCTCTAAATCATATAGTTTAGAATATTTAGACCCCCAAATTCAATTGCTTGTTTTATTAATCTGGCTGGCCAGCTTACCTGACCAGAGAGGGCAGTTCCACACTCAGAGAAGTTTCTCTGAGCTGGGATATACACTTAATAATCTCAAAATGGACTATTTTCAGAGTCCAAATTTTCTGATGCCTGCACTTGACAGGCACCGAGCCACAGAGAGACTGGTCAAGAGCCAAGTGAATCACTGGCATTAGTTTTTAAGAAACTGGAGACTCTAAGTAATTATAAATGAATTCATGAACGGTCTCTAGGTCAAGGATTTAACCACATAGCTAGGGATGGTGGCATTAGGGGGGTGACAACAACAGGATCAGGAGCTCTAAATCAAATCGTTATCTTGTGAGACTAGCCAGGGTTAGCTGAGACACTATCTTTAAAAAAAATAAACAACTTAAAGACGTTAAGTGGGAATAAGAAAATCAGTATTTTACATTGTTTGGGCCACAGTTCAAAGAAGCCAATAAGACTTGTAGTAACTAAATTGAACCTCTAACTCTTGTTTTTTTAGCATGATCATGTGACTCAAGAAGTCAATTTATTGTATCAAGGCTGTTGGGTTTAAGAGTACTCATCAAAAACGTTTTGCTGTAGTTGCTTAGAATACAAACTCGGTTTCATTGAAAGTACTTCCCACTACAGCAGACTTTCAGAGAGAGCATTTAAGGCCCTTATGTTTAAAAAAAAAATAGGCTTACGTTCTTCAAATGTTTAGCAAAGAGCTCGGAAGAATAACTCAGTGATGGCTTGCTTACCTACTAGACACAAGGCCCTGGATTTAAGCCCCAACATTGAATGTATAAAAATAGAGAGAGCTAATGTGTCTTAGTGTTTCTATTGTTGTGAATAGACAACATGACCATGGCAACTCTTATAAAGGAAAAAAATTCATTTGGGGCTAGCTTACAGTTCAGTGGTTTAGTCCATTATCATCATGGGTAGAAAGCATGGTGGTCTGCAGGCAGACATAGTTCTGGACAAGGAGCTGAGAGTTCTACATCCTGATTGGTAGGCAGCAGGTAGAGAGAGTGACACTGAGCCTGACTTGAGCACTTGAATCCTCAAAGCCTTCCCCAAGTGACACACTTCCTCCAACAAGGCCACACCCCTTAATAGTGCCACTCCCTATGAGCCTATGGGGGTCATTTTCATTCAAATCACCACACAGTGCTGAAAGAAAATATGAACATGAATATTTTAGGACCACAAAAGCTTTGTTTACAGAGCTGCAAGTGTTTGAAAGAGAAGGGCTAACTTTTATACTGTATTTTAAGTACTATGGTTTAGATAACTTTTCTGTATCAAATACAAATCAGTACCAGTTAGGAAACTTTTTTGTAATCTTCCCTTAGAAGATAAGAAATTAGATGCATTGTATGTTTACAAATTACATATGTCATATTATTCATGCTTGTATTTTATGCAGTCTATAATGGATTTTATCTAAATATAAGTGACTAGCCATAAGAAGTTATTGGAAATGATGAATACTGTTTTATTCTAGAATTTACCTGTTGACATTGCTTAAGAAATATGCTTTTTGAATGATAAAACTCAAGTGAAAAAAGTGAAAGTATGAGAGTCTAAATCCACTTTCCAGACTTGCTTCCCCTGTAATATGTGTAATAGAACAATCCTGAATTAGTAGCTACTTTCCATAATTCTTGTCAGCAGAGTCTATCAGTAGTTCCAACTCTGATTATACACGTTGGTAATGCAATTAGACATGTTTTAAGCCTATCTCTGATGTCACTGTTTCAAATATAGCCACATAAATTTTAGCTATGAGTTTTTCATACATAATTTATATATACAAATGTGTTTGCATGTGTACCTGGATTAAGTATAATAAATGTAAATTATATAATTTATATCTATATATGTTTAACTGTGTTTAGTTTCAATCAGACAATGGTTTGATATATATTTTTAATGAGGGAAAATCCTACTGCCATATTAAGATTTTGTGTTCTGCAGACTTCATTTCTTAGTATTTTTTTAATTAAAAAAGACAAATACATTTCAATGTTCTTTTTAGTAAATGTTATGCTTCCTGTTCCCAAACAATTTTAGTTTATAAATAAGAGTTAATGAATCCAAGAACTGTGTTATTTCATGAGCTTGTGAACAAACAATTTAAGGTCCAACTAGAAATCCCTTCCAAGTTGGATTTTTACATGATACAATTGATAAACAAGTTATCAGGGCAGAAAAACGGGGCTTTGCCTTGTTTTGTTTTTCTGTGCTTTTCATAAGTACACATAATACTCTGCCTTTGAAATGACATAAGGATTAATTGGATTTCTGACCATTCTTCAGATAAATTTGTATTAAATGGGGATTTCTCATTATCTGTCACTCTGAATTTGTGAGTCTCTGACCACATTCTAGGCAGGCATGGTGGATGGTGCTGGATCACCATGTGCTGATTCTCCACAGAAGACAGAGAAAGCCTATGTGAACCATCACATCGTTCCTCCTCTCTGCTGTCAAACAGAGTGGAGATCCCAGGGGTTTTGACACCTTGTAAAGACATTCCAGTGGCTCCTAGCTCACCCAAACATATGGTGGGAAAGGAAAAAGGGAAAGAAAATGTAGACCTCTGCCAGATCCCTGTGTATTCTAGGTAACGGGGTATTTTTTCCATGAGGAGGAAAAATACATAGAAGGAACTGATAGCATTGTTACTGCCTGCCTTCCGAGCCAAGTCGCCAGGCTTCTGTCAAAGATAACAATGTCTTTAAGGTGCCTACAGAAACTCCTAACATTATGTAAGGTAAAAGAACTAGACCTTGCGCGGGATATAAAACAATACTCTTTATCATCCTTAGGCTGTGTTACACAGCTGCTTACATAAACAGAATTATTTTCACAAGGAGTGACACCCAGCTCAAAGGGACCTCTCTGCTTCTTTGCCTAGTGTGTTGCACTGAAGTCCCCTGTTGAGCTTCCTCTCTGCCTAGCACTTTCTCCATAGATAAAGGTCAGAGCCTGGGAACCAAGCCTGTGACAAAAACATGAATGAGACATTAAATGCATTGCCCCCAGACACGCCCAGGCCTTTTAATAAGTACATGAGGATGTTGAGTCTGATTTGATTTTAGGGAAATACAAATCAAACCCACAGTGCAGCACCACCACATGGTCTCAGAAGGCTTGACATGCAACAGTGACATTTAATGCAGGAAACTATGCAAAGGAACCTGAAAGCTCTCAGTGGCTGCTGGGAGCACAACATGAAACCCATGGAAACCTTGGAAAACAGCTTGGACATTTTAACAATTAAACAGTAACTACTATACAACCCAGCAATGACAATCTTGGGTATTGATCTCAGAAATGAGAACTTAGCATATACACAGAAACCTGGGTGTGAGTGTGCATAGCAACTTCCTTCGTCATGACCCAACTCTAATGAGTGTCGTAAACTACCCTCAAAGTGTGCTGCAGCCACACCGTAGCAGAGGCGCAGGTAAGCATTCTATATCATGTGAGTGTTTCTGTGTGTGTGTGCATGTGTATGAGTGTGCATGTGGCTATGGGTGTGTATCTGAGTGTGTCTGTGTGTCTCTGTGAGGTCAACACCATCCGCTGCCTTCCTCAATCATTCTCTACCTATTTTTAGAGAGAATCTCTCATTAAATCTGGATCTCATTGGTTCATCTAGACAAGCTGACCAACAAGCTCTGGGTATCTCCTGCCTCTATATCCAAATACAGGTACCAGATTACAGATACAAGTTGTCACACGGCTTTTTACACGCATGCTGGGGCATCTGAATGCAGGTCCTCATGGTTGCAGGGCAAGCCTTTTACCAGCTGAACGGTCTCCCCAGCCCCTGAAAATGTCCTATATCATGACTTGTATAGTAACATCAGGGTTTTGTTGTTGTTTTGCTGTGATATTGTACCATGGGTTTGTAAGATGACACCATTGGGGAAAATTAACTTTTAAAAAAAAGCCACTGAGTTCTTTGTATTGTTCCTTATACATGTTTCCTTTATGTATGTGTTTACAAGGATTTGAAAAGGAAAGTTTGGGATCTGGAGGGGTGGCTTGGCAGTTAAGAGCTCCCACTGAGGACAGGAGTTGGGCTCCCACTATCCACTTCAGTTCAGGGCTACCTTTAACTCTAGCCTCAGGGATTCCAATGCCCTCTCTTGGCTTCCACAGATATTTCCATGTGCACAAACACACGGGCATACACATAATTAAAATAAAAATAAGACTTTTTAAACAAATAAGAATTTAATTAAAATGTGTCCCTAGTAAAACGGAGAACTTCTAGTCTACACAGACACTGTTGTAAGCTGAATCACAACGTCTCCTTGAACTTCATCACACAGGGAAGTGCCAGCTCTTCCATGGCTGTATTTGGA
Organism: Arvicanthis niloticus; assembly: GCF_011762505.2. Classification (NCBI taxonomy): domain Eukaryota; kingdom Metazoa; phylum Chordata; class Mammalia; order Rodentia; family Muridae; genus Arvicanthis; species Arvicanthis niloticus. The sequence continues at coordinate 20,604,290 of NC_047671.1, forward strand.
GATAAAGTCTTTAAGAGTTAATTGAAGTTAAGCCAGATCATAAAAGGTGGAGTAACCCAGTAGGGCCATGGCCTTACAGCCAAAAGGACAGATTGTGGCAGAAACCACTTCTGCCCAATTTTTATCCAGGACTTTCCGTTTCAATCTGTGAGGACACAGATTTCTGAGTTGACATCAGTCTCTGGCATTTTGTGATGATGATCCAAGCTAAGTCAAACACAAGAGAAAATACAGATCTTTTTAAAGTGATAAATTTGAAGCGAGCAATGAACCAAACATGTTTCTTTCAAGCATTCATTCATGATCTACCATGGAGAGTGTGCGTGCGTGCGTGCGTGCGTGCGTGCGTGCGTGAAGCACACTGAGCACTTAGATTTAGTGAAGAAAAAAAAAAGAACCACTCATCTCCCCATAACTTCATCGACCTATTCCAAATCTCTAGATCAAGAGAGAGAATCAGGGATACTCTACCAAGGATGGGAGTGCTGAATGACAGCAAAACTCATTCTGAGTGCAAAGAATAAAAGCTCTGAAACATCATGCTCTCAGCTTGAGCACGGGTCTTCTGAGATCCTTCACATTCTGTCTAATGGTGACTAGAGTTGTGAACTGTTGAATGACTGAACAAAACCAACATGAAGGTAAGTGGTTTAGAGCCAAGTGTGATCGACCTGGACACAAAATGCAGGACCTCCATCTCAATGCCGGTGCTCGAAGCTTGAAGCTTTTCCCCACACTGCCTCTCTGACATTGCCCTTGGCTACCCTTGCTCTTCCTCTTCTGCCTTCTTTGTCCTTTCCCTCAGCACCTCAATCTTCAGACACCTTTCTAGGCTTGTTTTCTATCATCTCCTTCCACGCCCAGGCCCTGTTTTCCCTCTAGCCCAGTGTCCCTACTGAGACTTCTCTTTCTCACCTTCATACCCTTTACCTTCGTACCCTACTGTTTAACCTGTTTAACCTGTTTAACCGTTTAACCTTCGTACCCTACTGTTATATAATGATGAATTCAGCCACACATCAGGAAAGGGGAAATGAGAGATACGCTGCTTAAATAGATGCTTTCAACACGACAACGTTCTATAAATATAGTCTCTCTCTCTCTCTCTCTCTCTCTCTCTCTCTCTCTCTCTCTCTCTCTCTCTCTCTCTCTCTCTCCCCCCCCCCCGTGTGTGTGTGTGTGTGTGTGTGTGTGTGTGTGTGTGTGCTGCTTTGTTTCTTCTTACATTACACACAGCATTCTCCTCAACTCTCTGGAATAAATTCTCCCTCTAGGGTTGCTGGAGACACGGATCTTTCCAACTGCCTGGCTCACATCTGTCTCCCTTCCTCTTTCTATATGGCCCCCTTCCTCTTTCTGTCTTGCCCAGACTTCTCTTATATAAAACTTCATAGTTTTATGTTTCTTACATAAGTATTATACCACACAACTTAGTCACCACACACACACACACACACACACACACACACAGGCATAAGCTATCATACCATAGGGGAAGAACCTAGGAGAAATGAGGCTGTTGCCTGCCCCATTCAAACAGATCGACTCTATTTTTGACTCTCAGTCTTACCATTCTGACATGTCATATTTTGAGGAGCAAGCCTTGGAACTAAAAACCAACCAACCAACAAACAAACAAACAAAAAACCTTGAGAGATACAAGTAATCCCAACAGCTTAATAATAACTGATTTGGGGGGTGGGGCTGCCTAGCCACTTATTCTCTGGGTCTGAGAATGTGTAAGGACTATAGCTTCTGTTCCTAACACTCTCCCCCACTGGCCCCAAGGACCTGTTCAATCATCTTCCCTCACCAACCTCCGGTGCATGCTCCTACTGCAGTCTACAGAGCCTTCAGTCGGGGAAGGAGGTGGCTGTTAAGTTAGAAACAGGGAATTCCAGGAGAAATTTGGACTGTGCACCATGGCAGCAGTGCTTAGGGAAAGAGTTTCTGGGAGCCCAGCAATAAGGACCCGCCCCAACCTTAGCTCCACGTTCTCTCTTTCCACAAAAGCGTTGATAAAAGGTGGCAACAAACTGCATTTGCTTTTTCTTACAAAATACAAAATACAAACTCACCACATCCCTGATTTAACTCCTGATGGAAAGAAAATATATTTCAAAGTCATATACCATATTCCAAGCCTTCCAAACGCCTAAAGAAGAGAAAAGCCAGAAAGACCCCAAAGATATGTACATGTGTATAGATTTCTGTACTGGCAATGTTAATGGCCCTTGACTAAGACCACTGTGATTTTAATACATTTGTATTGTTTTCTTCCTACTGTATTTTAGAAGGGAACATTTCAAAACAATTAGATTAATTAAATATCCACGGGGATGCAGAAAAATGTCTTCTGTCACACTTGGGGACTTGACCATGGTTTTTCAGAACTTTTAAATGACGATTCTCGCCCCCACCTCCACTGGAGGCCAGATGACTGTCATGATGTGTTGTGGAGATGCACATTCTAGTGCCTGGAGAACGGCAAGACTTCTCGAGACTTCGGTTTGGCAGCCGTAGCTGTTTCTTTTAGGTGAAGCTGTCCTCAGCCCTGAGTGGCACACCTTCAGGCTCCCTGGCTCATTGTCTATGAATGCAAAGTGGATCGTGGTCTCGGGGAGTAAAATACAGGTTAGAAAGGTTAGAAAAAGTCACCGAGCAATTTTTATTGTCTATGTTTCATCAAGATACTGAAAGTTGAAAATTTCACCCCGTGCTAATAACACAGTATTAGTTACAGTTGACTGCTTTGCTGGAGTCAAACCAACGGTGCCTGTTCTCTCAAGCCATTCCTCAGAGCGGCTAGCTTTTGAAGAAAACAAAAGCTGCCATAATCTCTCGTATAGGCTGATGTCAAACCACAGGAGTCCTAGCAAAGACCACATATTATCATGGGGGGGGGGTGGAGATGAAAGAGTCCCATGGCATGACAAGCTCGAGGAAAGCAACTCGTAACAGAAGAGCGTTTTCCTCCGCGATGTCACTGCGGTAATCAACTTGCAACCAAAAAAAAAAAAAAATGCTGGAAGCTGGAGCCAAGTGTCTGTGCCCTCGTTCAGTGCCAAGCTGTCTTAGGACCACAAAGAAGGATTCTGTTCATTCAAGTGACTGCACCAAAAAATTTGATCTTTGCTCCTTTTCTGAGTATTGAGGTGGCAGGGTTAGAGGGAAGGTTTTATTGTTGTTGTTGTTGTTGTTGTTGTTGTTGTTGTTGTTGCTGCTGCTGCTGCTGCTGCTGCTGCTGCTGCTGCTGCTGCTGCTGCTGCTGCTGCTGGTGGTGGTGGTGGTGTTTTTCTTCTCTCTTTTCTGCTCTCTTTGATTTTGTAGATTCACAAGGCTGTCAATGTCCCATGACAGACAATGGGGCCCACACATGCTGGCTTGCTCTCTTGCAACTCTGTGACCTTAGCCAATATATTTTTACTTCCTGTGTCAGTTCGGCCAGCGGTAACAGAGAAGACAATGATACTTCTGCTCCATAGCCTTAAGAAATTCATTAATGAGCTAATAAATAGGGTGCTACAAAACAGAATTCTACAGTTTGTCATCCTTCAGCTACTTCTCTTCAGTTTTTAAAAAATGTGCACTTCGCAGCCCATGCCAGCCTTCTGCTTTAGTAGTAGTTAATGCTCTTCATTGATGGAATTGGACTTCTAAAATGCTTATGAAATCTGAGTTCCTTTAGGATGTTTGGCAATACCATGGCCTGATAAAAAAATAATAATTTGGGTCCATTAGATAAGAAAGACCAACCTTTCAGTTTCTCCCCTGCTTAGCTACAGGATTCTTTGAAATCAAGGGAATCGAAATGTACTTAAAAACTGACCTAAGAAACGACAGAGGATCTCTATGTATTAAAGATCTGAAGAACAACAGTGTTGACGGTGGCCTTTCAAAGCCGTTCACTATCACTGTATCATATAACCGAGGCTGGCCCTGAACTCTCTTATGTAGTTGAGGCTAGCCATTTACTTTCAAGCCTCTCCTGGCTCTACTTTCCAAGTGTTGGAAGGCCAGGTGTATAATCCCAGAAGGTTCAGCTCTCAGCCAATCATCTCCTTCCCTTGTCTCCCTCTTGACAATTTTTATTCTTTCCAAAAACCACACGAATGCACAAATAAATAAATAAATAAATCTTTTAAAAAAAAAAACAACAAAGCATCCTCTGTAAATAGGCTTCTTTTTCAGCCCTGATGGAATAGAAGTGAGTTTGTAGAATCTTCCTACCCAGGGTTACGTTTCCTTCACCATAGAATTGCAAAATGGTCCAGTGCAGTTTTGTTGACTGTCCTCTGTGAAGAACCAGGCTCTTTTCTGTAGGAATGATTTGATAGCATATCCCTCATGGCCGATAAATCTATCTTGTAACTTAGAGAAAGCTATGCACTGGTTTGGTTCTCTCTCAACAAGTTAACTAAAATCTTTAGCGCATTCTTGCTTTGTGTTTGTTTGAGTTGTAGTTTTCTCTTTTAAAAGTATGTTATCTAACAAGTGGAGAGGAAACAAATCCTACTAACCTGGTCTTAAAAGGAAAAACACTTCTATCAAAATAGCTTTACACACTCAGGTTCAGACTGGAAGGTACGATCAGTCGGAGACCAACAATTTATAACAAGCACATTGTTTCTATAAATTTCCAGTGCCTCTTGAGCATTTTAGAAGAGTAAGGTATTTTAAATGTCTTTAGATTCTCCCTGTAATCTTATATATATTGTTCTTAAAAATAAAAATTTATGCTGTGGGATGAAAGACCTCAACCCAAATATTCCCAATTACAAATTAGTGAAATCCTACTTTGATGGAACTGTACAGGCGTAAGCTGAAAGAACACTCACTTTCAAAAGTTTTCTTTTCACCTAAGCCACTAGTGAACACAGGCAGAATGAGTCGATCTGGATAAACACATTTAATAAGAAGGATTCCCTACCCCGGCAATCCAATCAATTGTTAAGAAGAACGTTTTTCTTATAAGTAATCAAAATCTTCTTCCTTAAAACACCCCCTCCTCAATCCTAGCTGCAATTTTTACATAAACTCTTCCTTCCTTGGTCAAAGTTTGCCTGCCGCTGAGGCCTTGTTGAAGGACGAACTATATCAGGAATGGCCATAAGCAAAGTCTCTGGCATCACTTTACTTCAAGCCGAGAGTTAACAATTACAAACACTGACACTGTGGTTGTAATCAAAGCTACCCAAACCTACCTTCCAGCAGAATCTAAATCCTGGGGCTGCTGTGCTACCGCTCTGCTTTTCTGTATGTTTTTACAGACGTTGTTTTAAATCTTGAACTATTAATTTTAAAAACGCCACAGCCAAACACCTGAATCTTTCAAAATCAAGACAATAAAAGGAGGATAGCTTTTGTCCTTTTTGGTCCTGCCATCCTGTGATTCCAAGAGCACCACAGAATGTCTTTTGTGGCAAGCATTAAAATTATCCCATAGTTTGTCAGAGAAAACTACTAAGCTACTGCTTACATGCTGCTTTGCCACTTAAATAATCCAGAAAATTCTTTTTGTGGGGGTGTCCTTTGGCAAGTATCAGAACAGTTTGATTTTTAAATAATTTTATAGCTTAAGCTTTACGACTTCTTACAGTTCTGTACAGGAATTTTGTTGCTTTTGTTCACCCAGCTCCATCCTTAAAGGAAAGATGTAATCTATTGACATTGTGAGTTCAAATAAATTCTCTTGCAGAGAAGTGGAACTGTCTCATACTGGGACTCCTACACTCTACTTGCAAAGGAGAGAGACATTCTATGGCTTTTACTGATTAGTTCACTAGAGAATAAAGAAAATCTTGCCATTTTCCCTATGTCAGATGTAAAAATAAAAAGCATGGAGGAGAAGAATGGGGCCATAAACTTGATGCAATGGATTGCTATACAGTTTCATCAGATAAACGATGGAGACAGTTTCGATGATGCTCTTGTCAGAGAACACATGGTACGATGCACTGTATATGTGCCAGATAGCTTCTGCACTTTCAGAAATGTCATTTCTAAAAATGTCTATCCATTTGGAAAATAAGTATGCAATAAATCTGTAAATATTTATTATAAAGGCAATAAGAAAACAGTAAAGAATGAGTGCAGTTCTGACAACACCACGTAAACTGTTAACAACAGACCTTTGGAGCCGACAGTTCTGTTTCTAGATCAGGGGCCAGAGCCCAAATGTTGTAACAACTGGGGCCATGTCAATATGTGCCATCTCTACCCACTTAGCATCAAAGGTCACCCCGATCAAGATGCCAGTACGGTGAGATTCAAGGCAGACATAAAACACACAGATCTTGTATTTCTAAATCCATATGTCTCGATCAATGAACCAAAATATGTTCAGAACTAAAAGGCTTCTGGAGTTCGCTGCTGTTCTCTTTGGTTCTCAGAATCCATCCTATGGGAAAGGAGAGGCCAGCAGGTGAGGAATCAAACACAGTCTTCCAGAGAAAAAAGGACTATGCACACTTGGGCAGGACTCAGATAACACCAAGCTAAGTCTCTGAAAGGAACTCTTCCCTTTGGCAATGACCTTCCTGCTCTGTGTAGCAGCCAAGTTTTCTTCTGTTGACTGGGGAAGTGTGGCTAGGAGCTTTGGGCTGGAGGAATGGGGTAGGAATGGCCTCCTCTTTTATACTTAGGAAACGTGAGTTCACATTGCTTCACCTTTCCAAGAAACTGTCTTCGGGGCAACTTAACTCAACACTTCTTGACTTAATCCACAGAATCAGAACATCTGTGCTAAATGGAAGCTTTACGGGGGGAATTATACCTACTCCATCTACAGATTGTTTGCCTCTGATGTCATTCTTGATTAGATGATTTTGGAATTTTGATTGCTTCACATGAGATTATTATGATTTCAAAATGCAGCTTGTAAATGTATTCAGTTCATCAAGGACTATAAATATAATCTTCAACAACAGACTTCTTTCCCTAGGTCCTCTTAGATGCTCTAAGTTAATGTGAGGCCAAAAGATATATCTTCAGGAAAAAGTGACAAACTCCTCCATTAGAACTGATCTTCAAAACATCTGATCTCATAGGCAGATATTTGATAATCACGAGTCTTTCTGGTTCCAAAATTAAGTTAATAATTGCAGGGTAATGGAAGCTGCTTCTTTAGAAAATCTGGTATATATATGAACAAGGATGTATTTAGGTAGTAATGTTCTTCCTTGGTTTTTCTTCTTGTTTGGCTGTTTCATTTTTAACTTTCCCTTCCAAGAGAAACTATCCACATTCTATTCCCAGACCATCACTCTGGTGGACTTTGGATCCAATAATGAAACAGAACAAGGCATCGGGGCCTGCGGGTGGCGGGGAGGGAACTGTGTATACAAAAACAAAACCTCCACAGAGTTCTTAAAATAAAATCACATTAAATGTACTTTCTTTCAATGCTGAATGCACACTGAATTGACACTTGCTACACAAATGATCTGCCAACGAACTACACCTCCAGCCCAACATTAAATGTATCCCAAAACCAAAGTTTCTGTGAGTCTTCTATACTTCCTTTAAAAAAAAAAAAAAAAAAAAAAAAACTTCATAAAGTTTTTCCAATTGTGATCCAACTTCAGTTTCACTCTGGCAACTTGAGACTCACATGAATCATAGATGAAATCACATTACTGACTTTATTTCTGTTGAGAGTCAGAGATAAAAGCAAGAAGTCACGATGTGAAATCTGGTGGGTCAGTTGGTTGGGGAAGAGAAACTAGCATTGTTATTCCTAAAGGCTGGCATTCAGCAAGGAAAGCTAACTAACCTACCATATGGTGGCCATGTCATGACTTACAGTGGTAATTAGGCCTCAAGAGTAGCAGGCCACCTCTAGAACCCTCAGACTTTCAGGTGACTGCTCCTAACTCTGAATCATCCAGCACCCACATGGCTCACCCACCCACATTGTGCCTTCATTGCTCTGGGGACTATACTTCGATCTGAACCACATTTTCTCCCTCACATTCTTTGTAACCTGTTGTTCTACTTCCCAGACAGTTTCTCAAGAAAAGAAACCATTATTCCAAGTGGCAGAAAACCAAGAGTCTTTATCTTTCTCTATCCCTCCCTCAATCCTCCTCTTTCCCTCATCAAAGGCGCCCTCATGTCTGAAGGCTTGCAACCGCCCACTTCTTCCTTTCAAGGTTACTCTTCTTGTTCTGTCTTCCTGAAACACATCCTTGCTGTGTAGTCCTGACCAAGATAAAACACAATAGTTAGACAGGGTTGGCTATATCTTCTTGTTTCTGTCTCTTAAGTGCTAAGATTTATAAGTGTGAGCCAGAATCTACATCTTTCTTCAGTTGTACATTGTAGGGAATGTACAACTGTAGGGTCTGATATACACAGACCATAGAAACTCACCTATACATCCAGCAAATATTTACTTCCCAGGTACACTGGCACCTGTCCATCATCCCAGCACTGGGAGATGAAGAAGCGGCAGGCATCAGAACTTTAAGCCCTTCTCTGCTACATACTGAGATCAAGGCCAGCCCATCTTACATGAGACTCAGTCTCAAAACACCAAATTAAAAAAAAAAAAAGTGTTGCACCAACATCTGAAACACATGATCTATTTATCTGCAAAAGACAAGAGGGAAGAAGCAAGTGATAAAATAAGATTCATAAATCCAACGGGAGATGCACTCTCACAGGAACACCCAGGAAGCCAGCCTGCTTTTGAGTTGCTCTGTTTCTGTGTGGGGACCCTTTCTGAATTTGGCAGCACCACACACTTTGCTCCATAGAATCATATGTAAAGAGTTAGGCATCAAAGCAATATCATGTAACAGAGTATATAGGTTCCTTTTGTGTATTTACTCCATGGAATTATTGAAGAAATATGAGCGAACAGGCTCTCACCCCCTTATGCACTAGAGTCACATCTGAGCACGATAGGAAGGTCCCAGTCAGTCCACTTCCTGGCTGATGTACCAGTTATTTGACCTATCAACCCTGTTAGAATCTACTAGCAATTTCGGAGAAGTAATTTCTGCTGCCAGATGTCTGCACAGAAGTAACTTTCTGGAAGAGTGAAGGAAGTTGCTCCCCACTTCCTTCCTTGACATCCATGACACAGCCCCCTCCACCTCGGCCCCACAGGCTGGGGACTGGATGGTGGGACCCATGCAGACTGTGATTAAATGACTCATCCCCTTAGCATGGCTTTTTTGTAAAGGTTACCCACAGCAACATCCAGCAGGGCCCCAACTCCAGAGTGGGTATTTGTCAAAATGAGTCAAGATAATGAGGGGCCTTGGAAGGAACACCTACAGTTGGGTAGGAGAAGGGCAGTGCTTGTGGCCCAAGGATAGTATTCAATTGAGCACTTCTATCTGCCCTTTGGAAAAATGTGACCCTCACAGCAGAATCAATGCTTGCCTTACTGTTAGTCACTCATCTGAGACCGCAAACTTGTGTCTTCCCATGACTCTGCCAATTGTAACGATGCCCAAATCTTTAACTGCATCAATATTGCCCCCAGCTCTAGTCCTTGGGTCCTCTTGTGCTGCCAATTATGACAAAGTGAGATAGAAGCATCCTGAGGCCTATGGCAAATGAATCCCCACCCATTCAGCACTTCAAAGGCAGCCAGAAGAAATAAAATGAAATAAAAACCAGTGACAACTCAAAGCAGTGACTTTTATTTAAGGAAAATATATCATAAAATAAAGCAAATGCAGGTTGTTACAATCTTTAGTTGCAAAGGAGGTTTGGAGTCATTTAAATAGACACCCATACAAAAGTAGTAAGAAATTGTTTTTAATGTTTTCCTAAACAGTTACTAGGGACAGCTGTTATAGAGGATTATGGGGAATAGTTTTCTCATAAACTGAATAGTAACTAATTCTAGGAGAGACAAGCTCACATTTGTTGGGTGCTAATTCATTCCAGGCAGCATGTGACACTGTATATAACCTTATTTAATCCTAAAAAGCAGTTTAATAAGTACTACCATCCTTAGTTGTGTAAATTAAGTAAATCAGGACTCAGAAACTTTAACTGTGTTATGTAAATATGGCAAACAATGGTGAGTCCTTAACCTTTTGGGCTTCCTGACAACCAAACACACTTATTTTTAGGGATGATTCTTGTTACTGCTATAAAAGCAATGTCCTCTCCACTACTCAGGCAAAAGGGACCAGACCATCTCTCTTCCCATTAGGACACAGGACACAATTGTAGGCATAATGTTTTGTGCACTGTGTAAAGTTGGCTTTTGTATTATTTGAATGCTGACTTCTCCGTCCCACTATCTGGTTCGATCAAGACATGGCATTGTAATGCTTATATTATAAATCTCCTGCCTCGAGTTTATGTAAACAGTACTCACCATTTGTTCTCTGCCTTATCAATAAAAGCTGGAAAAGCCGATAGCTGGGCAATAGAGAGAATAGGGAGGGAGGGACTTTTGCCAGCCAGCATGGGAGACAGAGAGAGAGAGAGAGAGAGAGAGAGAGAGAGAGAGAGAGAGAGAGAGAAGAGAAGGGAAGAGGAAGGGGTATAGAGAGACATCATGGGAGAAGGCATCTGAAACCCAGAAAGCCAGACCAATACAAAAATGCAAGTATGTCGGTGATTTTTAGCTGGGAGGTGGCCAGATTAGAGTAGAGAATCAAAATTATAATAATGCCTCGTTACAGTGCTTTTAAGTTTCAAATAACTCTTGGTCTCTCTGTCTTGCTATTGGAGAACTAGCTCAGAAAAAGAAAAATGGCTGCTGTATTAGTTTACTGTGTACATTTATAATATTATTAATTATTAATAATAATATTAATCAATACACACAATAATAAAACTGGCCTATCCATAACTTTACACCGCTTGTCTCCTGAGCCCAGGGCACAAATATGCAAAGACAGCTGGAAAGTAGCTCTCAGCAGTGATGGCAGAAAGTGTAGTTACAAGACTGTATGGAGCATCCAAGCTTAAATAAATTAACAATATATCAAGAGGCCAGTATAGGCAAGCAACAAAGAGGATTCTTTTTCTAGGCTGTAAGAACATGGGGCTACTTCATGGATATACAACTGAGGTTTTCAACACATCTTCAAGTTATATAGGACATGCAGAGAGATCATTCCTTACAAGAGAGGCCTGGTGCATTCTAGAAAGCTACCTGATCCAAATAGTGTTTGACACCAGGAAGGCAAGCCACAGGCTTCATAGTAAGAGCAAACAGTAAACTGGTCATTGCTGGAAGCTTCTCAACCAGAGGATGCAGGAGGAAATGGGGGTTCTTGACCAAGTGATGAAGCAGTTGGCCAAAGTGGCTTTGAATAGGAGGACTTAGTCACTATTAGAAACTCATGAGAGTTTCTTGAAGAAATTTTGATTCAGTTCTATTTGGAACAGGTGGCCCAGTTCTAGATGCTCAGAGTTTGGGAAAGATGAGAAGGAAGAATTATTCTCAGAAGACATAGTGTGAGGAAAAACCTCCAAGGCAGAGGCCCAGGAAGTGGCAGCCACAGAGAAATACTTTCTCCCATCCAGGATGTGCTTCATCCTCAAGATTAAGGAAAGGTTGTGCCACTGGCCCAGATGTTACCTTCAACAGTACCATCCCAAGTGCCAAAACTCAGAGTCAGTCTCAGCTCCCAAACCTAAGGATTCAGTAAGGCCTCGCCAAATCTGGTGGCCACTGCTTAGGATGTCCAATTACAACTTCCCCCAACTCTCTAAGGGGGCAGAGATTCTAGAATCCAGGAAGGTGAATTGTTCTCCTGTTCTAGATATGGGCTATTAGTCCCAGAAAGTTCCAGTGTACCGCCAAACAGATTATGTCAGGGGGAGGGGAAATATCAAAGAGACCGGAACTCAAAATTCTAAAAGGAAAAAAGAATGTGCAGGCAATTGAGATATATATAGATATATAGATATATATATATCATATATATTATCATATATATATCATACCACATATATATGCACATACACATATATATCAATATTTAGGGTTGATAGATATAGATATAGATATAGATATAGATATAGATATAGATATAGATATAGATATAGATATAGATATAGATATAGATATCAACATTACGGGAAACTGAGACATATGGATTCTCTCTCTTCCTCTGTGTGTGTGTGTGTATGTGTGTGTGTGTGTGTGTGTGTGTGTGTGTATGTGTGTGTGTTTACATCATTTTATGGATTGGAAATCATTAGGAGCTTTGTAACAAAAAAAGGCAGCTTTAAACACTAAAGAAGGAGGAAAAGGTGCCAGCAAAGGCTTAGAGAAAAAGATGCAAGAAATCATTCTCCAACTTTGAAATGAGACGCTCATCCCTGTTTCTGCCTTCATCTGACCTCCATTCTTCACCCCCCCTCTCTAAACCCTAGAGGCTATCAAGACCCCAAGAGTAGGTCTCCCAACAAACAAGAAGCAACAGATGCTGATGGCCCTAGAGAGTTGTGTGCCCTCTTATTAATTGCAATGGAAGGTAAGATGTGTGTCTTCCCTCATTGAGCACAGCATCTGTGCATGACTGGAATAGCTGGGTCTCTGCTGTGAAGATTACTTTCACACGTGCTTTTCTCCCTAGGTCAAATGTCAAACTCCTTAAGAACAAAAGTTGCCTAGTGCTAGCCATACATGTGTACTATATATGTCAAATATAGATGCTTTTTTTTTTCAATGCAAGTAAGGCGGGAGGGTGCTAGAAAGATGGTTTAGTGGTTAAGAGCCCATGCCATAGAAGACGCCTAGCACCCAAGTCACTCCAGGAGATCTGATGCCCTCTTCTGGCCTCAGGGGGCATTGCACACACAAGGGCACACACACACAAGGGCACACACACACCTACACATAAAAAATACTTCTTTAAAATGCAAGCTGAATTAAATAAATGAATGAATGCACAATGACTTCAAACCAGAAAGACATGGTGTTACTTCTATACTTCCGTACTTTCTTATTTGAAAACTCCCATTTTGATGCAGAGAAAAAAAGTGATCTTATCAGAAGATAAATTTGGGGATAAGTAATCATCCAGTCATGCATACTACATTCCACATAAATCATTTTTCAAAATGAAAGATGCAAGTTGCATGAAGTAAACAATTCTGGTAAGCCTGAGACTTGAACGCAGAGATGAGACTGAAGCAGTATCAGCCTGTCCTCAGAAAGGAGTCCACTCTGGCTCTGCTCTAGTACAGGGCCGTTAAGTGCTATGTGTAGGTTTTGCTGGCCCACATTGGGTGTAGCTGCCATATAAGCAAGTCTAGGTTTTCTGCCTTGTAGAATGTTAGCAGATCATTTCTATTTCCACCCATCCCGTCTCCAACCTGCAGATGTATGTATGTAAGTTAAGTAAGATGGGAGAAGTGTCTGTAGAACCATTAGAATATGAATTTAGAAATTCACATTTGGAGCTGGAGAGATGGTTCAGTGGCTAAAAGTGTCATTGGTACTTAGAAAGGACAAAAGTTCTATTCCCAGCACACATGGAAGACAGCTCATGGCCACCTGTGACTTTGGCTGCAAGGGAATTTGATGTCTTCTCCTGGTCTCCACAGATATATATACTCTCATTTAGAGAGGGAGGAAGGAAGGGAGGGAGGAAAAGAGGGAGGGGGAGGAGAAGAGGGAGGGAGGAAGAAAGGAAGAGAGAGAGAGAGAAAGAAAGAGAGAGAGAGAGAGAGAGAGAGAGAGAGAGAAGAAAAACAAATATCTTCAAAAGAAACTATTTCAAAGTTGTCTATTCTGCTGCTCACTCCCCTTCTGCTGGGCTAGTGATGGAAAATTATGTAGTAAAAGGAACATAAACTATTGAGCACTGTATATTACATTTATCATATTTATTTATCCATATATTTATGCCAAGATGCATGTATGGAGGCCAGCAGGCAACTTTCAAGAATCTGCTCTCTTCTTTTACCCTACAGGTCCCAGAGATCGCCTCAGGTTGACAGGCTTGGCAAGGGTCTACCTGCTGAGCCAACCCTTAGGTCCCTGTTGTAACTTCTTGATGGTTTGAGAATCTGAAAGAAGCTCACTCTTCTTTGTCTCCGGTCTCTGGTCTCCGGTCTCCGGTCTCTGTCTCCTTCTCCTCCTTCTTCTTCTTCCTCTTCCTATCCCTCTCCCCCTCCTTCCCTTTATCCCCCCTCTTCTTCCTCCTCCTTCTCCTTCTCACCCTCCCTCCTCTCTTCTTTATCAGTTCTAAACCAAACCATTGTACTTTATAAGTTATTATTGGAACACCTGGCAACTTGAATGACCTCCAAGGAGCAGGTGTTAGCAATGGCTCTGTCTTTGTTTGCTTATTTCAATGTTATCTTAGTGGGGTTCTAGCTCTGGGAAAGTCTAAACACCTGAGAGGCCTTTTGGTGTGAGTCTTGAGGTCCAAAGGTAGAGGAAACTGGATTTCTGTCATTCAAGGGTGGGAGAAAAAGAGAATATCTCCATGAGCAGAAAGATCATTCTCATCTCTGTTTTTTTCTCTGAGTCCTCAACAAAGTGGATGCCTGCCCACAATGTGGGTGAGTCTTCTGTAGCCAGTCCATTTGACTCACACATTCATCTCTTCTGGAAGCATCCCTACACAGGCACACTTAAAAAACAGTGCTCTACTAGGAGCATGCCCCAGGTGCTTCTTAACCTAGTAAAGGTAACAGCTAAATGTATCCTTCATGAGTGGTCCATGGAAGGATGCCCTGGTCACAGGAATTCTACACTGAGGAATTTGGAAAGGATAGTACATCAAGTCAGCAGCATGCTCTCAAATGGTTTAAGATTTCAAACATTCTTCTATGTATTTGTAAAATATTTATGTTTGAAATGGTTTTAAGAGGAAAACAACAGAAAGAAACGACATTATTTTTCAAAGCAGCATTAGCAGATAAGCTTTGAGGTTATCAAGTTACCTTGTCTATCTGACACCTCTCTTTGCATAAATATTGACCTGCCCAGAATGTCAGAATGACCTTCCCAGGGTGGTCCAGAACATTCCAGCTGTATATTATTGCAAAAGCCAAACTAGTTCTTCAGTGAGCACTGGGCCCTCCTTACTTCCTTTCTTGGCTATTTATTTCTTGGCTCATTTTCAAGCCTCTACCTTCCATGCTCAAAAGTCTCCCCACAATATCACCCCAATAAATATCTGGGTTTTTGATCATCAAACTCAATGAGCCCAAATAACAGGCAAATGGCTTCTTTCCTGGCTTCCCAGAAAACATGGTGCATTGATTCTTCCCACCAGGAAGGCTCTGCTTCCATTTCTGCAGCCCTGAGTCCTGAGCCCTTTTGGTAGGGCCCACCTCCTTTGCAAAACCTCCCAAGCTCGCTCAGACTACCTCCAAATTCCAAAGTCCGTATCTTTTGTCTGTTTCAAAGCACACCGACCTCCTACTGCAATAGTTTCTTTCAGTCTCTCCATCTTGTCTTCTCCAGTAGATGGCTGGCAACTTTTAAGGGAGCATCTTGAAAGTAGTTGGTCTCTCTGTAGTTCCTCATCATACCTAGCACCAGCTAACTAAGAACAGGTGGACTCAAGAGTCTTCCAGCACTTTTCCACATCTTCTCCCTCAGTCGCTGTATCCATTCCCTTCACATTCCATGCTGGTGTGTATATGGGTGTGTGTATGAGTGTGAGTCTGTGAATGAATATGTATGTATGTATGTATGTATGTATGTATGTATGCATGTATGCATGTATGTATAAATGTATGTATGTGTGAGTGTGTATGTTTATGTGTCTGTGTGTGAGTATATGTGTGATACTGTGTGACTGTATGGAGGGTGTGTTAGTGTGTGTCTGTGTGTGTGTGTGTGTGTGTGTGTGTGTATTTCACCAAAATCAGAATATTTAGATCCTGTCCCCCTTTTACTCTGACACTGGCTCAGCTGGATCCGATTCATCTTATCTGTACTTAAAAAGGAAGCAACGCATCTCATCAACACTTTCCTGTAGCTATGGGGAAGTACTCATCAGGAACTAGGAAAAACTGTGAAGTTGAGATTTGGGTCTCTGTCTACCACCCAACTGTTTTACCCTTTTTCTCAAAGAAGGCCTATTCCCACCCAGTCTTCTCTGGGAGCTTGCTCTCCTTTGTAGACCTACTATTAGGTATTAGCAACTACTAAGGAATCAGTTGGCAAGGTAAACAACCCCAAGGGGAGTTTCTATGATAAAAGAAAAAAAATGGGAAATCTGCAAAATTCTATGGAATTAATAGCATCAGGTAAAGGTGTAGGATAGCAACTGCAGGCCCTTATTCAGCCCACCAGTTTTGCCCTGTCTATACCTGTGTACCAAGGATAGAAGCTAGTTGAGAGCCGAGAAACTAACATAAACACAGGAAAGAGGGGACAGCTCTTCTGAAAAAACTGGTAAGAAGACTCTGCACACCTAGGAGAGAACTTGATAAATGCCTATCAGATTCAGACAGTACTGCAAAGAAAAGAAAGACTTCACAGGCGAGGGTAGGGGATCTTCAATGCAACTAGACCAAACTCCACAAGTTATGTTCCTGGGAGAACCAACAAAGAGAGAAATAGACAAAAGGTTTAGAGCTGGGAACAAGTATGTACAGGGGTGTCCTCCCTCTTGACAGACAGTGGCATTAGCTTATACCATCATCAATATCTGTAATGCTAATTCCAGCTTACTCCAGCTTACTCGGGAAATATACTCATTGGGTTCATCTGTTCTGCACATTTCAACAAGTACATTCTTTGCAGATTAAACACAATTGCCAGTACAAGGCCTCTTTATGTGATATGGCATATCTATAAAAACAAACTCAGCTATACACTGAGCTTATTTAATGATACTATATTGATAACTAACCTGGGGGGGGGGGATCAGGTCAAATTCTGTCATAAACTGCTCCAGCACTTGCATTAATGGTGTGGACTCGCGAGCTTCACGTTGTATTCCAAACTCCTTCCAAAAACTGGTTACTTAGCAATGGAAATAAAACATGCAATAATGTCTTCAGAACTCCTGCTGGATGCCGGCATGATGGTTCAGTGAGAAGGACCTTGAGCTGTACAAGGATGAAGAGCTGAGTTTTGACCCCAACACCCATTAAAAGTACATTATTGTCCCCACTGTAAACCCAACACTGTAGAGGAAAAAGACAGAAGGATCACTCAAGCCTGCTGTCTGCCAGTCTTAGCTCTTGGCCTAGTGAAAGATCCTCTCTAAAGAGAGTAAGATGAAGAGTGATACCAACATCCTCCTCTGAGCCCCATGTGAACACAAGGAGCCATGAAACATCCTACACACACACACACCACACACACACACCACACACACATACACACCCTCAGCCCTTTGGACCTGAACTAATGGCACAGAGTATATTCAGTCTCCAGCACCTGCATGTTCTTTGCCAAATGTCCTCACCTAAAAGAAAATCAGCATCTGCCTACCACCACCACATCTGGTCAAGAATCAGTCATTGTCGAGCAAATTATCACTCACACTGGCACAGAGCTGTCTCTTGACAAACTATGAAGTACTTCCATCTATATTATTTTATTGGGTCCTATGGCGACCATTTGTGAGAACAATAAATATTTGATGAGCCATATGCAAAACACTGTGTGGCATAAACATGTTTTCTTTTTATAAACTGTTTAATTCGTCTACTCTGCATAGGAGCCCACAAGGTTGGTGGTCAGATCTCCCTCGTGACAGATGGGGAAACTGAGACTTAGAGAGATGACATGTATGGCCTGGGGTCCCATAGCTCAGTTGCCACATCTGTCTCCCTGTGCTGAACACTGCCATCGGGTCCTATCAGGCCATAGTGTTTTCTTCATCAGTTTCCCATTAGGACTTTCTCTAAGCTCCTCTGGAACTGGGGCATGAGCACCAGGAGGACCATGGTGAAGAGACCAGCCACTTCCTAGGCATGCAAACTGTTGTTACCTCTTAAGCTGTGGTTTGGGAGCCCAAGAAAAATGTTGTTCTGATAAAGCAATACTCAGAGGATGGGTGTGCTAAGCTGAGGTCTGGAGGGACACTCTTTAGGCTGTTACGATTAGCCCAGTTGTCAGCTTCCTTAGAACTTGGGTCCTCAAATTTACCTCCTTATTCCTAGCAAATACCTTCATCATTAAAAAAAAAATATTCTAAGCAAATTGTACACTAACAAAATGCTATTTGTCTATTTATTTTGTTTCACTTATGCCTTTGTTTGTTTATTAGTTTGTTTGGCGCAGGGTATCACCTAGACCATGCTGGTCTCAAACTTATTATCCAAGTGGAGCTGGCTTTGAACTTCTGATCCTCCTGAGGTTTCAGGCATGCATCACCGCAGTTAGCTATTTGCGTATTCTCTAGCTGGAGAACTTGTACTTGACTTTGGAGGACAAAAGGAACCTGGTGACTTGAAAGGTAAGGGGAAAATGTGGTCAAGAAAAACAGACAACAGTGTCAGTCAGGTTTCTGTCAACTGTCCCAAAACAGCTGAGATTGCCAATTTATAAAAGGAAATATTTAGTTTGGTTCACAAGCTTTTCAGTCTGTAGTCATAGGGTCCTATTGCTGTGGGCCGATGAGGTAGAACATACCAGCAGGGAGTAGGTGCGGTATGAAGCTAGTCACCGCACAGAAACCAGGAAGCAAAGAGAAGGAGCAAGAAAAGAGGAGCCTACTCTCCTCTACTGGGGCACTGCCTCCAGTGGCCCAATGCCTCTGACTAAGCAATACTTCCTGACAGTTCCACTGCCTCCTGATGGGAACTCATCTAGAATCATCACACTTCAAGGCATGAACTTTGGAAGGACCTGAAGCTCTCAGCACTAATTTCATCTCTCAAGATACATTTTATATAATGAAAGTTGGACAATGATAGAAATGCTAGGCCTGATACAATAGCTATCACACATTAGATGGCTTAACTAATAGAAATCTCTTTCCTTGGTCTGGAATCAAGGTGTTGGCAAGAGCTGGGTTGTTCGGAGGCCTCAGTTTGGCCGGGCTGTAGCTACCCTCGCCTTACATCTGTCTTGGATGTGGCTATCCTCTTCTTACATCTGTCTTCACATGACCACATGACCACCATCTAGTGTTCAAATTCCCACTTCTTATAAGGACACCATCCTCAGTGGAATGGACCCAGGCTAGGCTTCATTTTAACTTGTTATTCTTTTAAGCTCCTTTCTGAGATTTCTGGGCTTCAAACTTCAACATGTGAAATTTGGAAGAACACAGTTCTTCCTACAATAAACACTGAGTGACTCTCAGCTGCCGCTCTACACCCCCCCCCCCCAGCCCCAGCCACTACCTAAAAACAGGATGTTCTCTGTCACTGGTTAAGAGAAATATGTCCTAACAGACAATTACTAAACTGAACATGGAACAAACAACCTATTATAAAAAAAAAAAAATTTAAAGGGCCTCCCAAGGACAAGAGGCTGAATACAAAGCTGGCCAGACCCTGTGTGAATTGAAATGAGAAAAAACTGGAGCAGGGAAAGATACCTTCCCTGAGAGCGTTCTTCAGTGAGTATGTTCCTCTACATGCCTTAGAGTGACTATAAAATTAATCTTTGTAGAACTGTGCCCAGTTGCAATCCTGAAATAGGGCCACTGTGTTGGCTACTCTTCTTGTTGCAGTGACAAAATATAAAATAAAACAACTTAAAGAAGAAAGGTTTGCTTTGACTCATAGCTTGGGGGTCCAGTCTGCAATGGAGTGGGGGGGATGTGGTAACTGGAACATAAGAGGACGGTTCACTCTGCATCCACACAGATAGGAAGCAAGGAGAAATGAATGTGTGGGCTCAGCTCACATTCTCCTTCTTGTTCTTCCCAGTATCTCAGACCAAAGGATCATGCTGCCCTAATTCAGGGTCAATCATCCCACCCCAGCTAAAACGTCTAAGACACCTTCATACACATACATCCAGAAGTTTGTTTTCATGATGATTCTAAGTTCAATCAAACTGACAGTAAAGATGAAGCATGATAGCCACAGAGGTGGCTCCCACCCTACCTGCATTGCTAACACCTGCCTCAAGGAAGTGGGTCTATGTCTCCTCCTTTTGAATCTCAGTTGGTTGTGACTAAGGGACCAGTGATGTTAAGTGACCTCAGATCAGTGCATATCAGGCCTTTTAGCTTTTACTTGAGTCCCTAAGGCAGAGGTTCTCAAGCTATGGGTCTCAATCCCTTTGGAGATGACCAACCCTTTCAAAGGGGTCGCCTAAGACCATCAGAAAACACAGATATTTACATTATTGTCCATAATGACAGCAAAATTACAATTATGAAGTAGCCACAAAAATAATGTTATGGTTGGGGGGTGTCACCACAACATGATGGTTGTAGCATTAGGAAGGTTGGGAACCACTGCTGCTCTAAAGATGTACACTGTTTAAGAGCTGAGCCCCCGTGTAGTGTTCTGTCTGCCCTGAAACTATGATTCTTCACAGAGAACATAAGTAAAATAATCCCAGGATAACAGGAAGGAAGAAGGCTAGCCCACTGATCCCTCTGCTTTTGCTCCAGCCACATCTAACTGCAGTGATGTCTGTGACCCAGAGCCAAAACAACTCAGCCAGGCTTCTCCTAAATCATTGACTCATAGAAGCCATGAACATAACAAAATGATTATTGTTGTCTTACATCATAAAGTTTGGGAGTAATTGTTAGGTTCTGGGGGAAAAAAATCTGAATGAAAATATTCTGATTGAGTCTTTCTGATGCTAATTTTACTTTGCTTCTTCCAAAAATTACCCCAAATGAGCAAAATGATTATTTCCTCTTGGCAGGTCTATAGATTTTCTACTTGGCATCTCTTACGTCCGAGAATGACAATGTGTCTTTGGTTTTCTCGGTTTCCACAGATGCTGTATTTGTTGAGAGGTCAATAATGCATAAATCTCACAAATAAACACATTGCTCACAGCCTCTTGTCCTGTTTGAGATGGTTCACATGTGGCTCACCCACGCTTGTTTCTGCTCCCAGGTTTCTGCTATAATTGATGGAGCGCTTTCCTTCTAGGGCATCTAACCTGGATATTTCTAGATTTCTTCTGTTCTGCTAGTGCTGCTCGGTATTCCCCATCTCTTCATTCCTGAGATGATAGCCTCAGGTCAAATCTCAAAGGTATTTTGATGGAGACCCGAGTGATATCATCGTAGGCATGGTTTCCACCTCCAGCTTGCTAGTATGCGTTTCCAAACACTGAGGTGGCCACACCTACAACATGGCCCCGAGATTCTCATCTCTCACGTCTGTTTTTATTCTATCTCCAATGAGAGTGAAGAGACTCTCTTGGATGACTTTCACCTAAAAGGAGATGCAGCCTCTTTCACAATGTGATAGCTACTGTCTACAACACAGGAGGACTTCAACCTGATGCCTGACACTCAAACATGAGACACTCAATCCTTAGAATTACGCCTGGACCCACCTGATTCAGATAGATGTCTACAAATGTATTGCCTACTTTTCCCACTGCTGTGTCGAAATACCAGACAGGAAGTTTAAGGATGGAAGCGTTTATGTGTGCTTACTTACAGTTCAAGAGAACACAGTCTGTCACAGTAGAGAAAGCATAGCAAGTACAGCACAGGCACCAGTCACATTGCATCGGCCCCCAGTTAAAAGAGAGAGAATAGGAAACAGATCTTGGCTACAAAACTTCCAGTCGTGCCTCCAGCAATCTACTTCCTCCAGTAAAGCTATGCCTCCAAAAGGTTCCTCAATCTTTTGGTTCCTCAACCAGGCAGCACCAGCAGCTGGGCATCAAATGTTCAAAGACATGAGCCTGTGTAGGACATTTCACATTCAAACCACAGCAATATGTGACTGAGGAAAGGCGATTGTGAAGTTCTTGATGGGACCACTAAGGATTCATTCCAAATGGGCAGGAAAGGACCATGACGTTTTCTAGGGAAAGGCTGAAATGTATCAATGAGTTTGATATTAGCTATTGGCATTTCTGAGTTTAGTACACCATTTAAGAATTAGCCCGATGGCTTGTGACTTTTATTAACAAATCTTATCAAATAAAAATGTTGGGTTTATAAAAGGAAACTGTACAGCTGGTAAGATGGCTCAGAGAATATATGTGCTTACCCCCTAAGCTGACACGTGAGTGAATCAGATACACCAAGGTAGTTGGAGGAGAGAGTCGAGTACTGCAGATTGTGCTTTGAGCTCTGTATGTGCTCTGCACCATGCATACATGAACATACATGCATACATACATACATACATACATACATACAACTCTCCAACACCTAAAAACATATTTAAAGAGAATTGCCAACCAGCAAGGCAGAACATCAGGTAAAAGTGCCTGGCACTAAGCTTGACAGCTTGTGTTTAATCCTCAAGACCCATGTGACAGAAGGACAGAACTGACTCCTATAAATTCTCTGCTGATCTCTATATACACACCATGGCATGTGCACACACACACATACAATATAAAATTTAACCAAGAAAATTCCCAGTCCTATGTACAGCCAATGATAATATGAGGGTCAAGTAATAAGACCACATAGAATATAGGTTTCTGGAGGTGACCTGTATATTTATGGTTTGTTACCTTAAGACGTGAAACAAATGTGACCTAGTAATGAGATTTTAAGAAAGCAAAATATTATACTATCTTAAGAAATGAAAGGAAAGCCTTTTGTATTAAGAGTTTCAAAAATCTCAAGTGTTGGGGCTGATAGATACCCCAGGTTGCCCTCAGACTTGCAATCTTGCTGCTCCTTCTGTGTGTTGGGGTACAGGCATGGGCCGCCACGTCCAATGGTGAATAGAACATTTATCAGTCTTGGACAATCTTAGAGGAGTTAAATAGAGGAATTAGGGGGATGGATATGATCAAAATATATTGTATAAAATCCTCAAGAAATTTAAAAATATGTATTTTGAGAAGAGAGGGTCTTTTGTCTAGTAGGTCTCAGACCCTGTATAACTACTCTGAAAGACACTCAGTGCCCAGCTCTGAGGCAGTCAGTCAGGGACAAGGTGAGGGCATTGGAATCTTCATTTGCCCCAGGGAATTCTAATGCATACCCAGGGCCAAAGGCCAGTCCTTTCTACAAGCATTCTGCATCGTATTTGAACATGCTAGGCTAAGGTCTGTGCTTTGAAAGGAAACAGGAACAATGCAGTAAGCAAAGGGAACATCAACCCTATTTGCATCAAAGACCACAAACTGCTTAAGCACCACCTTCCCAGCAGTTTGTATTCAAAGGGAGGATGAGCCCATTTGAAGCACATCTTATCTGTCCGGTAAAGCCCTCACAGAATGCTCTCAAATGCATAGGCAACTTCTACTCTCCGAGCCCTCTCCCCTTGTCCTGTCAGCAGTTACTGTACAAATTTGAAAGTCGCAAAACTCCTTTCCTCAAGTCAAAAAAAAAAAGTCCTACAAACTAATAATATGAATACTGTACTGTGGAGCCATAAGCAAATGTGGGAACAAAATCACGTCTGATGAAAAGAGGGGAAAGCAAAATAGCTCCAAACACAACTCCATACAAAGTGCTACAAGCAGGCAGACTGCGATTTACCGCAAGTTTTTCCAGCAGTGAGTTTCAACATAAAACTGAGATTGAAAATGATGTTTAAAGTGCTATATAACTCAAACACATTATAGAAGGCTTATTTGCCTCCTGACTAGGACATATTTAACATCAGTGTTTGCTCATTCTCCAGCCAAAAGTTAAGTATTTCTGTCTGTGTGAGTTTGTCCTCTGTCTAGGTGGGCCCCTGGCTGTAATTTCCTTAGAAGGGCTTACTTCTTTGATTATATTTTTACTCCATCTTGGAAGTCCTCCTTACAGAGACAGCCCATGGTTGGGTAACTCTGGAATTAGAGTCTTGCTGACCTGTCAGGCTGTGATTTAACTGCTTGAAAGCTAGGGGAGCATTTTTTGCTGGGTCTCTAATCGGAGAGCCAACTGGGAGAGTGCTTGTCTAACATGCATGAAGCCCTGGGTTTGATTCTCAGCATTCTGTGAACTGATTGTGGTTGTCTAATTCTGTAATCCCAGAGGGAGGAACAGGAGTTCAAGGCCTGCCTGTTACACAACAAGTCTAAGACTACCATAGGCTACATTAGACCCTGTCTCAGAGAAAAGGAAAAAAACAAAAAGAGGAGGAGGAAGAGGAGGAGTACAAGGTTGTTGGTCTTTGAGCTTAGAAATAATATTGTCTGCCTTTCATCATTACAGGAAACAAGATGGCAACCTGTATCCTTCACACATAGTCTTCAGTAGACATCAATCTACTTTAAAATCCTTAAGCAACCTAGCCAGAAACCCTACATTTATTTTATTAGCACCGAAATACATCATCTCTAAACAAAGTCAGTGCAATTAATTGACCTTTAATAAATAATGTGTGTTCATGTGTATATAAATACATCGTACATGTATGCATGTGTGGCTGAAAACCATGGGGCATCATGTCTTCCTTGGTCTCTTGTCACCTCATTTTTGGAGACAGTCTCTCACTGAACACGGAGCTCACTGGTTTTGCAAGATTGTCTGGCTAAGAACCCGTAAGCATCCCATTGTTCCTGCCTCTTAAGCTCTCCGATATTACAGGCACACGCTGTTGAATTCAGCTGTACATAGGTTCTAAGGGACTAAACTTAGATCCTCACGCTTACACACCAACCACTTTACCATCTGAGCCATCTCCCCAACCCCTAGTAAATAGGTTTCTTTGTTTCTTTTTATTGTTAAGCTGA
Organism: Arvicanthis niloticus; assembly: GCF_011762505.2. Taxonomy (NCBI): domain Eukaryota; kingdom Metazoa; phylum Chordata; class Mammalia; order Rodentia; family Muridae; genus Arvicanthis; species Arvicanthis niloticus. The sequence continues at coordinate 20,628,987 of NC_047671.1, forward strand.
GATGTAATTCATTTTTAAGAAGACTGTCCCCTAGAGGTCACTTAAGGGGGATTCATAAATCTGATTCCATTTAAAGAAAAATGCCAATCCACAGTGATTCTCCTAACATGAGAATTCGCTGACGAAATCAAACGGCAGCAGAAACATCTATTTCTCCTCCTCCTTCCTTTGACCTTGAAAAAAACAAAGCTAACATGTTGATGTCCACACAAGAGTAATGAAAGGATGTCCAGTTATTCGTGCCTAAAACCTAGAGCTCTTCCTCAACTCTTGAGCTGCTGTGCGCTTTGTAACCTTGGGTGTAATCAATGAGTGCCTTGCACACATCTGTGAACGAGATTATTTGCTCACTGTGTGTCTTTTACTAATCTTTAGGTAGCATCTAAGACAATGGCTTTCACTAGGACACTTCAGTGCATATGCATTCAGTATACTTTGCTCGTGACTGTCCCCCACTTACACCCTGCCCTCTCCTTCCCCCTCTCACTGGTCCTTTTCCACCACCGCCATCCCAAACTGTCCCCAGACCTTTTTTGAAACATGTGTTCCTGTGGTTAAAGATAAATTAGTAATTAGCAGGAGCGTACACACAATTCTTCTGCAATTTGAAGTTGGTCAGAAGGAGAAATGCCAAACTACTAATCACATAATTAATCTAGTAACTGATTGGTAATTTGCAGAGAAAGGCCTAAAGCTCTCTCCAATTGCGTAAGTAAGAACAGGCTCGTCTACATGGTGTGACAGCTCTCTCCAGACCTCCCACGTCATCCCTCGTGGGATTTATCCCTTTGGTTTCAGTTCTTACTACATCTATATATACACTTCCATTCCTTAAAATTCTAATCCATATACATAACAGATAATTTTTCAGTAGGATATGATGTGGATCTGAAGAGTTGGCTCAGTGATTAAGGTACTATCTTCTCTTCCAGAAGACCTGAGTTCAATTCCCAGCAACTGCATGGCTGATCACTCTTTGAAATCCCAGGTCCAGGGGTATCCAATGAGTACTGCATCAACATGGTACACAAACAGGCGTGCAAGCAAAACACCTATTCACATCAAACCTTTTTAAAATTTTAAAGTGAATAGATGAATTGCCTCCATTGGAGCAAGTCCCAAATCAAACCAGACAGTAGTTTGTTACCTCTGTAACCCACATTGCATGCTACTGTTGTACTAATGGGTACATCTGGCCTTACAAGATGGTATTGTAGTTCATAGGGTTCAAACTGTGGAAGGATGATCTCGATACCTTGTCTCTCCCAGAAGCCTCTGCAGCACTTTTTGACACTACAAAAGCTATTCAGCAAAGAAGCACCATGCAACTCAGTGCTAATTCATTTCCGTGGTATCTTAAAAGGAAGGCAATGGTGTCTTGAAGCAATAGGATTTTAGCAGCTAGTTCTATTGGGCAACCAACATGAATGGCTTGAGCCTAGATATTTTGGGGACCTCTGAAGTCTCCCCAACTGACAGCTCTCACATCTGGCCCTGGAATTTTTGGCTTAATGACCCATGGCAATATATTCTATTTTTAAAAGGCAGCCTACGTAAATGTACCTTCTCTCATCTCTCGCTGCTAGATCTCTGGGGAAAGAAATAAAGTTTCTCTCCTTGTCTTTCTCTTTCCAGCCACAGAGGACCTCAGACAAGGAAGTCCCCTCTCCTAGGGGAGTCCTGCTAGACCTGCCGTTCTCAACCTGTGGATTACAGCCCCTTTGGCATCCTCTACCTCCAGAAATATTTACATAATGATTCATAACAGTAGCAGGGTTACAGTTATAAAGTAGCAATAAAAATAATTTTATTGTTGGGGGTCACCACAACATGAGACACTGTATGTATTAAAAGGGTTGCAGCATTAGGTCAAAGCATGAAAACCTTTGCTTGAGACCTCACTCGAAGCGAGTCCACCTAGAGTCAAAAATAACCATCTGTCCTTTAATTTGTCATCATGGAAGGGGAGCCATGTTTCTCCTTTCCCCACCATGCTTACCTCACCCTTCCCTCATTGGCTCCCAGGTCAGTGAGTTCCACGAATGAAGGCGTGGATTCAGCAATCTTCCTTTCGATGTAGTCTTTTTACACAGCCAGCTATGGCCTCAACTACCCCACCATACGTTTCCTCTCTCCCTCCGCACTTCAGAACCAGAAAATGCTTCTTAAACATTTGTGCCCCACACCTACCCGTGCATCTTCTTCTATTAAGGAGGGAACGCTGTGTGTTGTCGAGATAGTTTCAGTCAACCTTGAATTTATAAATAGCTAACATTCCAATTGGTGGTGAGTCTGGCAGAACGGGTAACATATGCATGCCCCCCACTCAAGTGGGCCCAGCTTATGTTATGTTGAACGTTGTTATTTTTTCTAGAAAGAAATAAAAAAAATTAAATTATGACAAAAATGCCTTAAGTTCTGATTATTCATCTCCAATGCTGGTTTTTAAATTACAGACTCTGAAACTTAAATCAAAATCAGCATCATTTAAAGGCAAATAGTAATTCTCTTTCCAGAGAAGGGGAGTTCCAAAATATTGGTGCGGGTCTTACAAATTTGGGAATCTCACTTTCCTCCCAAAACTCTGAAATATAAACAAAAATGGCAAAATAAATCCTCAAGAACTGAGAAACTGTTATTCAAATGTATGTCCCTTTACCTTCCTTAAAAATTACCATAAACCCTTTCCGGAATCCAGCCAGCCTTGTTGTAATCGCTGGTGATTAGGAACCGAGCAGGGCTGAACAAATAAGATGCAGCGACCCAACTCACCTTATCTGTCAAATTTAACCTCCTTTGTGCCTGTGCATGGGACACACACACACACACACCACAACATCCAAGTTGATTAACTTTGGTCCTCTTTTCTAGTCTCATCTCTTTGGGGAGAAGCAAAAAGAGAAAGAGATGGTACCAAGGCCTCCAGGTACTTGCTGGTAGTCCAGGTACTTGGACTACAGGTACTTGCTAAGTTCTCAAAGGGAAGGAGTGATTATGGGATGGATAAGCCCAGTGAAGAACATCCGCAGACTTAGAGTGACTAAACAACCATACAAGCCAAACCTTAATATAATGGGGTGGGGGAGGGGAGACACATTACAGAGGGAAGAAATTTATCCCCACCTTTTAAAAAATGAAAGAAAGAAAGAATGTACCTCCCACTCACCGAGCCCTTTCCCTATTCAACGGTGGCCATGTTTCCAGAGATTTCTGCTTGTGCTCTAGTCATGCCGATTATTTCCTTCAGAAGGGTCTTCCCAGAATAAAGAGTAAATGAAAAAATAAAAATGGAGAAAACAGTTTTCTAGGCAAGATATCAACCCAGGAGTCAGAAGGCCCAGTTCCACCCGGCACTTCAGGATGCCTGAACAGCACCTTTCTTCCTTCACCCGGTTTTCAACCTGGGATTCCACCTTTGTCTCTCTCCTAAGAGTGCCTAAAGACACAAGGAACAACATCCCCCCGGCCCCCTCTCTGTACTGTTTGGTGACAATTAATAAAATTACGATTTTTACCATCTGGGGACTCAAACCCAAAGGACAACCTTTTTTTTTTTATGCCAGAGCATAAATAAAATTCAAATATAAATTCACATTATAGCTTCTTCTTATAAAAGTAGAAGCTGTAGATCTGAGTTATTAAGGCAAGGCCATATTTTTGGTTCCGATAGTTTAATGCTTAAAACCCATCAGTGCCCCCATGGGTGGCACTCTTAAGTCTGCTTAACCAGACTCCAGTTCACGTCTCTTCTCATCACTAATCCGTCCGTTGCTTAACGAAGGTTCCTATCTCAGAGGTCTTAACGCAAATGAAAACTTTGTGAGATGGGTATGTATTCAAGGAACTGTAATTGCTCCTCGGTGTATGGCCGAGTGATGGCTCAGTAATGAAATAATACCTCAAATGATTAGCTTAAAAACCGCCATGTGTTAACAGAAAGGCATGTATCCAGATACAATTTATGAATGTGCCAGTTTACAAAACTTAGTATCCATACTTTCTGAAGGGACTCTGGCCATCTTGAGTGTGGCGAGCATGGCTCTGGCAGGCCATGCTCTTCTCCCCAATTCCCTCTGCCATGCTAAAACTGTTAGATTCCATTCCTAAAGCTAGCCACCAAGGCCTATTCCCTTATTTGTCCACTTCCTCCTCCTGAGACTGACTACCAAGGTCCAGCTATCAAAGTATTGAAGTCCAGCAAGCAAAAGCCCCCTTTGGCTCATCTAATTAATATGACAAATTAAAATTAAACACCTCATCCTAACACAGGGTTTTCCATTTTGCCTTTATAAACCACCATTTTCCTATGGGCCACATCTGTCTTCTCTATCCAGAGGCAGTCCTTGGTCCTTCTGGGACAAACATCCCTGCCCCCTCTCCCTTGTTTCCTTCCCCTTCTCCCTCATCCTCTGTCTCCTGTCTTTGTCCCCTATCCCTGACCTCTGTCCCTCTGAGACAAATCAGTCTCCTCTGTGAACTTGGTCTTGGGCTCCTGAGCAAATTCCTTCGCTTTCACTCTTACCCCAAGAAAAATTCTAAGAAATTAACAAGTTAAAAACTAAACTACTTCACATCTATTTGATAAATAGATCATAAATAAATTCATATAGTATGTCATAAGTAATTTCTTTCTATTTATCTTGCCCACTTACCTGGCCACCAGCTCCATCTCCAGGCTCATTGAAAGGACGGTAGTTGTTATTGCTGTTTTTAGACACAGTCTAATGTGGTCCAGGCTGGCCTTAAATTTACTGTGTAGCCAAGGCTGGCCTGAAACTCCTGATCTCCCTGCCAGCTAAGTGCTGGCGTTATAAACTAATCCATAACACCTGGCCTATCTTCAAGTTTTTGTCCCTTCTCTGTTTCACCTTCAACGGGCATGCCAGGGGCTCATAGCCCAGATTCTGGTGTCACCTCATATGAACTCAGAATCCAACTCTTCCTCTTACTAGTGATGTTGGTCAAGCCTTATACATATAGCTCTCTAAGAAGTGGCAGTAATAGCAGTATAGCATAAAGAAGCTTTCTAACCAATGAAAATTACACGTTAGAATATCTGCTACAGGGAAAGCATTAAGTCACCATACATCACTGTGGTGATGGCAGTGTGCCCCTAGGCTCTCCCCAGCATTTGTCTCTAAGTCTCTGAGGCATTTTTGGTGTTTTTACTTAGATTTGGGGTGGGGGGACAGAGTCTTGTGTAATGAGACCATTGACACTGACCATGTGCTGGCTGTGAGATCGGAGATGACCTGAATTTCTGACCTTGCCTTCATCTCTCAAATTTGGGGATTTCAAATATGTGCCTTGAGGTTTATGCCATGCTGGGCATCGAACCCAGGGCTCCGTGCATGCTAGACAAGAACTCTCCCAACAGAGCTACATCTCTAGACTCCCTAAGGGATTTTCCATAATCTGTCCCTTACAAAAGCCACAGTCTTTAACTCATCAAGACTGTGGCAGCAAAGACAAGAGGGGACCACATGGACCATCTTTGAGTCATCTCCTTCAAAACATGGGCAATGATTGACAGACAACCTGACAGTGATGACGAACACTTAAGTAAATAGTTGCCAAAGCATAACCTCCTTCACCTGTTGGTCCACCTCTGCCTCATGCTTCTCAGCTCCTGCTTTGGGTCCTTGGGCCATGACTGTGCCTTCCAACTGGACTCTCAAGCAATCGTCCCATTCCACCATATTAAACCTGATTATAGTGGTGATCAGAACCAGTGATTTTAGGATTGAACGAGAACATGAGGCTTTATAATCAGACCGCGGAACCCAACGAATGCTCCAATCTACTTACGTAAGGTTCTTCAACTACTATCCATCCTTCTGAAGTAAGCCATTTTCCCAAGAGACAGTGTCATGGATTCAGAGAGTGAAGCTCGCTACAGAAGATCCCTTCCACCCTTCTAGAGATGGAGGTCATTGTGCTGCACCAGGGACTGACGCTCCATTGGGCCATGGGGATTAGCCCAGGAAGCATCCATTTTAATTGTCCAACGCACATAGTTATATCCACAGACTGAGGACCTTCTATGACAATTATTACAATGCTGTTGCTGCTGCTGCTGTTGTTGTTGTGGTTGAGACAGGGCCTAGACTAGACTGGAACTCATTATGTATCGGATCCCAGTTTGACATCCAACTTAAGATCTTCCTGCCTTAGCTGAGCTGCTGGAGTCACAAGCATGCACCATTTTATCTGAGCTGAGATTTCTGGTAACCTTTGTAGAATGTTAATTATAGAATAAAAGTCACCTTTTATTTCCTTTTGCTTTTTATTGCATTTAGTGTGTGTGTGTGTGTGTGTGTGTGTGTGTGTGTGTGTGCGTGTGTGTGTGTGTGTGTCTGTGTGTGTGTGTCTGTGTGTGTGGGGGGGGGGTGTGTGCTTGCGCTGCTATGACATGTGTGTGGAGGTCAGAGGACCACTTCTAGCTCTTTCTCTCCTTCTACCATGTGGGCTGAGGAATTGAACTTGCATCGTCAGGCTTGGCAGCAAGTGTCATGACCCTTTTGACATTTTAGTTATTGTTTAAATAGACTTGTGATGAACTAGAAGAAGCTCCAAAGTGATGATTACTGATTAATCTAGCATATTTCTACTATTGCTGCTTTTTCATTCATAAAGCTTTAAATGTTATGCTGTTTTGGTTCACAAACATAAATAGTAAAATACTTTAAATTACCTCTATACATTTTTGTCACAGGAAAATATTCCTAGCCTAGGATGTTGAGTGAAATGGGTTTACAGTGCGTGTGTGGTTTGTTCTCATGTTCAGTCCATTATTCATATTATAAAGTCTAGAAGACTGGTCCTTAGAATGTCAGTACTCATCTCTAGTAATATTATAGGTTTTATTTTTCATCATCTCTTCCAGTGAGTTTACACATACTGATCAACTAGAATATATACATTTTAAACTTTCAACAAAAAAACCATAAGCATATTTCATGTCACTTTTCTCATTAACCTGCTCAATTTATTTCTTTAATTGACCACTGAAAATATTTGTGCTGTACTAGTATACAAGATGTTTTGTTTTTACACACACACACAACACACACACATATGTGTGTGTTGTGGAATGATTAAATCAAGTCAATTAACATATCCATCACCTCACATACTTTTCACTCTGAGTAATGAAAGCATTTCAAATCTTCTCTCTTAGTGTTTTCAAGTACGCAATACATTAATCTCTTTTCCAAGTTTGTTTGGAGGTATGAGTTCTGCCAACTACCCTAAAGACCTCTGCAAGCCCAATGTTGTCAAGGAATCTTTGCCACCGAGTCACCTTCTTTTCAAGTCCTTTAAAACGAATCTAGGTAATTTATTTTTCCGACTTAATTACTTCATGTCTTCTGCCTGTAGGCAGTTACCTGCAATTCTTGTCTCTGGTGAAGAAAAACATCTTCTCACTATAATTGCCATGATTGCTCAGTCACCCTGCAAGCTTCCGTTTTCATTACCCTCTGCTGCTGTTCTTGGCCCCAGCACAAATCATCCTTCCACTCGATGGTTGCTTCAACATACTGAAGACACATTGAGCACAATTTGCCTCATTGCTCTCTTTGTTTGAAAATAAGCCTGTTGAGGACAAGGCCTGAGGTCTGAGACCAAGCTACTTTGCCCATTCAGCCATTTAGCCCAGTGTGGAGTCTCAGGAGTGACTTTGGGCCTGTTGACTGAAGGTATGAACTGGATTAATGAATCCATCCACACTGCTTTCTCAGGTGTTTCAAACAAGCCTAGCCTATACACAACTGGCCTCTGAAAAGAGAGAGAGCTTAGACTCTGTGATGGTTAATTTTCATTGTCAGCTGCACATAATTTAGAGATACCTAGTAGAGAGTCTCAAAGAGGGATTGTGTCTATCAGTTGGTCCCTGGGCATGTCTATATGGGATTGTCTTGATTTTGTTAAGTTACTCAAAGACAGAATATCCTCTCACTGTGGGTGACACTATTCCCTAGGAAAGGGATTCTAAACTGTCTAAGAATAAAGAAAGTAAGCTAAACAATTGTGCACACCCATTGATTCAGTCTTCTGGGCTCTTGACTCTTGATACAGTAATGTAACATGCTGTTTCAAGTTTCTGCCGCCTCAACTTGCCCACAACGATGGACTGAATCCCAGAATTGTAAATCAAATAAACCGGTTGTCCCTTAAGTAGATTTCATCCGATTATTTTACCAAAGCAACAGGAAACAAAACTAAGACAAAGTCACAAGTCTCAAGACAAAGCCAGAATCTCAAGTGCTGAAAATTTACCTTTAGGCTTCTCAGAGTCTCTGGTGAAATTTAACACACACACTTTTGTGAGTATAACATACAAAATATGAAGAAATGCGTATGAAAATATGCTCGTCGGGCATATTTAAGAAAGAGAAGGTACATCATGCAGAGCCTGCATCCCTGATGAACTCCACCAGCAGAACCCATTTGCCTGGAAACTCCTGAAGCTTACTGCACATCTTTTTTTTTTTTTTTCAGAGCTGAGGATCGAACCCAGGATCTTGCGCTTGCTAGGCAAGCGCTCTACCACTGAGCTAAATCCCCAACCCTGCTTACTGCACATCTTAAATGTGTATCTATATAGTTGTTGCCCCCATGGGACTTAGTAGAAGGACCATGATTTCCAGTTTTTGTCCTCACGAGTTTAGCACAAGGTACTGGACAGATAACTCTGTAAAGTGCTTGCTGGGTAAATACAGGGATCTGATCTTGGATCCCAGCATCCACATGAGAAGCCAGACACAGAGACATGCACCCGAACCCCAATGCTGAAAAGGCAGACACAGCAGGATCTGTGGGACTTTACGCCATTGAATTTATCCAATTGATGGGCTCCAAGTTCAGTCAGAGAACCTTTCTCAAATAATAATAATAATAATAATAATAATAATAATAATAATAATAGTAATAATAACAAGAACACAACAACAACAATAATTATAATGTGATATATATGTGATGAATATTTGAAAAAGATGTCCAACTTCAACTTCTGGCTTCCACACACATGTACTCATGCATGTACACACATGACTACATACACATACACACACACACACATGAAGAGTCTACCAAATAGATTATCATTGTATCTAAAGCTTATTGAGTGCTCAATGTGTGTCAGGTGAGCTAGGTATAATTGTTTTATCTCACGTCACAGTACGGCAAAGTGAAATTATTATCCTAGCTATACAAAGATATTAAATTGTTTAATTGTTTGTTTTACTGAAACCAGATATCTCTACATAGGTCTGGCTATCCTGGAACTATGTAGACCAGGCTGCCTCCTGAGTGCTGGGCTTAAAGGTGTGTGCCACTACACCTGGTGAGATTAATTACTAAAAGACATAAAGTGAGCCCAATAGTGTGCATGAAAAAGCATATATCTACATATATATTGTATATATAATACAATATATAATATATTATATACATATATATTATATATATAATACAAAGATACATGGTAATGGTGAAGTGGAATAGATACATTTTGTATTTCACTGAAATAACAAAATAATAGGGAGCTTCTATCAAGACAGAAAAAAAAAAAACCTTTCGAGATATGTTATTAATAGAGTTGACTTTCAGACAGAAAGGGACCCAGTCAAGATTCACAAGTCAGAACTCTGGATCCCTTGCTTCTTCTAACACAGCTAACTCCATGACCTTGGGCACATCCCTGAAGTCCAAGCTAACAGTCTGTGAAGTTTGGATAAATTTTAAAGAGCGAGGTAGTTTGTTGAAAGCCCCATGCTTCCTTTCTCATGTGCATCTTGAATGGTCCTATCACAGTAAACCATGGTCCACAGCAGAGCCAAGGGACTGCATCCCAGCACCATGGCCTCAGCTCACCTGCATGAAATATATTCAGGTGTAATTGAGTTCCTCTGGAAGGGGACATTGGCTGGCTGGCTGGCTGGCATGCCCACCAAAATGATTCATATGCAAGTGTGGTGCATTGTAAGAACCTTTTAAAACAGGGACTCATAAATGACCTATGCTTTTGCCATTTGTTAAATAGATGGCACATATAAAATTGTATCCAATGCCCCTCAACACTCTTGTGCATACAGATTTTTTTTTTTTTTTGGTTTCTTGTATTGCTTCCTTTGTGCTTGAGTGAATTTGCAAAGCATGTAAAGTGCTCAAAAATAGCTTCTGCATCCTTGAAAAAAAAAGGCACTGCAGGTTTAAACCTGCCCAGAAGGCTGATAAGGGACTCGGTGAAGAAGGAGTGGAGAAGGGAATGAACTCCTCAGTTCTAGGATCAGCGCAATGATGGACTGCAGAATGTGGCTATCTCCCTGCATCTGTGCTTTTCCCACCTGCAGTCTCTGCCTTTGACTACTGGACTCCTTCTCAGCATGGCAGAAAGAGAGAAAAGAAAGAAGTGGAAACAATATTGATCAGTGTTGCTTCACGTTCACAGTGGGGAGAAAACACTTAAGAAGGAAAGGAAAGATGAAAGTACTAAATATATAAAGATTTGCAGGTGGTTGAAGATTTGAGTTATCTATGCTACTCTGGAAACTATCAGCTAGGGCTTTTCTGTACAATAATAACTGAGACACCATTATCCACGGACTCCTTTGTTCATGATTCTTGCTAAATATGCGACGGTCTCATACCACCTGTATTAGTTATTACCTTAGTTAGGGTTTCTATGGCTGTTAAGAGACACCATGACCACAGTGACTCTTTTAAAGGAAAACATTTAATTGGGGCTGGCTTACGATTTCAGAGATTTAGTCCATTATCATCTTAGTGGGAAAGATGGCAGTGTGTGGGCAGACATGGTGCTAGAGGAGCTGAGAGTTCTACATCTGGATCCACAGGCAGCAGAAGGAGACTGTGAGCCACACTTGGCTTAGCTTGAGCAAGAGACCTCAAAACCCACCCACAAAAGTGACACACTTCCTCCAAAAAGGCCACACCTACTAATAGTGCCACTCCCTATGGACCAAGCATTCAAACACATGGGTCTATGGGGACCATTTCTATGCAAACCAAAACCAGTTATTTTTTGCATCATTGTGATCAAAATTGCTAACACAACAACCTGAGGATGGAAAGGTTTATTTGAGCTCATGGTTTCAGAGGGACTCAGTCCTTCCTGGGAGGGAAAACATGGCAGCTGTTCACACAATTGTGGACCAGGAAGCAAAGAGATGAAAAGCAGAACCAGGAGTTGTGCGTCAATTTGACACAAGCTAGAATCTTCAGAGATGAAGGAGCCGTGGGGGAGAAAATGCCTCCATGAGATCCAGCTATAAAACACTGTCTCAACTACTGATCAAAGGGGGAGAGCCCAGCTCATGGTAGGTAGTGTCATCTCAGGGATGGAGGTCCTAGGTTCCATCTCAAAACAGGCTGAGCAAGCCATGGGGAAGCAAACCAGTAAGCAGCACCCTTCCATGGCCTCTGCATCAGGTCCTGCCTCCAGGTTTCCACCCTGTTTGAGTTCTTATCCTGACTTCCTTCAATAATGAATAGTGATGTGGAAATGTACGCTAAATAAACCCTTTCTTCTTCAACTTGCTTTTTGGTCATGATGTTTTGTTGCAGCAAAAGAAACTCTAACTAAAACAGGTATCATCTTCAAAAGTCTTCCTCTGGTGGCCTGGCTTTACCAGCTGGTCTCCATTTCTGAAAGACTCCAGAGCTTTCAAAACAGTGTGATAAGATGGGAACCAACTACTTGAAACCTAAGCCCATTGGGGTACATTTCAAATTTGAACCACAATGCAAGCTAGAGCAAAAAATAAGAATATGAACTCTGATTGGCAGTTAAGAATGTGTGAGGGGCTCACAGTTAAAAAATTATCTTGGGTCTTAGAAGAGAATTTGGATGTTAAGGTTTCAGGGACTTTTAGAAATAGAAAAAAATACACTCTGCAATATAGGAGGAACATGTGACCCATGAACCCAAGGTCCCAGGATGGGATGCTCTGATTTATAAATGATGTGTTTGGTTGTCACATTGACAATGTGTAAACTTGTATTGGTTAATCTTAGTTGTCAACTAAATAGGCTCTAGAGTCATCATGAAAACAGACCTCTAAAAATGCCTATGATAATATTTCCAGAAAGATCTATGTAGAAGGGAAGACTCACTTAAAGGTGGGCAGCACCCTCCCATGGGAAAGGAACCTGGACTAAATGACAATCTCTCTCTCTCTCTCTCTCTCTCTCTCTCTCTCTCTCTCTCTCTCTCTCTCTCTCCATATGCAGTATGATCACCTGCCTCATGCTTCTGCCCCTATACTTCCTCTCTGATGTTAGACTGTCCCCCTTAAACTGAGCCTAAATGGATGCTAAACTCCCTCCTTAAAGTTTACTAAAGCACAATCGAGTGGCCTCAGTTAACCTAGTCGTTCTCCTGATAAGGAGCTAAACTAAGCCACATTCAGCTCTAGCTCTGAACCTAGGCCCCATTCCTTCACTGTGGCTCTACATAGTTACTTATTTGGCAAGTTCATTGTGCCAGGCAGTGCATCTCCTACCCTAAACAGTAGTTTTCATTTTTCTCTGACGGGGAGGGACACAACTCAGAAGGAGGAGCACAGAACTCAAGGGTCTTCCTCTGGTGCGAGGACAAGCAGATAACTCAATAGCCAAAGGTAAAAATGCATCAATGAGATAATTCCAGCAGTTGGGACTCAATAGGCCATGTGGACTAGCAGGGTAATCACTAACCTGAATTCAAGAGCATTAAAAGGGCTGGGCCACTTTTCCAGCTTACCTTCTTTATAAAAATGAGAGGATTCTGTTTATCTTTTACTTATAGTGAACATTCACCCAGCATATATTTAAGAACAAAGCATTCTGTTAGTTGGTAGCAGGGATTTAGAAAATACACAGAAAGTTCTCAGGGAAGTGTATATAAGTAGTATTATTATATAAGTTGTTTTGGTGTTTAATATTTCCAGAATATTCTATGCCTCCTAAAGCCTTGAAGAGTAGACCCTGTGTTTAAGGAGGAAACATCATGGTGGAGAGTCAGAGAAAACTATATGGAGTCTTATTAGCAATGACCACAGAAGACACTGACTGTCTCAGCTCAGTCACATGGAGAGGGTGCCAGGAGAAGAAGACCTAGTACAGCAGCTACGAGCAAAGGAAGAAGAAGGCTCAAAGCATCTTTCCATGAAAGAACTTGAGGGACTTCAACACCGCTCAGCAATTTCATGAAACCATTATAGAGATATGAAGCTTAAAGTATTCAGTGGTCCAACTCCTTACTTAATAGCTAAGAAAACAAGACATAGAAAGGTAAAAAAAAAGACCAGTCCAAAGAACTGTTGGCAGAACCAGACTATAATTTTGTTATGTGTCATTCCACTTCTTAGTCATGCTTTTTACAGCCTACAGTAAACACATAATACATTTAGACCGTGGGTTATCATTTTACTATAGTCCAATGATCCAGGACTATTGCCTATCCCAAGTATGCAGTTACCTCTTACTTACAAAAGAGAGAAGAGAGCCAGGAAATTCTAAAGCTAATTCTACAGCCAACCAAATCATACAGTAGATGGCTTCAAAATAGTTATAAAAATCGGTTAGTCGAAAAACAGGTTTATAAGTCTCTGGATAACAGAGAAGAAAACTGGCATTTAAATGACAATGCCATATTTTGTCACCAAAAAACAAATTTAGAGGCCGAAAGTCTAGAGTTTGGAGTTTATAAACCTACCACTATCTACTTGTGATATTCCTTGATGTCTTAGCTTTCCTGTTGCTGTGATTAAAATACTATAACAAAAGGACTTATTCTGGCTCCTAGTACAAAGTGAAGTCCCCTACATCAGGGAAGTGAAGGCAATGGGAGTTTGAAGCAGCCGGACATATTCCATCCACAATCTGGAAGCAAAGGGAGATGAATGCAGGTTGCTGACCAACTCCGTTACTCTACTTACACAGTCCAGTATCCAGCCAGGGGATGGTACCGCCCACAGTGGGCAGGTCTTCTCATCTCAACACAATCAAGATAATACCCTACCCGACCAGCATGCCCAGACACATTTATCTTTCTCTCAAGTCATTGCAGATTCTCTTGGCAATTAACACTAATTATCACACCTGCAAAAATAATGGTCAGGAAAATAAAAATGGGAGAGAGACGTTGGTCAGAGGCTTCCATATAAACTGACAGGTGGTCAGTGCCATCAGTGACTGTGAGCAGAGAGGGCAAGGGGGAGTGAGTTCTACAGCTTGGGTTTTGACTCTCCTGTATGATAGGTTGGTCAGGGAAAGATGAAGTCCTAAAGCCTTGGTCATGATTCTGCTATCTGACGGGCCTGGTCAGTAGAAAGAAAACTGTCCCTTCCGTCCTTCTTTATGCTCCTGGAGTTCTTGTCTGTTGCTCAGGGTCTTCCTGTTTGAGGAAGCTTTGTGCTCAGACTTTCATCCAGACCCCAGCCCTGCCACTTCCAGTGTGGGGCTTTAAGAGAATTGCCTATTTTCCCAACTGTGGAATAAAAAAATTAATGATGCTCCCTCATGAATATAACTGTGATAAGATTTTTTTCTTTTATATTTCTTCAAGTTTTTGTATCTTTTACATTCTTCTTATTGCAGGTATGTAGGGTGTGTGTATGTGTGTGTGTCTGTGTGTGTCTGTGTGTCTGTGTGTCTGTGTGTGTGTCTCTGTGTGTGTGGCCAGAGACTGATGTTGAGGATCTTCTTTCCTTTTTCTTCTACCTCATTCACTGAGGGAGAGTGTTTCAAGTGAACATCAAGTTCACCACCAATGTGGCCAGTATCAGGAGCCAGCTTACTGTATAGATTCCCCCATCTCTGCCTTCCCAGGCTAGAATTACAGGCAAGCTGCCATGCCCACCCGGCATTTGTGCAGGTTTTTGGAGATTTAAACTTGGGTGCTCACACTTATACAGCAGAACTTATACCATACAGCCACCTCTTCAGCCCCTGAGCTTTTCAGTACGAATAAAACATTCAGCTATTGCTGGTTTTATAGAAGATATTTGGTTAATAATGGTTACAATTATTGGCTATTCCCTGGTTCTAAGCATTTGTAATACAACTAGCAGTGAAAATTCTTAAGTAAGACCTTAATTAATGTACACAACAAGGATACAACCCAAACTAGATTGACTCTAGCAGTGAAACTAGACATAGACAATAGAGTTAAGGACTCTCTCTATAAACCTATGTTCCTATGGGTTCAACCAGAAGTTCCAAATATCCTCAGTGTAGCCTGTCTGTTATCTGACATTACTGCTCAGCTTGTGATCATCGGGGGGCACTGCTGATGACATGTTTAAGTTGAGGTTTTGTTCTCAGAGACGGACTTGCACATTACACATTCCCAGACATTTTTCTCATAAGAACTTTATGTTCTCATGCTCTATGTTCTACTTTGGTTTTTTGTTGCAGGGGTTGTAGGAGAAACTCCTGATGACCAAAGGCAATATGGAGGAGGAAGGGTTTTATTTCAGTTTACACTTGCAGGTAACAATCTATCACTGAGGAAACTCACAGTAGGAATCTGAAAGCAGGAACTAAAGCAGAAACTTTGGAGAGTTACTAGCTCTCTCTGGCTCATACTCAGCTAGTTTTCCTTTATAGCCCAGGCCCACCTGACTTGAAATGGTGCCATGCAGAAAGGTTGTACCATTCGATGTCAATCACCAATCAAGACAATCTCTCACAGACATGGCCATGAGCCAGTCTGATCTAGGCAAATCCTTAACTGAGGATCCCTCTTCTCAAGTGGTTTTATATTGTATCAAGTAGACAATAAAAGCTGATGAGTAGAATCCATCCTTTGTCAGCTTGTCACACAAACACGTCACTGTTAAACCTTAACCTTTCCTCTCTCGTTTATTCCCCAAATTTCACGTTAATGTCATAAGATAAAAATACAGTGTAACTTTCTAAAGTCTTACAGGTTTTAAAAATCCCACCATTCAGTTAAATGTTTTTCTAAACATCTAAAGTCTCCATAACTATGGGTTCCTCTAAAATTAAAAAAAAAGTTACATATGTTAATATTCTAAATAGGAAAGAACATGTGCAATCTTCTTTCTATTACATACCCACCATCCTACATATCATGTTCATAATCATGTCAGGAGAGGAGAGAGGAGAGAGAGAGAGAGAGAGAGAGAGAGAGAGAGAGAATTGGTTGTTTCTAAACACTGCAATTCCCTAGCTCAAAGAGGATCTTGGAGTAAAGGAAAAAAGAATCTTCTGAGTTTTGTAGGATACACACACACACACACACACACACACAAAATGCCCTACAGAACATCAGTGAGTGAGAAGCAGCCTTCTTAAGGCATTCCAAGGACACAGTGGCTAAGACAGCCAGTCCTAGAGCTCTGCTTCCTGACATGCCTTGACCAACGTTGTATGGAGAAGCTTGGTAAACTTTCTCCTCTTCAAATCAAAGCTTCTGGGATGGAAACTGAAAAGGCCTTTTCCAGATGTAGATATTGTAGTGTTCGCTTTGTGTTGGGCTCATGAATATCTGGTGTTGTTTAACCACAGTAAGAACAAAGTTGAATCCTGGGATCAACATGAAAGGCTCAGTCGTTACCTTCCTAGAACTTACAGTCTAGACCAGGAGGATCGAGATGGGATCACCTAACCCCATCTGTTGCTGGTCTAATGTGGCCTTGACCCCTTTTGTGTTACTTGGATGTCAAGGGACAAAGTCATTCAGAAGGACTTTTCACAGGCAGAAGTGTGATCTTGAGGTTTCCTGCCCCTTCCCTGTTCAATGATTCCTCTCTCTCTCTCTCTCTCTCTCTCTCTCTCTCTCTCTCTCTCTCCAAACTGTAAGTTAAGAACCTGAATCTCAAAGGCTGAGATCACACAAGGAGCTGGGTACCCATTCTCAGCCCGATGGCCTTCTGCATGTGGACTAGGGAAGCAGGGTGACCTAACAAAAGGCAGGCTATGCATATGTGGCACGCCAGCCGATCTGGATTCAGTTCCCTTTAGAGCCTCATGCGGTTACCTGTGCCTCTCGTAACCCTTCAGCCCCCTCATGGCCCCTTGCCAAAGTTCTGCATCCCCCACCAGGGGCCCCAGATGTTGCTGTTGTATTTTTAGACTAGGTGGGGAGAAAGTGTGTGTTGGGGAGGTGACACAAATGGGCTCCTTCTACCTCTTGTCTCAGAAGCTGAATCAGAGTCCTTGAGACATTTTACAGCGCTGTAAGTTTATAAGGGACAGGTGGCTGTGACTGTCTTGCAAACTGAAAAGCTGGCTACTCTGAGACTGTTAGCTGATCTGCCAAAGGCCACACAGCTGGTAAGAGAGGCTCAGAACTTTACTCTAGCTCTCTCCCACTTTGGCCTATTGCAGAGTCTTCGCTTGCCCACTGAGCTAGAGTGTGCAAGATCAACCTACACACTGTAAAGGAAGGAACTCAAAGGCTGGGGATTTTAAAACATGCACGCTTTGTATCCACACATTTAAATATATGAGCAATTACACTGCTTCCAAATCCAGGGGAGCTGGTAATGGTAGAAGGACTGAGGAGATGGCTCCGTCTGCAAAACCCTTATACAATACACGAATGAGAGCCTGAGTTTGGAACCCCAGCGCCCCTGTAAAAATCCAGATGTGGGACCATGTACCTGTAAACTCAACACTGAGGAGTAGAGAGAAGAGGATTCAGGGGACTTGCTGGCCAGTCAGTTTAGTCAATCTGTGAGCTCCACGTTCAGTGAAAGATCTTGCCTCAAAAACTACAGTGCGGGGTTGCTATTGAATCAACACACCATTCCTAATGCACAGAGAAGCTCTTCTAAGTCTTCAGGGTTCCTATCTAGCAGTTGCCATAGGAGACACAGGGGCCAGCTGCCCCTACTCAGTACGTGTTGGGCGACTTGTCTGATGAAAATAACATCACCGTGGAGATGACTGAAAAGCTCACCTTTGCGTAGACTTTCAGTTTGTCCTCCTTCCGGGCCCTAAGCATGGTGAACCACCCAGTGTATCTCACTGTTAACAACCTCCATGACTACTGTATGAAGCCCCCTAAAGGGCAAAGATTCTTTAGATCATGACTCCCAGGGGACACTTTGGAAGCCCAGCTAAGAACCTGGCCTGATCTTCAGCCAAAACATCTCCGACCTTTCCCCTTACAGCGCTCTCATAGTCAGCAAGATAGCGCAGTGGGTAGTGGGTAATGGTACTTGCCACCAAGCAAGCATGGTGACTCGAGTTCAATCCCATGAACCCACATGGTAAAAGAGGACCAACAACAAGTTGCCTTCTTTCTTCCACATGTGTGGGAGTCACACGAGCCTCACCCCTGCAAAATCATTAAATGCATGTATTACAAAATAAAACATAAGGTGTGCAGTGGTTGATAGCCACTTCTGATCTTAATGGGTGCATGTGCACACACGTGTTTACACACACACACACCAAGAATAATAGCAAAAATAAAATTGAAACATTTGATATACAAATCTCTGCTCCCTGGGTTTGACACATTATTGACAGTACATTTTACAGATGAATAAATCTATTAAACATATGTCTCAGGCTCCTGTGGGACTATTGCTCAGTCACCTTGGCTAAGGTTATAAGGTTATATGTTTCTCTGGCTAAGGTTATAAAGTAACAATGGAAACAAAACAAATACAAACTCATGAGAGCAACTCTGACTTCTGTTTTTTTTTTTGTTTGTTTGTTTGTTTGTTTGTTTTGGGTTTTTTTTGTTTGTGTTTTTTTTTTTGGTTGGGCTCCCAAAGCAGATTTTTTTATTGTCCATATCATTCTTTTATCTAGGATCATTCAAATTTGAAGTTATCCTGACCACCAACTTAAAAAACATGACCCAAGAATCCAATATTCTTACTAATTACAAATGTGTCTTTTTTACTACTAACGATCGAGTTGGGTCTTTAATCAATAGAGAACTTACTTAAAATTATCTTCTTTTCTTGAGTCCTAGGTGGAAGCTAAAAGGCAAACTTGCTATTTGTTCCCCTTTTATCAACATTTGATACTTAGCTCTGATGTGTATCATAATAGCCTGTTGTGTGAATGGTCTCGCCTTGCCCAATGTGTGTGTGTGTATGTGTGTGTATGTGTGCATGTGTGTATATGTGTGTGTATGTGTGTATGAGTGTGTATGTGTGTGTGTGTGTGAGAGAGAGAGAGAGAGAGAGTGTGTGTGTGTGTGTGTGTGTGTGTGTGTAGAGAGAGAGAGAGAGAGCTCATTGATTCTTTACAGGGATAACAGAGATACATTCAGAAGCAGAGAGTACATTTTTAATTTCCAAGCTTAGTAAAGTATCATATTCCTCTACACATATACTAAAATTTGTGTAGCTTCTCACTGGGAGAAAGTTCCAGAAACAGCATGCAAAGTCATACCAGCTGCTGTAGAGGAAGTTGCCTGGCCTGGAAGCAGGCTACCACGGGGCTAACATATACCGATAAGATACTGTGAATGAAAGTCTGTCATCCCAACCTTACGCATCTGAATTCAATTTTTTAAAATGTGCTTTCTATTTTGGACCTCAGACTAATCTGCATCTCCCACGTTTAATTCTGGGCGGAAGGGAGAGAAGAAACGGGTCACTTCCCAACCAGCCCCCTGGCCTGCCCTGGGACTCTTAGCTGTCGTGTCTGGTTAAGAATGCAAGTTAAGAATGGAGCTACCTGAAGAAAGCACTGGAGTGTTCCAGATCATACCACAGGATAACACTTTCTGGGAGAGAAAAAGAAACAAAGAAACAGGAAACGAAAAACTCAAATCGGTCCAGGTTTGGATGCGCGTGATTTACTTTTCTTCTATTGGCAGCTAAAACTCATCTTGTACTTAGGAACATTTTGAAATTTGTCCCTGTAATGTTTTCAATTAGCTTTCTTGCATGTGATGCATCGGGGGAAAAAACAACATTTAGATTTAGAACTAAGGTACTCCCAGAGACAAATATGATTAATGGGATAATCTTGTAGATTACAATAGTTAGAGGCAGTTCCTGCCGTTCCCCGCTCTCCAAGGACTGGGACTACACACTTCGATACAAACAGCTGTACATGCCTCAGCCCCGTTATTATCTAATGCAAGGCCACGTTCCACGTCTTAAAATTCCTATAAGATCCCACATTTGGCCATGTAGTTTTGTGCAACTTCAGTTTCCGAAGTTGAAACTTCAAGCTCCGTGTGATGACTTGATAGAGTTTACAAGCGGGATTGATTTTCGAAAGAACCATTAAAGGTTGCTTACTGAGGAACGGAACAAAGAGTGCTCCAACAGGCAGAGCAGCTTTTATGCAGCATATTGAAAACATAAAGGGCAGCCCTGTCATCTGCCAGTCAGGTCCCCAGAGTCCCCTCAGGGGCAGGTGGATGTTTTTATTCCTGGTTTACAAGAAAGGAGCAGCCGCAGGAACCTTAAAGAGACTCAGCCCAGGGTGGGGAGGGCTGAGGCTGGAGTTGGTGTTAAGCAGACCAGGCTCCAGCCAAGTCTCTGACGCGCATGCTCAGCTCACCAAGCGAGTGGTTCTTCTCTAAAGCCAAGTTAGCTCAAGTGACCCACTGTAAAGAAGGTGTATACTCCCCCAGTGCCAAAGACAGTGCAAGCCATAGTGCTGTTGTTTGGGAATTGATGAATACTTTTTGGCTTTTCTTCCTACTGATCGGATTCTTCAAAATCTGTAATTCTTCCTTCATTGGGTGCTACTCTTCCCATGCTAGGATATTTTCCTCTTTGGTGAGATTTGCAGGCTTCACTGGCTAACCAGCATTTTCATCACTAAGCAAGGATGCTCCCCGTTTAATATGTTTGGTCTTTGCCTACTTGGTCATCTACCCAAAGCTTTCCAGCCTCATAGTGTTTCTCTGCAAACTGTCTCGGATGGTCGCAACACAAAGATTTCTCTACCAAACCATAACCCCCAACCCTGCCTCCACGCCCCAAAAATTCACTCTCCCTTCTGGTTGCAGCAATATTCCTCTCTAAAAAGGGCAAGGTCCTCGCAGACCTAGACATCAGTATCTTGAAGCAGTTTTCTCTGGTGAAGCCAGAAAAAAAAAATCAAGTATTAAACTGTTCATCCCGAGATCTGTATAGCTGCTGACAGCTTCTAGACAGTTGGGTCTCCCAC
The DNA here is from genome assembly GCF_011762505.2 of Arvicanthis niloticus. Lineage (NCBI taxonomy): Eukaryota > Metazoa > Chordata > Mammalia > Rodentia > Muridae > Arvicanthis > Arvicanthis niloticus. The sequence continues at coordinate 20,650,119 of NC_047671.1, forward strand.
TTGCCTTTAAAGTTGAAAATATAGAGCTGTTTCTCAGAGGAAGTTCAGGTGTGCAACAGGTGGAGGGCGTGGGGTGGCCAGAGGGGGTTCCCCTGAAATCACCCCATGCTTTAAATGGTACAGGCACAAAGAGGGACATGTTTTAAAACCCCCACCTCCTCCTCAGCAGTTTCTGGCTCAGTGGATAAGGGACTGGGCCTGAAAATGTGCGAATTCGACAATCTCCCAAGTGGGGCCACCTGTTGGAGAAGAACACTTTGAAAAACTGAGTTCGGCTCTGAGTAGCCTAGAAACACCAGAAGGAAGGTCCCAGCAAGAATGTTGCATGATGCCCAGAGACACATAACTTAAGCTCTAAAGAAAGCCTTAGGGGTGGGAACATTGCTCAGTTGGGTAAGTGCAACGTTGTCATACAAACATGAGGATGTGAGTTCAATTCCCAGGACCGACATAAAAAGCTGCCCAAAGGGATCCCTGCTTGTAACCCCACCTCTGGAGAGACAAAGATGAGCAGACCCCAGGTTCACTGGCAAGTCAGCCCACTCAGTTGGTAAGCCCCATGTCCCGGTGATGACATTTGTCAAAAAAAAAAAAAAAAAAGAATAAGTGGATGATTCCTCATGAACAACACTTAAGGTTGACCTCTGACCTCCACTAATACACACCCACATGTGCAGCCCACATATACCATATGCATACACATTAATTAGCAAAGTAAGTAACTGATTTAAAAAAACAAAAAACAAAAAAAAAAAACAAGAAAACAAAAAAAAAACAACCCTGTAGTCCCGGGCCTGAAATACTAAAATGATGTAAGCAACGCTGGGTTGGTTAAGTGGAGAATTAGGTTAAGCAGGCTTAGCTCCGTGATTCCTTTCTGACCGGACCCAAACCAACCAGGAAAGGAGAGCTGGGGACAGTTTATCAAGGACACCTTTTCAGTGTTGATATCGGAGGATTGTTAGCATTCTATTTGACCTCAGCTGTCACAATGGTACACAAAGAGATGACACTCAGTACCCAGGGAACAAGCATCGGGGATTTATAGATCAATACACACACCTTGAACTGTACTTGAGAACAAATCAAAAGCCAGAGCTGGCTGCAGTGTAGAAGCCAATGGGTAAGCAATCATTTGCAAAGACCCTCTCATTGAAGTTCATCAGCGAAGACTCTTGTTTGTTCGTGTTTTTCTCCTCGTCTCCCTAGCATGCTACTGAGCTTCCTTTTCTTCCAGAGACCCCAGCTATTATTTGCAAGGGCGGTAGGATAGACAGTCTGTAAACTTGCACATCTATAAACAACCTATAAACCTGAATTTTTATGGATATGCAATAACAAGGACCTGACATTTCGTGGAAAATACATGAGTCAACTTGTGGACCCACAAATCCTAGATAGAGAAAATAATCTACAGGGCTTCAATATAATGTGTTTTGCTATCACTCAGCACCAATATTATGAGAGCATTTGTCTGTGTGGATGTAGAGAAGGTGTATATGTATAATTGTATTGAAAAGAAAATAGAAATATAGGTTGCTTTCTCATTTCTTTCCCATAAAGAAATAGAGCATATTGCACTTATTGAGACCAATGAAGACATATGAGATAGAGTTAAGTATCTATAGCATGTCCTTTGGTATAACATAAAATACATCTGAATTAACTTATAACCCCACTGCAATTGACTGAACCCAATCAGAGCTGGAGGAACACAGCTTCTCCCCCATTCATCCATTCAACAGAAAATTTCCTAAGAAACGAGGAAGATGAACTTGGCCATAGCTGCCACTTACAAACACAGACAGACAAAAGTTTTCAGTGTTTCTCTTCTTATTCTAGTCTCAAGAGTCATGTTCTAAGTCAGCTAAAAAGGCCTTCAGCCTCTAACACAATAACAGTCTGTAATGGTTTCTTCATACGGTAGTGGGTTCTGTTTCCCAAATGCATTGTAGGTTCCTGCACACACAAACACGTTGGAGCTACACAGCTGGGTAGAAAACTAGATCAGCCCCTTTCACACGCTGTTCACAGTTTGGAAAACTTAGAAACTTCCCCTTTCTAAGCTGGAAAGTGTGCAAAAGGGGTTGTATGTTACTGTGTTTGGGGCTAAGTGCTTATGTTTCCTGAGACTCTTTAGATACTTCAATAGTTTCCCCCAATAGGTTCCAAACTCAGCAGCAGTGAGTCACTTATTGAGATCTTCCGTGGAACCATCACTTCCTTGCCAGCTTCCCCGAGCCAATATTCACTTCCTTTTTGAAGCAGGATTTACAATGACAACATCTGGACTGCCCAGAGTGGTCACGTAGTCCTTCAGCACAGAATGCAGGAAACTGATCTCACTTAACCAAACACTTAATCAAGGACCTGCACTATGCCCAGAACATTCAAGGCATTGTGGGAAACTCAAAGCTGCTGAGAAGAAGGCTGACACGCTGCAAAGCTGAGGCATGATGAGAGCTCGTGTGTCATTACCCCACGTTAGGAGGAACCAGTTCTAAGGAAGAAAATGAGCGTTTATTCTTAACACTTCCAGATCTTTCTTTCTTCCTTTCTTGTGTTCGTTCACTTGCTTTAGAAACAGGATCCTGCTGTACAGTCCAGGCTGAGCTTCAACTTCTAATTCTTCTGCCTCAGCCTTGCTAGCAGTGGGCTTCAAGATGCAAGTCGTCTGCTTAGTTCTCAGATGTTTAGATTTTACACCAAGTAGTCTGATTCATTACTGCTCTATTATGTGCCTGGGAATAAATGGAAAGCCATTTACAGGACTGAGAAATGGACAGGCTTACTCCAGGCCCTGAGACATGGGAAGCTGGTCAAGTCTCATAAAACGTCTTACTCTGACCTACCAGGATGCAGATACTCACCTTACGGTTCGGGGAGAGTTAAGAAGTCCTGATAAGTCCACATCACTGCTTATCACAGAAAGTACCAGAAGCAAGGGCTACAACCTTCAACCAGCATGACCTCTGGCTTTAGGCAAAGGACAGTTTACCTTCCCGACGCTGCTGTGGCTGTCACAGGAGTGTGGAGAGAGGCCACTGCTGTGAACATCCTCATCTTTTACAGGGTCTCACTGGGCTTCACATATGGAGAACTTCTGTTCCCTCCTTCCTTTCTTTCTCTTTATTGTTCCATTCACAGCCTCTCTCCATTCTTTCTCCACTAAACAAGAATTGCATCTTTAAAGGATGAACAACCTCTGACAATCTAAAGGGATTCCAAGTATTTCTCTTTTTTTTTGTCATTTTTTAAATATGTATTTATTGGTGGAAGGTACCATGCAGGCCTATACTGTAGTGTCCATGAGGATATCAGAGGACAAGTTGGGAGTTTCTTTCTACCTACCACAGGGTCCTGGGATTGAACTAGGGTCTTCAGCCTTGACAACAAGCACCTTCATCCACTGAGCCACCTCACCTGCACAGAGTTCCTAACTTGCCAAGGTGCTTGAGATGCATCACTGTTCCTAACATCTTGTAAGACAGTAAAAGTCCATCTGTAAAGCAGGTCAGAAAAACACTGGGAGGTTTTCACATGCTGCCAGAGGTCACGGCATGAGACTTGGATAGAGCCAAGGTTACTATCAGGTCATGGTTCTACTGAAATTCTGTGCCTAGGGTTGATGACATCATCTCGCTCCCTGCACAGCAGGATGTTGAGAGGAACAGAGTGGGGGAGCCTGCATCCCTTTGTTTACTCCTCCAGTAAATATTTATAGAGCACTAGCTATGTACCAAACACTCTTCTAGGCATGAAACAGCAGTGAACAAAGGAAGTAATATATTTTTTTTGTCCTGGTGGAGTTCATATACTACTGGAGGGAAACAGAGAGCAAACAAGCAAAATGCGTCCATTTTTAGCTGATCGTGGAGAGAAAATGAAGCAGGAAACAGGGACGGAAAGTGGGGTGGGCGGTCGGCGCACTGTGGTGGGGTGCCGGGGTGTAATTTTAGATGGGGTGGTCAAGAAGATGGAAGTGAGAAGGTAACACCTAATGAGGGTGAATTTGATGTCACAGTTCAATGTGACATCTGGGAGAAGAAAGTCTGGAGAGCAACTACATCCAGCAGGAAGGCTGGAGCTGGGAGTAGTGTCCCTGAGCTGACTGAGAAGCAACAGATGGGCCTGTGTGACTCTTCGAGCCAAATGAACTGAAAACACAATCAAAGGAGCAAGGGCGTGGTTCTGGGCCAGGTCAGGGGCCCTAGGGAATCGTTGCAAGGATCTGCCTTTTGCTCTAACCAAAATGCAGAAGCAGTGCAGGGGCCGGGCAGTGGAGTGTTAAATGACTTAGCAGCTGCTCCTTTGAGCACACATTCAAATGAGATGGGGCCCCAAATAGGAGTCCATTGGAACTGCACAAGTGTTTTGTGTCAGTTGATAGTAACCTCACTTCACGCCTATTTCATGATAGAGCGTGGTTAACTCCTACGGTAGCATTGAGGATGCCAGAGCCAATGACCCTTGTGAATATTCACCAGTCTTAAGATCTGGAGCCAACCTGAACTTTCAGATCATAATAAGTCATTATGTAGTGTCTGGATTCGCAGCCTTGGAACTCACATCACCAGGAAGGTGATTCCAGCTGAAATTTACTTTCTCTGTTTGTGAGCTGGATTGGTATCTATTTGAGGTTGAAAGTTGGCTTTCTGGGCCAATTAGAACGTTGCCTACAATGCCAATTAGAACGTTGTCTACAATGCCGTTAGAGGGGAAATGAATGAATACAAAGAGGGCTTGTTTTGTAGACAGGGTCTTTAGAAACCTGAGGTGACTTCGAAAAGCGTACAATACATCTAGTCCTTCATAGAAAAAAACAAAACAAAACAAAACAAAATACTGAAGTGGTTGATGACAACAGATTTTATTTACATTCTTAACTTTCAGCAAGACAGGTCAAAACTGTGCACTGGCAGGCAAGCGAACTTCTCCCTGTGCCTCAAGCATGGGAACTCTGGGAAGGAGACAGTGTGCTCCTGGGACAGTGAAATCCCTGGGGAGACACCTGGGAATACCCCCTCTCTAAGCATCTATGACGCTGTGGGTGGCCTTTGTCAAGGAAAGATGGAGGTGACAAATTTCTTTTAACATCTGGTCAAGAATCCAAGTAAACAGTGGGGCCTTTAACTCTTGCAGAGTCAGTGTGGGTCTTCCTTTTTAGGCAGCAGAAAGAAATATTAAACCCATCTAAAAAGCTAACCATGTATCATTTTACCAAACTCTAGGTAGAAAAAAGTCATAAAGACAACTTTTACTGGATGCGATCGGACCTATTTTATCTAGAAAATTGGACTTGTGTGCCATATCTCAAGGCCTTGGGTAAGAGCAAGCCATACCACAGCTGTGATTCTCTTCTTTAGCGCACAGACTATGTGGAAATATTTTATTTTGCTTTTATCAGTCTCTGGAGTTCATGTGATGTACTTGAAGAGCCGGCCATTCTCTGGGGCTTATGGTCTTGGCAGAAGCAGCGGCCGTTAGAAGGTCAAACAAGGCCCACTTCCGCCCCCTCAGACCAGCTGGGATCTTCCATTCCCAGACTGACTTTTGTTCCCTGCACTAGCCTTGAGGCTTTGTCCTCTAAGAAAACGTAGCACATCCAAATGATTTTTCATCTGAGCTACTCTCTGCCTTCTTTTATAGGATTGTCATGAGGTCAGCTTTTGATTAGCAGAAGGTCAAATACTCCTGTTCCCTTGAGAGTGATGAGATACCCAAAGCCACGCAGTCGTACACCGTGGCTCAATTCCCGTGGAGTCCTTCGGGTTCCCGAGGTTAAGCAAACTCGACTGTTTGGTTGGTACTTACTTCTTACTGGAACACACACTGTCTACTCTTTGCTTGGTGCCTTCTCGGTTGATTAAATCTTCTTCATCATGGAGTATAGAATTAGAATCGTCACTATTATTATTGAGTATAAATCTGGGAATTCTAGAAGCCACATAGCCCAAACTTCTATTCCAGAGAGACATTCTCTCCAGGATGTTTTCCCACTGAGGGGAGTTCTATTTGTACTTGACCCGTCCCCGTGATAACCCCACCACCACCCCACATACACGCACTGCTCGGTAAAGCACTGGCATAAATGGTGGGCTATTTTCTTCTAGAAAAGTCCTTGACCGAGTCATCCTATCTCTCCAGCTTCACCCCCGTCTCCCAAAATTACTTCAACTGGTAGAACTCACCGTCTCCGGATGAACATTCTCCACCTACGCCCAATAATCCCTCTTCGCCATTGTTCCTTTCTCTGATCTCATTTGATCAAAGCTCCCTGTGAAGACTTGGAGACCTCATAGCTGACAAGTCCCTGTCGATCTGCAAAGGAAAGAAGGTTGGAATCGCCCCAACGGAGGACTCCTCAGCAGACTCCAACTGACACAGCTCTGATAATCTGCTTAAATAGGCTATCTTCCTCGTGTGACTCCGGCTCAGTAGCTGATCACATTTTCTAAAAGTTTCCAATATGTTACTTAAAGTTAGTACACAATGAGTATTTAATACAAAACCCTCAAAGGAAATAGCTACCTGCCTGAATTAACTACACAATCCGGAAAAACTTTCAAGTTTCTGTACTCCAGGAGGACTACAGCATTTAAGCAGGCTTTTACTGCCATCTAGTGGTCATAACTGGAAGCACCTCCCATTTTCAAAATCCTGCAGAGGAGGTTCAGAGGATCAACTGGGAATCTATCTGATTTTCCTCTTCGAATCTTTTACGTTGTGAAGTTGCACCTTAAGTTTATTTTCCAGACCATTATGTGTATCTTTACTTTAGTTATCACTGGCTTAGGTCGTTTACATTGAGGCTGGCTTTCAAATGAATTACATCTATTTTCTCACAGATGTCAAAAAGAAACAGTATTCTCATTTAAACAGTAAAAAAAAAAAAAAGCATCTCAAGTGAGCATAAATAACTATATTTTTATCTAAAAGAAAACACACACTTTTGCATAAATGTGTTCATCTTCGGATGTAGTTTTAAGACTTTTTTTTTTTTCATTGCTGTGAAAGCTGTCATTTATAGCTAACCTTGAGTATATTGTTCCTCACAATTAGAAGTAGATAAATTTCACAGGCAGAGAAGTTGACAAGTCTTTAAGGGTTCACACTTAGTTTTCCAGGAAGAGCTGAAGTTAATTAGAGGTGATTATACATGCATTGCATGTGTGTCTGTATGTTTCTGTTGCTGCACACAGACACCACAAAGGCCCTAGGAAGGTTTCTTCTTCTTCTTCTTTTTAATGTTTTAAAAATAAACATAATCTCCTTCCCATGTGTTGCAGTAAGCCAGTAAATCTAGGAAGCTCAGCAGGGTTGGACAAGGTCATTGCTTGTCAGGGCTCCAGAGGGAATGGGAAGCAACCCTGAGCATCAAATGCTGGCATCCTAATCCCTCCTCAGCTTGAGCTTCCCAGGCATGAGGGGCAGCCGAGCCAGCACTGACACACCCACAGACTGAGGCCTGGTTGCTAGCCACACTGCGTTTTAGCACCATACCCTACCTAGAATACTTGGAACAGTGAAAGTACAGCCTCGCCCTTGAACAGAAGGTGGAACTCCACCCAGCTGAGTATGCTCACGTCTTGCATCTAGTAAACAGGAAAAAAAATAATCATAAAATATATGTTTCTGTCTCAAAATGCAGGAGCCTTTATTGTCTCGTTATGGTTGAATTTTGTATATATACATTGCAGTTTACATTTAATAAACATGATATATTAATTCATATATACTTAAATTTAACAAAACCCCAAAGATATGGAGATTTGTGTACATATGTACCCGTCTATACGCATATGTATATTTGTGTGTAGATTCATGGATCTACTACTCATAGATAGTGAAGAACTAGAACACATTAAATGATATCATAAACTAGAAACACAGAGTCTGTCAATATCACTGAAAGATGCCTTTAAAAAAGTGGTAGCCCCCTGCTAGGGAGACCTGAAGACCTGACTGCCTGAGGATTTGGCAGGATAAATGCAAAAAATAACTATACTTACTATATTCAAATTTCATCCTTAAAATGGAAAATATCTAGAAGACAGTGCGGGTGGGTGGAAATCTACCTTACTTACATAAGTCAGAAGTGAGAATCAACTAGACTTCTTCAACAACCACAGAAGCAGAAAGCCAGCAGGGTGGAGTGTTCGAACTGGGGTGTGGCTCAGTGGTAGAGCAGTTGCCGGAGGCCCTGGGTTTATCGTAGCCCACTGCCACAGAGTGAAGGAAGCTTATTTAAGGACTTCAAAAAGCCATGCCCCTAGAAACTGAAGATGGATCGCACTACTTGCTCCACAAGAGAAGTTAAATAGACGACGCTCTAACCGCTTGCACAAACATTTGCTGAGCAAGCAGTCTTCATTTATTTTTCTTTCTTTATTTTTCCCCATAGTGTTTTTATTGATTATTCAGGAATTTCACATCATGAACCTCAAGCACCCCCACTTCCCAGATCGTTCAGGTCTGCCCCAATCTAGGAGACTCCACCCCAACCCACCCCCCCCCAAAAAAAAAAAGAAGAAAGGGGAAAAAATCCAATTTGTCGATACATACATACACTAGAGCATGGTCAAATTCTATGGGCCAGACCCTTAAAGAAAACTGGGTCTTTCCCCACCCTCTTGCTCCCCAGACGCCATCAGTTCTGGAGAGCTACACTTCAGCACCCTTATCACGGTTTTTAAGAGTTCTCTTCGATGGTTTTTTATGTACAGCCGTCATGTCTTACTGTGTTTGAATATGGTACTGACAAATAGAAAAGTAGCCTATTGTAGCTATCGAGAAAGCCAGCCAGGATCAAGTGCACACGCTTCCTTTTTTGATCCTTGAAAGGAGTTTCTTGGATAGACCTCAGAGGGTGACTCTGTTATAGTCTTTTCATAAGACTCACTGTGTATTACTCATTATCAGTACAGAGGCTTCTAAGGACATATCAGGAAGCAATGCTTCTAGAAGCCTGAGATTTAACCCACAGGGCTCAGTATTTGATCCCACAAAGTCTCCAGGCTCAGTGTCTGTGACTGCGAAGCCCCAGGGCCTTACATGCTCATGCTGGGACCCTGAGAATCCATGTAGCCTCCCATGTCCAGTGACAAGACACATTGGCTACTGAAGCTCTGGGCCAGGTCATTGTGACCCTGATCAGTGTGAATCGGAGCTGCCTGCTGACATTAGTGTCAAGTCACTGCGATCTGCAGGGCCTCCTACACCCAGTGCTCTGTCACTGCCAATGGAGTGTCCTCCCAGGCTCAGTGCAGGCTCACTGAGATCCCGCACATGCTCCTAGGCTCAACACTGGATCACAGTGAACACCCCCCAGGCTCAGTGTTGGTTAACTGAACCTGTATGGTTCTCTTAGGCATAGTTCCAGGACACTGTGAGCCTGAGCTTGTATTGCAGTTTAAGTGGGAAGTCACATGGCCTGAAGGCTCAGGGGCAGGTTACTGTGAATCGGCATGGACTTATCAGGCTTTGTCCAGTATCTATGAATATCAGTGTCTGACCTAGTCACTCTTCAACTACTCTGAACCAGCATGGACTCAAAGTTTCCCTGTCAGGTGACTTCAGTGCTAGATCACTTTGCCTCCCCCCAAACGCCTCCTAAGTTCAGTGCTCCAGTTACTTTTAAGCCCAGGGCCTCCCAGATTTGGGGCCCAATCATTTTGAACCTGTGTGACCTCCTGGCTCAGCGCTGAGTGACTGTGAACACGGGTTGGACCTACAAGGTTCTGTGTCAGGTCACTGTGAGTATAAGTTGCTATCGATTTGGTCTTACTGTGGAATGGTATGGGCTTCACAGGTGCAGTGCCTGGTCACCATGAACCCACACAGGTCTCTTGCAAATGCAGTGCCAGCTCCCTGAGAACCTACATGGCTGCCAGGTTAGTGCTATCCGCCCTGACAAAGCATGGTTTCCCATATTCAAGGTCAGATGACTATGAATACATGAAGCCTCAAAGGCTCAATTCTGGGTTGCTGTGACCCTCAGCGGCTTGCCAGTATGGGAGCTGGATGACAGTGAAGTCACATGGCCTAACGGGCACACTGCCAAGTCGGTTTAGAACTGTGTGACCTCCTGGCTCAGTGGCCAGTGGTTGTGAATGTGTGCTGGTCACCCAAGCTTGGTGCCAGGCCACTGTGAGGATGAGTTGATGTCACAGTCTCATTGCAGGGGTTACTGTGAGGCTTCATGGTCTCTCGGGCTCAATACTGGGTCCATGTGATTCTCATGGGCTTCATGGCCTCGGTGCTGAGTCACTGTGAACACGCATGGCATTATCTTTGTGAACCACGTGGACCAACCAGACTCAGTGCCTGGTCACTATTAACCACAATGGCTTCTAAGCCCAGTTCCAGGACATTAAGCCTATGTGGCATCCCAGACTCAGTGCCAGTGACGATGAAGCCGCATGGCTTGGTGCTACCCTTGCAAGCCTACCAGACACAATGCCTTTCCATGTAAACCAGACGGCCTCCCAAGTTTACTGCCTGAGCATTAGACTCACATGAACTGAACCTAGAAACCAGTCGCTGTGAGACTAAAGAGACTTCTCAAGCTATTGGTCACATGGTCTCCCATGCTCATGCCAGGACGGTGTGAGCCATGACAGCCTCCCAGGTCCCGTCTCAAGTCACTCTGCTTACCAGACTCTGTGTTGGGTCACTATGAGATACATAAGCCTCATGAACTCGGTATCACATGAGTGTGAACCTACATTGTCTCCCAGGCTCAGTGCTGGTCACTGCCAACCTGAAGCATCCCAGGGTCCATAGCATGTCACTGTGAACTGTGTGAGCCTTACAGGCACAGTACCTGAACACTCTAACCCCACACGCCATATCAGAGTCTGCGCCACTCACTGTGAACTCACATAGTAACACATAAGTGGCCCACACTTAATGTCATCTGATCATTGTGAACCCAGTCTCGGTGTGAGGTAAGTGTGAACGCATAATAATGCCTCTCGGGTTCAGTGCCAGTTCACTGTGAACCCCCAAGTTCTCCCAATCCCTTGCCAGTTAACTTTCAAACTTGGTGGCCTCCAGGTCAGTACACTGTGACCTCAGATGGGCCTTCCAGATTCTATTCCTGGCCACTGTGAGTCAGAATTGACCAAATAAGGTCAGCCCCTTGTCACTATGATCTTCTTACATGGCTTTTCAGGTTTAGTGGCCGGTCGCCGTGATGCCACACGGTCTTCTAAGCTCAGTAACCAAGTGCATCTGTAACCACTGTGCATCTGTACTGCCTCCCGAGGCCCAGAGTCGTCGGGCAACACATTCCTAAGACGATTTGGGCACACAAACTGCACTGAATGGCCTCTTTAAAGAAAAAGGTGAAAGGGGAACTAATTTTTGATGGAGAAGACAGATTTTCGAGGAGCACGAAGAGGAAGTGAATATCATCAAAATACATCATGTGAAATGCTCAAGTAATTGACCAAAATAGTAACAAACTATACCTACAAACCCCAAACACACACTCTTTGGAAATATTAAAAAGAAAAGGGGAGAGAAATGACTCAGGGATTAAGAGCACTGGCTACTCTTCCAGAAGACCCGGGTTCAATCCCCAACACACACACACACACACACACACACACACACACACACACGGCAGCTCACAGCTGTTTGTAACTCTAGTTCCAGGGGATCTGGTGCTCTCTTCTAGCTTCTGTGGGCAGCAGGCAGGAAGAGGGTACACATACCCACAGGCAGGTCAGGCATCTATATGCATAAAATAAATGACAGCAAAGAAGGAGAAGACAGGGAGGGTCTCACGCAGCAGGCAGCAACGGGCAACAGATCACTAAATATGAAGGGGTGTGCATGCACAGCAACACACACAGACAGGAAGACGGCACAAGGGGAGAGGAGACTCAGAAATGGCAATTCAAGCACCTTGGGGAGGCCTGCGCACTTTAAATGCATTCAATGATACAGGGCAGGTCCCTCTCCCTTAATCTTTGTCACCTTAACAAATAAGAGGGAACTGTCAGACTGTAAGCTAAGACACGTTTGAGACTGGCCTTAAGCATTTCTGGACAGCTCTAGACCAGCCAACCAGAAGGAGGCCCTGCCAATCAGGAGAGAGAAAATAAATAGTCCACTAGGACTTAGTCTTGGGTAAGGAAGGTGAGAAGGAAGCTGGAAGTTTGCCATCTTTGCTGGTTCTCCTCAGCTCCTTCCCCTATCTATTTACCTGTCGGGGATCTGTCTAACTCCTGGTCCTTCATTTCTGCATCTCAGAACTCACCTTTGATCTATTACTGTTGGGTTTTGCAGCGCAGACTCTTCAAACTGCTGTGAGCTGGCAAGAGGGGCATGGGGAGGGGCAGCAGTCAAGGGGCTTCTATGGGACCCCAATAAAAGTTAGTTGATATCAGAGAGACAAAGTAAAGGGCAGCCTGGCAATAGACTGTCTCTCTAAGGTGTGTAACGGGCAAGGTAGCAAATGCAATGTAAATAAAGGGAGACTTTAGTATGATTGCCATCGAGAGTGTGGCTAAGAAGACAGCCGAGACAGTTTTGCCCTTATTAAAAGAAGGAAGCAAGTAAGAAAACCACCCAAAAAAAAAACCCTTTGTGCCCTGTCTTACCTAGGGTTTCATTGCTGTGAATAGACACCATGACCAAGGCAACTCTTACAAATGGACAACATTTAATTAGGGCTGGCTCACAGTTTCAGAGGTTCAATCTGTTATCATCATGGCAAGAAGCATGGCAGCATCCAGGCAGGAACAGTGCTGGAGAAGGAGCTGAGAGTTCTACATCTTGATCTGAAGGCAGCAGAAAGGGGACTGTGTATCATATTGGGCATAGCTTAGGCATCAAAGCCCTGGCCCCCACAGTGACACACTTCCTCCAATGAGGCCACACCTCCTGATAGTGCCACTCACTCTGTACAGATAAGCATTCAAACACACAAATCTATAGGGGACCATTCCTAGTCAGAGAACCACCACCTGTGCTTTGTAAAAGGCGTCAGTGAGGTATACCTTTGCCACAATCATGTTCTGCAAGCTGTGCACTGTGAAGAAGGCCATTTGGCTCAAGAACCAGAGAAGTTCTTCTGGTTGGTCAGTTTAGGGTCAAACAGCAGGTAGTTGGGTTTCTTCTACCACAATGTCAAGAAGAGCATACAAGGACAAGGTCAGTGAGGATTCCTCAACATGATTAACTTACCATAAGTCTTGTTTACCAAAATGAGATGTCACTGCAGCTGGCTGAACCATACACCTGAGCCCTGCAAGGTAGACAGAATGCAAAGTCATGAGAGTGATGGTGTCACTAGCCTCTCCCTCCCACCAATATGTGGCAGACATAATTCTTGGTGGGAGTTGACAACAGAGTCCATGCCTGGGTGAAATTAGGGTCCTACTTTTGTTGGGTGTAAAGCCAGATGCCATTCTTAAATTGACTATCTGAAAGGAAAAATGAAGCCCACCTGGTTGGGTTACAGAATTCCCCAGTGATATGCCTTGGGTCCAACACAAATGCCTTGAATAGTACTCCTGAGTCTATGAGTTTGAAATGGAATCTAATCACCCCACTTATTTTGGAGACATGGATTGTAAGAGCATAGGATGTTACATCACAGTCGTGAGCGGCTGGTTCCAAGGTGGAAGTGTTGCATAACTAGTGAGAACTCTCCTCAGCAGTCAGGAGGGTAGGCCATTGGCCCAGAGTCAGTTCAGATCTCACTTGAACAAGGATGTCTAGCAGATCTTTATTGAACCTGCATACAAGCTGTCGCTCTGGTCATGGTAGAAGCAGATTCCTGGAAGATCTGCTTTTTAATCCTAAAGTTTCCTCAGTCAAAGTATTCCAGCCTTTCCTTTCCTCCCAGAATACTAAGCCAATTTTATATCCTATGCCAGGCAGGGAGGCTTCTCCTAACTAGTGTCTCTCTTCTAAAGTGGCCCATTCTAACTGTCTTGCAATCCCTAGATGCCCACCAATTTTGCTAGTTTAACCCCTGGAGATTGAATCTCATGAATTAATTTTTTTGGATGTCTATTCAGGGGATTGTTAATCTTTTCCTCTCTTTTTCAGATAACTGGAGCTGCCAAGCCCAATATAGATGACATTGAATTCCCAAGTCTTTAGTCAAACGCTGAGTTATTTTTTTATTTTTTTGGGAGTAGGCCCGTTATCACTCTGGGAACTTTCAAGGTAGAACAAATCTGGGGAATATTTTGGACAGCAACACCCTAGTCGCCTCTGTGGATTTTGATGTTTTGCATGAGGAAGTAAAGTAGAAGTGTCTACCAGGACTAAGATATATTTGGAATTATGTCCACTAGGCAAGGAAGGGAATGAAACCCCATTGCCAGTCTTCCTTAAGGTAGGTGTCCTATTTGACTGCTTAGAGTTGGAGACACCTGTTTGAGGGGTTATTGTTAGATCTGTTACCCACTGGATTGTCTCTTTTAGGTCCTGCCCTTTTGCCAAAATAATTGTGCTTTCCTGTTCAAGTCTGATATAGGCACCGCATGCTTTCTTGTAGGGGGTTTTTGTGGAAACGGCTGCTCACTGGGTATTAATCGCCATCCTCCGAGATCCAGGTGATTCCTGATCTTAGAGACAAAGGCCATTTCTTTTGAGGAATATTTTAGTCTTTTTGGAGTAAGCAAGAATTCCATCTGGATAGCAGGTATTCTGTGTGAGCCAAGGCAGTTCTCTTGGCCTTAGAGTCAAACATCCTATATCCCTTTGTCATGGGATCATTCACTGGCTGATGCACAGGATATGGAATTAGACACTTGAGCAGGGCAAAAAGACTCAAGAATTTCTTCAGAATGTTTTATTTGAGTCCCAGCTTTACTTAGGAAAGGATCTCTTTCCTTCCACGTAGCTAGGTGGGCATGGGGGATAAGAGGGGTGCTGGAATCTGTCTAAACGTGGGCTCTTTTCCGTGACTCTGCTCTGGGGCTTGCATGGAAAACGGTTAGCTAGCTAGTTGAACCCTTGAGTTTCTGGATCCTAACTCTTGTACATCAAAGCCAGTCACTGTCGCATATCCTACATATATCAGATTCCTTCTTTTACAAAGGAACTTGGGAGGAGGGGGCGGAGGGCCGCTGTGGGGCAGGGATAACAAACAAGGCTTTTCCAGGGGTTAATTTGAGAGATCAGGACTAGCTTCACAGTTCTCCATAAGAATCTCCTCGAAGGAATCGAGAGGTTCCCCTTCCTCCACTGGCAGATAAGATGTCTGTGCTTTGGTTTTGACTAGTCTTAAGGGTAACTTTTGGTCCCTCCAACACGAGGGTCTGATTTATTAAGAGCCTGCTTGCTCTCAGTCAGACTTAAGTTTCCCTTAGCATTTAGAATGCCCCTATGTCATAAGGCACAGAAAACACCAGAGGGCGCGCAAGAATAATCTTTTGGGTTTCTGGAATCGGAAGAGGGATAGCCGCGCTTTTTTGTAGCCTTCCTGATCTAATACTTAGGTATCCTACACGTTGTGGAGGACGGCCTAAGAACTGAGCAATTTATACCCCTAGACCTACACATTGTCTCTCGGTTACACACAGTTGGAACAGGGCTGAGTAACCAATCCTGGGGGAGAAGTCTCAGAGGATCACTTTATACCGTGCAAGAACTGTCTCCAGATCAGCTCCTCTTAAGACCCTCGAGTTTTCTCAGATTTTAATTTACCTTCCTCATCTCTATTCCTAGTTATTCCTACTTTAGGCCAGTAGGGGGAGCTAGATAATCTCTATTCACACGGACTGCTGCCAACTGCCATCCAGGTTTCTGTGATGGTCTTAAAGTCAACCTGCCACGAGTTAGAATCACTTGAGTGGGGCTCAGCAACTAAAGAATTATTCCGATTATTCCCTAATTGATGCAGGAGGACCCGCCATGAGTGTGGGCTGCATCGTCCGGTAGCAGTCCAGATAAAAACGAGGGTGGCAGAGGAAGATTGTTTCTTTGACCTGCTCAGCTGTCCCCTCTGCTGCCAAGATGAGCTGCCCTGTTCTGGTCCTGATTCCTTGGCTGACACCAGCGTTTCCAGGTTTCCATCACTGACTAAGGACCAGCGCCTCTCTGGAAACCTTACAGGTTTTCAGCTTCAGATTGAGACAGCAGAGGTAACCAGGCTTGGGGACTTAGCCACTATGAGTCTGTCTGCCTCTTTAGTATAAGATGCTCTCTATGGGATGCCTCCAGTTACAAAAACATCCACATCAAAAAACCAGGAAACTCCCATGTCCTAAGCCTCTCCGGGATGAGACAACTGTTGTTGGAATTTAATAGTATTTAATGTAAATATATATATATATATATATATATATATATATATATATGCATATAGATATTCACATGTACATCATATGCATATACAAAAACATATATACATCATATATGTGTATATGTGTACATGTATGTGTATACATACATACATACACACATTCTATTCTGTTCCTATAGAGAACCCTGACTAATACAGTTACCAAGTGACTATAGGCATGAGATACACAGAGATGAAAGATAAAGCACTGGAAAAAAAAATCCCACTGCTAATCAGAGACAATTATGATTAATAGGATACAGGTGGAAACCTCAATCTCATCAGGAGTAAAACTCATGAAGTCTCCCTAGAGCCAAATAGCAGTAATTAACCGGAAGAGCTCCTGGGCCTTGGCTCAAGGGGTGATTTGCCAGCCCGAGGTTTCTGTCTCACTCATTCTAACATCAGCATTATAGCTGAAATCTAAAGGAATCTCTCTCTATCAAGAGAAGGGAGAGATAAGACTATTCATCCTGAAGTGTCCATGTTACCTAAAGCATGCTGGGGGATTCCCTGATTCCATGATGGGGGAGGGGCGCTACCCACCAGCGGTAACGCCTTCACGTTCTTTCGGGATGTGGCTTGGACTGTACTGAACATAATTAGGTCCTGCAAAGACATCCTGGGATGACGTTCCCAAAATGTCGCTCTCTACGTGTCGGAATCAGCCTCATTCTCTCTGCCAATTAAAGAATTCAAATGCAGAAAGACTCTCGTGCAGCAAACAGCAACGGGCGACAAACTTGACTAAAAGTAAAGGGAGCCATGACCCTGCGCACGTACCAGGTACCCTGCGCCCACTTTGGGGCCATGACCCTGCACACGTACCAGGTACCCTGCGCCCACTTTGGTGTGCTCTCTCTTCGGTTGTATAAGGCTTTGAGAACATGCAGACTCTGGTTTCCAGAAGAGATATCTGTAGATCGCACCTCAGTGAAGTCCACAACAGGCTGCATTGCCATAAACCCATCCGTTTCTACTTTCAGGAGGTGAGTGTGGAAGCCTCTGTGCTCAGCGACCTGGATACGCTTGTTCATCTGAGGACCAGATGCCTTGAGACAAGCCCACTTCACTCCTGGGTTCTTTACGTTCTATCAGCACATCTGTCACGGTATCATAAACTAAGGGTAGTTAGTTAGTGTTCAGAAAATCTGATACCTTCCATCTGAAGCAAATGGATAGTGAGGAAAACCACACATGGATATTATTTGAATTGATCTGTGGATTTCTTAAGAAATAGTATTAGCTAATAGTTCTAAGCTAATTTCAGGAATGAAAGGACTTGCAACAAAAGAAAAGGAAAGAGAGAGGGGGGAGGGATAGAGAGAGGGAGGAGAAAGAGAGAGAGAGAGAGAGAGAGAGAGAGAGAGAGAGAGAGAGAGAGAGAGAGAGAGAGAAGCTCTAGAAAGAGTGGGGGGATTGAGAAACCAAACCCACAGCATCCCAAGAAGGCCCGAGTAAGTAAGTGTTTTTGGTTGTAGATGATAAGGCCTCTCTTCCATTTCAGATTGGTGAACTTCTACAAAGAAAAGAACTCTAATGGGCCCACAGCTTCGTGCTCTCTTAGACATGTTCACAACAGACTTTTAATACATCTGAATCAGAATGGACCAGTGGAGTGGAAGGGGCAGTCTTGCTGTTAGAAAGAGAAAAAAAAAAAAAAACCTCAGCTTTGTCTGAGATTAACAAAGACTCCAGAAAGTTGTCATCTTTACACTTTATCCGGGGTTCCTTTCCCTGTCTACCTGTCAGGAATCCTGCTAACTAGTCACTCTTCCCCAGGTCCGTGTGAATCAGAATTCCCCTCCCAAGCTCAACTCTGCATCCGTGTGAATGCGCACTGGCCTCTCAGGCTGAGTGTCTGGACAGTGTGAACTCGCAGGAACTACCAAGCAGTATTCTAGTTGCTGCACCCGAGTGTTGCATTCCAAGCGCAGTGTCAACTGTGACTCTGCATGGATTCAAGGGCTCAGGGCTTAGTCACTGATAACCCCACACGGCCTCCGAGGTAGTTCGGGTTCATCCCAATCTCTTGTTGGTTCACCTTGAAAACTCCTGGCCTCTGAGCTCAGTACCAGTACAGTGTGAGCCCACCCAGGAGTCCCCAGCTCTGTGTTAGTTAGGTCACTATAAACCTGAATTAACCGCTTTGGCTCAGTGTCTGGTCACTGAAAACCATATAGCCCTTGCACTCCCACCCCGACCCCAGGATCAGTTCCAGGTCACTAGGATTCTGTGTTGCCTCTCGGGCTCAGTTATAAATCACTGTAAAACCTGCATGGCTCCCCAGGCTATACTAATTACTCTTCTGTTGCTATGATGATACACCATTTCCAATGCAGCTTCATCATTCCAGAGGAATAAGAATACACCATGGCTAGGAGCACGGCAGTTAGAACAGGAAGCTGAGAGCTCGCATCCTTAGCTGCAAATAAGAAACAGAGTCCCCCAGTGTTTTACCTCCTCCAATAAGGTTACACCTCCTAAGCCTCCCCAAACAATAGCACAAACCAAGTACTAACCACTCAAATTCTGAGCCTGTGGTAGGCATTTCTCATTCAAACTACCACACAGACGCAGGGACCATTTATTGGGAAGTGCTGTGGCCTCTAAACTCAATGTCAGGTTATTACGAACCTGTGGTGTGGGTATCCCAGGCTCGCTGCCAGCTCACTGTGAACTATGTGACCTCCCAGGCTCAATGCCAGCTCCCGGTGAACTTCATTGTCTCTGACTTCAGTGTCAAAGCCATGAGGTCTCTCCGGCTCTGAGTCAACTCACTGGAAACTAGATTGTTCCGCCAAGGCTGTGTTTGCTTACTGTGCACTGGAATTGGTCTCCCAGTCGCAATGTGGTATCGCAGCGAACCTACATCGCTTCTCAGGATCAGTGCTGAATCCCCCTCCCAAGCTGCATTCAGGGTCACTCTGCGCTAGGTACAGTTCCCAGGATCAATTTCAAGTCACTGTGAACCACCTAAACCTCCCACATCCACGGTGAGATCGCTACATAGAATGGGCCCTCCTGGGACACTGCTGGGACACTGTGAAGCCATGTTGACTGAGTCGGAATGAACTCTCAAAGATCAGTGATGGATCACTGTGAACACTGTGGTTCTGTGAACACTATGGCTCTCTCAGGCCCAGTGACTGTGTTCAGTTAACTGTGAGCCTATAGAGTCCTCCTAGGCAGACTCCAGGGTCACAATGAGCCCCAGTTGAAATCACAGTTTCTATGTGGGGTCACTGCTAACTCACACGGCTTTCCAGGCTCAGTCCAAGGTAACTGTGAATATCTAGAATATCTATTGTCATTTCCATTAAAAGGGGGTGGGGTGGGGAGATGGCTTAGCAGTTAAGAGCACTGACTGCTCTTCCAGAGGTCCTGAGTTTCTTGTGTTTCTAAATGAAATTAAGTTCTCTTCAATTTCTGTGAAGAATCGCATTGAAATTTTGATGAGTATTGCATCGGATCTATAAATTGCTTCAAACATTAATCCTACCCATCTAGGGAGAGGGAACTTGTAGAGCCCACCTCCAGCAGAAAGACAGGGCATCAAGTGAGGGAGGGGGTTGACATCCCACAGTCAAAGCTCTGACCCATAATTGTTCCTGTCTGAAAGAACTGCAGGGATGGAAATGGAGAGGAACCTGAGGAAAAGAAGGTCCAGCGATAGGCCCAAGGTGGATCCAGCTCAAGGGGAGGCCTCAAGGCCTGACACTATTACTGAGGCTATGGAGTGCTTGCAAAAAGGGACCTATCATGACTGCCTTCCGAAAGACTCAACAAGCAGCTGAAAGAGTCAGATACAGATATTTGCACCCAACCAATGGACAAAAACTACTGACCCCTGTGGTTTAATTAGGGAAAAGCTGGAGCTGAAGAGGAGGGAGACCCTCCAGGAAGACCAGCAGTCGCAATTAACCTGCACCCCTGAGATCTCTCAAACACTGGCCCACAAACTGGGCAGCATACACCAGCTGATATCAGCCCCCTGACACATATACAGCAGAGGACTGCCGGGTCTGGGTTCAGTCTGAAAAGATGCACCTAAGCCTCAAGAGACTGGAGGCCTCAGGGAGTTTAGAGGTCTGGTTGGGTAGGGGTGGGGTAGGGCTGAGGGGTTGGGGCCATCCTCATGAGGGGTGGGGAGGAGGTATGGGATGTGGAACAGTTGGAGGGTGGATAGAGGGGCGAGGATAAAATCTGGAGTGTAAAAGTTAATTAATTAATTAACTAAAAACTTCCTAACTAATAGCAGAAGAGGTCTTCCGAGGCCTGGTACCTTCAATCTCTTTTTTTCTAGGTCTTCAAGTTTTTTTTTTTACACAAGTCTTTCACTTTCTTTATTCAAAAGTTTGGGTTTTTTTTTTTTTTGGGGGGGGTGGCTATTGTAAATAGGATTGTTTCCCTGATTTATCTCTTGGTTTGTTACATAGCAAAGCTGCTGATGTTTTGTGTGTTAATTTCTATCCTGCTGCTTTGCTGATTGTTTCTAGACTGTTTTATATTATATTATATTATATTATATTATATTATATTATTATATTAATTATAGGAGTTTTCTGTTCGAGTCTCTAGAATAATTTCACTTTTCTAATTTACATTCCCGTTTTCTCCTTATTTATGTAATCCCTCTAGCTAACATTACAAGTACTATATTAAACAGGTAGGTGGGGGGAGGGGAGACATCTTTGTCTCATACTTGACTTTAGTGAAAATTCCTTGAGGTTGTTTCCATTTAGCACGGTGTAACTTGTGTCCTTGCTGTACTGCCTTTTCTATGTTGAGGGATGTTCTCTATATCACTAGATTCTGCAGGATTTTATCCTGAAGTGGTGCTGGATTTTGTCAAAAGCCTCTGTAAGTCCATCAAAATGACTCCGGTTTCTGCTCTTGAATCTGTTTATCTACTAAATTATTGATTTATGAATGTTGAACCATCCTTGTATCCCTGGTATGAAGCCAATTTGTTCACAGTGGATAATCTTTCAGATCCCTGTGGGGATCTGCCCTTGAGACTTTTGAGTTGAGAGATTTTAATTGCTTCTATCTCACCAGTTGGTGAGGGATTTACATAAATGGCTTTCCTCAATATATCTAGAAGGTCATCCATTTCCTTTAGATTTTACAGTCTAGTGTAATATAATTATTAAAACATGTCCCTGAAATTCTCTGAACTTCCTCAGTGTCCACTACATTGTATCTCTTTTCATCCCTAATTTTATTCATTTCGGTCTTCTCTGTGTATGTTTTGTTTAATTTGGCTGGAAGGTCATCAATCTTGCTGCTTTTATTTTCTGTAATTGTTGGGGCTTTAACTCTGCCCAAAGCAAATATTTAATAATTTCCAGGAGAATTAACATTGGCTTTTTTGGTTTTATTTAATTTTATTTCTGATATTATAATATAATGACATTATTTTCCCACCCGTCTCAATCCTCTAAACCACTGGTTCTCAACCTGTGGGTCTCAACTCCTTTGGGGACCAAATGACCCTTTCACAAGAGTTGCCTAACACCATCAGAAAACGGGGGTGTTCACATTACAATTCACAACAAAGTTATAGTTACAAAGTACAACAAAAATAATGTTATGCTTGGGGTCACCACACCATGAGGAACTCTATGAAAGGGTCACAGCATCAGGAAGGCTGGGAACCACTGCTCTAAACCTTCCCATATAGCCCTTCTTGCTCTTTCAAACTTATGGTCTTCTCTTTCATTAATTGTTGTCACATGCATATCTGTATGTGTATATATACATATATGTATATAATATATATATTTAGGAAGGTGTATATATGTATGTGTGTGTATATATATACACACATATATATATACATATATATGTATATATATACACATATATACACACACATATATATACACACACACATATATACACCTTCTTAAATATATATTATATATATTATATTATATATGTAAGTATATATATTTATGTAAGTAAATATATATAATATATATTACATATATATTATATGTAAGTAAAAATGTATATATTATAATATAAAATATAAATATATATATATATATATATATATATATATATATTTTTACTTACAACAGTCTCAGTCTGTATAATATTACTTACATGTGTGTGTTCAGGGCTGACTATTTGGTGTTGGGTAACCAATTGGTATACTTTTCCCTGGGGAAGACTATGTCTCCAGCTCTCAGTCGGTGTCCCTTAGTTGCCTGGAGTTTTTGGTGTATGCCTGAAGGTCTTTCCACTGTCCTTGTTAGCATGTCTACTGCTGTCCTCATTCAGCTCATCTTAGGCAGTCATATGCGTAAGACTTAATGGGAATAGTTGCTACCACTACAAGGAGACACTATCCCACAGCCAGTCCTCTGGCTCTTAACGGTTTTTCTCCCCACCCCTCCACAATGTTCCGGTTGATACAGGAACTGTTTCGCAGATATATCCATTGGGACTGGGCTCCACATGTCTACATTTTGATTGGTTGTGGTTTTCTGTAATGGTCTCCATCTGTTGCAAAGAGAAGTTTCTTTGATGAAGGGTGAAAACTACACTTATCTGTGGATATATGGGCAAAAGTATAAAATGTAGTTAGGTAAGTGATGGTTGTAGGTCTTTCCCCCAAATCCATTGCTTTAACTAGCCCTGGGTGGTTGGCTAGCTTTCCAGTTCCAGGAATGATTTTCCTCTTGTTGAGTGGGCCTTAAGTCCAATTAGAGAGACCTGTGAGGATTATAGAGATGCTCTGGGTCTTCTGGGTGAAAGGGTAGACCACAAGCCTCATCATCGATACCTAATGATAAGAAACAGCAAAGACAACACACACAAAGTTCTTATCCTGCAAGAGGTAAGGTTTGTAATGAACTGACTAACCCAGTGGAGATCTCTGCACAAAGACAGCACAGAATCTGAGAATCACAGTCCCTTCCACGCTGGCCCACTTCCCGTCTAAATCAATCTGCCCAGGAGAGAAAGTGCAGCAGAAACTGCCAGCACTGTTTCACACACACACACACACACACACACACACACACACACACACACACACACACTGCAGGACCGAAGAAGTCACAGCAGACTTCAACCCCCCTCCCACACATGCTAGAACCCAAGTGTACTGAGGCTTCAAATACCCAGGACCCCATTCATACACAACCCCCACCTCCCTGCTCTCATATACCATAGGGAGCCCAAGGCAGCCAGAGAAATCTCAGAGCGCCACTTCTCAACACTAGCAAGTTGCTGCACACATGTTTTTATTTTATATCTCCTAGCATTTAATTTCAATTCTTGTGTGTATGTCTCACGGCAGTTTGACTTTTATTCGTATGCTGCTCAGTTAGGTTTCAGGGCCATGGTTTATGACCCAGTTTATTCTAAAGCACATCTAGGGTACCCCCCCCCCCCATTATTCCTGTGTTTCTCTCTCTTCCATTCTTATTCTCTTCTCCTTTCTACTTCTTAGTAATAACATTCCATAGATTTAAAAATGTCTAAAATCGGGGGATGCTAAAAAAAAAATCACAACTTTCCCTACCTCATTTTCTTCATTTCAATCCAATACTTAAATCCTTATCTATGGACTCCCTGCCTCTAATCTTATTAACTAAAATCTGAACATATATCACAGTGTTTGGGGCTGTTTATTCTCCAACAGCTATTGAAATCAAAGGGGCCACTGTTGTTGGTCAACTAGTAAAACATTCGCACAGCAGTGATAGCTAGCAGCTATGGTTTCTCATAGTTAGTATTCTACTCAGAGAAAGTAGAGAGTTCAAACCCAGGACCCTGAGTTCCTGCTCTGAGAAACTATTTTCTGAACCACAAACTGTATCACATCTAGGCCCCACATGAACATGAGAAATATTTAAAGTGACTAAACCATAGAAGAATCTCCCCACATTGAATTATGATTAAAGCACTCACCATACAGAACAAAGAAGGTATATTGAAAGTGGCAAGAGAGAAACACCTGGTTACATATAAAGAGAAAGAGACCTTGGCAGAATAACACCAGGCTAACCAACAGAAACTTCAAATTCTGGGAGGGACTGGATAGGTGTATTTCAAATTCAGGAAGATAACCACCAGCAGCCAGCCCAGACTACTGTACCCAGCAAAGCTTTCTGTGATGATTGAAGAAAAAATCAAAATAAGCTAAAGGAATTTGTGAGCATTGAAACACTGCTACAAAAAATACCTAGGGGAAAAAAAATCCAGTGGATTAAAGAGAAAAACAAATAATCCATGAGGCCACAGGAGAGAACAAAGCACACTAAGATAACAGTTTAGCAAGAGAGGGAATCGGCGGGGAGGAGACACTACTGGCTATAAAATGGCAGGAATCAAAACAAATGTCTCAATAGTAACCCTGAATACTGACAGCCTCCTTTCCTCAAGCACAAGAGGCAGACTAGCAGATTGGATCAAAAAGTGAGAATCGTCTATTTGCTGTTTCCAAGAAATGTGTCTCTCACAGAGGGAGGACAGATATCACCTCGGGGTAAACAGGTGGGAAAGGATGCTCTGAGCACCTGGATCGGAAGCCACTGTCCTAGCATTTGACAAAACAGTCTGCAAACCAAAACAAGTGAGAAAAGATACAGGCAGTCGTGTTGATTAATGAAACAGCTCATCAGAAGCACACCAGGAGATACATTAATTAGACTCAGTGGGTTCTGTTTTTTCAGGAGAGGTCATACATGAGAGGGGAATGTATCGGGGGCATTTGAATAAAACTGGATGGGGACCTGGTGGATCTGATCAAAACACATTGTGTAAATGTATGAAGCTGTCTAAGAATAAATAAAAAATATTATCTTTAAAAACAGCAGTTTCACTAGGTATAACAGAATGGCAAAACCCTGTGATGGGCACTCAGGTTAACCCTTTGTTGGCCTGGTGACCAGAGCCTAAAGAGAAACTTTACACCCCCAGACACAGCAGCCAGAATGATCAGAGACTTCCCTCCATCACCTGGAAATCACAAAAACGGCCCTCGCGCCATTGGAATTTATGAAGCAAATGTAACATTATACCTAAGTGCTTAATAAATCGTATCCCTCCTCACATCTAATTTTAATAAGCTGAATTCTGGTAAAAGTTACAGAAGTAATAAAAATTGACCAGGAGCCCTATGAACTGATGAGGTACCTTGTTGATGAACTAATTCCTCCAGTCATCTAAGAAGCTACTGAGGCTACACTGAGGTAACAAAACCTGGTCTGGGCCTTGAAGAAAACATAGGGAATTTACATTAGACCATGCAAAGACCTTATCTAATTGAAAGAAGGCATCTAAACAATGACTAGGGCAAAGGTGTGAACACAATCAATTGGTGTTTTCTTCCGGCCTGGAACTCCATGACATCCAGCAGTGATACAATGCGAACATTCCAGACCTGCAAAACTCACACACACTGACGAACCTTTCACTATAACATCACAAACATGTTCTGCCCGCTTTCGGAGAGAGTCGCAGTTGCTAGGCAGGGAACAGAGAGCCGCTGGGGAAATTCGGATTGCCACATCAGATTCTAGTCAGAACCTGCTGTCCTTGGGGAAGCCCATGGCCATGCATGACTCGGGTAACTGGTCCTAGATTTGCCAGTTTGTTCCCTTTGGCTCCCTATGTGTATGGAGGAAAAGGAGCAGAGACTTATCGAAATGCTTGGGCACAGAGCCCTCCACATGAGGACTCATAAAATTGCTACTGTTTCCCCACAGTGCTGGTCTGATGAACACACACAAACGGAGGCCACCAAGAACCTACTATGTTGCCAGGAAACTGTGGTCTAGCGTGCTTCCTATGTGCCTATCTCCATCAGCCAAATTAACTGAACAACTGTCAGCTCTGCTCTGCCTTTCCTGGGTAGCCACCGGCTTCCTAAACTGCCTTGAGTAAGCACTAACAGAAATGGCTATTTGTGCCCGCAGGAAGGTGGTCCGGAGAAGAAGTCCAGACCTGGCACGCTGACACTGGAAAAGACTGAACGGTGTGCTGTTTGTTGAACATGTTTAAGAAAGGTCGAGGAGACTTGGAGGTGATGCCCATGGGAAGCCCAAAACAGCTAGACTAATTTTCTACCACTGCTCTTCCGGACCTGAACTTTTTCTTAGCATATCAGCAAACACATCTTGCCTGTTCTCAGCTTCCGCTGTTACACACCTCCACATAGGCCAGTCGCTGAGTGTAAGCGAAGATCAAAGCTCCAACAGTGACAAACCCACCAGAATACAAAAGAGATCAGACACGGGTGCAGGTAAAACTGAAGGGCACCGAGACGGCAGCTGAGGAAGACGAGTAAATTCTACCTTACAGGCTTTTCCTGCACCTGTCTGCTGTGATGTCCATAGCTTGCAGCAACAGACTCGGCCGCACTCCACAGTGAGGGACTCTTCTCCCTCGGCTCTTTTGGAATCTTTTGGCTATTGAATTTCTGTGACATCAATTTGACAGATTACTGTTAGTGACAGAGGGAACCTTGAACAATTGGGCTGCAGATGCATTTGTAGGAAACTTCATTCTTGAGAAAAGATAGTGCCTTTCTGATCCCAGTGAGGGGTTTTTTTTGTTTTGTTTTTTTGGTTTTTTTTTGTTTTTGTTTTTGTTTTGTTTTGTTTTGTTTGGGGGGTAAAGATAAAGAGTTGAGAAGAAATAAAACTGTACATGCCATTTTGTAATTACAATCCTGAGTGAGTTTTGCACACTTTTGTGTTTAACTGCAGCAGAAGTTGTAGTCACTGATGTTGAACTCTTTGTGTAAAACAAACAGGTCATCCATTCATAAGGAATGTAATCATCCATTCATAAGGAATGCATCCATTCATTCATAAGGGATGTGTTCATTCATAGGGAATGCACAGGTATACAGTTAGGGACCGTGGCGAAATGGAATTAAGCTTGATCACTCCTAAACAAGATTTGAAATCCCATGCACAGATAAATGAGCCTGTATCTAGAGTAAACCTTCCACCAGAAATGTGCATCAGAGTTCTGTAGCTTTTCTGGTAAATGACCTGTGACTTGGAAGGGGAAGAGCATCTCAAAGCACATGCTTCTTTTCTAGAGCATCTCAATGGGAGTCCATCCTCAAAAATATAAAGGACCAAATTCTGAAAATTTAAAGCAACTTTTAAAGAAAGTAAAAGGCGGTACCAAAATAATGTTGGAGAGTTTACAGGTAGGAATAAGGTTAGCCAGCTTGAAGGTGTGCATAGGTGTTTCCTAGGTCTACTGTAGAAAAGTATCACCAAGTGGGTGTCTTCAATCAATAGAAATTTCTTTCCTTCCAATTTGAGGGACAGATTGTTGGCAGGGTATCTCCCTTCCTAGGGCTTGGGGGAGAAGCCTTCCATGACTTTCAGATTCTAGAGGCTCCTGGTGCCAGTTGACCACAGCTGCATCTCTCCAGTTGCTATCGTCAGCAGCAGCTGTGTGACTCTTCTTGCATTTGATCTGTAGTCAAAGCCCACACTTGGAAAGAAATCATAAAAATTCACTTATGCTAATAATTCACAAAATTAAAATGCACTTTCCCAAACTTCTGCAGATCAGGAGTGTTTATGTGCAACATTTTGCCTAGAGCCTGTCTCCTGTGTGCTTCCTTGGAGCCCATGAATATTACAACCTGTTGAGGTAACAGACTTCACAGAGGTTTCAAGTCCCTTCCTGTGTCCCCAGCCATGTGCTCCTCCTCCCACTCACAAACTCACACACCCCATTGCTTAATGCTCAGTTCTTAGACTCACGCAATGCTCGTGTGTCTGTGTCTTATGTTCTTTGAGAAATCTACCAAAACATTCATTCAAGGCATTGGACATTGTCAAGCCCCTTCCTCTGAAAAGTACTAACACAATAGATGCTTAAAAGATTTTTTTTTAAAAAAAAAAAAAATCTTTATCTGGATAAGCCCACTATTATGTCGGACATAAAAATGCCTCAAATAGGTTTAAAAAAAAAAAAGAATGCTAATAACTGCTTTCTTCCATTTGACCAGTCTTTGTATCCCAGAGATGTATGCAGAGTTTAACATCTTAGCCTTATCATATGACAGGGAAAGAACAGAAATGCATCAAAATGACAATTTTTTTAAATAAAGTTAGAGTGGTATTGTTAACAATTCACCATGAGGTCCTTGAGTGCAAAGCAAAATGACCAAAAAACCAAAAAGGAAGGATGTATTCCAGCAGTAGAGTTTTTTTTCTCTCATGCAAAAGGCCCTCAGGTCATCCCTGACACTGCATGAAGGAAGACAATAAGACAGTAACCTAGGTGGGTTTATGAGGAATGCTATAATTTCGATCTAGCATTGCTTGAGTATATCTCCCAAAGATTTTTGGTTTGGAGGTTTTTGTTTTGTTTTGTTTTTGTTGTTGTTGGGTTTTGTTTTTTGTTTGTTGTTGTTTTTGTTTTTGTGCTGGAATATAAATCCTCTTCGAGGCAATATCGACAAGTTGGTGTTGGGGGGGAGGGGTCTCTGTAAACTCCACAGCCAGCAGAGCATTGGTCTACACCAGGTAGGAAGGAAGTCCTGCTCAACACAATTCAGTAGCCAGTGTTGGTTCAAACTTCAAGAGTCTGATGCCAGTTAGTTTATTTCAGGGATATTTTAAGCATAGCACCATTTGGAAGGAATAAAAGAAGTTTCTCGGTGATAATTAAGTCAAGACCGTGTGTATAACTAAGCTTAACACAAAGCCCTTTGTGAAGTACTGGTGACCTCTTCCATAAAGGTTGGTTCTGTAGATTGACTGAGAAAAAAGTATTCAAGATAAGAGTCTGGAGAGGCTGACTGGGATAAGCATGAGAGTCTGGAGGAGGCCATACAGGTAACACAGAGGTTACCATGCTATTAATCACATCCATTCACAGCCTGCTGGGCATAAAGCAGGTTATGCATCTCTTTCTTTGAAGACACAAACCCACATACGTAACATTCTTGTATCCCAGTGCATATCTGTGAGCACAAGAACTCTGTGTCTCCTACAGTAGAAATACTAAGAGGTGGTGTCTGGTGCAAACTGGCTGAGTTAAATGGGGCTCTGTTTGGTCTCACAGAGAATTGGTTCTCAAGAGATAGATTCATCTATGAACTGAGGAGAGTGAAATGCCTCCTTTGCAAGAGCAAGGACCTAAGGTTAACACCCAGAGCTTGATCCACATTTTATATATTTTTTTATATTTTGAAATTATAATATAATCACATCACTTCCCCTTCATCTTTCCTCCATCCAATCCTTCCCATATATCCATTGTGTTCTCCCAAATTCATAGCCTCTTTTTCTTTTATTGCTGTTACATATGTGTGTACATATATATGTATGTATATATATATATGTGTGTGTGTGTGTGTACATACATATATACATATATTCCCAAATACATAAATGCAACCTTCTCAGCCCCTTCAGTGTTACCTATCTGTATATAATCTCAGAGATGAACATTTTTTACTGGATAACCAATCAGGGTGTGTGTGTGGGGGGGACTATGAGATTCTTTCTCCTAGAAATGTCAGAGAGGCTACACCCATAAAATCTCATCAGTATAGCTGCTTAAGCAGGACTGAAACGGTGCTAACCATGATGGACATGCTACCATGAAAGGGAGAAAGCCTTGTGGTCTCAACCCAAACCATGAACTTTGGGCAATAGGGGATGCTGAGAGTGGAAGAAATGCTCTTCCCTAGGGATGAGCCTCAGTTGTTTTTATTTTTAAAGAAAATATGAGTGTAGTGTTGTACTTTTATGAGCCCCAAACTGAGGAAATGGAGACAGGATGATCTCTGTGCTCACTGGCCAGCCAACCTGGCCTACTTGGCAAGTACAGGGTCAGTGAGAGATCCTATCTCAAAACAATAAAATAAGATAAAAATTTAAAAGGATAATGACATCTGATGAACAAACTCTAATATTGCCTGGCCTTCTGGCCTACACACACACACACACACACACACACACACACAGGCTGTTACAAACAAAGACCACGCCTTGACTATGATCCCTAATGCACATGAACAGTAGTACCTTTTCCATTCTCTACCAAGTTATGACAGGCTCAAGGAGCCCTTACTAGAATGCCAGTTTGTTCGGATCTTCCATAACTGGATTTACCATAACTGTAAGCCAAACAAACCTTTTTATAAGGTATCCACCCTCGAGTACATTGTTATAGCAATAGAAAATGAAGCAACCCAGGTAATTTGTGGTATACAGATAAATTAAGAAGAGCAAAGGCTGTGGGAGGGAAGCCAGGTAAGAGGCTACTGAAATCATCTCAGTAATAGGCAGAAGTTTGAGCAATGCTAATGCCAACGGGGAGAAGTGAATAAACTGTAAGGAAGGGAAAGGCTACAGTGTGTGCTGAGTCTCTTTGTCTAGCTTCCGGAATTTCTGACAATTTGATGCCACTTTGAGTTTGATTGTCAGTCACCCTCCGACCCTGTCCAAAGGAGTTGTCAGTAGTAACAGTAAAGGAAGAGGAGGAGGAACCCGAGAATCTAAGGGTCACATGTTCAGACAAGAACACTGCACTACATTGTCAAATTACTTAAGTAATGCAGAGTGTTGAGATGCGGGTGCTCGTGGAGTCCAGGGCAGTTGCATGGACCTTTGGGAATTCTAATGTGCCAGATGTGAAGATGAAGGGGTTCATCTAAAATGCCTCTAGAGCTCAGGCTGTGGTCACATGTTCTGCTTCACCCTTTACAGTCATACACATGGAGGCATGGAGAGTCTGTCGTTGGGTCTTGGGCATCGGCATCAGCCTGCCGGGCTTGAGACCTACATTGCGTTATGAGGCCTTGAGCTGAGTGAGCAGCTTTTAGACTTATAACCTGTACAGAACTAGTGAAGAAAAAGCTTGCCATGCCTCTTGAGAGTAATCTGCAGCCTAGCTATGTCTGATGGAGGAAATGGACAGGCATTTAGGTATGAAAATAATGTATTCTAAAAGATTTTTTAAAAAAGGTAAAACTCGTTTATGGGGTGGTTAGGTATTGACAGGTTAAAGCTTGCATGGAAATCGCTGGAAGATTAATGATAAAGCTATCTGATAAGATATTGGCCTGGAGTATACTATCTGGTTAGCTCTGGCTCGTGTCTACTATGTAATGTTGATGGCATTCAGATCTCATAAATGAACAGAAGCTGAAGACACACAGACTTCCATCCTCAAGAGTGGCCCTGAAAGACTTAAGCTATGAAAAAGATGAACAAAGAACCACAAATTAACCTTTGAACAGTAGTAGCAGACGGCAGGAAAAGAAATAAAGAGAATCAGGATAACAATATTTTATTCTTTATTGTTGATAAGTAGTAGAGCTGTTAATAGACACCTGTGAACATAACCAGACATTTTTAGTAATAGTAATTCTGAATGTCCTTGAGACACAGAACAATCCTGCATAATCAGATAGCACAATGAGACATGTGCTAGTTCATTCTTTTGTCAGTTTGACACAGGCTAAAGTTGTCTAGGAAGAGGTAACCTCAATTGAGAAAAGGCCTCCATCCGGCTGGCCCGTGGGCAAGTCTATGGAACATTTTTCTTGATTGCTGCTTGCTGTGGGCGGGCCCCTCTCACTCCAGGCAGCGCTCCACCCCCAGGCAGGCAGTCCCAGATTGTGTAATAAGACTAGCAGAGCAAACCCTGGGGAGCAAGCCCCTGAAGGGATGTTCCTCCATGGTCTTTGCTTCAGTTCTTGCCTCCTGGCTCCTGCTCGGTGATGGACTGTGACAGTGGCGTGAAGGTGGGAGGTATTGGAGTTGACATAAACCCTTTCATCTCAAGTTGCTTCTGGTCAAAGAGCTTTATCATACCAATAGAAAGCAAACTAAGACAGATCTCCCCTCCCACAGAAGTATATAGACATATCACTGTTTCATAAGTTCTGTTGGCTCAAGTCCTTGAAAAGTATCCGGAATCATCATAGAAACTTACAGAGCCCCAGAGTAAAACCTATACTCTGAGAAGCCTCGAACACGGAGGGTACAGTTCTTCACAGCACTTTTAACCAGGCCTCTCCATAGCTCTAAAATGCTCTCTTTCCTCCCTCCTGCTCTCCATGAACACACCAACCCCTTCTAAGCCTTTGATAATAACCCTACCCTGAAATTTCTTACCCTCCCATAGTTTATCAGAACTCCTTGCTTTTCAGAGCATACATTAAATAATACACGTTCTTAGTTTCGATATGTATTGAGGTCGCTGTAATTCAATTAGCCTTCTCTATACTTGATGATGTTTTTAAAAATATCTACTTCAAACCAGAAAATTCCCTAAAATTAGCTTGTTCCCTCTTTTCTTAGCTGGTGTTTCATGTGTATTATACAACATGGGCCTTATCTTGGCCACTCTAGTAAAAGAGTTCTGGGAATTTACTCCCAAAATAGCTTTTGGGAGGAAAATGGAAACAAGTAGGATTTAAGCCCCCCCCCCCCCCCGGAAAAAAACAAAAACCAGACTGCATCTCTTTTACACAATAGTTAGTATAATTAGTTGAAACACAGACACCTAATTGTATTTCTATATACTAACATAGAAACTGAAGCATGCAGTCTTTCTCTTGGTCCCATGACAGATCTATGAGGCTGTCTTGGAAGAGATGCTGAAGTGAGAGAGGGCAAAGAGTTCAACAAGTTCCAGAAGGGACAGCAACACAAAGAGATTGCTTGTTTCGTATATAAGTTGAACAAAGTGTTTGAAAAATCTAGATGACCCAAGTGTACAACAACAGCAATAACAATGAAACCCATGAAGGTAATTGCTTACGATACATAGAGACACAGGTGATGGAGATCACCTTAACTACGACTACCACAAGAGAATGACAGTGGACATCACCGAGACTCAATGACTCCATCATCTGTCTAGTTTTGATGCACAAATGTAGTAAACATCAATACAGAACACATTGTAATGTCTTTTTCAGTAGGTAGGAGGCAGGGAAATCTCCTTGACAACAAGGACAAAAACAATTGATAAACTCCAGGATGTTACCTGGATTCTGTGTGAGGACCAGTTAACTATCACAAGCATTTGTAAAGAGAACATAGCATCTAGATCTCCAGTCTCATATTCACGGACCTAAAAATAATCTGGGGATGACAGTTAGAGCTACCATTTATTAAAAGTTCACGAGTCATTAGCAGGATACAATACTCAGAAGTCTGCAAGAGGTCACTCAACCAGATAACCATGGGTTAGGTCTTCTGGGATAAGACAATTTGAACTTAACATCTACTTTAGGAAAATACTAGACCTGATTAAACTTCAATTTTCTTATATGTAGTATAAAGATATTAATTATTACTGCCTCTCCTGCTTGTTATAAGACTCATTAAAAATCACAAAGAGGTAGCTAGAGAGATGGCTCAGTGGTTAAGAGTACTGGCTACTCTTCCAGAGGACAAGAGATCAATTCCCAGTACCCACATGAAAGTCTATGACTCCAGTTTCAGGGGACACACACATAAACATATGCACAGGCAAAACATCAACACATGTAAAATAAAAATAAATAATTTAAAAAAAAAAGACACACAGAACTGGTTAAGAACACAAGGGTTTGTGGTGCAGAGTACTATTATTTAGACACATTATTTCATTTAATTTTGAAACAAAGTAGTGCAGATTAATTTAGATTCTTATATAAGAACATGCCTCAGGAGATTCGGGAGTGTGTACTACAAAGGACCTCAAATGGGTTCCTGAAGATGGCACAGAAAGCTGTGGAATGTCTGTATGCTTCTGATTAAGGCAGAGTAAGTTGTGCCTGAGTGCTTTGTTTGCCAGATATTTGTCACATGCAAAAGTATTCTAATTGCTTTCTGTTGCTGTGATGAAACACTAACCAAAACCTACTCAAGGAGGAAAGGGTTCCCAGCACCAAGGGAAACTAGGGCAGCTACTGGAGCAGAGACCATGGAGGAGTGCAGCTTACTGCCTTGCTTTTCTTGGCTTACTCAGGCTGCTTTTTTATATAACCCAGGCTTGGCACTATCTACAATAGGAGGGATCCACCCATATCAGTCATTACTTAAGAGAATCTCTCCCACGCATGCCCACAAGCCAGTCTGATGAAGGCAATTCCTTCACTAAGGCGCGCTCTTCCCAGGTTACACTGGATTGTGTTCAATTGACAAAAATGAGCCAGCACAATGGACTCCTTGTCACTTTGACATGTAAGCACATTCTATTAAACCATAAAATGCCTGTATTGCTTATTTTCTAAGTCTCATGTTAATATCACAGTGTAAAGTACAGTCTAACTTTTAAGACCCCCACCATCTTTTACCAACTGCTTGTATTCAAGTTC
This sequence comes from Arvicanthis niloticus, assembly GCF_011762505.2. Taxonomy (NCBI): domain Eukaryota; kingdom Metazoa; phylum Chordata; class Mammalia; order Rodentia; family Muridae; genus Arvicanthis; species Arvicanthis niloticus. The sequence continues at coordinate 20,684,753 of NC_047671.1, forward strand.
TCTGTAAATATTCAAAGTCTCATTAACTTTGGAATGTTGTACAATCAAAAGTAATGTGTATACTTTCCTACTCCAAAAAAAAGGTAACCTAGGAAAAATATATAAATATACATATACTACACACACACACAAACCACATCACATAATCACACCACATCATATAAGCAAAACCAAAGTCTCGCAGTGTACCTCCAAACCTTGTAGTTCAGTGTCCGACACCTTGGACTCACTTATGATCTTCTGGGCTCCAAAACACTTAAGAAGCTTCGGCCATCTTGTATTGTAGACTCAGGCCTGCTCCACTCCATACCTGCTACTGTCCTTGGTAGATGTCCCGTGGTCCTGGCATCTCCAATATTTTGGAGTCTCCACTCCAACTGAGACGTGGGCATGTTCATCAATGGCCTCTCCTGTCCTCTCATGGCACCAAGTTTCAGACTCTTGCCATGACCCTTCAGTGTTGCAGCTTTCAAGTCTCAAAACAGGGTAGCATGTGGGACACTCTTACACATTACCAAGTACAGCCAACAACTTGAGGTACAGCCTCGGACCCCTTAAACTACAGCTTTGGGGTGATGACTCTGAGAAAATACTTCTCAAAATATTTCATTTTAATGATGCTAGTTTCTGATTAACAGTAGCCGATGTTTTAGACACAGCAAACTTCCATCAAGTGTTTTAGTAAACAAAATTTTCACCTCAGTGGGCCTGGTCTCTTGTTAATCACAGATGATTCTTCAGCTACAGTTGAGAGAATCCCACAGATTCTTAATTCAAAAAAAAATCACACAAGGGCTGGAGAGATGGTTCAGTAATCAAGAGTATTTGTTGCTCTTGGAAAGGACTCAAGTTCAATTCCCAGTACCCACATGGTGATTCACAACCATCCATAACTCTAATTCCTGGAGATCCAGTGCTTTCTTTTGATACCCATGCACACCAAACATACCTGTGGTGCACATACAGGCAGACAAAACACACATGAAATATGTTGAATAAATCTTTAAAAGTAAATCCTTTTTTAAAAAATCAAACAAATGGCCCAGATAGAGTCTTTAATGGACTTCCAACTTTCCTTCTGAGATTCCTCAAACCAAAGCTACATTTTCACATTTCTCTCTGCATTTACTTCCAAGTTTCTGTAGAATCTCAGCAAACTCTGGGAGCTCAATGGCTTTTCCAAGCCCAAAGTTATAAATGCTTCCTCAATCTTCCCTAAAACAACATTGTCCAGTCTACCACGGCAACATCTCACTCTCAGGGACCAATTTCTGTCCTATTTAATTATCTTTTAGTGTGATAAAACACAATGACCAAAAGCAAGTTAGGAATGAAACAGTTTATTTAAGCTTACAGGTGTTCTGTGCTAAGGGAAGCTAGAGCAAGAACCTGAAAACAGCAACCAAAACAGAGGCCATGCGGGAATGCTGCTGCTTACTGGTTCTCTTTTTATGGCTCGATCAGCCTGCTTTCTTATACAATCCAAAACCAGTGCCCCAGGGATGACACCAACAATAGTGGGCTAGGTCCTTCCATATCAATCATTAGTCAATAAAATGATCCACAGTCATACCCACAAACCAATTTGATGAAGGCAACTCCTCAGCCAAAGTTCCCTCTCCACATATGATTCTAGTTTGTATCGGCTTGGCCCAAACTAAGCAGCACAGGGAAATGGAGAAGTTCAGTAAAAGATTATTTTATACATAGCTAGAGGGAGATATGATAAGAAAAGGTCTAAGGATGCTGAACATTTCTTTAGGTGCTTCTCAGCCATTCGAGTTTCCTCAGTTGAGAATTCTTTGTTTAGCTTTGTACCCCATGTTTAATAGGGTTATTTGACGGTCCGGAGTTAATTTCTTGAGTTCTTTGCATATATTGGATATTAGCCCTCTATCAGATGTGGGATTGGAAAGATCTTTTCCCAAACTGTTGTTTGCTGTTTTGTCCTATTGACAGTGTCCTTTGCTTTACAGAAGCTGTGCAATTTTATGAGGTCCCATTTGTTAATTCTTGATCTTAGCGCATAAGCCATTGATGTTCTGTTTAGGAACTTTTCTCCTGTGCCCAGTTTATTTGAGGGTCTTCCCCATTTTCTCTTTTATTAGTTTCAGTGTATCTGGTTTTATGTAAAGGTCCTTGATCCACTTGGACTTGAACTTTGTACAAGGAGATATGAATGGATCAATTTGCATTCTTCTACATGCTGACCTCCAGTTGAACCAGCACCATTTGTTGAAAATGCTGTCTGTCCTTTTTCCACTGGATGGTTTTAGCTCCTTTGTCAAAGATCAAGTGACCATAGGTGTGTGGGTTCATTTCTGGGTCTTCAATTCTATTCCATTGATCTTCCTTCCTGTCTCTGTACCAATAGCATGCAGTTTTTATCACTATTGCTCTGTAGTACAGCTTGAAGTCAAGGATGGTGATTCCCCCCAGAAGTTCTTTTATTTTTGAGAATAGTTTTCACTATTTTGGGATTTTTGTTATTCCAAATTAATTTACAAATTGCCTTTTCTATGTCTATAAAGAGGGGGATGAGATAAGAGTTTTGGGGGGATGGGGAAAGGGGATAACATTTGAAATGTAAATAAATAAAATATCCAATAAAAAAGAAAAAGGTAATTTGTGAACAATTGGATATTATACTTTCCAAGCTCTAAAATAATACCCAGATAATGACTGAGATTATTTATTTATGCCTTACCAAATATACCTATACTTTTAATTTTTAAAATTATTTTATTACTTTGTGTGTGTATGTGTATGTGTGTGTGTGTGTGTGTGTGTGTGTGTGTGTGTGTGTGTGTGTGTGTTTTACCTGTATGCATGTCTGTCTATGCACCACACATAAACATGCCCTCTAGAGTTAGAAGATGATATCAGATTCCCTGGAAGAGTTGCAGATGGTTATGAAGCACCATAAAAGTGTTGGATTGAATTCCATCCTCAGAAACAGTAGACACTTGATCGCTGAGCCATTACCTCCACCCCAAGTATACACTTTTAAATATCACTTTTGATACATATGGGAAGACATCAAATTCATCAGATAATGACAAGAAGTCTCAATTATACACCAAACATATTACCTGGTAAATAGATATCTACTGTGCGTTGAATAGATGACTATTCCTTTAACAGTATTGTTCATGTGACATAATGGCTCTTGTGTGTAAGTAAAATTTCATAGCAACTTTTTCATTCTCAAGATTCAGAGTGTCCAGGTTTTCAGCTAATCTGGATATGTGTCACTTTCAAAAGAAATTTCACAAACTGTTGTCATAATTACTAACCCCTAGATCTGTTTTGAAAGATAATTCTCCCCAGTCTTGACTGATCATCCTGTTAGTTGATTGGATTAGTATTTAGCATTTACAGAGATCCTCAACTCATTTGTAAACCCTTCCTTCATTTTCATAAAAATCAATTAGTATTTCATAACTGCAAGACCTTGAGGTAAACAATATGGAATTAAGCACAGTTCCTGGCAAAATAAACATCCTACAAAGGGGCAGAAAGTTCCAATAGGAACACCTGGAGAGGTTGTCACCACTAGTGGGGACAGATAGTTGGCCACTTCACAACAGATGCCAGCCACCTGTTCCCTGGCCTGCATTCAAAGAAAGCAATGGTTCTTAGTTGTTCTGAATTACATGGAATTGGAAAATTCAAATGACTTTCCATCGTTAGAGATGTTGAGGAGAAAAGGACAAGGAAGAAACAGGGCTTTCTATTATTTCATCTTCTTCTCAAGAGTTTCATTTCCACAAAGCAAGGAAAGGCATTGGTAATGAAGACATGGAAGGGAGTGGGAGGGGCACCAGCAATGAAGTAAATCAAGCTCCATGCCAGTGATGAACACATCATACACCCCTACTCCACCTCTCCTACCCCCTTTTACTTTGGACATACCTACTTTGGATCACTAGCTTTCTCTTTCAAATTCATGTGGGAGGGATGCACAAGAGTGGGGCTCAGAAGATGACTTTGTGTAGTGGGTTCTCTCCTTCCACCTTTGTTTGAGTTCTAGGGATCAAATTAAGGTCACTAGACTTGCCAGGCAAGTGGCTTTTATCTTCTGGGCCATCTTGCCAGCTCAGCACATTAGTTTTCTGACAAAACAATTCTATATTTTTGGCCGTGGGTTAATCGCCGGAAAGCATGAATCTCTGTATGTTTAGTCATTTTTCACTGGGACACTGGTAGGCACTTAACATATAACATTATAGACAAACTCACACCACATGGTTTAATACTTCAACGAGGCACTCTGGTACGAATCAGTATTTACAGTCAAGTGAACAACAGCTTCTGTTTGCTCAGATTCATTTTTCCACCATTAAAGAGCCATGTCACATGCAAATGGTACAAGGTGCTTATTTTCACTATTGAAATCTAACCCAGATGGTCCCTTACTCTGTAGGTTTGTTGCCCCTATGACACATTCCATATGTTTTCATCTTTTTCTTTCAAGGAACAATATTTTTCATTTGTTTCAAAGGATTCTCCTTTGAAGTAGAACACAAGTTTCAAGTTAATCAAAAATCAAGTTCTATAATTATGTTTTTAAATTTTAAGATCATCAAAATTATTCTGTTCCTAAAATATGCTCAAAACTTCTATAATCTTCCATGTGCTGCTTGACTTTTATTTTATCTTTTTTTTTCTGACAGAGTTTCTCTGTATATTTCTAGCTGTCTTGGAACTCACTCTGTAGACCAGGCTAGCCTCAAACTTACAGAAATCTACCTACTTCTAACTCCTGAGTACTGGGATTAAAAATATTTACCACAACCACCCAGCAGACTTTTATTTTTAATTAACACAATTGTACATATATACATATATACACAATGTACATCTATAGAGTTAGTCTATGTGATGTTTCTATAAAAGAATAAAATCCTGTCACTTGAGAGGATGCTGAGTTAGTTTGATGACACTGCATGGTCGCACCTGGTGGAGCAGATGGTCTGCCATGTTACAGTATGGAGAGTTGCCTGCAGGCCTGCCTTTGTTTTCTGTTCTCCTGGCACTAGTTAGGGTGTCTCAACCACAGTTCTTGAAGGCCACTTCTAAGATGGCTCGCTGACATTGCTGGCAGCTTTGTGCAGCAGGGGATAGTATGTTGCTCTAGAACAGTGGTCCTCAACCTTCCTACTGCTGTGACCTTTTAATACAGTTCTTCATGTTGTGGTGACCACCAACCATAAAGTTACATCTGTCACTACCTCCTAACTGTAACTGGGCTACTGTTATGAATCATAATGTAAATATCTGATATACTTCTTTAAGAGAGAAACCAGCTGTAACCACTCTTGATCTCTAACTCACTTCTATATTTTTATTGCCTAAATTAGTCATCCTAGAAGTAAGAACAAGAGACAAAAGTTCCTGCTTGCAAAACCTTTGTGAACAAAAAGGATTTTTTTTTTCCAGATTCTTTTTTAGACGCCAGCTCCTGTGATTTGTCTCCTAGCCTGAACAAACCAAGTCCTTCCCAAGTACGTACAATCTGCGCTCACCCTTCCTCAGACCCCAGAAGTCTCTACCTCAGGGAAACATCAATTCCATTTCTTAGGTTTTTGTGATTTAATACAAAAGATAAGTGTTCTTGTTTGCTTCTCTGTTGCAGTGATAAAGCACCAACCAGAAGAACATGGGGGGTGGGGGGGGAAAGGGTTTATTTAATCTTATAGCTCACAGTCCATCATCAAAGGAAGCTAAGACTCCTTTTTGCTGCTCAAGGCCTTGCAGCAGAAACCAAAAGAATAGTTTTCCTGGCTTGGTTCTTCATACATATACATATATCTATTTAGATATAGATATATACATATATGTTATTTACATATTATATGTGTGTTTCATATATGTTATATTAAAAATGCTTCCCTGGAGCTTTTTCAAACATTTTAATATGATTCATCTCTCCTCTCCTGCCTCCCTCTATATTACCCACCTTCCCCACTGCCTGGCTAAAGTCTCTTCGTGTCTTCCCATTCCCCTTCATTTCTGTCTTACTGTCCCTTTCTCTAGAGAACTCCCAATCCATGGCCCCTTTCTTCTTTCCTGGCTTCTATGGTTACTTTAGATTCTAAACTCAAGTCTAAGGATTTGGCGTTAGGATCCACAAATAGGAAAGAACACTGTGTTCATCTTTCTGGGTCCAGGTTATCTCAGTATAACATTTTCTAGTTCAATCCATTCAATTGCAAATTTCATGATTTAATTTCCTTTACATCAGAATAGAGTTCCATTGTGTCAATGTACCAAAATTTCATTCTCAATCATTTGAAAAAACGTTTAGGTTGTTTTAATTCCCTAGCTACAGTGAATAGAGCAGTAATAAGTATGGCTGAACAAGTATCCCGACATTGAGTCCTTTGGGTATGACCCAAGGATTGGTGTGGCCAGGTCATGGTATATATATATATATGATATATATATATATGGTATATATATATATGATTATCCACACTGATTTCCATAATGGCTGTATCAGTTTGCAACCCCACCAATAGAGGGTTCCCTTTCCCATACAACCTCATCAGAACTTGTTGCCAGTTTTTTAGTGATCTTAGGCATTCTAACTGGGGTAAGATGAAATCACAAAGTAGTTTTGATTTGCCTTTCCCTAATAGCGACTAGTGTTTAACATTTTTTTTTTCAGCCAGGCAAGATATATCCAACGTCATAACAGCAACACTTTTATCTTGAGGTGAACCAACAGCTGTCTAATCAGACTCAAGTCCTGCTCAGTAAGAAGGGATTTGTGTGCAACTACCCATGGCTGCATAAGTCATGAACCCTAGCAGAGAACATATTGCTGTCATTTTCCTAAACTAGTATAATTTTAAGCTGTATATTAAGTACTTATCCTTATACTCACAAATAAGCCTAGCTCTCACCCCTCATCAAAGAAGCTTCCTTTTTACAAAAAAAAAAAAAAAAAAAAGTAGACTATTACAAGATTCACAGATGATCAAAATGCGGGGTGACTATAGGTTGTTCAGCCCCAACTCATTCATCTAAATGAGTGCAAGCCCTACACTGAAGACTTATGGACCACTGTAGAAGAGATGCTGAAAGACCGTAAAGGCCAGAGGACCAAGATGCTTGCTGTTACACTGATATGTCTTCTAGACATGACAGAAAAGTTGTACCAGTGAAATCTCAACAATAAGGTTGCCTACACAAGACCTGCATAATGACACTATCAGTTGACATGCCAACATAGGTAAGGGTTATTTCACAAGGTTCTATTCCTAGATGAAGAGCTATAGATAATTAATGACTGCTGAGAGAAGGAGAACCAGTTTGTATTATCCAGAGACAAGCTCCCTTTTACACATGTGCACAGGAACAACCTGAAGTGGGCTTAGTAGGATATACATGCATATCCATATTAAAGAAGAGGCCATGAATTTGAGGGGGTAAAGGAGAGACATGAGAGGAGTTGGGGAGAGGAAGGGTTACAATTTATGTCAATATAGTACTTTTAATAGAATTTTCAAAGCAAAACAAAATTTAAATAAAAAAAAAAAGCATACAGGTGGCTAGTGCACCACCCTGCCTCATCTTGTGCACGCCACTCTCTGAACAGATTTCTGGGTAATATAGAAAACCAGTCTTTTGAAAAACAGCGCTCAACAAGATCAAGTGGAGATGTCTCAATTTTCTTCCCGATTTAAAGGGACCTTCCGTCTTCCCTATCCCACTGAAAATAAGATGAATGAATGACTCAAGGTGCAGAAGATAAAACAGAAAGGAATCTGTCTAGTCTCACCCAGTCAGATTGGTGTCAGCCAATAGGAAAACGGAGAATAAAGTGCCTTAAAGGGGGTGGGGATCCAAAAAACAAAAGCAAAACAACAGCAACAACAACAAAAACAAAGCCCAAACTGCCTAAGAACAGTGTGCTTCCTGAAGTGCTAATACACCAGAGCCACAGTAAACTCCCAGCAGAGAGGCCAAATGAATAAACTGCTGTCTGGTAGCAAGCTGGGCTTCTGTGCTGCTAGGGTGTTTTCTCTTTCACAAACCCTTGCTTGGTACCACATGCTCCCTTGCATTGCCAGGAACTGAAGGAACAACTTCAAACATGAGTGGGGCAAAGCAGTGTGGGAAAGGTCACTCAGCCTCCAGGCAAGACCAGTGTTCCAGGACAAAGGTGAGGTGCCAGGGACAGGGTTCCAGCAGTCAGAGGCTGGAGCAGCCAAGACAAACCTGTTACAAAATCTTCAGCAGTTGAGTAGGCTTCCAGACCATCGCAGAAGCAGGACTCAAGCAAGTTCATTTTTATAGCAAAGAGAAGAGAAATTTGAATTTGGATGAAATATCTGTGGGATATGAGAGCCGCACCCCAACCAGTAGACTCTGTGGGGGTCATTTCAGTCCCTTAGCTCTATGTCTCTATCTGTAAGTCAAACTTTCTAAGACTATGGACCTCAACTGTCCTCCTAACCCCAGGAGCCTACGATTTGCCAGAGATCGGCCCTGTGCCTACAAACTGCCTAAGACACCATCAAATGCATTATTTCCAATCGTGAAGAAAATTTCGAAAGCCAAATAAAATTGATGGCAAACTGATCCCAACCCAGAGAATTATTAATAGCTCCTTCAGCTTCTAAAGTTCCTGGAACCTAGTTCTTTTTCTTTTTCCATTTGGATTAACAGAATTCAGCTGTTTTATGACCAATAAAACCTTTCCTTAGTAAAGACAGTTAGTGCCAAGAGATGTTGTTGAGGCATTTGGTCCAAAACAAAGATGAGGTGCCAGGTGCAGGAGGAATACTCAAAGATGCTATCTGAGGTATGAAAGCACCACTCCACACCTATCTCCCAGGAGCGTAGAACACCCTCTCTCCATGAAATCCATTCAAGCACCATCCACAAGAGTAAGCCTTAAGGTCTGCACAGCATGCTTTTGTCACAAAGCTGTTGTGTCACTGTGTAATAAGACAGCCACCGCCGGGCGGTGGTGGCACACGCCTTTAATCCCAGCACTTGGGAGGCAGAGGCAGGCGAATTTCTGAGTTTGAGGCCAGCCTGGTCTACAGAATGAGTTCCAGGATAGCCAGGGCTACACGGAGAAACCCTGTCTCGAACCCCCTCCCCCCCAAAAAAAGACAGCCACCAACACAGCACACTTCACACTGGTTAGGTACACAGCCAAAGATAGTATCCTTGTGGGATTAACAAAGAAGGGACTTGTGTTGTGAAAGTAGGCCCAATGGCCACAGATCTCCTGGAGTTTGGAAAACTGGTTCCTTTTCAAGCTCAATGTATTTAAATGGCACATTGACCAACCAAAAAACTGCATCCCGATCTGATCCAGTCTGTTGGGTCCCAATGCAGGGACTTAGACAAAGCAGTGAATTTCTGAGAAGTTCACCAAGCAGTTCAGCAACATCTCATCTATGCCCCCAGACTCCACTCCAGGTCCCCAGCCCCCACTCCAGGTCTCCAGGTCTCCTGTAAACTGTTTCCTTCAGCTCTGTGGTCCAGGAGGCTGGGTAACTTGGATATGTCAGCAACTACCCTGTTTTCAGGTCTCTGGCTGAAGAGAGTAGAGTGTATTATCTCACTCCCTGCTAATCTTCCCTTAGATCCAGGACAGCTAGCAGGCACAGCTGCCCCAGGCTCTGCCCGAGTCCCCATAAAGAGTCCCTTTGTTTTAACTCCTCTCAAATCATCCAGACTGAATGAGCCTTCTATTCCAGGATTCCGGCTATTACTATATTTACAGAAGCCTCCATTTGTGAGACACGTGAGAATACTATAAAATCTCAGGGAAGTAGGAATAAACAGCTGATGGTGTGAAATGGATGGCTGGTTGGTGGAGAAGAGATGGGGAAATAGGGGAGAAATTCGGATATCAAAAATACCGACTCCTCCAGGAGACATGCTGCCTTCCTAAGTTACATACGAAGAGTAAAGAGGACTTCACTCAGCAGAAATGGTTGAAAAGAAAGAAAAAGAAAGAACTTAGACAAGCACACTTTGAGGTCTACTAAGAAGCATTGTTTTTTGTTTTGTTTTATTGGATATTTTCTTTATTTACATTTCAAATGTTATCCCCTTTCCCAGTTTTCCCCTCCCCTGCTTCTATGAGGGTGTTCCCCCACCCAACCACTCCTGCCTCCCTGCCCTCACCCAAATTCCCCTATACTGAAGTATTGAGCCTTCATAGGACTAAAGGCCTCTTCTCCCATTGATGCCTGCGAGGTTACATATGTGGCTGGAGCCAGGGGTTCCTCCCTCTTTGGTTGGTGGTTTAGTCCCTGGGAGCTCTTGGGGATGTGGTTGGTTGATATTGTTGTTCTTCTTATGGGGTTGCAAACCCCTTCAGCTCCTTCAGTCTTTTCTCTAACTCCTCTATTGGGGCCCCCATGCTCAGTTCAATGGTTGGCTGTGAGCATCCACCTCTGTATTTGTCAGGCTTTGGCAGAGCCTCTCAGGAGACAGTTATATCAGGCTCCTGTCAGCAAGCACTTCTTGGCATCCACAATAGTGTCTGTGTTTGGTGACTGTATATGGGATGGATCCTCAGGTAAGGCAGTCTCTGGATGGCCTTCCCTTTAGTCTCTGCTCCATACTTTGTCTCCTCCATACTTGCTCCCATGAGTATTTTATTCCCCCTTCTAAAAAGGACCAAAGCACCCACACTTTGATCTTTCTTCTTCTTGCATTTCATGTAGTCTGTGAATTGTATCTTGGGTATTCTGAGCTTTTGGGCTAACATCCACTTATCAGTGAATGCATACCATGTGTGTTCTTTTGTGATTGGATTACCTCACTCAGGATGATATTTTCTAGTTCCATCTATTTGCCTAAGAATTTCATGAAGCCATTGTTTTTAATAGCTTAATAGTACTCCATTGTGTAAATGTACCACATTTTCTGTATCCATTCCTATGTTGAAGGACGTCTGGGTTCTTTGCAGCTTCTGGCTATTATAAATAAGGCTGCTATGAACATAGTGAAGCATGTGTCCTTGTTATATGTTGAAGAATCTTTTGGATATATGCTCAGGTCCTCAGGTAATACTACGTCCAATTTTCTGAGAAACTACCAGATTGATTTCCAGAATGGTTGTATCAGCTTGCAATCCCACCAACAATGGAGGAGTGATCCTCTTTCTCCACATCCTCTCCAGCATCTGCTGTCACCTGAGTTTTTGTTCTTAGCCATTCTGGCTGGTGTGAGGTGGAATCTCTGGGTTGTTTTGATTTGCATTTCCCTGATGACTAAGGATGCTGAACATTTCTTTAGGTGCTTCTCGAGAAGCATTGTTTTAAAGAGCAGTTACAGAGAACTTCCCTTACAGAAGAATCTTTGGCCTTAGTGATTAGTCTTAAGTGGCTTCTTTGCCACTAAATAGGAAAAGCTCACAGATGGAAAAGCACTAGTCCACCTCCAACCTCAGCCAGCTCCTAACCATGCTCTCTCTCTCTGTCTTTAGCTCCCCCTGGCCCCGATGACAGCATTCTACACAGTGGGGCTAAGATACAAACTATTATTTCAGAGATCCATGTGTGTGCCTGATGTTTATAGAAGTCTTTCTACTTGAGAGAGTGACTGGCATCCTCACTCCCACGAAAGGCCCTTGGGGTCATTCACATTCTTCTCTGCCCACTAGTCCAGAGCTTCTGTGGTTACAATACAACAATAAACAACAAAAGCAGCAGTCACTGGACTTCCACGGTGCCCTAAGCACTTCCTCTACTCCTTCCTCCCACAGTGACAACTGTACCTACTTTCAATGCATCCCTCTATTTAAAAATTGGATTTCCAAAAGCTTTATCCTGGTCCTGGCACTGGACGTTTTATTTGTTAGCCTGTCCTGTACCTATAGTCACTGTTGCCCTGTTTAGGGTTATTCCATTTAAACTATATTTGTATATGTATAGGTATGTATTTTATAGGACCTTTTGAAAGATCTTTGATGCTAGGAATGCTTTTTTGTATCCCTTCTTCTACCCTGCTCCCCAACCCCTCGCCCTATTTAATGCAAGTTGTTCTATTTTCCCTTTCTAACCCTTTATACCACAATGTTCTACCTGCCTTCCCTTGAAATTTTGCCCTATGGTTCCTTAACAATCTCCTGACTTCTACGCCTGTCACAAATAAAATACATATATCAGAAGGTTCAAAGCTAGCATCCACAAATAACAGAAACCATGTGACATTTGTCTTTCCAGGCCTCAGTTACCTCTCTGAGAATGATTGCTTCCCACTCTATCCAGTTGCCTGCAGTTTTTCATAATTTCATTATTCTTAACACGTGAATAATATTCCTTTGTGTAAATGTACAACAGTTTCGTCATCCACTCATCAGTGGATGTATATCTGGTATGGTGACGAGAATGGCAATGAACATGGCTTAGCAGTTATCTCTACAGCAGGATATAGAGTCCTCTGGGTGTATGCCTAAGGGTACCACGCTAAGTCATGTGTTAGGCCTATTTTGAGAAACCTCCATATTGATTTCCACAGTGGCTACACCAGTTTGCACTCCCACCAGCAATGAATACACATTCCCCTCCCCCATAACCCTGCCAGCATTTTTCATATTTTTATCTTACCCATCCTGACCAAGGTAAAATGAAATTTCAAAATAGCTTAATTTGCACTTCCTTGGTGGCTAAAGACATTTAAAACTACTGAACATTTAAAAATACATATTTCTCAGCCATTCATATTTCCTAATTTTAGAACTCTCTGTGTAGCTCCATGGCCCCATTTTTAAAAAAAATGTTACTACTGCATGTGTTTGTATGATTTGCCTGTGTGTACATCTATGCACAATGTATGTGACTGGCATATGCAGAGGCCAGAAGAGTGTAGCAGATCCATGCCTAATTTTTAAATAAGTTGTTTCCTTTTTTAATTTCTTCAGTTCTTTGTATATTACAGATACTAACCCTCTACCCCATGTATATCTAGTAAACATTTTTCCAGTCTTTAAATTGTCTCCTCACTCAAATTTTGGTGCCCTTTACTATACAGAAACTTTCTAACTTTGTGTGGACATTCACAAATTGCTTGTCATAGTGCCTGCACTATCAGGGTCCTGTTCAGAAAAACTGTTGGCCAGTAGGCTCCCATAGACCCACAGACATTACAGACTATTGCCAATACTCCCGAGTACCTTATAGAACTTGACAATAAGACCCTATAGCTGAAGGAATCACATACTTGAATCACAGAACATGGAGAAATCAAGCTGGTACTCATGTGAAGCTTCAGGCCTATTGACTGTCACGGTGCTATAAGGGACTATGCATGCTACTGAGGGATAAAATATCAATATGACTAGCTGTGAATCCTGTGAGCACAATAATGGCTAGTTTAGCAAGACATGTCCCCTGGTGCAATGATGAGCCAAGTATGACAGGAATCACCAACTATCTGCTGATTAGATTTAAGGTCCACTGTTCAGGATGGAATTCATACCTGGCATTAGTATCAGGAACAAGACAAGTTCCAGACTCTAGGAGAGAACGAGCCACAATTATTCTACTAAATGAGCATAGTATTAAACAGATTTTTAATGACTTCCATTATACCCATAAAGTCACGGATTCCTCTACTCTCATCAGAGAAGTTGTGTTTTGCAGGACTTAGCATTGAACACAAAGACCACAACTGGTTAAGGTGCAGAAGGAACACTCAACCCTAAATGGGTCATCTATATCACAACCTGTCCTCCTAAGACTCAGGGATCATTGCAGAAAAGGGGCCAGAGAAATTGTAAGAGCCATTGATAGTGGCCTACAAACAGCATGGCAGTGGTCCATATGAATCCACAGTATGTGTTACAGGATTCACAAGACCTGCACAAGCTCAAACCATTCAAAATTGCAGTGTTGAACACAGAAAGTTGGCATGAGATCTCACTTTTAGCTAAGAAGCTAATAACTAAGGAGCTGATGACTATGAGAGAGGAAGGGTAGGTTTTCCCATGACTGAGGGCATGTCAATCGTGCTATAATATAAAACCACACATCCAAGAGTATCAGGGCAGCACAAACTGGACCTGATGAGTTAAAAACAACATAAACTTTCCTGGGGTTGGGGTAGTTGTGTTATATCTAAGAGGAGTTGGGAAAGAAAGGTGACTATAATCAAAACTTCAGTGTATGAAGTTTCCAAAGAAGTATTTTAAAATGAAAAAGAAAAAAATTTAAAGATAATTGTTCTATCTAGAGTATATCAACATCCAATATTGTGATCAGGATTGTAACTGTATAGCTGTCTATGGATGCTCAAATTCATAAATTGTATCATTATAATTTTACCATTTATTTGTGCATTTTATTAGCTGTAAGTTATAGTTTAATATATTCTAAGTATTTTAATATTATAGATAATAAAGGAGAATAAAAGTAAAGGCTTTTACATTTCAGTTTTAAGAACTGAGTTTCTGTGCTGGAAAGGGGACTCAATGGTTAAGAGTACTGGTTATTCTTAGGGATGACTTCAGTACTAGAGGATCTATCTCCATGCCCTCTTCTGGTCTTTATGGGTACCAGGCACACATGCATGGCACAGATACCTGCAAGAAAAACACTCATACACATGGATGCTCAAATTCATAAATTGTATCATTATAATTTTACCATTTATTTGTGCATTTTATTAGCTGTAAGTTATAGTTTAATATATTCTAAGTATTTTAATATTATAGATAATAAAGGAGAATAAAAGTAAAGGCTTTTACATTTCAGTTTTAAGAACTGAGTTTCTGTGCTGGAAAGGGGACTCAATGGTTAAGAGTACTGGCTATTCTTAGGGATGACTTCAGTACTAGAGGATCTATCTCCATGCCCTCTTCTGGTCTTTATGGGTACCAGGCACACATGCATGGCACAGATACCTGCAAGAAAAACACTCATACACATAATTTAAGAAACTGAATTTTCTCAAGTCGAGTAAGTCTCTTTCTAAACTAAACCATGCTGGTTAAGTTATCACTATGACCACTACCCACCCTGTATTGTTGTATTTAGTTTCCCAAACTCTCAAACAGCACTCGCTATGTACCAGGTGTTATACGGCTCTACCACATACTGTCAAGCCAAAGGATCCTTATTGTAACACTAACTGATTGTGAATTCATTTGAAATGAGAAACCAGGATGCAGCAGCACATTAACAAAATATCAGTGTCTCAATACTGCAGGTTGTGCTCCTAATAAATACAATATGGATCTGAGAGGGAGCTGCTCCACCTTGTCACTCAGGAACCCAGGATTTCAGAGGCTTTTGTTGCTTATCATACAAAACATACAGTTATCAGGGCCCAGTACAAGAAAGGAAAAAGAAAAAAATGAAAGGAGAGGAGAGTCACACTTAACAAGTTCAGCTCAGAACTGACGCCTGTCCCTGTATACAATACGCTAGCCTGAACTAGTTATATCAATAGTATTTAACAAGAAAAATCAAAAGCATTGATTATACTCAGTGGGATATGAATGAAACAAAAAAGAACATAACATTTGGAGGGGATGGGATGCGGGCAGTCTGAGCAGAGATGGAGGTGTAATGAAGGGTTGCTATGATCAAATACACTGTTCTATGTATAACATGAAAATAGAGTGCTTAGAAAAGGAGTCTGGTAGTTGATGAACATAGTGTCTCTGCAACAGACAGGCAGAGTGTGTGTGCTTTTAGAGAAAAGGGAAGACAAAACAAAGGGCTAGTAAGGTTAAGTAAGTGGATCGAGATGACACAATTACCCCTGTTCCTATCTGTGACTCACATCCACATAATCTGCCTCCATAGAATGTTTGGTTGGTCTCTGTGACAGACTACCCTGTTCCCTTCATCCTCTCTGTTCACTCTCTACCCCGAGTGTGTGCTTGCATCACTTCTTTTCTTCTTTTCATGGATTACCTTCTTTTGTCAATTTCACCTCTTAAACAGAATCCTATACCTTTCATAACTTAAGCAATATAGAAAAACATCCTTACACGAACAGGATGGAAAAATAGGTACTTTGGCATCTAAATTTCCCAAGTATATATACTTCAGATGTAGTACCATCTTAGTTTGCTTCCATGTTGCTTTGATAAAACACTGACCCAAAGCAACTTCTGGAGGTAAGGGCTGACGTCAGTTTACAGATTACAGTCTATCATTGCTGGAAGTCAAAGTAGGAACTCAAGATAGAAATCTGGAGTCAGAAATGAAAAGCAGAAACTGCAGAGCAATGCTGCTTACTGGCTCACTCCCTGTGGCTTGCTTGGTATGCTTTCTTAAACAACCCACAACTATCCGCCCAGGGTTGGCATCATCCACAGTGGGCAGGACCGACCCACACCAGACATCAGTCATGAAAATGCCTCACAGTCATGCCATAGGCCAAACTAATGGAAGTATTTCCTCAATTGAGGCTCCTTCTTCCCAAGTAACTGTAGCTGGTGTCAACTTGACAAAAACTCGCAAGCCCAGGCATTTATCGACTGTGCATTTAGTCATAGATGGTCCTTCTCGAGTTCATACTGAACTGACACTAGGTTGGAAATTGTGTTCTGCAAACCTCAGTTCTCAGAACCTGGCACAGTGTCATGATGTGGTTTATATACATTAAATAAGAATTAAATAAAATATCAAAGACTCTAATGTAACATGAAAATGTTTATCAACAGTACAGCTGATAGGAAGTGGGGAGTAGATCAAGGGTTTGATTGATCCCCACTCTGTGCCAGTCATTGCTGCTGGGCTATTTGTGAAAGCATGAATGTCCAGAAGTTTATTTTCTTATTTTCTTTAATTCTGGAGGTAAGGTCAAAATAAATCTAACAGTTCTTCTGGTTTTGTAAGCAGAAGCTAATTTTCAATCTGGATGGCATGACTTTTAACACATTGATCTAATACAGTTGAGTAGTGCAAGGGTTTATAGATCAGAGAGAGAGAGAGAGAGAGAGAGAGAGAGAGAGAGAGAGATATGCTTTAACACAACGACCTACAGAATCATCTCGTTCCTTTTCCACAGTGCTCAGATCACTGGCTTGAAAGATCTCCTCTCTGTAGACTATTCTAATATGCCAATTTACCAACAAAATTCTTTTGACAAGAATACTGCCCTCTACAAAGTTTCAAGACTCCATACATGAAAAATGAGAAATCCTCTGTGGGTTTTTTTCTATAGAATATCTTTAAAATCTAATTCAGAGGCTAGAGATAGTACGAGGTTTGTTGCAAAAGACTAAATACAAAAGCTTTTAGTTATTCATGAATAAACTCTGGGAACATAATATACAGCACAAGACTTTATACTAATTCATACTGTTGTAATATACATTTGAAACTTCCTGACCTCTCTTCAAAAAAATCCTCACCACAATATCCCAACCCCCCAACCCCAGCAGGTATTTTCTAGGAAGCCTCAGGCCACCTCAGTCAGGAAAGTTGGTAGGTACATTCCCTTCTCTCCTCCAAATCTAATCCCCCAACCTCACCCCATGTCTCATTCCCATTTCTGTAGCTCACTACCTGCTAGGGCTTCCCTACCTTCCTGTCCCTACCCCCAGTGGATCACAGAGAGCTTCTCCTCCAAATTTCCCCTTCCCACACCCCACATCCCTAACCCCCAGATGCAGATTATCCTAGCCTGCAACTCCTACAGGCATTCCCTGGAAGCCTGCAGATACTCTGGTCAGGAGAGATGGGAATTCAGTTGCAGATCTCTCCTCTTCACTAAGTCAAATCCTCCTGTCTCAACCTCAACTTTGTAGCAGACTACCTGCTTCTCCTCTTGGTCCCTATCATCTCCTCCAACCTTTCTCCCCACTCATCCTGTTATCCCAGCCTCCAACCCCAATAGCATTCCCAGGGAACCAGCCATCCAGGTCTGCCAGAGAAGCACTCATTCAACAAAGACAAGACCAGGGATCAGCATGTAGGAGGAGCTAAGCTAGGAGGAGTAAGTGGAGGAAGAGGCGAAATAAGGAGAAGAAGAGGAGAAGGAAGAGGAGAAGTTGGGGGAGAGGGACGAGAGAGAGAGGGCAACATGGAAGCAGATGTTCAAGTGTCTCTAGCAGTCAAAGGTAGTTGGTATATCTAGGTTAGGTATCAGGTTACACCTCTGATTGTATGGGCATCTTGTTATTGAGCATCACCAAACATATAAAGCCTTTGGATAATCTAAGCATTAGAGTCTCATTTGTACCAAGACCACATGGATAGTGAGATGGTCTGGGCTCAGCCAAGCATTGTGGAGACAGTGTGGTAGATTGGCAGAGCCATCTCCCATGCTGGCATCTCTGGGTGGCAGGGCTTGTGTTTCTGGCTGGCCGTTTCTAGCTGTAGTGTGCACATGGCCTCTGGCTGCAGAACATGGCAGCTGAGCTAAGCAGAGCTGAAACAGCATAGATAGTTGGCTTGACTCGTGGCAGTTTTTAAATGATTACTGCCAAATCAGCACCTAGAATCACATTTAACCCACACACAGATGCCTAGATACCAACGTAAAAACACAACCAATAACAGCTTGGAAAACATATCTCCACTAGAGCCCAACAGTCTTACCATAATAGGCCCTGAGAAATGTCATGTAGCTGAAGCACAAGACAAAGACCTTAAAATAGGTGTTATGGATATATTAGAGGTCCTTAAAGAGGAAATGAATAAATTCCTTTCTAAAAAAAGCTTTGAAAACACAAGCAAATACTGAAAGGCAAGGAATGAAACATCTCAGTGCCTGAAAGTGAAAATAGGATCCACAAAGAAAACCCAAACTGAGGGAAATCTGGAAATGAAAAATTAAGAACTCAAATAGCATCCTCAGAGCCAAGCCTTACCAACAGAATACAAGAGATGGAAGAGAGAATCTCAGACATTGATGACAAGATAGAAGAAATAGATACTTTGGTCAAAGAAAATGTTAAATCTAAAGAAATGTGGGCACAAAATCTCGAGAACTCTGAGTCCTTCCAGGGAACCAGGTCAGCTGACTGCAGGGCTTCATCTCTTCCTATGCTCCTCCAGACCCAGTACCTCAGTCTCACCCCCACCTCAGCAACAGAACACTTGCTACAGCCTTTCCTACCTGCCTGTCCCCATCCACTGCATATCACACAGATCTTCCCTTCCTAACTTCCCTCCACAACCTGTTGCTTTATCCTACCCCCTACCTTCAACAGAAACTCTCAGCTAAAGCAAAGACCACTCCTGTAAAAAATCACATAGGCTGATTGCAGATCTTCACCTGTCCATAGGTCTCAATCCCTCCCAATCTCATCCCCAGCCCTGTAGCAAGACACGTGCCACAGTCTCTTCTCTCTGACCTCATCCCCAAGGGATCACAAAGATTTAAAATCTTCTTTTCCCCCAACTTATCTCATTATTCAAGCCTCTGACACTAGCAGGCATTGCTGCAGCAAACAGCAGTTGAGCAGACCAGGGAAACAGAGGAAACAGAAACCAAAGGAAAAAAAAAAACACTCACTCAACCAAGACAAGACCAGATATTAGCATCTAGAATTACAATCAGCCCAAACCCAGATCCCAAGAGGCCAGCATTAAAACACAAAGCAAAACAGCAGCAGGAAAAACAACATTCACACACTATCAATAACAACCAAGAGAACATTTTTACTAGAGCCCAGCAACCCTATCACAGCAGGTCCCAAGTTTCCAACATACCCGAAGCACAAGGAAAAGACCTTAACACCATCTGTGTGAAGAGATACAGACCCTTAAAGAGAAAAATTAATAAATCTATTACAGAAATCCAGGAAAATGCAAACAGTGGAAGGAAATAAATAACTGTTTAAGGCTTAAAAAGGAAACAGAATGAATAAAAATATCAAACTGAGAAAATTTTGACAATGAAAAATTTAGAGATGCTAACAGAAACTAAAAAGGCAACCTTGACCAACAGAATACAAAATATAGAAGAGAGACTCACGAGCATAGAAGATAACATAGAAGAAATTGATGTGCTAGTCAAGGTCAAAGAAAATCTAAAAAAGTCCAGACATAAAACATCCAAGAAATCTGGACAAAAAAAAAAAAAAAAAAAATCTAAGAATCATTAGAATAGAAAAAAGAGGGGGAAAAACAGCTCAAAGGCCCAAAAATCATTTCAATAAAATCATAGAAGAAATTTTCATAACCTATATAATAATATGCATATAAAATATAAGAAGCATATTGAACATCAAATAAATAGGACCAGAAAGAAAGTCACTGCTGCTCTCGTGAAGACACCACATCCTGACCCTTCCTAGAGGAACCACTGTACTCAGAGCAAAGGGTAAGAACCCTCCCTCACAATCGTACACCGCAGAGCTGCAGCTGGGAGCCTGGGGCACGCAGGACCTATCAACCACCAAAACCCCACCTTCCCAAATACCACTCCCCTCACTTGGTCCTTGTTGCTGAGGTGACTCCTAGGTGGTCTGCTCCTGTGAAGACACCATATCCTGACCCATCCTAGAGGAACCACTGTACTCAGAGTAGTTGAGAAAGCTGGACTCCCAGGAGCTCTAACACACCCAGGATCATAGCTCTGCACCTGATACCCCAACACCCAGAGAAAGCTGGACACCCAGGAGCTCTAACACACCCAGGATCATAGCTCTGCACCTGATACCCCAACACCCAGAGAAAGCTGGACTCCCAGGAGCTCTAACACACTCAGGATCACAGGATTTCTGAATCCCAGAGGCAGCCTGGGTCCCAGGAGCTCTTCCACCCAGGATCTCAGGACCACAGGATCACAGAGACAGCTGGATCCTGAAGAGTTCTGACACAAACAAGATAACAGGAGAGAGAGGCTCCAAAAATAGACAGTGAGTACAGATAGCACTAGAGATAACCAGATGCCAAAAGGCAAGCACAAGAACATAAGCAACAGAAACAAACGTTACCTGGCATCATCAGAAACTAGTTCTCCCACCATAGCAAGTCCTGGATACCCCATCACATCTGAAAAGCAGGATTCAGATTTAAAATCACTTCTTATGATGATGATATAGGACTTTAAGAAGGACATAAATGACTTCCTTAAAGAAATAGAGGAGAACACAGGTAAACAGGTAGAAGCCCTTAAAAAGGAAACACAAAACTCCCTTAAAGAATTGCAAGAAAACACAACCAAACAGGTGAAGGAATTTTAAAAAAGCCATCTAGGATCTAAAAATGGAAGTAGTAACAATAAAGAAATCCCAAAGGAAGACTACCCTGGAGATAGAAAACCTAGGAAAGATATCAGGAGTCATAGATGCAGGCATCACCAACAGAATATAAGAGATAGAAGAGAAAATCTCATGTGCAGAAGATACCATGGTAAATATTGACATAACTGTCAAAGAAAATGCAAAATGCAAAAAGCTTCTAACCCAAAATATCCAGGAAATCCAGGACACAATGAGAAGACCAAACCAAAAGAAAATAGGTATAGAAGAGAGTGAAGACTCCCAACTTAAAGGTCCAGTAGATATCTTCAAAAAAATTATACAAGGAAACTTCCAGAACCTAAAGAAAGAGATGTCCATGAATATACAAGAAGCCTATAGAACTCCAAATAGACTAGACTAGAAAAGAAATTCCTCCTATCACATAATAATCAAAACATCAAATGCACAAAACAAATAAAGAATATTAAAAGCAGTAAGGGAAAAAGGTCAAGTAACATATAAAGGCAGACCCATAAGAATTACACCAGACTTCTCACCAGAGACTAAAAAAGCCAGAAGATTCTGAACTGATACATACAGACCCTAAGAGAACACAAATGCCAGCCCAGACTACTATACCCAGCAAAACTCTCAATCACTATAGATGGAGAAACCAAGATATTCCATGACAAAACCAAATTTACAGGATATCTTTCCACAAATCCAGCCCTCAAAAGATAATAGATAGAAAACTCCAACACAAGGAAGGAAACTACAACCTAGAAAAAGCAAGAAAGTAATCTTCCAACAAACCCAAAAGAAGATAGCTACACAAACATAATTACACTACTGATAACAAAAATAACAGGAAGCAACAATCATTTTTCCTTAATAGCTTTTAATATCAATGGACTCAATTCTCTAATAAAAAAGACATAAACTAACAGACTGGATACATAAACAGTACCCAGAATTTTTGCTGCACACAGGAAATGCACCTCAGTGACAAAGACAGACACTACCTCAGAATAAAAGGCTGGAAAACAAATTTTCAAGCAAATGGTCCTAAGAAACAAGCTGGAGTAGCCATTCTAATATCAAATAAAATAGACTTTCAAGCAAAAGTTATCAAAAAAGATAAAGAAGGACATTTCATACTCATCAAAGGAAAAATCTAGCAAGATAAACTCTTAATTCTGAATATTTATGCTCCAAATGCAAGGACCTCCACATTCATAAAAGAAACCTTACTAAAGCTCAAAGCACACATTGCTCCTCACACAATAATAATTGGGGACTTTAACACCCCACTCTTATCAATCACAATGAAACTAATGGATTCAATGGATTTTTATAGAAAATTTTATCTTAAAACAAAAAATATACCTTCTTCTCAGCACCTCATGGTACCTTCTCCAAAGTCAACCATATAATTGGTCACAAAACAGGCCTCAACAGATACAAAAAGATTGAAATAATCCTGTGCATCCTATCACATCACCAAGGAATAAGGCTGGTCTTCAATTACAACAAAAACAATGGAAAGCCCATATTCACATGGAAACTGAACAACAACCTACTCAATAACTTGGTTAAGGAAGAAATAAAGAAAGAAATTAAAGACTTTTTAGAATTTAATGAAAATGAAGGCTTGTCATACCAAAATTTATGGGTTACAATGAAAGCATCGCTAAGAGGAAAACTCATAGCCCTAAGCACCTACAAAAAGAAACTGGAGAGAGCATTACACTAGCAACTTGACAGCACACCTGAAAGCTCTAAAACAAAAAGAAGCAAATACACCCAAGAGAAGTAGATGGAAAGAAGTAATCAAACTCAGGGCTGAAATCAACCAAGTAAAAACAAAAAGAACTACACAAAATATCAACAAACCAGAAGCTGGTTCTTTGAGAAAATCAACAAGATAGATTAACCCTTAGCCAGACTAAGCAGAGGGCACAGAGACAGTATCCAAATTAATAAAATCAGAACTGAAAAGGGAGACATAACAACAGAAACTGAAGAAATTAAATAAAATCATCAGATCCTACTACAAAAGCCTATACTCAACAAAACTAGAAAACTGGGATGAAATGGACAATTTTCTAGACAGATACCAGGTACCAAAGTTAAATCAGGAGCAGATAAACCATCTAAACAGTCCAATAACCCATAAAGATATAGCAACAGTCATTAAAAGTCTCCCCACCAAAAAAAGCCCAGGACCAGATGGTTTTAATGCAGAATTCTATCAGACCTTCAAGGAAGAACTAATACCAATCCTCTTCAAACGATTCCACAAAATAGAAACAGAAGGAACACTACCCAATTTGTTCTATGAAACCACAATTACACTCATACCTAAACCACACAGACACAACAAAGAAAAAGAACTTCAGACCAATCTCCCTTATGAATATTGATGCAAAAATACTCAATAAAATTCTCGCAAACAGAATCCAAGAACACATCAAAACAATCATCCATCACGATCAAGTAGGCTTTATCCCAGGAATGCAGGGATGGTTCAATATTCGGAAATCCATCAACGTAATCCACTACATAAGCAAACTTAAAGAAAAAACCACATGATCACCTCACTAGATGCTGGGAAAGCATTTGACAACATTCAACATCCCTTCATGGTAAAAGTTTGGAAAGATCAGAAATTCAAGGCCCATACCTAAACATAATAAAAGCAATATACAGCAAACCAGTAGCCAACATCAAATTAATGGAGAGAAACTTGAAGCAATCCCACTAAAATCAGGGTCTAGACAAGGCTGCCCACTCTCTCTCTACATATTCAATATAGTGCTTGAAGTCCTAGCCAGAGCAATTAGACAACAAAAGGAAGTCAAAGGGATACAGATTGGAAAGGAAGAAGTCAAAATATCAGTATTTGCTATTGATATGATAGTATACTTAAGTAACCCCAAAACTTCCACCAGAGAACTCTTAAACCTGATAAACAACTTCTGCAAAGTGGCTGGATATAAAATTAACAAAAACAAATCAGTAGTCTTTCCTCAAAGGATAAACAGGCTGAGAAAGAAATTAGGGAAATTACACCCTTCACAATAGTCACAAATAATATAAAATACCTTGGTGTGAATCTAAGCAAGCAAGTGAAAGATCTTATGACAAGAACTTCAAGTCTCTGAAGAAATTAAAGAAGATCTCAGAAGATAGAAAGATCTTCCATGTTCATGTATTGGCAAGATTAATATAGTCAAAATGGCCACCCTACTGAGAGCAATCTACAGATTTAATGCAATCCCCATCAAAATTCCAACTCAATTCTTCATAGAGATAGAAAGAGAAATTTTCAAATTCAGTTGGAATAACAAAGAACCCAGAATATCAAAAACTATTCTCAACAATAAAAGAACTTTGGGGGAAATTGCCTTCTCTGACCTCAAGCTGTACTACAGAACAATAGTGATAAAAACTGCATGGTATTGGTAGAGGCAGGAAGGAAGATAAATGGAATAGAATTGAAGATCCAGAAATGAACCCACACACCTATGGTCACTTGATTTTTGACAAAAGAGCTAAAACCATCCAGTGGAAAAAAAGATATTTTTAACAAATGGTGCTGGTTCAACTGAAGGTTAGCATGTAGAAGAATGCAAATGGATCTATTCTTATCTCCTTGTACAAATTTCAAGTCTAAGTGGATCAAAGACATACATAGAGCCAGATACATTGAAACTAATAGAAGAGAAAGTGGGGAAGAGCCTGGAATACTTGGACATGGTGGAAAAGTTCCTGAACAGAACACCAATGGCTTATGCTCTAAGATCAAGAATTGACAAATGGGACCTCATAAAATTGCAAAGCTTCTGTAAGGCAAATGACACTGTCAATAGGACAAAATAGCAACCAACAGTTTGGGAAAAGATCTTTACCAATCCTACATCTGATAGAGGGCTAATATCAAATATATACAAAGAACTCAAGAAATTAGACTCCAGACAACCTAATAACCCTATTAAAAATGGGGTACAGAGTTAAAGAATTCTTAGCTGAGGAAACTTGAATGGCTGAGAAGCACCTAAAGAAATGTTCAACGTCCTTAGTAATCAAAAAATGCAAATCAAAACAACCCCTGAGATTCCACTTCATTCCAGTCAGAATGGCTAAGATCAAAAACACAGGTGATAGCAGATACTGGAGAGGATGTGGAGAAAGAGGAGCACTCCTCCATTGTTGGTGGGAATGTAAGCTGATACACCCACTCTGGAAATCAGTCTAGTGGTTCCTCAGAAAATTGGACATAGCATTACCTGAGGACACAGCTATGCCACTTCTGGGCATATACCCAAAAGATGCTCTAACATATAACAAGGACACATGCTCCACTATGTTCATAGCAGCCTTATTTATAATAGCCAGAAGCTGAAAAGAACCCAGATGCCCTTCAACAGAGGAATGGATACAGAAAGTGTGGTACATTTACACAATGGAGTATTATTCAGCTATTAAAAACAATGAACTCTTGAAATTCTTAGGCAAATGGATGGAACAAGAAAATATCATCCTGAGTGAGGTAACCCAATCACAAAAGAACACACATGGTATGTATTCACTGATAAGTGGATATTAGCCCAAAAGATTGCAATACCCAAGATACAACTCACAGACCACATGAAGCTCATGAAGAAGAAAGACAAAAGTGTGGGAACTTCAGTCCTTCTTAGAAGGAGTAACAAAATACTCATTGGAGCAAATATGGAGACAAATTGTGTTACAGAAACTGAAGAATGGGCTGTCCGGAGACTGCCCCACCTGGGTGTCCATCCCACGAAAGGCAGACACTGATGTGAATGCCAGGAAGTGCATGCTGACAGAAACCTGATATAGCTGTCTTCCTAGAGGATCTACCAGAGCATGACATATACAGAGGCAGATGCTCACAGCTAACCATTGAACTGATCATGAGGTTCCCAAATGGAAGAGTTAGAGAGAAGACTGAAGGAGCTGAAGGAGTTGAGGACCCCATGGGGAGAGCAACAATACCAACCAACCAGACCTCCCAGTGTCTAAACCACCAGCCTGGGAGCACATAGGGAGGGACCCATGGCTCCAGCTCTATATGTAGGGGAGAATGGCCTTGTCAGGCATAGGTGGGAGAGGAAGTCCTTGGTCCTGTGAAATCTGGATGCCCTAGTGTGGGGGAATTCGAGGGTGGGGAGGTTGGAGTGGTGGGGGTGGGGGCACATCCTCAAAGAAGCAAGAGGAGGGGGGATGGGATGGGGATTTATGGGTGGGAGGAAATGAAGAAAGGGGATAACATTTGAAGTGTAAATAAAATATCCAATAAAAAATAATTTCAAAAAAATGGAGGGAAGAGAAATGATCATGGGTGGCAGAGCGAGTGGGTACCTGGGTGGGAGAGGGCAGGGGGAAGGGAAAAGGGGACAAGATCAGGGATGGTGGGGGACCAGACAGAAGCCCAGAGGGCAATGATAATGAATTGAGATAAGCAACATCAATATGGAGGAGGTGGGGTGGTTCCTCTAGAAAGTACCAAAGACTTGGGAGGTAACAGATTCTATAGACTCAATGGAGGTGACCTTAGCCAAAATGCCCAACACTGGGGAGAAGAGTCCACCTTCAGTAGGTAGACTCCTCAAGGGGAGGGACAGGATTCCTAACCCACAGTTGAAATTTCTGACCCAGAACTGTTCTTGTCTAAAAGAATGCAGGGACAAAAATAAAGAAGGGACTGAAGAAAAGGTGGTCCAATGACTGGACCTCCAATGGATGGATGAGGATCCGTTTCATGGGGGCAGGGGAGAACACCAAGGCCTGACACTATTACTGATGCTGTGATATGCTTACAAACAGGTGCATGGCATGGCAGTCCTCTGAAAGTCCCCACTAGCAGCTGACTGAGACAGAAGCAGATATTTACATCCAGCCATTGAACTGAAGTTGGGGATCCCTATGGTTGAATTAGGAGAAGTATTGAAGACGCTGAAGGGAAGCGTGACCTCATAGGAAGGCCAGCAGTCTCTATTTACCCAGACCCCAGGGAGCTCCCAGAGACTGAACCACCAACCAGGAGCATACAAGGGCCAGTCCAAGGACCCTGGCACAAATATAGTAGAGGTGTGTCTGATCTTGCCTTAGTAGAAGAAGATGAACTTAATCCTCAAGAAACTTGAGACCCCAGGGAAGGGGGAGGTTTGGTGCTGGGTAATACCCTTTCAAGGGCAAAGAAAATGAGGTATAGGATGAGGAACTTTGGGAGGGGGGACAGGGGTAACAATTGGGATGTAAATAGATAAAATATTAATAATAATTGAAAAACAAAAACAAATGAACAAAAACAAAACCAGAGTCATTCATCAATTGAAAGGAAGGTGGACAGCTGTCATCTCCCAGCTACTAGCAGTGTGTACTTCAGCTTTCTGATGGAAGTCAGGCTGCTCATGGAACAGCCTGACAGTATATTAGTATGATGTATACCATTTCGTTCTTCTGTAAGCATTTACGCAATCCAGGCAGCGTGTAAATGGACAGACTTGCCTATGTGCTCTACTGGTGTGCAGAGATTTCCCATGCTCAGACCATGGCCTGAAGGCTCTTCTTGGCTAAGTATACCTCTGTCGTGGCTCCTGTACAATGACTACAATACATGCATTTATCTTAGCAACCACATTCCAGGGAGCCTAACAGATGATATGACCCTGTGCCTCAGTTTCCTTATGTATAGGTTGAAGATGATCAGTTTAAAATTTGCTGTTCCCTTTAAAAATCTAGTTAGTGTGGTTGCTGTCATTTCAGGAAATTTGTAATGAGCATTTTTTAATTTTTATGTTTTTATATTTAGTAGTGGCTTGTGCTTGCTTGTGGCTAAATCGTTTTTCTTGCCTTCATTCTCTATGTCCATTGATATCAATAAATTGTACGCATTTATCATAAGGTTGTATTAGGAGGTTGATTGAGAGCATTTGTCAGGCTGGTGTTTACATTTAAGTGTTATATGCTTATAACTGTAAGCATGATAAGCTTATGGTTCATGATAAGCTATAGGCTTGTCACCACAGACACAGCTCTTCCTCTGTCTTTGTTGGGTGCCTGCTCTCTAGTAGGAGCCTCATCACTTGAACAAGACAATGTGGGTCTGAAGCTTCCCCCATGTTACTATGATGTTGGGTCTCTTTTGCAGTCAGTCTTTCTACCACTGTAACAGAACATCTGAACAAACAAAATAAAAGCAGAAAAGTGTCCTTTATTAAAAAAAGAAAGTCACCTCAGCACGTAATAATCAAAACACTAAACATACAACAAAGAAAATTAAAAGCTGAAAAGAAAAGTAGCCAAGTAACATATAAAGGCAGACTTATTAGAATTACACAGACTTCTCAATGAAGAATCTAAAAGCTAGAAGGACCTGGACAGATGTCTTGCAGACTCTGAAATGACAGATGCCAGCCCAGACTACTATACCCAGCCAAACTTTCAGTCACCATTGATGGAGAAAATAAGATATTCCACGATAAAATCAAATTTAAACCAGATATCTCTACAAATCCAGCCCTACAGAAGTCACTAAAAAGATATTTCAATCTCAAGAGATTAGCCACATTTAAAAAAAAAAACAAATTTAAACAATACATATCTACAAATCCAGCCCTATAGAAAGTAATAGAAGGAAAACTCCAACTTAAGGAGTTTAAAAATAAATAATCTCAGACAAGCAAAATCAAAGGAAAGGAAACACACACCATTACCACCACCATCAACAACAATAACAACAAAAAATAACAAGAATTGTCATCATTAGTCATTGATACCTCTCAATATCTATGGTCTCAATTTCTCAATAAAAAGACACAGATTAACAGAATGCAGATCCTGATGCAGATCCATCCTTCTACAGGATCTAAGAAACATATCTCAGCATAAAAGAAATACATTACCTCAGGGTAAAGGGTTGAGAAAGGATTTTTTTAAAAAAGGGGGAGTGGGTTGAGAAGCAAGCTAGCGTACACATTTTCATATCTGACAAAATAGACTTCAAACCAAAACTAATCAGAAGAGATAGGGAAGAACACCAAATACTCATCAAAGAAAAAATCCACTAAGATGACAGTTCAATTATTAACATCTGTGCCTAACTCAACAGCTCTCATGTTTGTAAAAGAAAGACAATAGCTTAAATCACATATTGACCCTCACATCCTGATAATGGGAGACATTAGTACCCAACTCTTACCAATAGACAGGTCATCCAGGCAAAAAATAAACAGAGAAATGCTGGGGTTAATAGATACTATGAACCAAATGGACCTAACAGATATTTGCAGGACATTTCACCCAAATACAAAAAAAAAAAATACCTTCTTCTCAGCACCTCCTGGAACTTTCTCCAAAATTAAATACATATTCAGGCACAAAGCAAGTCTCTACAGATACCAGAAAAAAAATGAATAATTCCCTTTATCCTATCAGACTACCACAGATTAAAGCTGGATATCAACAACAAGAGAAAGCTTTCAAACTCATGGAAACTGAACAAACTGTCTACTGAATGAAAAACAGGTCAAGACAGAAATAAAGAAATCAAAGACTTCCTAAAATTGAATGAAAATGAATACCCAAAATTATGGGACACAATGGAAGCAATCCTAGAAGGCAAGTTTGTAGTGCTAAGTACCCACATAAAAGAACTGGAGAGTCCCATACTAGCAACTTAACAGCACACCTGAAAGCTCTAGAACAAAAAGAAAAAATCATTCCCAAGAGGAGCAAAAGGCAAGAGATAATCAAACTCAGGCTAAAATCAATAAAATAGAAACAAATAGAACAATACAGCCAACAAAGCAAAGAATAGGTTCCCCGAGAAAAGCAACGAGATAGGCAAAGCCTTATCCAGATTAACTGAAAGGTAGAGAGAGAATATCCAAGTTAACAAAAATCAGAAGTGAAATGAGGACATGACAACAAGCACAGAGAAAATCCAAAGAATCATTCGGTCATCCTTCAAAAACACGTACTCCACAAAATTGGAAAATCCAAAAGAAAAGGATAATTCTCTCAATAGACACCACTCACCAAAGTTAAATCAAGATCAAATAAGCAATTTAAATAGATCTGTAAATCTGTAACTCCCAGTGAAATAGAAGCATTTAAAGTCTCCCGACCAAAAGAGCCCAGGCCAGATGGTTTTAGCACAGAACTCTACCAGACTTTCAAAGAACAGTTAACACCAATACTCCTCAAATTATTCTTGTTCTACTAAGAAGATTGGAGCAATAAAATGACTCCTAATAACATTCTGCCATACTGACAGATCAGTGCCTTGCTCAGCTATTACCAAGGAAGCTTTCTCCTGCAGATGATGGGAACAAATACAGAAACCCAGACCAGACAATATGGAGAGATTGGGAATCCTTGTAACATGCAGCCCAAATGGGATGCCTCTATCAAAACTCTCCTTTTAAGACGCAACAGGGGTTGTGGAAAGGGTTTGAGAGCCAGAGGGCACGGAGAACACCAGGAATAAAGGCCTTCTAGACACAACAGGAATGGCACACATGAGCGCAGAGAGACTGAGGCAGTAATGCACAGGACACACACAGGTACTCTTAGGGATCCTAGAACTGAAAGGAGAAGTAGACACGTGCCCCCATCTCTAACTCAGAAGCTATCTCCAATTGATAACAATTTGCAAATGAAAATCTAGTTTTCTTCAATTTACATTTTCACTGGCGAGACAAATAATTCTTAAGTGTAGGCCCCATGTGTGATAGTAGATTGTCAACAGGAAATGAACCCAACTGGATCTTTGGAAGTTGTCTCATTTTATTTTAGTGTGTGTGTGCTGGTGTGTGTGTGGGGGGGGGAGAGATTTGTCTCACTATTTAAAAAATTTAGCTTATATTTTTTTATATTTATATTTTATTTTATCTCTCTTTTTACCTTACAGATCCTTCTCATATATATTATTGCTTCCAGTTTAGTTAGATTCCTGAGTGTGTGAGGAAGTGGGTCTCTTTGTCAACATCTGTTTCTTATGTCTTTTCTAGACTTCTTTTCTTCTCTGCGTGTGTGTGGGATTGTCGTATTCCAATGTGTTTGTTTTGTTTTATATTATTATTATTATTATTATTATTATTATTATGTTCCTTAGAAGCCTGTTCTTTTCTAATGAGAGACAGAAACAGGGTGACTCTGGATGGAGAGGAGGTGGGCAGGAACTGGGAGGAGTAAAGGGAGGGGAAATTATAATCAGCATACATTAACTGAGGTAAAAATCTATTTTTAATAAAAGGAAAATATGAAGAAATTAATAGATAGATATCAAATAAAGTGATAAAAATTAAAAATAGCTCTACAGGTAAAAGTAAAGTTCCCACCACAGAGAAGAAAACATGACTGTGTAAGATGATGAATAACTTGATTGCTTTCTATTATAACCAGTTTGTGGTATATATATATATATATATATATATATATATATATATATCAAAACATCATGTTGATATAATGAAAGAGATAAAAGTACCCCAACTAGACATCCTATGCTATATATAACACCTCTCCCTTCCAATAATACAAGGAATGGGTTATAGCTTTTTGAGTCATTGGCTGAAGGTATTCTCAATTTTATTTTCTACCATCCACAACTTGAAAATAAGACCCTATTGCTAGAGATACTACATGCATATGACCTAGAACATAGAGAAATTTAGCTGTACTCAACTGGAAACTTTGGCCCTCCTGGCTAAGGTGCTTAATGCTGAAATATGCTCTACATGCTGCTGGAGGAGAAAAGTCATTGTCAGGGTCATCCAGTTATGAACCCTTTGAGCTACATCAGCAAATGCCAACTCACAGTACAAGTGTTAAAAGAGCAACCAACCAATTATTATTATTATTATTATTATTATTATTATTATCTTTAATCTTTTTTTTTACAGTAGTCATTATACTCCTCCCAGGTCTGCCCTCTCACAGCACCTCATCCCATTCCTCCTTCCCCCTCCCCATCTCCAAGAGGATGTCCCCACCCCACCCCACCAGGCCTCCCCACTTTCTGGGGCCTCAAGTCTCCCTAGGGTTAGGTGCATCTTCTCTCATTGAGGCCCGACTAGGCAGTCCTCTGCTGTATATATGTCGGGGGCCTCATACCAGCTCATGTATACTGCCTGGTTGGTGGCTCAGTGTCTGAAAGATCTCAGATGTTCAGGTTAGTTGAGACTGCTGGTCTTCCTATGGGGTCATCACCCTCATCCTCAGCTTCTCTCAGCCTTTCCCTAATTCAACCACAGTGGTCCTCAGCTTCTGTCTATTGGTTGGGCGTAAGTATCTGCATCTGATCAGTCAGCTGCTTGTTGGGCCTCTTGGAGGGCAGCCATGCTAGGCTCCTGTCTGTAAGCACACCATAACATCAGAAATAGTGTCAAGCTTTGGGGCCATCTCTTGAGATGGGTTCCAATTTGGGCTGGTCACTGGACTTCCTTTTCCACAGTCTCTTCTCCATTTTTGTCCCTGCAGTTCTTTTAGACAGGGACAATACTGGGCCAGAGTTTTTGACTGGGATGGCAACACCATTCTTGATGCCTTGTCTTTCTACTGGAGGTGGACTCTACAAGTTCCCTCTCCCAACTGGCAACCAACCATTTTTTAATTGGATATTTTTAAAAGACCCATTCCATGAACTGGACTGCATACTTGATATTGTGAATGAGGCTAAGAACCCAAGACTAGACACTAGATTTTCCTAAGGCAAAACAAACTTCTGTTATTCTGCTAAATAAACATAGCAATAGAACAACTTCTAATGACAGATTGCTACATTCACAAATTAGTGCAGCCCTCAACCTTCATCAGAGAAGCTTCTTCTTGTAGTGGATGGTACTTAACACAGAGATCCACAATTGAACAGTGTGCAGAGGATGAGAGACTTTGGAGAGCCCAGCCCTGAATAAGATATCTTTACAACACTCCTCACCTCAAGGCTCAGGGATCAATATGGAAGAAGGAGCTGAAAGATAAAAGCCAGAGGTGGTAAATTAGTTTAAGGAAACTATTTTTTCCATTCGCAGCAAGACGCACATCTGAACTCATGGAGACTCATCCACACGACCTAGAGAAGCTCAAGCCAGTCACAGCACAAAGTCTCACAATTGATCATTGTTGCAAGAGGGAAAATAAGTTTTCCTCAACAGAGTGACATTGAATATGTCCTCACACTCCAGCGCAGACCCCTATGATTAAGAGTAATTACCCAACACAAATCAGACTCCATGGTTTTTACAGTGACCCTCCCTCCCCCTGACCCCAGAAATTCCATTCATTTCAGTTTTTACAGTCAGGATGCGATTCTCTTGTCTTGAAGTTTCTCATACATTCAGCTATTTCACAGGATGCCTGATGTAGTCGATAGTGAAAGTTGTGGTAATGTAGTGGCTACGACCATAACACTGCAGCTTAACAACATCGTGGATGTGCTCTTCTCTGCAAGTGGCTATCAGGTTATCAGGAAATGACTGTCCACTTGAAAGAATCTTTTCCTTGATCGATTAATGCCTCTATCTGGGACCCTGAATAGGAAGAACTTCACAAGACAGGTCACATCATATGCCTTCCATTTACTTTGATCTGGTCCCAAATATCTTTAGGCTTTTTTTTGCCTCAAGGACAGAGGGCTGGATTGCACATAGGAGCAAACACTGACACAGATTTGTGTTTTCCATGATTTTTCAAAGCAAAAAAAAAAAAAAAAAAAAAAAAAAAAAAAACAGAGACAAGGTTTTCATTTTCTTTCTTTCTCCATCACATCTCATTCCCCTTTCTTTGTCCCCTGGTCTCTGTTCTAGCCTTTCTGCATCTCCTTTCTTTTCCTTTTCCATGGGGAAAACATTAACTTTGAATAGGGTGGTGGAAAAACTCATGCAGGAACTTCTTATGTGTTTCCGGCTTTCTCTTGTTCCATCACATCTTGAGAGGGAAAGGGGATGAATTTTAAGTACAATGGTCACGGAACCTACCTGTCCACATCTCAGTCTATAAACCTGCCCATCTATGCTCCCAGCTAAGGCATCTCTTTTTGTGTGACCACTCCTTCAACACCTTGGGGACCAGGCTATAAGAACCATGAGTCTTGGTACACCATTTCACGGTTATCTAAGTGATTTCACAAATCGATTCCTACTCATACTCAGAGCAACCAGAAACAATGGAGACCCGGAGACCTTCCCATCTCTACCCCACACCCAAATTATTACTCTGACACACATCTCCTGGCTCTGCTTTATGTTATTTCTGCTCTGTTTCTTTCAAAATATATTTTATCCCTTTTCTTAAAAGATTGGAGGGGGAAAAGGAAGAAAGAAAAGGAAAGATAAAATAATAAAAGTTAGCCTGTTAGTCAACACTTAAGCATGCTTAGCACTCTCTGTCAGAGCACTGCACAGGGCTACTCATAGCTCCACACAGAAGGAACTCTTGAGCTGGCCTTCTCCAAGGTCCACCATCTGCTGTCCTGCTTGATGCCTGTCTCCCCAGGTCCACCTTGTTTCCCCAACCAGTTCATTGTATCCATAAACCATGGACAGAAGTCCTTCAGATACTGCAAGTAAGGAAGTTGAACTTCATCCTACACTGCCAAATGACTCAAATAGTCTGACAACAATGTCTCCCATTTGTACAGTGTCACTATTTTGTGGCTCTGCTAAGGGAAAAGATACATAAGATGCTTATGGACCACTGTGTACAAGATGCTTATGGACCACTGTGTATAAGATGCTTATGGACCACTGTGTACAAGATGCTTATGGACCACTGTGTATAAGATGCTTATGGACCACTGTGTACAAGATGCTTATGGACCACTGTGCAGAGCATAATTCTACAAGAATTCAGAAAGTCACTGTATGAAAGTATGTTTACTCATCTAACAAACTAAACTCAGCCTTACATCCTTTCCAGACCATTCATAGATGAACATCTTTTAATTAGAGGTTAAAAATAGCCTTTGTTGGTAGTTTTAAAAATAGCCACTTGTCTGGCTGCAGCACCTAAAACTCCAGATCCAACCAAAACTTGACACAGTTCATATTTAAAATTCAGGTTTGGGCTGGGTAGGTGTCTCAGGACACGGTCTGTGCCGTGCATTTGCAGGGCCCACGCTTCAAGTTGATGTACTGATATCAAAAGCTGCCCTTGTCTGAAGAGCTTGCCAAACAGAAATTAACATGGCAGTCCCCAGAACTGAATAGTTTTTTTTTTGCTTTGAATGATGCAACTAGTAATAATGGTTTTCATGACAGCTTTAGATGAAGAAGAAAGGCAAAACATGAAGATTTAGGTTTTCTTTTTTATCTTGGTCCAAGCCCCACAATGTGCCCTGAGGCACCCAAAGCCCTCTGCTCTATTGTTTGTCTTATAAAAGATGAATAATAGGGTTATTTCCTTATTCTTAATGAGGTTAATGAGTCAAATGTTCACAAGATGTCTTGAGAGGTCCACTGGTAACTTTAAAACAATTTCTTCCAGAATAATTTCCTCAAAATTCCAGTTTTTTAATGCCTTTCTTGAAAACTCAAGTGCAGTTCTAAAAATGACATTTAAGAAGAAAAGGCTTACAATTTCACAGTCTGCTCTGGACGTGGTCAGAAATGTTCAAAAATAATCTTATCTGTGTAGACCCAGGGCTATTGTCTTCATCAGATTCTTCCCTTTGGCCTCTCTAACTCTGTTACCAGAAGTATGCAGTTCATTTCTAGTGACATTTACTCAAGGTTATGATAACAAGTGGCTGTCTCTAAGTGATGTATATGTTCCGGCCTTTCCTTTCCAAAGATCATTTGCTTGTTTTTCTTCAAAACTTATTTTTTCTCAGTCATCTTGACCAGAAAGATCCTACTTCAGAGCTGAAGGTAAGCACATTTTGTACAAATTTCTCAGCTTCTCAAGTGCTTGAGGCCCTGACTAGAAAAGCTAGGAACGTACCTAAGAAAAAGTTACATCTCAGAGCTTCCAGATCCTCTTAATTGTGGTTCATCCTTCTTAAGAAAGTATCTATATCTATCTTATTTCTTAA
The DNA here is from genome assembly GCF_011762505.2 of Arvicanthis niloticus. Taxonomy (NCBI): domain Eukaryota; kingdom Metazoa; phylum Chordata; class Mammalia; order Rodentia; family Muridae; genus Arvicanthis; species Arvicanthis niloticus. The sequence goes on from NC_047671.1 coordinate 20,720,950, forward strand.
TTAAAATATGACAATAAAATCTATTACTTCTTTGTCTAACTGAAACTTTCTTCCCTACTAATGAATTTATTAATTTCTCTGTCTTTATTACAGTCTATTAAATTATAAAGTCTATTAAATTATTATAAACTCTACTCAAGAATTACAGCAGAATTTGCTAATGGAACCAGGGTTGAAATTAAGATCATTCCCTTTAATCTCTTCCTGAATCGTCATCCCCCCCTCACCCCCCACCCCCACCCCCTGTTAACCTTTCTGCCTTTTAAAATGGGATCGCTTTCTGCCAAAAGACCAGAGGAGTTGCCACACGATGACTCCCTGCTTCTCTGAGCAACTCTGCCACCAGCACACATGTATATGACTGCAGCAACTTGGGGCATGGAATAACTAAGTTAGGCATATTCGTGATCATATCCTTCCCAAAGTGATCAACAGTTGGGACACGCATTCAGTGAAGAGTCAGTACACTCATGACTTTGCTTAACTGGCTGCATGGAATATGCAGAGTCCAAAGGAGATGGGAATGGGAAGGGTACTCAGAGGGGGCTGAGAGAAGGACCTTGAGCAAGACTGGGAAGAAGAGGCCTCCTCTGCACTCCCAGGAGGAGTGAAAGGCTCTTGCTCACTCGTTCATGCATTGAGCAACACTGTTTACTGGATTCCTATGCACTGGCCTAGTTTCAAGTTGAAGTCAGAGTGGGGCCCGGGGGAGCCCCCAGAACAAGAACATTATGTTGCTGAAATGAAGCCTCACAGCAGCTCCTGCAAAGAAACAAGTCTGTGAGGTTGCAAAGAGCCACAAACCCTTTTTTTTGGTGGGATCCCCTCAGGCCAGGAGCAGGACAAGGGAGGGCAGAAATTGGGTGAGTAGCTTCAAAAGACTCTCGACTCTCAGTTGTGTTTGTGTCCCTCCTATCACAGGAAGAGATTTGCTTTCCGCAAACTTGCAACAACTCAAGGCAGCTTTGGTTTTTTATTTTTTAAAGATAAAAACAAACCACTGAGACATCTCACTAATAGCTCTAGGTCTGTTTAACATCTAGAAATTTAACTGACTTTTAAAGACATTTTTTAAGCAATGTTACGTAGCATTTCTTTTAAGTTTTGTTTTTTGGTTTTGTCTTTGGTTTTGTTTTTCCTGCTTTGTGATGTCTGGGCTTAAGACTAGCGGGGTGGTCTTATCTCAGGGAACATTTGATGGTGCTGGCTGGCAATTTGCAGAAGACTGAGCTGGCTGTGCCTGAATATAGCTGAAGGGCTGTGAGCTCAGATATCTCACTATAGTGCTAAGTCCAGAGAGACACATAAGCAACACCCCCCCACCCCACCCCCGAGAGCCAGAGGGACATAAGAACTGGGCAGTTTGATGGTGAGGGAGAATGATGGGCAGTTGCAGTGGCATCTTTTGTTCCGGTTTCGAGGAGGTCGGGAAAATATGATCTGCAGGGTCGGGGAGATTGTAGCTGGCCAAGGTTAAGGTCAGCCAAGGCAGAAAGGGGATAGAATGGGTACGTCAGTGGCTCTCCTCTCAGAAGAAGTTCCCTAGACCCCGGAAGTACCAGGGCTCTTGTCCATCTGACAGGGAAAGCTTGGCTGGCCAGACACTCTCATCGCTCACACGGGTCTCGATTCCCTGGTCTTTCTGAGCACTAAGTTGCTGTGCTCTACCCAGTAAGATTGAATGCTTGCATTTTCATTCCTCGGACTATGCACAAAGAGGCTCCATCTAAAGCCTGTCATGGGGGATTCCCCCACAGAATTCAGTGGGTGTGTACTGGTTTTGGAGCACACAGCCACCCCTTAGAGTTATAAGGAGCGGTTCTGTAAAACCAGGGAGAGTAAATATGAGCTTCTCACAGGAATCCTGCCCCTAACAAAAGAAACCACAAGCCTGTTAGAATGGCTTCCTTCCTTGGAGCTTCTCCTTCATTTAATAGAGTCATGATTAATAATACCTACATATCTAGCTAGGCTTGGTGGCACATGCCTATGACCCTGACATTCAGAAGATCAAGGTAGTAATCCAAATTGTAGATGAAATTGGGCCACATATCGGGACCCTGTCTCAAAACAAAAACAAATAGAGCCCCATTAGAGTGTTACAGTATGATATTATTTTATCTATTTAGTACCACAAACCATACATAATAAGATTAAGTAAACTCCAGACCATGTTTCCTCAAGGATAAAGGAAAAGGTCTTTCTGCAGACAATGCTTTGATCCAAAGAGAAGGCTGTGATGGGAGCTGGCAGGTTGGTGTCAGTTTTAAGGTATAGTTTGTTTAGGCCAAACTCAAAACACTCTGGTGGATTCAGTTTAGGATGAACACTGATGGTCTGAGGAAAGATGGCTTGAAAAACTACCAACTGCTTCTCTTTCTGTCCAGCAGACACCAGTTCCCTGGGAGCTGAAGGGAACATCTTCTGCACGGCTAAACAAAGGATCGGCAGGCACTGTACTAGTTACACCTTCCTCTCCTTCAGCTAAGGCTTAAGATCAGCTGTCACAGATTATCTTGCATGTTACTGAGCAGGTTCTCTCTCCCTCAGTGTCTGGTACCTGAGGATTAGCTCCAAGACCTGCTGTGGATGCTGAAATTCATAGTCTCTCATAGAAAATAGTGTCATTTAATCTACATGTATCTTATTTTATACACGTTAAATCCTGTCTAGGTTACTTGTGATAGCTAAGGTATTTAAGGAAAGGTCATCTAAGTGGTTGCTAAACTCATGTTTGAGGAATGTTGACAAGAAAAAGTCTGCACAAGCTCAATAGACCTAATTTTTTTTTTTGAAATCTTTTTTTTTAAGTTACGTTTAAAATTCTGCCTGTGTGTATGTGTTTGTGTGTGAGAGAGGGGGAGAAGAGAGAGAGAGAGAGAGAGAGAGAGAGAGAGAGAGAGAGAGAGAGAAACATATGCCATGGCATACGTGTAGAGATCAGAGAACAGCTTGCAGGAATTCCCTCTTTCCACCATTTGGGCCCTAGGAATCAAATTCAAATCATTAGGCTTGGCCACTAACATCTTTTCCTACTAAGCCATTTCACCAGGTGTCAATGTTTTCAAATATCTTCAACAAAGCATGGCTAAATCTACAGATACAACGCCAAATATAGAACTAACTATATGTCTTGGATAACAAACTCAGCTTAATAAATGACATTATTTTTTGATATTTGCAATCTGATCCAGATTGTCAATGAAGTTATAATTAGGTTATTTTATAGACCAGTGGTTCTCAACCTGTGGATCACGACCCATTTGGGGACTGAATGACCTTTTCATAGGGGTCACCTAAGATCGCCAGAAAACTCCAATATTTTCATTATGATTCAAAACCCCATCAAAAGTTCTCTGTTAAGAACATCACTACATCAAAATTACAGTTAAGAAGTAGCAACGAAAATAATTTTATGGGAGGAGGTCACCACAACATGAAGAACTGTCATAAAGGGTCTCACAATAGGAAGGTTGGGAACCTCTGTCGTAAACATTGGCTTACTTTAGAATCTATGCAAAGAAAGCACAGCACCTAACATACAGCTAATGTAACACTAATAAGGAATAATGCAGTCAGAAGATTGACAGTACACTAATTAAGACATGATAATGCTACACTAGACCCGACTGGGTAGTTCCGAAGAGAGAGAGTAGAAAAAGACCCACAAAGATTAGATGATTTAAACATAGGTACAAGAGCAATTGGGATGGGGGGGGAGGGACTTTTCAACAATTGTTGCGGAACAGCTCAATATTTTAAATGGAGAAGAAATAGATCTAGAAATAAAAATTAAAAGAGAGAGAGAGGATAGCAAGCAAGCAATAAGTACTCAGCTATCTTTCTCTATTTTATACAGCACAGGATCTTCTGCAGGGGCATAGCCCTCCCCACAGTCAAGATCAGTCTTCCTATATGAAATAATCGGATCAAGGTAATCGTTTACAAGTTCTTCTAGAGTCTGTCAAATTGCCAACCTTAACCACCACAATCCTCTACCCTCAAGTAGGTATAACATTTATTGTCCATCTCTTAAGTATGAATTGTGCCCAGGGACTTTCTTCTAAAGCATGCATTCTGGGAAGAGTAATTAGAGGGAACAAATATACAGTAGGAGATCTAAAAACACTATTGTGTATAGGTCACATGACCTACCACAACACTCAAGAGTCATGTTGATGCTATGTCCCTTGATATAATATGATGAAAACGATGGTTTGCCTATTGTGATCTTCCTTCTGAAACTTTTAACCTCAGTCCAATCACAGGAAAAACATTAGGCAAAAAAACAAAAACAAAAAAAAAATCCAACTTTGGCAAATTCTACAAAACAGTTAACCAATGTCCCATTAAAATTACCAAGATCATTTTTAAAAAGAAGAGGTCTTAGAAATTTTCACAGCCTAATGACTTTACCCTGGAGTAAAGTTAAAATAGTATACTAGATGAGAGATTCCAGGGCAGAAATTTGTAAGCCACTGAGCAAATGTAAAATTTAGATTTTAAGTTGATAATAACGCTATTCTATTGGCCCATTAATTGTGATAAAGTGGGTCATAGTAATTAAAGGCGTTAATAACCAGAAACTGGGTATGAGAATATATGAGAACTCAGTGACATTCATAACTTTCCATAAACTCAAAAATTTTCCAAAGTAAAATGTTTTAAAATAACTAATAATTATGCCAATCAACACTACCACTAATTTTTTCAATAATAATGCTCAAATACGTGACAGGCAATTGCTCTATAACTGAGCTATATTCTAGCACACACCACTAAGATCTAATGTATGCCTTCTAAACTTTTTTCTGTGATTATTTTTTGCATGAAATAGATAGTCACACCCTTCCTCACTATCATTGGGTACTGGAACAAGGCTCTCTAATGAATGATAAAATCCCCAGATGGTCAAGCCTTAAAGTAGATGGCATAGTATTTTTCAAGAATCTATACACACCCACCTATATACTTTACAATGCTCCTGGGTTAATTCTAATATCTAATACAATGAAAGAGTTATGTTAGTAATTTTTATACTATGTTGTTTAGGAAATATTAACTAGGAAACACATGATGTGTTTAGCATAGTTAAAATTGTTTTTAATATGGTCAATCCCTAGTGGATATAAAATCTGTAAACACCATGGGCTAAAAGTATGTGTGTGTGTGTGTGTGTGTGTGTGTGTGTGTGTGTGTGTGTGTGTGACACATACAAACATTCTCTGTATCACTGAACTGGGATTTTAATCACATCAATATGATAGATCTGGTAGAGTTTATTTACTCTATCATTGATTAGAAATTATTCGTGTTTTAGTTTTACATTATCATAATGATAATTAAATGAACATTACCTACAAGTATTTTTGTGTACACCATTGATTGTTTAGGAACCTGGAGTCACAGTCAGCCAGGACATTAGGTCTTAGAGTATGATGGTCTTGCAGTATCATGCATGATAGACTCAGACCTGTCACTTTCTGTGCACTTATTGCTCTAAACTTTTAGTGATAACAAATCTTCTAATTGAGAAGCTAGACATAATATATCTTTATAATTATAGCTGTGTATTACCAAGCTCAGTCTAGGTGGAGCTAGGGAGCAAGGAAATCACAACTTTTAAGCATGCTAGGTAAACACTTTACTAAGTGGGCTACATCCTTACCTACTAAGGATGGGTTTAATTCTGGAAACAGGAAGCACCCGTGAAGAATAATAGCCTTTCAAAGAGGATCATTTTGCACATTTTGTTAATTATGCAAGCTGTAAATTTAATTTTTATGTTGTTTCTAAAGTTAGCTTGCTCTTAATCATTTTCATCCACACAGAGCAGTTGTGCATGTTTATGGGAAACAGTGTGATGATATAATGCATGCACTACATTGTGCGCCTTTCTCAAACCTGGGTAGCTAGCACGTATATCAATTTAAATATTTATAATTTTTTGTGACAAGAATATTCAAAATCTTTTCTTCTAGCTCTTTTGAAATATATTATTGACAATAATAATACTGATACATAGGTACCTTACCATACAATAAAATGCCAGATCATAGCCCTGTATCTAACTGTAACTCATTTCTTGACTAAACTCTCTTTGTTCCCTATCTTAAGCCACAGTTTTACTACCAACTCCTCTGAGATCGACCTTTTCCGATTCTGTGTAAGAGTGAGATCAAATTTATGCATAAAACTTTAAATTTCTAGATGTGTTTATGTATGTATTTTATAAAACATCTACAATCCTAGGTTTCCACACACCCTTTTCAAATGTCTTTAGTGTTGCACATCCCATCCCCCTATTCTTTCCTCTATTCCTCCCTCCCCTCCCCCACTCATTTGCCTTTCTTGCTCCATTATTCTCCTGTATCCCTTTATACCACTATATTCTATCTCTCTTCTCTTGACATCCCCTCCATGGTTTATTACTAATTTCCTGGCCTCTGTGCTATTACAAATGGAACATATAATATCTGAAGATTCAAAGTTAAAATCCACAAATAAGAGAAAATCTGCAAAGTTTATGGTTCTGAATTACCTTGAAATAATGGTTTCCAGCTCTACTCACCCATACATCTTATAATTTTGTTTTTCTTCATAGCTAAATAATGTTTCAGTGTGTAAATGCTCTAATTGTGTTTTTTTAAAAATCCATTTATCAGTTGATGGATGTCTTGGCTGTGGTGAGTAGAGCAGCAGCATACCTGGATGAGCAAGTGTGTCTGTGGTAGGCTTTAGAGTCATTAGAAAATATGCCTCGGAGTGGGATAGGTGAGTTGTGGGGTAGATATATTTCTAGATTATAGAGGTTTCTATACTGATTTTTATGAGTATTTAACCGTCCCCCTTTCCCCATACTCACACCAGCATCTGTCCTCATTTGGGGTTTGTTTGTTTGTTTGTTTGTCCTTAGACATTCTGACTTGGGTAATATAAAATCTCAATGTATTTTTGCATTTCCATAGTGGCTAAAGATGCTGAACATTAAGAGATAAAGAAAGAAAGAAAGAAAGAAAGAAAGAAAGAAAGAAAGAAAGAAAGAAAGAAAGAAACCTTTCTCAGCCATTTGTATTTCATCTTTTTTGACAACTTTCTGTCTAGTACCATACCCCAATTTTTAACTGGGTTGTTTGTTTTCTTAATGTTTAGGTTTTGTTTATACTAATATATACAAACACATACTTAAAAATTAAGTGGAATTACCCCAGAAAGAGGTAAAAATACCCCCTCTGGATGCCACATGATAAGAAATAAAAAGTGCCAGGAATGTATTACCTCTTTTTGGAGTTATTAGATGATAAGGTCCCACAGAATCCCAAACATTAAAGACTATTGCCATTGCTATTGGCTAGCTTCTAAATTTGACAATAAGACTCTGTTGCTGAAGACACTTAAGTCTTTGGAACATAGAGAAATCAAACTGATGCTCACCTGGAAGCTTCATCCCTAACACATAGCTTTTGTGGTGCTATAAGGTGCTTTATATGCTACTAGAGGAGAAAACAATCATGAAGCCTACCCAGATATGAATTTTCCAAGGTACAATAATGACCAGAACAACAATAAATGCATACTAGTACAATAATGGTATGAATGTCATGGCAGTGACCAACCATTTTCTGATAATATTTAAAGTCTGCTTGCTGAAACTCATGTTGGCACCATTATGAAGGCCAAGAATCTATGGCTAAAGAAGTCATAGGCCCTAGGGGAGAATCTACTGTTATTACTTTGCTAAATGGCCATGGTATTAAACCTTGGCCTATGTCAGATTCCTTCCAAGCAGCCCATTTCCTTGTCCTTGGCCAGGCAGCCCCAAAAGCTCCCCACATGTCTCCCTTTTTTATTGTATAAACCAGACTGAGTCTGTCTTAGGTTGTTCCAACAAGAATGCCTTTCTTATCTGTCATGGAATATGCATTATGAAAAGCAATGTACTTCTGTCTTGGGTTGGTAAGGCTCTGTACAAAATATTACCCATCCTCAGCTTGCCAGCTTGTTAAATTAATAGCTCTGTCTGGGGGTCCATTTTCAGTTTCAAGTCATGTTCTTTGGCTGCCAACCTGTTGATGTAGTTAGAGACAAGCTTTTTCATGATGGGCAAGAATAAATGTATTCCCAGGACAAAAGGGGCTAGCTGGATCAAGCTATACATCATTCCTGAGGTTTGACCAAAATGGAAATACTGACCTCAAGCCATGGATAATTTTATCAGCATTATCTGCAGCATCAAAGCTCAACAGAGCAGCTTTCTTTAAATTTATAATATCACTATGCAAAGTTAAAATATTCAGAGAGGTGTTAGAATAGTGCCCTACCGGTGTCTTTAAACTTTTTTCAGATTTTAATGACTATCATTATAAATTTTAGAAGTAACACCAGTCTAATGGTATTTGTCATGACACTCAATATGGCTCCTAACTCTTAAGCCCTGAAACTTCTTCTGATAATTTGAATAGGATATAGAGCGACAATCCATTGTTCCAAACGCCTATATAAATCCTCTTGTATACTCAACATATTAGTAACATTTTTTTGCTAGATGATTAACAAAAGTAGCTATCTTAACTTCTTGTGTCAAAGCTATTGCAGAATCAATGGTGCTAGCAATTAATGTAATTAAAACTGTTATACCAACAATGATCAAGCCCACTACCCACTTGCTTCTGCTTAAAGCTTAACTCACTTCTTCCAGCACTGTCAAGCTTTTTTCAGAGAATCAAAGTTTTCTAATACTCACGGCAGTAAGAAAAAAGCTGGTTGATAGACCCCCATAACAGACATTCCAGGTTTCAACACACTAACACAATTAGAAAGTATATAGTCAATGCAACTTACAATAAATACTGTAGAAGAGACTAAACCAATTTTAGCTTGACAACCATAAGAGCCTTAACACATGCAATAATCCTTATTTGAAATCCAAATCCTGTCACAACTTTATCTCTTGCTATCATAACATCATAGAGAACTGCAGCTAACTTCCAAATATGTCTCTGGAAATGTCCAGATCCCACCTTCCAAATGAAGACTGTTATTTCCAATAGTGGATTGATTTCTAGACCAGTAAATGTTTGAGACCAAATAACTGTTAACCTTTAAGAAAAATATAAGAGTTATTATAATTTCTCTTTTTGATGATCTGTCCCACAAGATCTAAAAACTTGAGGCAAGGCAGCTTGTCTGATCTGGGATATAGGCAAGCAAAGGTGGGTCAGGAACATATGTCCAATACAGCCAGACAGTCCCTCCTCCAGTCTCTGATCCACACTTTGTCTCTGTACTTGCTCCTGTGAGTATTTTGTTACTCCTTTTAAGAAGGACTGAAGCACCCACACTTTGGTCTTTCTTCTTCATGAGCTTCATGTGGTCTGTGAGTTGTATCTTGGGTATTGCAATCTTTTGGGCTAATATCCACTTATCAGTGAGTGCATACCATGTGTATTCTTTTGTGATTGGGTTACCTCACTCGGGATGATATTTTCCAGTTCCATCCATTTGCCTAAGAATTTCATGAGTTCATTGACTTTAATATCTGAGTAGTATTCCATTGTGTAAATGTACCACATTTTCTATATCCATTTCTCTGTTGGCAGACATCTGGGTTCTTTTTAGCTTCTGGCTATTATAAATAAATCTGCTATGAACATAGTGGAGCATGTGTCCCTGTTGTATGTTGGAGCATCTTCTGGGTATATGCCCAGGAGTAGTATCACTGGGTCCTCAGGTAATACTATGTTCAATTTTCTGAAAAACCACCAGACTGATTTCCAGAGTGGTTGTACCAGTTTACATTCCCATCAACAATGGAGGAGTGTTCCTCTTTCTCCGCATCCTCGCCAGCATCTACTATCACCTGTGTTTTTTATCTTAGCCATTCTGACTGGTGTAAGGTGGAATCTCTGGGTTGTTTTGATTTGCATTTCCCTGATGACTAAAGATGTTAAACACGTCTTTAGGTGCTTTTTGACCATTCCAGTTTTCTTGGTTGAGAATTCTTTGTTTAGCTCTGTACCCTATTTTTAATAGGGTTATTTAATTTCTAGAGCCTAATTTCTTCAGTTCTTTGTATACATTAGATATTAGCCCTCTATCAGATGTAGGATTAGTAAAGATCTTTTCCCAATCTGTTGGTTGCCTCTTTGTCCTGCTGACAGTGTCCTTTGCTTTACAGAAGCTTTGCAGTTTTATGAGGTCCCATTTATCAATTCTTGATCTTAGAGCATAAGCCATTAGTGTTCTGTTCAGGAACTTTTTCCCTGTGCCCATGTGTTTGAGGGTTTTCCCCAGTTTCTCTTCTATTAGTTTCAGTGTATCTGGTTTTGTGTGGAGGTCCTTACTCCACTTGGGCTTGCGCTTTATATAAGGAGATAAGTTTGGATCAACATGCTGACCTCCAGTTGAACCAGCAGCATTGGTTTAAAATACTTTTTTCCACTGGATGGTTTTAGCTCCTTTGTCAAAGATCAAGTGACCGTAAGGTTCATTTCTGGGTCTTTAATTCTATTCCACTGATCTTCCTTCCTGTCTTTGTACCAATACTATGCAGTTTTTATCATTATTGCTCTGTAGTACAGCTTGTGGTCAGGGATGGTTCTTTTATTATCAAGAACAGTTTTCACTATCCTGGGTTTTTTGTTATTCCAAACAAATTTGAAAATTGCTTTTTCTATCTCTATGAAGAATTGAGTTGGAATTTTGATGGGGATTGCATTAAATCTATTGGTTGCTCTCAGTAGATTTGGTTTGCAAGAAATTTATTGAATATTTTTGCATCAATATTCATTAGGGAGATTGGTCTGAAGTTCTCTTTCTTTGTTGTGTCTTTGTGTGGTATAATTATGAGTGTAATTGTGGCTTCATAGAATGAATTGGGTAATGTTCCTTCTGTTTCTATTTTGTGGAATAGCTTGAAGAGAATTGATATTAGGTCTTCTTTGAAGGTCTGATAGAACTCTGCACTAAAACTATCCGGTCCTGGGCATTTTTGGCTTTTAATGACTGCTGCTATTTCTTAAGGGGTTATGGGATTGTTTAGATGGTTTATCTAGCCCCGATTTAACTTTGATAACTGGTATCTGTCTAGAAAATTGTCTATTTCATCCAGATTTTTCAATTTTGTTGAGTATAGGCTTTTGTAGTAGGATCTGATGGTTTTTTTAATTTCTTCAGTTTCTGTTGTTATGTCTCCCTTTTCAGTTCTGATTTTATTAATTTGGATACTGTCTCTGTGCCCTCTGCTTAGTCTGGCTAAGGGTTAATCTATCTTGTTGATTTTCTCAAAGAACCAGCTCCTAGTCTTGTTGATTCTTTGTATAGTTCTTTTTGTTTTTACTTGGTTGATTTCAGCCTTGAGTTTGATTATTTCCTGTTGTCTACTCCTCTTTGGTGTGTTTGCTTCTTTTTGTTCTAGAGCTTTCAGGTGTGTTGTCAGGGTGCTAGTATATGTTCTCTCCAGTTCCTTTTTGTAGACACTTAGAGCTATGAGTTTTCCTCTTAGTACTGCTTTCATTGTGTCCCATAAGTTTTGGTATGATGTGTTTTCATTTTCATTAAATTCTAAAAAGTCTTTAATTTTTTAATTTCTTCTCTGACCAAGTTATCATTGAGTAGAGCATTGTTCAGTTTCCATGTGTGGGGGGGGGGCTTTCTATTATTTTTGTCATTATTAAAGACCAGTCTTAATCCATGGTGATCTGATAGGATGTACAGGATTTTAATTTTCTCCTATCTGTTGAGGCCTGTTTTGTGACCAATTATATGCTCAATTTTGGAGAAGGTACCATGAGGTGCCGAGAAGGTATATTCTTTCATTTTAGGAGGATATGTTCTATAGATTTCTGGTAAATCCATTTGGTTCTTAACTTAGTTTCACTGTGTCTCTGTTTAGTTTCTGTGTCTATGATCTGTCCATTGCTGAGAGTGGGGTGTTCAAGTCTCCTACTATTATTGTATCATTATATGTTATTATATGTGTATTATGTTATTATATGTGTATTATATGTGTGCTTTGTTATTATATGTTATATATATGTTGTATACTGTATGTGTATTATATGTGTTCTTTGAGCTTTTGTAAGGTTTATTTTATGAAAGTGGGTGCCCTTGCATTTGGAGCATAGATATTCAGAATTGAGAGTTCATCTTGGTTGACTTTTCCTTTGACGAGTGTCAAGTGTCCTTTCTTATCTTTTTTGATAGCTTTGTTAGAAGTAGATTTTATTCGATATTAGAATAGCTACTCCAGCTTGTTTCTTAGGACCATTTGCTTGAAAATTTGTTTTCCAGTCTTTTACTCTAAGATAGTGTCTGTCTTTGTCACTGAGGTGTGTTTCCTGTATGCAGCCAAATTCTAGGTCCTATTTACATATCCAGTCCATTAGTCTATGTATTTTTATTGAGGAATTGAGTCCATGGATGTTAAGAGATATTAAGGAAAGGTGATTGTTGCTTCCTATTATTTTTGTATTAGCAGTGGAATTATGTTTGTGTGTCTATCTTCTTTTGGATTTGTTGGAAGAAGATTACTTTCTTGCTCTTTCTAGGGCATAATTTCCCTCCTATTGGAGCTTTCCCTCTATTATCCTTTGTAGTGCTGGATTTGTGGAAAGATATTGTACAAATTTGGTTTTGTCATCATTTTTTGTCTTGGTTTCTCCATCTATAGTGATTGAGAGTTTTGCTGGGTATAGTAGTCTGGGCTGGCATTTGTGTTCTCTTAGGGTCTGTATGACATATGTCGAGGATCTTCTGGGTTTTATAGTCTCTGGTGAGAAGTCCGGTGTAATTCTGATAGGTCTGCCTTATATGTTACTTGACCTTTTTCCCTTAATGCTTTTAATATTCTTTATTTGTTTTGTGCATTTTGTGTTTTGGTTATTATGTTACAGGAGGTATTTCTTTTCTGGTCTAGTCTATTTGGCATTCTGTAGGCTTCTTGTATGTTCATGGGCATCTTGTTCTTTAGATAAGGGAAGTTTTATTCTATAATTTTGTTGAAAATATTTACTGGCCCTTTAAATTGGGAATCTTCACTCTCTTCTATACCTATTATCCTTAGGTTTGGTCTTCTCATTGTGTCCTGGATTTCCTCGATGTTTTGGGATAGGACCTTTTTGCACTTTGCATTTTCTTTGACAGTTGTGTCAATATTTTTTATGGTATCTTCTGCACTGAGAGTCTCTCTTCTATCTCTTATATTCTGTTGGTGATGCTTGCAACTATGACTCTTGATGTCTTTCCTAGGTTTTCTATCTCCAGGGTAGTCTCCCTTTGTGATGCCTTTATTGTTTCTACTTCCATTTTTATGTACTGGATGGTTTTGTTCAATTCCTTCACCTGTTTGGTTGTGTTTTCTTATAATTCTTTAAGGGCTTCTACCTGTTTACCTGTGTACTCCTCAAATTCTTTGAGAGTGTTATTTATGTCCTTCTTAAAGTCCTCTATCATCATCATGAGAATTGATTTTAAATTTGAATCTTGCTTTCCTGGTGATATGGGGAATTCAGGACTTTCTAGTGTGGGAGAACTAGGTTCTGATGATGCCAAGTACCCTTGGTTGCTTATACGTATGTTCTTGTGCTTGCCATTTGCCATCTGGTTATCTTTAGTGCTACCTGCACTCACTGTCTCTGACTGGTACCTTTCTTTCCTGTTGGTTGTGTCAGAAATCCTCAGAGTCCAACTGTCTCTGTGATCCTGAGATCCTGAGTGTAATAGCTCCTGGGAGTCAGGCTGCCTCTGGGATCCAGAATTCCTGATGTGACCAATCTCCTGAGATCCAGTGATCCTATGATCCTATGTTCCTGATCATATTAGAGCTCCTGGGACTCCAACCCCCTCTGGAAGCTCAAGATCTGCTCAGTGCTCTGTGCAGACCTGAAAGAGTGGTTTCATTCCTAACCACCTAAAATCAAAAATGAAAAAAAGAAGTTAGTTGACGATCTGAGATGCCAAGAGAATCCCTAGTTCACTCAAAGGAAATTTCAAAAAACCCCATCCCATCCCTAATAGTCACACACACTCCTTCTTTCAGCTTAGCCTGGCATATTTGCCAACCTGCACAAGCCTCTTCGGTTCTGCTCCTGGGAGCCTACAGTGGCACATTTAGATGGGGGGTGGGGGGTGGGGGGACAACTGTCAGCAGTTGGAATCCGAATGCCTGATAAAACTCACACAGCCACTCAGTACAAGGAAATCCAGTTGGTCTCCAGCAAAGCAATAACAGAAACCTCCAGGTCACAGAGGAAGTGTTACACACCTTGGCTGACTTGTCTTTGGAAAGATTCATGGCACCAAATTCTGAAAGGCACCAAATCTAGTTTATGGGACAGCTAGAGGCATTGTGAAAATTATTAGATATTTATAGAGATTTCAATCACCCTGAGAGCTCCTTCCTTGTTTCCTGGTTCTAGAACTTTGGGTCTTGCTTTTACTTTGAGACATATTCTCTTTGTGCTGCCCAGGCTGCTGTTGAAATCCTAAGCTCAAGAGATCTTCCCACTTTGGCATCCTGAGTAATTGGGACTACAGTGCACATCACTAAGCCCAGGTCCTAAGAGCTTTAGAAATGGAAGTAATAACATACACTCTCTGGTCACTTTTTAGAATGGCTCGTTAAAACCCTTGTCATTAATGTCATTATCCCCAACTATACAGTCAGATTGTGGCTCAGAAAGGTAAAGTGGGAAAAAAGAAAGAACCCAAAGGTCTTGTCAGTTCCCAGACCCCATCACAACCTTCAAGTGAAAGAAGATTATGTGTTTTCCGTTCCTTCTTTTTATTAGTCTCTCATCCAAGGGCTTCACTGGCACGAATTCTAATCTATCACCCACAACTCGTTCATAAGGGTGAGAGGGAATGGAGAGAGAGAGAGAGAGAGAGAGAGAGAGAGAGAGAGAGAGAGAGAGAAGGATATCCTTTCATTGTCATCTCATGGTTCAAAATTCCACATCACTCATAAGCTGGTTAATATGAGGGTTTACTAAAATGTTTTATTTAAATTACCACACTATAATAGTTTTTGGAAGAAATATAGTTTTCTTAAAGATAATGCTGCTTGCTTTTATTCTTTTAGACATTCTGCAATATGTGTTCTTATGTGTTCTGTTTAACCTCAGATCCTTCCACACAAAGAAAACATTCTGAAGAACCAATCAGGATTTCTGTAGGTCAGCTGCAAGTACCATCCCCATCTTAATCTCAAGCAGGAAAGAAATGAAGCATATTATCAATGCCTATGAACACAGCAATGACACAGCAAGAAATTACTCTGATTGTCCTGATGTGCTATTGCCAGATGAGATATTTTTCACAATCTCCATCATTGGAGTTTTGGAGAACTTGATTGTCCCCCTGGCTGTGATCAAAAATAAAAATCTCCAGTCCCCCATGTACTTTTTCATCTGCAGTTTGGCCATTTCTGACATGTTGGGCAGTCTGTATAAGATCTTGGAAAACATCCTGATCATCTTCAGAAACATGGGTTATCTCAAGCCCCGTGGCAGTTTTGAAAGCACGGCAGATGACATCATGGACTGCATGTTTGTCCTCTCTTTGCTGAGCTCTATCTTCAGCCGGTCTGTGATTGCCGCTGACCGCTACATCACCATCTTCCATGCCCTGCAGTACCACAGCATTGTGACCATGCGCCGCACAGCCATCACCCTAACAGTTATCTGGATGTTCTCTACAGTGAGCGGCATTGCCATGGTGATATTTTCCCACCACATCCTCACAGTGCTCACCTTCACATCACTGTTCCCTTTGATGCTGGTTTTCATCCTGTGTCTCTACATTCATATGTTCTTACTTGCACGCTCCCATGCTAGGAAGATCTCTACCCTTCCTAGAACCAACATGAAGGGTGCCATGACACTAACCATCCTTCTTGGAGTCTTTATCTTCTGTTGGACCCCCTTTGTGCTCCATGTTCTCCTAATGACCTTCTGCCCAAATAACCCTTACTGTGTTTGCTACATGTCTCTCTTCCAGGTCAATGGCATGTTGATGATGTGCAATGCAGTCATTGACCCCTTTATATATGCCTTTCGGAGCCCAGAGCTCAGAGATGCATTCAAAAAGATGTTCTTCTGCAACAAGTATTAGAAGAATTTTTGTTCCCTGTTTTGAGTGTTGTAAAGGGACCAAATAACACAACAGTCTGACACATACGGATGCTTCTTCTGACCAGCCTTTCCTTCTCTAACAGATGGGGATGATCCCACTGACTAGTGTTTACCATAACTGCCTTTTTTTATTAACAGTCTTACTGTATCTGCAAACTTTATATTATATCTAGAGAGATGAAATTATGTGCTAAAAGGCACAGTTTATGCATACAAATGTGAGGACCTTAGGTTAAGCAAATAATTTGTTCTTCTGTGGATACTTGGCAAAGCTGTTATGGGGGGCCTTTCCAAGCAGGAAGCCATGGTAACCAATTCTCTAGAGTTGAGGGTACTTTTAAAACATCTAACTAACTATATGTGTTAGTCAGAGTTCTATGTATGTGTCAAATAATGCAATCAATCAACTTTGAAAGAAGACATGTTTATTTTGGTGCATAGGTTGTTGAGGTTTTGGTCCATGGTACCTAGCTGTTGCTTTGGGCCTATGGTGAAACAGTAAGTACATCATGATGAGACCATGTAGTAAAATGACTCTTTGTAGCCAGAAACTCATGGTTAAAAAAAAAGAAGAAGAAAAGACAAAAAAAGAAAAAGAAAAGACAAGTGTCCTACAGTCTTCTTTAATGGTAAAAACCTCAATGGAGTAAGATTTCCCACTAGACCCCATTCTGATATCAGCAAACTAAAGACCAAGTTTTTAAGATGCAGGGATCACTTACCCAAACCACTCAGAGTAGAAACTATAGTGTACTTGTAAAACAAAGATGCTAATTAATTGCCACAGCTAAATAGCCCATCTCTCCTGTAGCCAGCTTTGAGTGCCCAAGAAGAAATGAATCTTCACTATGAGTTTTCTTTGCTTAGTCTTAAAAATATCTTCCTGCTACAGTTTTCTCAAGGTTTAGAAGCCCAAAAAATAAATAAATAAAATATGAAATCCAATTTCAACCTGATTGGGTCCTATTCAGGAATTTATAGTGCCTACTGTATTAGAAGAAGGCACAGCCAATCTACTGTATTAGACAGCCAAATTTGGTTCCTCTGTCCAAATGCATAAGTAATGCCCCCAAAATGTATTTCATAGCAAAAGAAGAGAAAGGGAGAAGAGTATATAGAGGTAAAAAGGGAGGAAAGGAGAGAGAGGGGGGAATAGAGAGGAGAGGGGAAAGGAGGGTGGGGGAAGAGAGGAGAGGAGAGAGAAAATCAGAGTCAGAAATGTTTTGAAGTATGAAAAAATCTAGACCAAAGTATTTTTTTAAAAATGCTGTTTCTAGAGACCCGAGCCAAGAATATGAGGAAAATTTTCTTCTTCAAAAAACAAGTCCAAAAGGTAGGTACATTAAAAAATCACTGAAAATTGTGTTCCATGTATAGTAATAGAAAGATGTCCAATATTGAAAAGTAGCATTCTAAATAGTGGTGAAAGAAACAAACTTTCAAGCTTACCTATTAACATCATAGTTAAGGAAGAGGCTTCAGAGTAGGCTGCAGTGGCAAGTCCTTGCCAAACTGGAGAAAGGTATCTGTGATTAAAGGAGCCAAGCAAGCACTATGGCTTCTCTAGTCTCCCAGGATTCAGAGCATCTTCTGGGAGAGGCAACATCTTGCCTTCTGTCTCCAGATGTGGGATACAAATAAAATGATTTATTAGGGACTTGGGGGTGTACTAGAAGTCAGCAAAATAAGAGAAACTCATATTCAGGAGATGGAAAAAAACTTACATGCCTAAGTAGAAAAATATGGGATTGATTTCCACAATGGCTGACCTACTTAACAATCCCACTAGCACTGAGAATGTCTGTTTTTTGCTGATATATGTTAACTCATTGTATAAATGCTTAATTTGTTGTTTTGTTATTGTGTGCTATTTAGGTTTACCCAAATTGTTGATTATGCTAGTGATGCTTCTATGAACATTCCTGTGTGTGAACGTGCAAAAGAATTTCTCCAGAATATTTGCATACAATAGACACACTTCAATTTAACTAGAGAATTGAAAACTGTTTTTTCAAAATGGTCAGGCCAATTATCATTCTCACCCCTAGGGAGCCAAGATTCCAGTGTGCCTATGTCTTCACCAATTCATTATGCCCTCAAAGTCTTGGTGATCAACAAATATCTGATGCCCATCTTCAACTATTCATGAAACTGAATAAAGTGTCATAGTGTGCACTATTGGTGTTTCATTAAAATCTTGTTCATGAGCTTCATTGGTCTGTCTTGGAGACTCCAGGGTGAACACTGATAGGTATTTGCAAGTAGGGCTCTTATTATTTTTGTCCTTTGCCCTGGTTTGAGTCAGGGCAATATAGTGATGAAAAGAAACAAAGATTGAGTAATTCTTCATGCTTTTCATAATTTTAAGTAGAAATACATTTAATCTTTCTCCAATATGGGGCTCATCTTTTCAAAAGTTATGTTTCAAACTGAAGATATTATTTCCCTACATAGTTTCCTAACAGTGCCTTTATTGTAAGTGCACATCAATTTGAATACATTTTCAGCAAGAGCTGATCATTTGTGACATTATTACATTAATAGTGGTTTTTTAAAAAATTGATCAAAAGCAAACCATAAGTAGTGTGATATTACAGCAATTATGAATAAAGCTAACATGTGTCATTTGACAAGACATATTCTAATCCATACTTTGATATGTTCAAAAGATTTTATACTAATATGACTTAGGAAATATTTTAAATGGAAGATAATGAGTTGTATGAAAGAGAAAACAGTAGAAAACTAATAATTATAGAAAAAGAGGACACGCATTAGAAGGTGAGTGTGAAGAACAAGGGAGTAGCTGTGGGGGAAGTGTGCAAGGGGCGAAATTGTACTCATGTATGAAATTCTCAGAAAAAATAAAATTTTAGATTAAAACATGAATAAAATTCAAGAGCTACTCTTTCCACAAAGCGTTTTTCAACATGTACATTATAAAGAAAAAGAAGCTATTTGTTATGTTAATATGGCTAACTTCAAAACTGAGATGATGAAAGGGTTTTCATCTATTTGGCAATGACCCATATCCGTGAGAGACTTTTACTCTGAAGGAGCCAACCACTGCATATCTGACTTCTGGCCATTAAAGAGCAGCAAACAACTATTTTGCCAACGTATGAGGGGAAAAATCAGCAAAATTTCATTTACTAATATAAATATGTTTGTATGATAACTAAAACATTCATAGTTTGCTGGGCATAACTTCTAAAGCCTAAAACCCCTACACACGTTTTTTTGTTCTGAATGTAACTATTCAAATTTCTGTATCAGTTTGGCAGATAACTTCTAACAGCCACAAAAGAGTTCCAGTAGGGACTTCACCTGCGCAGGTCTCCTCGGGCGCTTAGATCTCTGGCATCCGACTGCCAGCAAGGATTATGTGACACAATATTGATGTGAAAGTTAAAGAGCTTTAATGTTGGGAGGTTCTAGAAGGGTAGGCGGATCCAGAGCAGCATGGCAGCTAACATCGACGACGGGAGTGAACTGCGTATCGCTTTAAGTTAGGGGCGACCGCTTAACAGGAAGGCAGAAGCCCAGTGAGGCGGTCAAAGCCATGTCTCTAAATTCTAGAATCTAAGAAGTTCTTATCTCTGGCCTCAGGCTGGAGTCCTTTAGGTGTAGTGTGAGATTTGAAACTATGTCAAGGGAGACAGGAGAAAGTTGAACTTGTATTTGAGAGTGGACATTCACAGAACATTCAGTTCTCCCTGGCACTTTGAAGTACATCTTTATCCACACTCTCTAAAAGCTCAGATTCAGTTTTAACCACGTTCCTCAAAAGTCTGTTGAAACAAGGAAAATTGAGTGCAGACAACCTTTTTAAAAATCAAAAGCACCCTCAGGAATAGTATTGCTTTTGTTTTGTTTTCTTTTAGCTATTGGGAAACTTACCTAATTTAGTTCTGTTTTAATTTTATAAAATTGATTATGAATTACTTGAAAATAAAAAAAAAAAACCCACACCAAAATTAACAAAACCCAAAGTTTATACATCTCAGGGAATTTCTATACATTTAGAATAAACACTTGAAATAGAAACTTTGTAGTTTCACACTGGAGTCCACACTTTATATAAATATAAATATATATATATATATATATATATATATATATATATATATATATATATTCAGAAATAAAAATGTATGACCGAGTTATAACTAGAAAACCAGTTTATATACTTTATCAGGAAATGGGCATGAACTATGAAAAAGGATAATTTAGTTATTTAAGAGAGCTTTATTTTGGCAGCAACTGTACCACATCTTGAAGTAATGCATCCTAAACACTTGTATAGAGCCTGTTAAGGGTCTTCATTTTATCTGCCCCTAATTTATCCTTCAATTCTAGTCAATTTAGCAGTGTGGGATTTCTTAAGCAGAGATAAAGGTTTAAGTTGTAGCTTTTCCCAAATGCTGCTGTCTTCTGCCTCTTTGGTGATAACTAACCCTGAGAGAGTTAGGAAACCATGAAAAAAAAATTATCCCCATGACTAAGATGACTAAATAACTTGATTATGTCTAGCAGAAAAAGCAAGAGCTTACAGATGATAACAAGACTTGGGAAAAAAACAGTGATAAGGGTTAATGTGGTGATTAAGTAGTTAGCGTCCAGCAATGGTTCTTAACCTGTGGATTGCAACCACTTCAGGGGTCACATATCAGATATCCTATGTATCAGTTATATAAATTGTGATTTATAACAGTAACAAAATTACAGTTATAAAGTAGCAACAAAGTAGTTTTATGGTTGGGAGTCACTGCAACATGAGGAACTGTATGAAAGGGGCCCAACATTAGAAAGGTTGAGAACCACACTCATGTAGAAAAAAACAGACAAAATAAAAGTCGAAGTTCCCATACATTCACAATATGGCCCTGCCCACTTGGAACCTGACCCCTATGACTTGTGACATCACTTACAAACATCTACAACCTAACTCCTAGTGGCCCATGGATCCTTATCCCAGTGGCCAATCCCAAAGAAGACAAATAGGGCTATGTATTTTGCTATGTAACTTAAGGTGTTATGATGCTCACTTACTCATCTAGATACAACTACACACAGTTGACACATAAGACCTAGTAACTTCCTTTAGCTGTATGAAAGGTCCCCATTCTACTCTTCTCCCTCAGAATTTACCCACCCTTGCCACAGAGTATATTCTTCATTAAGTCCCACCTCCAGAATATTTCCTTTATGAAAACATATTTTCTTTTATTTATTT
Organism: Arvicanthis niloticus; assembly: GCF_011762505.2. Lineage (NCBI taxonomy): Eukaryota > Metazoa > Chordata > Mammalia > Rodentia > Muridae > Arvicanthis > Arvicanthis niloticus. The sequence continues at coordinate 20,742,316 of NC_047671.1, forward strand.
GTTTGTTTGTTTGTTTGTTTATTATTGGATATTATATTTACATTTCAAATTTTATCACTTTACCCCATTCCCCCCACCACCCAGGAACCTCCTATCCCATCCCCCCCTCCTCCTGCTTCTATAAGGATGTGCCCCCACCTACCCCCCCCACTCCCACCTCCCCACCCTCAGATTCCCCCCCCCACTCAGTGTTCAGCCTTCATGGGACCAAGGATCTCCTCTCCCACCTATGCCCAACAAGGCCATCCTCCCCTACATGTACAGATGGGGTTATGGGTCCCTCCCTATGTGCTTCCAGGCTGATGGTTTAGACCCTGGGGAGCTCTGGTTGGTTGGTATTGTTGCTCTCCTCATGGGGCCACAAACCCTTTCAGCTCCTTCAGTCTTCTCTCTAACTTTTCCATTGGGAAACCCTTAATCAGATTAATGGTTAGCTGTGAGCATCTGCCTCTGAATGTGCCAGACTCTGGCAGACCTCTAAGGAGACAGCTATATCAGACTCTTGTCAGCATGCACTTCCTGCCATCCACATCAGTGTCTACTTTTGGTGACTGTACATGGGATGGATACCCAGGTGGGAAAACATTTTTCTAGATGTTCTAGTCTGGTAATACTTTTACCACCAGGCATTTAGCTAGTCAGCATTGCTGCCATGGTGACATTTTGATAGTTCCTGTGGAGACTGTTCACCTTGCCTCCATTGGCTGTGCTCTTCTTTCTTCTGATGCTTGTGGTAGTTCAATGATTGGCCTAAAAACAGCTGAAGCTCTCTGGCTGGAACTGCTCTCCAAAGAGAGCTGAAGGCCCCCTGCCTTGTGATGCCAGACTATGCCATCCTTCAGAATGAAAGCTAAGGGATGCCTTTCTGCCTACTGTGGAACCCCCTTGCTTTCTGTTTGCAACTGAAGGGCTATCATTGGTAGAACCCAATGGCATTATAAAAAGAATGGTCCCCAATAGTCCCTCGAGGTAAACTCCACTTTACCCTCTTTCTGACAGGACTCTAACTTTTAATAGATAATATGGTCAGCAATTGTAGCTTATCTAGGGTAGAATCCACACACATTCTCCATGGTCCTTCTTCAATCTCTTATTAGATCTTTTCTTTTTCTTGGCATTTGCTCATACTCTCCAGAGTAGGAGGGAACAGAGCCTGTGGCTAATGGCGTTTGTACCCACTGTCTCCTCTCTCAGACTGATCCAAGAAATCTACCGATAGCCAGGCTTTCACTTTCTTCAGAGCAATGGATTCTCCATTTCCCTCATGACTGATTCCTTGCCAGTTTCAATTCTCAAGATTTTCTATTTTAGGAGTGTCTGGCCTGACCAACCAAGTGGATTTGATACTCATGTGAAACTAGTTTTCACCTCCATGAGCTTGGAGAATAATTACTTTCAGGGTGGTCACAATTTATAGCAGACCTCAGATGAGTCAATACATGGAGCCCGGGACTCATGGTTGATAACAGGAGAGGTCTTTTGACTTCAAAGGAGGCCATCTGGGTAAATATTGCTCTTCCAGAACCACAAAATAGGTTTTATGTCCCTGTTTCCTCTAACTGACCTGAGAGATGTATTTACAAAAATTGGTCTTTTTGATCCATAAACTCTCAAAAAGAAAACAGAAAAAAAATTTTTTTACAATAAATCTTGGCCCTGATGCACGCTAGCGTGTCAGCAATGCTTGCACCATGTGGCTCCCTGATCTTTAACTGCATCCCCTAAGTATCATTTCTTGTCATGTGGGGACAGACTCTGAGATCTCTTGTATCCAAATCTTCACAGCCTTGTCACGGAGCCTAAACTCTGAGAAAGATATGCTGTGTGCCATCTTGTGCTCTCCTACTCTAGCCTGCCCTTCTCATACTCAGGCACTGATGTGGTCTTTGATGATTCTCCTTTTGTGCATACTCAAGTCCATTCTCAACCACCAGTTTCTCGGCCACTAGCCATCCCTCACCTGGCAACTCTGATCCCACCCACCTCTGTATCCTTCCCTTCCTCCAATCCTTCCTTTCCGCCTGCGGAGTTCTCTCAGATCACTGCTTCACCCCACGTTCTCCCTCACTCGCTTTGGAGCTTCATATCTGGAACTCAGGAATCAAAAGCCTCTCTCCTTCAGAGAGTACCCTTCTCTTTCACAGGGTAGCTATTGGGGACTTTATCAGGATATCTGTCCCCTTCCCTACGTCTGACCAGTCCCCAGTATAATTCAAGCTAGAGTCATTTACCCAGACTCTACCTATCTTCTTTAATGACTTCAGGAGGCTTTTGAGCCAACCTGGCAAGATGTCTTTAACATCCTAACCGCCTGCTACATGCCTGAGGAAGAGCTCCATGTCTAGATCTTAGTGTGTATCTAGGTTGATGAGGCTCAGGCTTGCTGCCTATTTACAGCCAGTTAGACAGCACTGCTGTACGTAAAATGGAGCCCTGCTGGTCATATCTGAACATGAACACAAATGTAGGAAATGTAGAAGGAAGACTCACAGAGACTGCATGACCACCTGTCTGTTAAAAAAAGAAAAACACAAAAGGGGCTCTTATGAAGTACATGAACCACAACAAGTTATGAAGGTTAACATAGGGAGCTTCTGATAACCCTCATATCTTTCCATGTAGACTACCTAAAACATGCCTAAGTATATTAACCTGAACCCCAAGAGGCAGCAAGGTCAAACCATTCTGGCTTGCCTTATTAGCCAAGTTTCTGTAAGTATTAGATGGAAACTTAAAACTTAACACGAACACAGCTCCTATCACTATCTAATAAGAAGATTTAAGTTCTTCAATAACCAGGTGGCAACCTCAATGGCCAGAGAAGAAGAATTGGAGGAGGGAGAAGATAAATTAAAAACACAATATATGACCACATCAATTGCCTGTGTTCTGCAGAAAACCTGAGGACCTGGTCTAGCAGCCATGTCATTTCTTCCACTAGAATTTACCCAGCTCCTGGTCAAAGAGCTCTTCCTATTATCACTGTTATCAGCCAGAATATTTTAACTGAGAGTAGCAAAGCCAGTGAGGTATACCCTTCCCTAGGAGCTGTGTCCAATCTACAAAGATGAGACCAACTGCAGTAGAAATATCCCTCTCTCCCAAATGAGGAAAGACGACCTCATCCTTAGGTCGAACCTGAAGAAGAACCAATGCCTTTAACATTGTTCCTGGACTCTGAGGAGTCCATTGAGGAAAGATATACAGCCTTGTTGAGTAGGTGTTAGTCGGTATTTCGTCAACATGACACAGGCTAGAGTTATTTGAAAAAAGGAAACCTTGATAGATAAAATGCCTTCATAAGATTGGCCTGTGAGCAAACCTGTGGGGCATTTTCTTGATTAATGATTGATGTGGAAAGGCTTAGCATAGCTGAGGTAGTGCCACACCTGGGCTTGTGGTCCTGGAGTCTATACGAAAGCAAGCTGAGAAAGCCATAGAAAGCAAGATCAGAAACTACACTCTTCTACCGCCTCTGCTTCAGTTCTTGCCTTGAGGCTTCTGACCCACGAGGGCTCCTACCCTGACTTCCCTCAGTGATAAATTATAACCTCAAATTATAAGATGAAATAGACCCTTTCATCTCCAAGTTGCTTTGGGCTGTGGTCTTTATCACCACAATAGAAGCCCTAACTAAGCCAAGGACTGGTGGAGGCCTGAGGCTTCCACATTTATATCTGTATGGATAAGTTAATCCTAGATATGGCAGAGATCAATAATCCTAGATGTGGCAAAAACCAGAATTGTATTCCTTATTGACACAAGATTTACTTTTTCTGTCCTCCAGAAAAACTGCCCTCCAGTTTCTAATCTATCATACTCTGGTACTGACAGCCATCTCTCACCAGGATGCTTTCACTCCATTAACCAGTATGATAATAATCAATAGAACTACTATCTCATCTGTCTTAGTTAGGGTTTCCATTGCTGTGAAGAGACATCATGACCAAGGTAACTCTTATAAAGGACAACATTTAATGGGGGCTAGCTTACAGGTTTAGAGGTTCAGTCCATTATTATCAACGAGGGAGTATGACAGCTCCCAGGAGGAGCTGAGAGTTCTACATCTTCATCCAGAGAAAACCAGGAACAGACTGTCTTGAGCATGGCTAGGAGGAGAGTCCCAAAGCTCACCCCCACAGAGACACACTTCCTCCAATAAGGTCACACCTACTCCAACAAAGCCACACCTCCTTATAGTGCCACTCCCTGGGCCAAGCATATTCATACCATCATACCATGTGAAAATATCAACACAAATTTGCCTTCTCACATCTCCTCACTCATCCATTTAATGCAATCTTGCAAACATCAGCCTCTGCACTAAGGTTCCCATTTGTATTAAGGTCCAATCCCACAGATTTTTGGTCATCCTTTCATCATGCAACCAAGCAGTTAAGGCATGTGGTGATGGCTAGGTTGAAAACTAATTTTTAAGTCAGTATTTTTAAGAGGATATTGAAACATGAATGAAGTAGCTAGAAGCCAAGAGTATTTCAAGGAGGGATTAAGAATTAGAGGATTAAGGATTTGGTGTTAGACTAAAAAAAGTATACTAGGTAGGACAAAAACAATCTCTTTCATACACAAAAGCAACTTAATTCCAAGGTAACACAGAGGTTTCAGAGGCACATGCTTGCAATATAGCTGACAATATACTAAGTAAAACCTCTCCATTTAATCAAGAAAGCCACATACTTGTCCCAACTTATCTCCTAGATGAGGTTATCCCTTTTCCCCCAAGAGCCATCAAATTATCTCTTTCTGCTATGACCAACAGTGGATTTTTAATAGACACCTCACCCCCAGAAGTCCTGTCTATATACTGTGAAAATAAGTCTTGATGCCCCAAACTGGAAAATCTAAGAGAAATGGATACATTTCTTGATACACAAAACCTATAAAAGTTAAATCAAGATCAGATAAGTGATTTAAAAAGATCCATAACTGTTAGTGAAATCAAAGCAATAATTAAAAGTCTCCCAAACAAGACAGTCCATGGCCAAATAGAGTCATCATAGAATTCTACCTGATCTTCACAGAAGAACTAATGTCAATAATTCTAAAATTATTCTGCAAAAGAGAAAATATTGCCTAATTCTTTGTTCTTGACCATAAATATTCTAACACCTAAACCACACAAAGATCCAACAAAGAAAGACCAATATCTACCTTATGAACATAGATGTACAAATTCTTTATATAATACTTGGAACCCAAATCAAAGACTGCATCAAAAAGATCATCTACCTGCATCAACTAGGCTTCATTCCAGAAATGTAACAATAGTTCAACCTATATAAATTGATAAATGTAATCCACCATATATAAACACAAGAAGTTATAATTTCTTAAATGGTACAAAATTTGCTTTGATTTCAAATTTAAGGTTTTCATTGGTATGAGCTTCTTATTGATACAAAAGTGAGATTAATATTGTTACTCTCATAGGCATTGTGACTATATAACACATTTAGGAATACAAGGCTTAGACCCAGTCCTTCTTTAACTTTTCTAACTGATTTGAGTTGGTTAGCCTGTGAGTTAAGGGCCTATAGCAAATTCATGGCTCTGAGTTTATTGTTAGAGTGTTTTCTATATTTTACTTAGAAATAGCTGAGAGGAGTTAACAGACAACAGTCCAGATTGCTTTACATGGATAGTTGGTTTTCAAAACATCAGAAGTCCACAGAATTGACGTTACAAACATTTCTGTATTAACGTCCATTTTGATTAGAGACCTGTCTGCTCCTGACAACTTCCTGTCTTGGATTCTAAGAAGAAATTGAGCATCTTTGGAATTATTCCAGAGTTGGTGAGACAGCCACTAGGCAAGAATTGCCTCTTTTCATCTACAGACAAATTACTGCCCAGAAAAGGACACACTTGCAGAATAGTTGACCGATTATATCTGCCAAGACAGAGTAATCAGCCCTCAGTAATTCTGCATTACTAGGTCTGTCAGATGATCCTGGGCCAGAAGGCTGAAGATCGAATGCTCCAACGTTTTGTAGTATAGGGACTGCCCAGGTGTTCAGTGGTCTCTATAAATTGGCTAAGTTTTAGAAGCTATGCTTTGTGCTTCCCATAATTTCAGTTAACTCAGTCATTCTGGATTTCTGATGGGGTTGAAGACTTATAGTCTCATAGCCAATACGACTATTTACTTTGAGAGAAAAGATTTCAGAGGACGGTTTTCAGCTGACATTCATTCTAAAGCCAAGAAAAAAAGCCAGGTTCAGAACTAAGTCTTTTAGTTAGGAGAGATGACAGAGGTTCTGGTTAGTCAACAAAATGATGGACTGGGTATTGGGTCTATCTTGTACCTTACTGACACAAATTGATATAGTTATGCTCTAATTATATTTTGAGAGAAAAGTTTTATTTTAACAGGAAGGGTGATATGTAGGAGGAACTAAGGTGGGAGGAATAAGGAGAGGGAGAGGAGGAGGAGAAGGAGAAGAGGAGCTAGGTGATGGGGGGAGAGGGAAACATGGAGACGAATGTTCACATGTCTCCACCAGTCAAAGATAGTTTATATATCTAGGTTGGGTATTGGGTTACACTTCTGATTGTATGGGCATCTTGTTATTGAGCATTACCAAACTTATAAAGCCTTTGATTAACATTAAAAAATTGTATAAAAGCAAAAAGGAGAAGGAGGGATGGAATAGGGGTTTTCTAGGGAGGGGAAATGGGGAAAGGGGATGGCATCTGAAATGTAAATTAAATATCCAATAAAATTTTTTTAATTAAAAAAAGAAAAAAAGCATGGAGTTGGTTGAGGGGAAAACTGTGATTAGAATATACTGTAAAATAATTTTCAGTTTGAAAAATAGAAAGGGAACAATATATTTCTCTACCATTGTAATTACCATCGACATTTTACAGTCTAGAAAAACCTCAGAAGTCATAGCTAATGGAAACTTGTAATGGTTCTGATGTAAAGTGTGATCTCATGCTGCTTGTTAGAAGTAATTTCTGTAATATATGCTGGGGAAAAACTAGATCGGGCTTCTATACAGATCTGCAAATCAACACTTCTTATGTTTACTTGAAGGTATCACAGTAAAATAATTTGTTAATTAGGACCATCTGTCAAACAATGTGCTAAGTACTCCTATTATTTTATTGAGATCAGGCACATTAGACGTATTTACCTATTTACAGGCAAAGCATTGAGGAGAAGTTCAGTTATACACCAAAGCACAGACTGGTCATGAATGCAGGTCTGTCATTCTGTGAAAAGATATCCACCAAAATCTTGAATCTCCCTGAAAACAGTAAAAACCTCATAAGTATTCAATAGTATAATTTTATCCAATGTTAGAGTACATGGTATACTTTAAACATATCTTCAAAATACCCTTTTACACATTTACAGTAAGTTTAAAAAGACCAAAGCCAAAAAAATAAAACTGTTAGTTAAATTATTAAATTACATTAAGAAGCCATAACCCAGAAGCTCTTTAACAACAAAGAGTAGTACCATTGCCTGTCAGTCTCAATTCTGGAAATCCACAGCACCTCTTCAAGGAACAGATTGTGTAAGCTGCTATATTCCTCTTCACAATGCCTTGCCACACTGTAACTAATAGATTCCTTGAGAAACCCTACCATATGGCTGATCCACCAAAACCACTTGCCTTGAAACTACACCTTGTAAAGAATCTGCTAGCCTGTTAATAGATTAACAATATATCCCTAAAACTCCTGACAACCATTTGATGCATATACATAAATGCTTGCAAGCAATGCCTAGAGTCCATACTCACTAAAGGTGGGAAAGAACTAAATCTTAGAAGATTCTGGTAATGAAACCAACATTCTTAATTGTGAAATAGAGGAACATTGGCCTTATTTTATAACTGTAGCATTTTCATGTTCATCTTTTAGGAGACATTCAGGAAAGTGTGAATGGACCTACAGACTATTCTAAGAGATCCTGTGGCTGCCACTTCAGATGAGTTTAGGTGATACATTCTTTATAGAAACAGTAACAATTGTATCTTCTATATTTTATTCTCAGTCTTCTACTGAGGACTTTTTTGTTTCAATTTTGCTACAACAGATGGTCCAGAAATCACAACTTTGGGACTGGAGAAATAGTTCGACATTAAGAGCACTGGATGCCCTTCCAGAAGACCAGGGTTTGATTCCCAGCTCTCAGAAAGCTTGTGTGTGTGTGTGTGTGTGTGTGTGTGTGTGTGTGTGTGTGTGTGTGTGTGTGTGGAGAGAGAGAGAGAGAGAGAGAGAGAGAGAGAGAGAGAGAGAGAGAGCTCACCCAAGCGTAGGAGCTCAAAGTTCTTTTCTACTTCAACAAGAATCCTTCTCTTTAATCTGCCTTACTCATTTAATTGCACATACATCATATAATAAAGACTGCCTACAATATTTAACATTTTAAGAAGAGTGCAATTTAAATAACTATGGGTGATGCATTTTTTTAATTTTCTTTTTTATTTCTTTTTCTTTTTTTCTTTTTTTTATTATTATCAAATTATAATTTTTACTTTTTAACACAGGAGTTATAAACACAAAAATGCAGGATGTGGGGAAGGGAATGACACAGGAGCATAGGTGTTCAGGGGGAGTACAGATATCTTTCAGAACAGGGTATCAGCTGGGTGAAGGTTCAGGGGTCAGGTCACTATGACTCTGCCTATGATTCACTTGTCCTTATCTAATTTGGTACTATCTGCCAAGACTGCCTATTTACAAGGTCTATGACTACTCAGGCTGGTAAATTTCCACAAAAGCTGCCTGTTTACAATAGTTTATAGACATCTGTTTCAGTGTTTTTCCAACACCCAAGACTTTGTGTTAGCAGGCATGTATGTCAGGCCTATTGCTGATTTTAGGCTTATGGCTGATTTTAGGCCTTCAGTATATAAGCAGGGGTGCTCCTGACATCTCCTCCCTTCTCCAAGTATAGAAGGGCTGTGGCGATTCTAATCTTGCCTAGGCGGGGATAGGGGCCTGACCTCCAGTAATTAAAGGGGACCTTGTAATGGTTCCAGTCCTCCTGTTGTTGTCCAGTGAGGCATGAGGGCCATACCCATCCCGATGTCTTTTTCCTGGAGAGGGGATACTTTTGACATCAACCCCTATGCAGTCAGGCTTGTCCCTCAGGGAACCCAGAAGCATATTTTTAACTTTTATTTATATTCCCTTGCAGTGCTTAGCCTCACAACCTAAGCAAGAATTCAGATAGCCAGACAGAGGGGGTTCTGGGTGGCCCCTCTCTGCTTGGTCTAGGGGAGGAAGTCCCCTCTTTTAGGTTGGGTGGAGATGGGACTTGGGAGCACCCTGGATAGAGTAACATCCTCATCTAGAGTCTCGTGGTCCTCCATAGCTAACTTATGATAATGTATCTGAATAGATTTTGCTATCAGATTATCTATCTGTTGTTTCACAAAGTTAGTCAGCCTATTTAAAACTCAGGGACCAAAGGAAATAAGCAAAAATGACACAATTTATGGTCCCAAGATAGAAGGAAGTAGGGTTAACAATCATTGAAGACCAATTCTTGTACAAGCTCTCATTTTTCTCTTTCTCTCTCTGTCTTTTCTCAAGACCTTCTCTGGCCTTTTTCATGCTCTCTTTAATCATCCCTGTTTTGTCTATGTAAAAGCAGCATTCTTTTTTAAGGGCTGTACACAGTCTAGAGCTGTACACAGTCTTTTCTATTGTAAAAGAGAAAATCAAGTTCAATAAAGTCCTTTACAATTTGGGGGGATCGCATCAGACAACGAAACGAGGGATTTCTTCAGATTAGTGATGTCAGTCTATAGCTGTTTGATATCCTTGTCAAAGGCCCATTGGATGTCTGAGTAGTATAAGTCCGGAGGCCAGCATCAGGATTAGAACTCCTAACAGCAGACATCATGGGTGATTAATTTTTACCTGGAAAGGAAAAAAGAAGGGAATTCTCAGGGAAATTTATCTTTCCTAGATGTCAATTGTTATTCATCTTATTTATAATTGGGCCTGGTTTTGTGGGGGTATCTATCTAATTCATTAATCTTTTTGGTGGCCATTTAGCTGTGCCTTCTGTGGTATCAAACAGGCATATCAATCGTTGAAAAAGACATAGGCTAACGGGCTGGATAGGCAAACAGGAAGACAAGGGAAAGCCCACACTCACATGGAAATTGAACAATACTCTACTCAATGATAATGTGGTCAGGGAAGAAATAAGGAAAGAAAGACTTTTTAGAATTTAATGAAAATGAACACACGTCATACCAAAACCTGTGGGACACAATGAAAGTGGTGCTAAGAGGAAAACTCATAGCTCTAAGTGCTTACAAAAAGAAACTGGAGAGGGCATACACTAGCAGTTTGACAACACACCTGAAAGCTCTATAACAAAAGAAGCAAATACACCCAAGAGGAGTAGACAGGAGGAAATAATCAAACTCAGGGCTGAAATCAACCAAATAGAAACAAAAAGAACTATACTAAGAATCAATAAAACCAGGAGCTGGTTCTTTGAGAAAATCAACAAGATAGATAAACCCTTAGCCAGACTAATCAGAGGGCAGAGCGACAGTATTCAAATTAATAAAATCAGAACTGAAAAGGGGGACATAACAACAGAAACTGAGGAATTTAAAAAAATCATCAGATCCTACTACAAAAGCCTATACTCAACAAAATTGGAAAATCTTGATGAAATGGACAACTTTCTAGACAAATACAAGTTCCCAATGTTAAATCAGGAGCAGATAAACCATCTAAATAGTCCCATAACCATGAAAGAAATAGAAGCAGTCATTAAAAGTCTACCCACCAAAAAAAAGTCCGGGACCAGATGGTTTCAGTGCAGAATTCTATCAGACCTCTAAGGAAGACCTAACACCAATTCTTTTCAAACTATTCCACAAAGTAGAAATAGAAGGAACACTACCCAATTCATTCTATGAAGCCACAATCATGCTCATACCTAAACCACACAAAGACCCAACAAAGAAAGAGAACTTCAGACCAATCTCCCTAATGAATATTGATGCAAAAATACTCAATAAAATTCTCGCAAACAGAATCCAAGAACACATCAAAACAATCATTCATCATGATCAAGTAGGCTTTATCCCAGGAATGCAGGGTTGGCTCAATATACGGAAGTCCATCAATGTAATTCACTATATAAACAAATTCTCAATTGAGGAATCTCAAATGGTTGAGAAGCACCTAAAGAAGTGTTCAACATCCCTAGTCATCAGGGAAATGCAAATGAAAACAACACTGAGATTCCACCTCAGTCAGAACGGCTAAGATTGAAAATACAGGTGACAGCAGATGCTGGCAAAGATGTGAAGAAAGAGGAACACTCCTCCATTGTTGGTGGGATTGTAAGCTGGACAACCACTATGGAAATCAGTCTGGCGGTACCTCAGAAAATTGAACATAGTATTCCTGAGGATTTTTTTATCTTAATCAATGTTTTCTATTTCATGTTTTGCAAAGTCTAATACTGAACTAATTTTATAAGTTACCTATGAATAATCTCTTCTCTCTCTCTCTCTCTCTCTCTCTCTCTCTCTCTCTCTCTGTCTCTTTCTTTCTCTCTCTCTCTCTGTATCTCTCTCTTTCCCCTTTCCTTTCCTCTCTCCTGTACAGCTAGCTCACAGTTCACAGAGAACTGAACAATTTTTAATTCAGCAATAAGAAATTTTCTACCAATTTAGGTGGGACTTCTGAGAACTAAGAATCCTCTAAAGCAAAAACTGGCTTACTCAGCTAGAAGTTTGTAAACCACAATAACTAGTGAATTTCTTTGCCTTTTCACATTGAGTCCAAAAGTGATTAAGAGATTAAGGTGAAGGTTACCTCAAAACTCTATGGCTTCTTGCCAGGCTCCACCATTTCTTCTAACCCATATTTCCTCCGATGCTCACAAAAATCCCAGTTTATTCACCACCAGGGACTTTACAGCCACCACAAGTGACTCCCTGAGCCTCCTTCATATTCCTCAACCCGAAGTTCCTCAAGTGCTTTCCAGGGAACCATCACCTTCTCTTAGCCATCTTCTTCCTTTGGAGTGTACCATATTTCAGCCCACTCTCCACCAGTAACTCTCCAGGCATCCCACACTGTATGGATACCCACATTTACTAGCTGCATCCTCCTTCCTGGAATCCCTTCATTAAAGTACCCCAAGAACTCCACAGCTGCTTGCTAGGGACTGCCACCTCCTCTGACATGGCCCGAAGACCCAGGCCCCTCCCTCCCTTCTCAGTTCACCAAAGCCTCCTTGCTGCCTCACTGGGGCTATCCAGCTTCCCCATTTGGCCTTAAAACTAAGGCACACTGCCAGGAGAAAACTTTTCCAAGCTCCTTGAGCAAACAGCTGCATGCACCAGACAATAACTGACAAGCAAAGGATTTAGCCTTAAATACTAAATAAAGGAAATTGACACCCTCAGCCTGCTATGAATTAGTCTCCTACTGAACATTGTAAAAATTCCTGCTGAAAGAAAAAAAAAGTGACTTGGACCAAAAAGAACTAATCTCAGATGTGCACATTCTGTTGCAGAAATAAAAAAACAACACACACACACAAAACCAAAATAACAAGTATAATTCCAAAAAACACAGATCCCATAGTAATGGCCCCTCAGGAAATGATCTAAAAGAATGTCCAGGAAAAAAATAACTCAGAAGAATGATTTTAACTTTGGTCAAACATCTTGAAGAAGGCAAAAATGAATAAATTAAGGAAATCAATAAAAAAAAACAGTTTGAATTTCTAAAGAAATCCCAAACTGAAATGTTGCTATACATGAAAATCTCAATAAGCCAATTTAAAAACCTCAATACCTCAATGAAAAGGTTCACAAAAAATAGACCATGCTGAAAGCAGAGAGTTAGAAATAGAAGACACAAAAAGAAAAAAAGAGAGAATGAGAAACTTACAAAAAGAAAAATGGAACATCTGACAGGTTTAGGGCATAATAAGATCTAACTATAGTATTATGGGCACAAAAAAAAAAAAAAAAACTGCCTAGCAATGGCATAGAAAATATTACCAAGAAAATCATAGAAGAAAATCTTCAAAAGCTAAAGAAAGAAATCCCCATCTAGTTACAAAAACCTTTAGAACACCAAATGGACAATACCAAACAAATAGCCACAATATATATAATTAAAACATTAAAAATACAGAATAAAAAAGTATTAAAAGTTTCAAGAGAAAAAGATCATTACTTATAGAGACAGTTACTCTAGAACAATACCTGATTGTGTGACAGAACCCTTCCTTGAAAGCCAGGAAAGCATGCCCAGAAAGTACTCCAAGTTCTGGAAGAACTTAACCATCAACCTAGACTATTGTACCCAGCAAATTTATTTAAATTGGAGGAGAAATAGAAGCTTTCCATCATAAAAAATGATTCAGTGAATTCATTAGTACTAAGCCAACACTGCAAAGCATATTAGAAGGAATACTTCAACCTGAAGAGAATGATCAACACACCCAAGAGGTTACAAGGAAGAAACCAATAATGTCAGGATAGGTATACAATGGTGTTCGAGAAAACACCACAAACCAACAAAGTGATAAGAATTAATACAAGTCTTTCAATATTAATTCTAAATTTTAATGGCCTCAATTCTCCAATAAAGAGATAAAAACTAGCAGATAGGATCAGAAAACAGGATTTATATTTTTGCTGCTTCCCAGAAACATACTTCATCATTAATGATTGATACCGACCATCATGTGGCAAAGGGATTTTTAAAAAAGTATTTTAAGAAAACAGAACAAAGAAACAAGCAGGCATAGCTGTTATAGTATCTGACAAAATGAACTTAAAAACTAGTCATAAGAGATAAAGAAGAATATTTCATACTCATTTAAAAAAATCTATCAACAGGATATTTCACAGGGCACCATATTTTCACAAAAGAAATACTATTAGATCACTCCTGGCCCAGGGCACTGGTTTCTTCCATTCTGGGCCTGAGCACTGAGCAGATCCTGGGCAGCAGCTCTGCCCCCAATCTCTAAGAAGCCAGAGGAAGCAGGGCTCCCAGGTATTCTAACCTGGGCAGTATCTTAGGTAAGCAAACAGAAATGCTCTCCCCAAACAGGGAGTAACTGGGACCCACTAGGACCCAGGCAGTCACTCCTGGCCTAGAGCACTAAGCAGATTTTGGGCCCCAGCTCTTACCCCAGTAGTAACACCCACCCCACATGGTTCTTATAAAACCAAGACAATAGAAAAGCCAGGTTCCAGTCAGAGACAGGGCAGGTAGCACTAAGGAGATCCAGATGGCAAAAGGCAAGTGCAAGAATATAAGCATCAGCAACCCAGGTTACTTGGCATCATTAGAACCTAGTTCTCCCACACTAGAAAGTCCTGAATTCCCCATATCACCAGCAAAGCAAGATTCAGATTTAAAATCACTTCTAATGATGATGATAGAGGACTTTAAGAAGGACATAAATAACACTTTCAAAGAATTTGAGGAGAACATAGGTAGACAGGTAGAATCTCTTAAAGTGGAAACACAAAAATCCCTTAAAGAATTACAAGAAAACACAACCAAACAAGTGAAGGAATGAACAAAGCCATCCAGGACATAAAAATGGAAGTAGAAACAATAAAGAAATCACAAAGGGAGACTACCCTGGAGATAGAAAACCTAGTAAAGAAATCAGGAGTCACAGACACAAGCATCACCAACAGAATACAAGAGATAGAAGAGAGAATCTCAGGTGCAGAAGATAGCATAGAAAATATTGACACAACTGTCAAAGAAAGTGCAAAATGCAAAAAGTTCTTAACACAAAATATCCAGGAAATCCAGGACACAATAAGGAGACCAAACCTAAGGACAATAGGTATAGAAGAGAGTGAAGATTCTCAACTTAAAGGGCCAATAAATATCTTCAACAAAATTATAGAAGAAAACATCCCTAATCTAAAGAATGAGATGCCCATAAACATACAAGAAGCCTATAGAACGCCAAATAGACTATACCAGAAAAGAAATACCTCCCATCACATAATAATCAAAACACCAAGTGCACAAAACAAAGAAAGAATATTAAATGCAGTAAGAGAACAAGGCCAAGTAACATATAAAGGCAGACCTATCAGAATTACACCAGACTTCTCACCAGATACTATAAAAGCTAGAAGATGCTGGAGAGATGTCATACAGACCCTAAGAGAACACAAATGCCAGCCCAGGCTACTATACCCAGCAAAACTCTCAATTACCATAGATGGAGAAACCAAGATATTCCACGGCAAAACCAAATTTACACAATATTATTCTACAAACCCAGCATTACAAAGGATAATAGCAGGAAAGCTTCAATAAAAGGAGGGAAATTATACCATAGAAAGAGCAAGAAAGTAATCCTCTTCCAACAAATCTAAAAGAAGATAGCCACACAAAGATAATTTCACCTCTAATAACAAAAATAACAAGAAGCAATAATCACTGTTCCTTAACATCTCCTAACATCAATGGACTCAATCCCCCAATTAAAAGACATAGGCTAATGGACTGGATACATAAACAGGGCCTAGCATTTTGCTGCATACAGGAAACCCACCTCAGTGACAAAGACAGACTCTACCTTAGAGTAAAAGGCTGGAAAACAATTTTTCAAGCAAATGGCCCTAAGAAACAAGCTGGAGTAGCTATTCTAAAATCTCCAGCCTGAGAACACAAAGGGAGGGACTCATGGCTCCACCTGTATAGGTCATTGAGGGTAGCCTTGCCAGGCATCAATGGAAGTGGACAGCCTTGGTACCTGAAAATTTGGATTCCCTAGGGTTGGGGAATTTCAAGAGCAGGGAGGTGGGAATGAGAGGATGGTGGGAGCACACACTCTTAGTAATTGGAGGAGGGGAGATGGTATGAGCTTCTTATTGATATAAAAGTGAGATTAATATCGTTACTCTCATAGGCATTGTGCCTATATAACACATTTAGGAATACAAGGCTTAGACCCAGTCCTTTTTTAACTTTTTAAACTGATATGAGATGGTTAGCCTGTGAGTTAAGGGCCTATAGCAAATTCATAGCTCTGAGTTTATTATTAGGGTGTTTTCTGTATTTTATTTATCTGAGAGGAGTTAACAAACAATAGTCCAGATTGCCTTACATGGATAGTTGGTTTTCAAAACATCGGAAGTCCACAGAATTGACGTTACAAACATTTCTGTATTAATGTCCATTTTGATTAAAGACCTGTCTGCTCCTGACAGTTTCCTGTCTTGGATTCTAAGAAGAAATTGAGCATCTTTGGAGTTACTCCAATTGTGGTAAGTCAGCCACTAGGCAAGAATTGCCTCTTTTCATCTACAGACAAATTACTGTCCAGAAAAGAACACACTTGTGGAATAGTCAATTGATTATATCTGCCAAGACAGAGTAATCAGCCCTTAATAATTCTGCATCACTCAGTCTGTCAGATGATCCTGGGCCAGAGGGCTGAAGATCAAATGCTCCAACATTTTGTAATATAGGGACTGTCCAGGTGCTCAGCGGTCTCTATAAGTTGGCTAAGTTTTAGAAGCTATGCTTTGTGCTTCCCATAATTTCAGTTAACTCAGTCATTCTGGATTTCTGATGGGGTTGAAGACTTATAGTCTCATAGCCAATCCTGGCTATTTAGTTTGAGAGAAAAGGTTTGAGAGGATGGTTTTCACTTGACATTCATTCTAAAGCCAAGAAAAAAAAGCCAGGTTCAGAATTAAGTCTTTTAGTTAGGAGGGACGACAGAGGTTCTGTTTAGTCAAAAAAATGATGGACTGGGTATTAGGTCTATCTTGTATCTTACTGACAAAAATTGGTATAATTATGCTCTAATTGTATTCTAAGAGTAAAGTTTTTTTTTTAAACAAGAAGGGTGATTCGTAGGAAGAGCTAAGGTGGGAGGAGTAAGGAGAGGAAGATAAGGAGTAAGGAGAGGAGGAGGAGCTAGGTGCCGGGGGGGGGGGTGGGGGGGCGGGGGAGGGTACATGGAGGTGGATGTTTGTGTGTCCTCCACAGTCAAAGATAGTAGATATATCTAGGCTGGGTATTGGGTTACACTTCTGATTGGTATTGAGCATTACCAAACTTATAAAGCTTTTGATTAACAATAAAAAAATAGTATAAAAGCAAAAAGGAGAAGTGGGGATGAGATAGGGGTTTTCTAGGGAGGGGAAATGGGGAAAGGCTATGGCATCTGAAATGTAAATAAAATATTCAATAAAGCTTTTCACACAAAAAAAGAAATACTATTAGCTCTAAAATCACAGATTAATTATGACACAGTTGCAGTAAGTGACTTCAATACCCATTCTCACCAATTACAAGGACGTGCAGGAAAGTCAATATTAATAGAAACTACAAAAATTACACAAACTCATAAGAACTAAACAACACATTACTAAATGATAATTTTTATTAATAAAGAAATCAAGAAAATTTAAAAGTCTTAGAATTGAATTTTTAAAAATGTATGAGAAATAATGAAAGCAGTCCTTTTTTAAAAAAAAAAGTTTCTGTCAATAACTGCCCATATAAAAATTTTGAGAGATCTCAAATTAATAACAATGATGCACTTGAAAGGCTTAAAAACACAAGAATATGACATCCAAAAAGTAGATGGTGAGAATTAATCAAAATGAAGGCTGAAATTAATGGAATGCAAACAAAAAATTCAAAAAATACTGAAATAAAGACTGTCTTTGGAAAATATTGACAAAACTAATGAACCTGTAGTCAAATTGAGCAAAAGAGAAAGAAAGATGATACAAATTAAGAAAATTAGAGATAAATACAGGAACATTACAACAGTTACCCAGAAAATTCAGAGAATTGTAATCACATAATTTAAAATCTGTCTCATCAAACTGGAAAATCCAAAAGAAATGCATAAACTTATAGATATATATGTTTTTCCAGTTAACTCAAGTTGAAATAATTTAAATATACTCATAACATGCAAAGAAGTGGCATTAAATACTTCCCAACTAAGAAAAGCCAAGTACCAGATAGAGTCAGCACAGAATTTTTACCAGACTTTCCAAGAAGAAGAAACACCAAATTGCTCAAATTTTCTCATAAAAGAGGAAATGAAAAACACTTCCAAAATCTTTTTTTGCAAGCCATTATTACCTTGATGCTGAAAACAAAGACCCAAGAAAAATAGAAAAATCTAGCTCAAATTCTTTGCTGAACATGGATGTAAGAAATTCTCAATAAAATACTTACAAATCAAATCCAACAATGCATCTGAAAATATCATCCACTATAGTCAACTAGGCTTTATCTCAGAGAAGCAAATGTAATCTACATTATAAGCAGCCTGAAAAACATGATCATCTCATTAGAGACAGAAAAGGCTTTTGACAAAATTCAACACTCCTTTATGATTAAGTCCTGGAGAGATCCTGGCCTACAATGCTGGCAGAAGACTCTTGCTCTAACAAAGGCCATGCCAGTACTAGGAAGGTCATGTAAGGTATCACCTACTGCCCACTAACAATCCTTAGAGCCCACCCAATTATCCCAAACAGCATCCCTGCCCCTGAGCTTCATATCCTGGTGCACAACTCCATCAGAAGACTCCTGCACTGCCGGAGGACAAGCCAATACTAGGAACCCCAGAGATGAAGCTAGTACCCAAAACCACAGAGGCCATCCAGGTGAACAAAACCCCTATGGAGATACCCTATTGGAACTGAAGACTCTCTGGTCATCAGAACCACAGGACCCTCAGGCAAGAAGACCCAGAGGAAAGATAAACCAAAGGGAAAACATCAATCCAACACAGATAAAATAAGAAGCCAGCCCCTTAACCTATAAAACCTCCAAACACAGATGATCAAAGGACAGCATAAGAACAAAATCAACAATAGTCAGGGCAATATGGCACCAACAAAGCCCAGCTATCCTACTACAGAAAGAATTATAAGAAAGAATTATATATTCTAACACAGTTGAAGCACAAGAAAATTAGCTTAAGTCCAATCTTATGAAGACAATAGAGTCTCTTAAAGAGAAAATTAATAAATCCCTTTAAGAAATCCAGGGAAACACAAATAAACAAGTAAAGGAAGTGAATAAAACCTTCAGGTTCAAGACCTGAAAATGAAAATAGAAGAAAGAAAAAAATAGAATCCTGGAGATGGAAAATCTTGGTAAGTAAACAGGAACTACAGACACAAGCATCACCAACAGAATACAAGAAAAGAAGGAGAGAATCTCAAATGTAAAAGATACAATAGAAGGAATCAATATATCGGTCAAAGAAAATATTAAGTCTAAACACTTCCTGACACAAAATAGCCAGGAAATCTAGGACACTATGAAAAGACCAAACCTAAAAATAACATGAAAAGAAGAAGAAGAAGATTCCCAGATCAAAGGCCCAGAAAATATTCTCAACTAAATTACAGAAGAAAAATTTCTCAACCTCAAGAAGGAGATACCTATAAAGGCACAAGAAGCTTACAGAACACCAAAAGGATTGGACCAGAAAAGAAAGTCCCCTCAGCACATAATAATCAAAATGCTGAACGTACAGAACAAACAAAGAATGTTAAAAGCTGAAAGAGAAAAACACCAAATAATATGTGAAGGCAGACCTTTCAGAATTACACTCAACTTCACAACAGAGACTCTAAAGCCAGAAGGTCCTGGACAGATGTCTTGCAGACTCTAAAAGATGACAGATGCCAGCCAAGACTACTATACCAAGCAAAACTTCCAATCAATAAATGGAGAAAAATATTACACAAAATGTCAAATTTATACACTATCTATCTACAAATCCAGCCCTACAGAAGGTACCAGAAGGAAACTTCAACACAAGGCAGTTGACTACACCCAAGAAGATACAATAAACAATTTCACACCAGAAAATTAAAAAGGAGAAAATGCACACACACACACACACACACACACACACACACACACGACCACCATGACCAATAACAACAACAAAATAATAGGAATTAACAATTATTGGTTATTGCTATCTCTCAGTGTCAATTAATTCAATTCCCCAATAAAAAGACACAGGCTAACAGAAAGAAAATGAAAACAGGATCTATCCTTCTGTTGCATACAAGAACACACCTCAACATTAAAAATGGACCTCAGAATAAGGGTTGGTAAAAAGATTTCCCAAGTAAATGCTCCCAAAAAGCAAGCTACTATTGTCATTCTAATATCTAACAAAGTAGACTTCCAACCAAAATTAATCAAAAGAGATGGTGAAGGACACTTCATACTTGCCAAAGGAAAAATCCAACAAGATAACATCTCAATCTGAACATCTGTCCCCCAATGCAAGGGCACCTATGTTTGTAAAAGAAACATTACTAAAGTTTAAATCACACATTGAATTCTACAAGTTTAAAACGGAAGACTTCAATACCCTACTCTCATCAATGGGCAGATCATCAAGACATGTTGCGCTTACTGAAGCCCGATGTTGGACACCAAACTGTTGCAGCCCGTACTGCCCATTCCGGTCCGAGGGTCAGGGTCTAGCGAGAGAGAGAGTGGGGATAAAGGGGAAGAGACTCAAAGAATGGAGACAAGACAGAGATTCTGATCAAGTCTCGTTTATTGAAGGGAATTCTGAGCTATTTATAGGCTTTTGCCACGTGCCTTGTAGGCGCGTGGATACCACGTGCCTTGCAGGTGTTGATATGACGTAAGCCTTACAGGCGTCTATAGCGTGGACAGCACGTGCACCGCAATGCCTTGCAGGCGTGGATAGCACGTGTGCCTTACAGGCATGTATGGCGTAGATAGCACGTGGACAGCACGTGAACTGCATTGCCTTGCAGGCGTGACTACCACGTGCACCTTGCAGCTGGGGCCAGTAAACAGCAACACAAAATATGTGGGATATCAGAGTGTGCTTTAGCTGTTGTAGGCTATTGAAAACCAAATCTTTCGTCAGGGTATATGGTTCCAGATGGCTGCAAAGTTGATCTAGCCGCTTTCTGCTAAAGTCGGCTCCCAACAAAGACAGAAACAAAACAGAAAAATAACAGAGGTTATAAATTAAATAGACCTAATAGATATCTATAGAACACTTCACCTAAA
Organism: Arvicanthis niloticus; assembly: GCF_011762505.2. NCBI lineage: Eukaryota > Metazoa > Chordata > Mammalia > Rodentia > Muridae > Arvicanthis > Arvicanthis niloticus. Next base: position 20,763,394 of record NC_047671.1, read on the forward strand.
CATCAAAGAATATACCTTCTTCTTTGCACCTCATGGAATCTTCTCCAAAATTGAACACATACTCGGTCACAAGGCAAGTCTCAACAGATAAAAGAAAATTAAAATAATCCCCTCCATCTCATCAAACCATCATGGATTCAAGCTGGATTTCAACAATAATTACAGAAAGCCTACAAACTCTCAGAAACTGGACAGCTCTCTACTCAATGACTACTGGGTTAAGGCAGAAATAATGAAAGAGATGAAAGACTTCCTAGAATTCAATAAAAATGAATGTACAACATACCCAAACATATAGGTTACAATGAAAGTAGTGCTAAGAGGAAAATTTATAGCACTAAGTGTCCTCATAAAGAAAGTAGAGATAACTCGTACTAGCAGCTTAACAGCGCACCTGAAAGCTCTAGAACAAAAAGAAGCAAGCACACCCAAAAGGATCAAACTGCAAAAAATAATCAAACTCAGGGCTGAAATCAATAAAATGGAAACAAAGAGAACAATACAAAGCAATCAATGAAACCAAGAGCCGGTTCTTTGGTAAAAAATAAGATAGATAAACCCTTATCCAAACTAATTAAAAGGCATAAAGAGGGTATCCAAATTAACAAAATCACAAACTAAAGAGGGACATAACAGACACAAAGAATATTCAAAGAATCATTAGGTCATACTTCAAAAACCTGTACTCTACAAAATTGGGAAATCCAGAAGAAATGGGCAAATTTTTGATAGATACCACTTACCAAAGTTAAATCTAGATTAGATAAGCAATTTGGACCTATAACACCTAAGGAAATAGAAGGAGTCATTAAAAGTTTCCCAATTAAAAAGTAAGCCCAGGGCCAATGGTTTTAGAGCAGAATTCTACCAGACTTTCAAAGACAAGATAATACCAATGCTTCTCAAACTATTCTACAAAATACAAACAGAAAAAACATTGACAAACTCATTTTATAAGGCTACAGTCACCCTGATACCCAAACCACACAAAGACTCAACAAAGAAAAAGAATTATAGATCAATTACCTTCATGTACATTGTTGTAAAAACACTCAACAAAATACTGGCAAATGTCAGTGAAAGTTTTCTTTTTCTTGAAGCAAATGGTGATTAAAATGTTGAACACTGCTTCAAGGCCAGAGAATAAGATACTGGAATGTTCAGCTATAAATCAAGGATAGATAGATAGATAGATAGATAGATAGATAGATAGATAGATAGATAGATTGATAGATAGATGATACATAGATAGGACATATCTTATATCTTATCCTATCATTTATGAATATATATCCATTTTCCAAATACAACTGGACAGTAGAACCTGTGAACTCACAATGGTTGTGACTACATATTACCTGCACAAGCTCATGTCCAACAAAATCCCAGCATGGTGAGGGGAGGTAGCTAGGAAGAGTTATTAGCATATACAAAGAGTTGTTAGTAATTGATAGCTTGTGGGAGAAAGAGAGAGAGAAAAAGAGTTTTTATTAAGGGTGTAACCCTGGTAAGTCAGCATTTCTCCAGTTGATGGCCCAAAAGTACAGGGGTAGCACAAACTGAACTTCATTGTTTTTAATAAAGAAAAGAAAACACAAAGTTGGCTGGGTATGGAAGAGGGCATAGATCTAGATGGAGTTAGTGAAGGGTAATGACTATAATCAAAATGAATTCTATAAACTTCTCCAAGAACTAATAAAAATAAAGTAAGTAAAGTTAAAAACAGATAAGAAGGCACCATGACCGCTCTGCCTCAGCCAACACCTCTCACTACAGTTTTCCCCACTCCCAGGCAACACCTCCCACTGCAGACAATCCTAACTCCAACAACAGGTGTTTCCTGTTCACCAGGCTGTCGATAATGCAGATGCAATGGGGAGATGCAGAATTTTCCTTGGATTTTCATTAAACACATAATTAAATCAAGATCAAAGATAGTCTTGATTTTAAAATAACAATTTTAATAACACAAGTATTTTCTTACTGGAGAAACACTAATTTACTGCCAATTTAAAGAGATGTTATCATTCATCAGAAAATAAAAATCACTCTCAACTCCAAAATACAGATATAAACAAGTATTATGCTGCTTTCCAATTGACATATATAATTAGTAAAGATAGCCTAACAGAAAGACCACTTCTAAACCAATAATTACATAGCATGACACAATGCTTTGTTTCTATCTTGTGCCATACTTGGTTCTGGAAGGCAGAAGAATGGAAACATGCTCTCCTCCTGTCTCCACAGGCTTCCTCACTCCCTGGATTTAGAATCCTTCCCAGGTTCCCCAGCACGTCACAAATGAAAACTATATCACAGGCTTTAAAATCTACACCCAGATATTATCAGCCATTTAGGATTCATGTTTGCAAACAAACACAATGAAGCTGGTAAGCGCAGTGAGCCTAAAAAGGACAGAGAGCAGTTTTGTTACATAAACATATACACAGATATGGGCATGGACATGGTTATGCATGTAGATGAGTGTGGATAATAGGTATGGATATGAGGGAAAATGCTAGTTTAGTCGTGGCATGAAGGTCATTAGGAATGAGGATATGTGGACTAGGTATGCATATACTTGCAGATATAAAAATAAAACAATAGTTTTTCATAAAATATTTTATCTAGATTCTGGGCTGGAGAGATGGCTCCAATTGTAAAGTACTTTCTTTGCAAGCATGAAGACAGGAGTTCAATTCCCACAACTCACATAAAAGACTTGGGTGTAATAGTATTCTTCTGTAATCCAGCCACTAGTGTGATGAAATAAGTAGGTCACTGGGGCTCAGTGGCCAGCCAGCTTAGCCTACTTTTTCAGGTCAGTGAGAGTCTCTGTCTCAAAAAGTGAAGACAAAAAAGTGGATAATGACTGAAGAATAACACCTGACATTGCCCCCTGATCACCACATGCATACCATGTGCATGTATGCACACACACGTACACATTAAAATGTTAGGTTCCATTCTCTTTCTATAAGATGTCATCTTAGTTAAGTGTGATGATGTACGTCTGTGATCTGGGAAGGGTGAAGCAAGAGAATTGCTTTAACCTAGGGCTTCCAGGCCAGCCTCATGCACCTTACTAAGTACCTGTTTCAAAATGAAAAGCAAAAATTCTATACCATCATTGTCTTTCATTCTTCAGTGTCAGAACAAAACAAGTAAACAGAAAAAATAATGCATATGCACTGGAAAAATGGCTCGGTGGGTAAAAGCATTTGCTGTGTAAGCATAAAGACCTGCATTTGGATCCTCAATAGCCATGTAAAACTCAAGGCATGGCCATGCATACCTGTATCCCCAGAGTTGGTGGCAGCAGGCATGGTGATGGTGGTGGTGTGTATATAAAGAAGAATGTTGAAACTTGCTGGCCAGCCAGCCTGGTCAGAAAATGCCAAGCTTCAAGTTCAGCAAGAGATCCTGTTTCAAGGGAGCACAATCTGGAGGGTGATAAAGGAAGCCACCTTATATCCTCTGGCCTCTAAATGCATGGACAAGTATACACAGACATACAAACACATACACACACACACAAACAAACTCATAATCCATACACAGGTCTACAACACATGCAAATATAATGAAGATAGATGATAGATAGATAGATAGATAGATGAATAGATGATAAATTATAGATGATAGAAAAATGATAGATACAATAGATGATGATAAATAGATGATAGATAAATGATAGATGATGATAGATACTTTTAAAGATTTATTTTATGTATGTGAGTAGCCTGTCACTGTCTTCAGACACACCAGAAGAGGGCATCAAATCCCACTACAGATGGTTGTGAGTCACATCCTCGGCTTCTGTCAATGATGAATAGATGATGAAAATATGGCACATATGCACAATTAAATTTTATTCAGCTACTTAAAAAATATACAAGAAAACAGATGGAACTGGAAAAAAATCATACTGAGTGAAGTAATGCAGACCCAGAAAGTCTGACACTTGTGTGCTCATTCTCAGATGCAGACCATAAGCCTGAATGCTTAAATTTATTTAACTGAGAATACTTACAGAGAGCTGCAAGAAACAGAATCATCTTGGTGGAAGAAAGAAGAGGTCTTATCAGGAGAAAGAATGCTGGCGTGCATGTAGCATGAACATACGTGGAGGGAAGCAATCCCAGCACTTGGAGGCAGAGGCAGGTGGATCTCTAAGTTCAAGGTTAGCCTGGTCTACAGAGTGTGTTCCAGAACAGACAGAGCTACACAGAGAAATCCTGTGTGGACAGAAGCAAGAGAGAGAGAGAGAGAGAGAGAGAGAGAGAGAGAGAGAGAGAGAGAGAGAGAGAGACAGAGAGACAGAGAGACAGAGAGACAGAGAGACAGAGACAGAGAGAGACAGCGAGTTACAGAGAGACAGAAAGACAGAAACAGACAGAAAGAGATAGACAGAGAGAGAAAGAGAGAGAGAGGGAGGGAGAGAAGGGGCTTAAACAAGGATAGGACATGTAATGGGGTGCTAGGTGAGGGTTAGCCAAAACTAAAGAAACACGAAGAAGTCATATATAAAATGTGGGCCTGGTTAAAGCCCATGAGTCAGAAGTCATAAGCACTAGGGTTGAACCTACTGCTTTTATTTTGCTAAATGAACCTGTTGTTAAACTGACTCCTAAATATTTATGCTTATACTCATAGGCTAGTGTTGCCCACATCCTTAATCAAAAGAACTTGGTTTTGGAATAAACTGTAATTAATGAGAAGTTTTATGGCTGGCCAAGATACTGGGGGTGGGGGGAATGTTAATTATTCCATCTTAAATGGGATGCCTACATTCCCCCCTCCACAGCTCAGAGAACAATGAGAAAGAGGAGGTGGAGAGAACATTAAGAAAGAGCTGAATGATGGGGAAGGGGCTGTAAACACTCTTATGGGATGTTGTGGCAATGGCATTTTGAACTTGATGAAAGCATAGCACCTTTATAAAACTGAGCTCCCACCACGGAGTCATAGATGGGGCCCAGGAGAGCAAGTGGTAGCCAAGGGCTGCTGATGTAAGAGAGGAAGCCACTGTTGCCAGTGGTATAACCACTAGTGAGTTTCAGGATCCAGGGGGTAGCTTCGCACCCATGGCCATGCCAATGGCCCTTGTTAAACACAGTTGGCCATGAAGTGAAATCAAAAACAAAACAAAAAGACATTAAAATGGAACAGGGACTGTTCATGACCACTTACTCAGCCACTACAAGAGTAACATAAAGCCATCATTAAATTTCCCAGCCTAAAGATCCTCTGTGCTTTAGTACCGGACTTAGCAATGGTCCCTCAAATATTTCTATCAGCCTCAGCCACGACAATGCCTGTGTCCTAAGAAGGCATTTATAATTATGCTCCCTTTTTTATAGTATTCTAACAAGTTAAAATATATTAAGTATACGAATAATATGGAAACTTCAGCTTAAACTTCCCTTATTCCAGTTTTACATTTAGAAAAAAGTTTGTTAGTTCAATAAATTTTTTATTCATTTTACAGTTTGTTCTCTGATATTCTACACATGTATAATTCATTCCAATTATTCTCCCCTACTCTCTCTTTTCTCTTTCTCATCACCATTAAATCTCTCTCTTCCCTATTAATTCATTCCCAAGATTGCTTCTGTTTTGTGAATCATTTAGTTTAACAAAAGCCATCTGTGTGGCCATTAGATTGGAACCACCCACTGGAGTCTGGTGCGGTCGCCAGTGGGTACATAATTAAAAGCAATGAGTCCTCTGATCCCTAAACTTAGTAGTATTAAATAAGCCACTAGGCCTTCCCCTCTGGAACCCTCCTCTAGCTATGCCGTCCTGTTGACAAATACATTATTGGACAGACATAATGCTATAAGATTATGATTGTAGTGGCTGTATCTTTCTCAGAAGATACATTTTGAGCCCCTTTACCCCTGTTGTCTTAGTTAAGGTTTCTATTGCTATCACAAAACACCAGGTACAAAACCAACTTGGGAAGAAGTATGGAGTGGGCCTCAAATCTAATCAGAGACCAGTTGGTTACCTCCATACTAACTGTGCCACTATTGTACAAGTGGGCACAACTTGTCTTATAGTTTGGGCAGGGCTACTGATGCCTTATCTCCATCCTCAGCCTCTCTTAAGCCACCTCTCACTTTTGAGCAGCTAACCAAAAATGAAGCATGGGTACCATCCTCTGTCACCTTCATGGCTGAGACATCTTGGTCATGGTGTGGTTTTCACTAAGTCACAACATGAAGGCCTTTGAAGAAAAAGTCTTTTCCTTTGTAGTGGGACCATGTGGCCATAAGTGGCTAAACCAAAGTTTCTTGAGAGGAGATAGAAAAAAAAATCAAATATCATCAGTTCCCAGAAACAAGAAGTACTCTTTAGCAGAGGTGCCCACAAACTAAAGCAGGTAAAGCAAATAAGTGAAAGATCTGAAAGAGGGGTTTCTCTCTGTGGGGTAAGAGCACATGTGCATATGTGCATATGTGTCCGAACATGTAACATGTACATGTAAAAGCCAGAGGTTGACATTCACTATCTTTCTCAATCACCCTCCACTTTTTGTTTTGAGACAGGGAATCACACCAAACCTACCACTCACAAATTGGATGTCTGGTGAGATCCAGGAATCCACTTGTCTCTGCACCAACCCATGCACTAGAGTTCTAGACGCTTGTGACCCTGCCCTGATGTGCCAGGGACCCAAACCCAGGTCCTCAATCTTATACAGCAGGTGTGTTACCGACTAACTGAGCCTTCTCCCTCAGCTCCCACCTTCTGCGTGTTTGGCATACCAGCTGTGAACAAAAAGTTTGAGCTCAAGATTGTCTTGCATTGCTGGGCGGTGGTGGCACACACCTTTAATCCCAGCACTTGGGAGGCAGAGGCAGGTGGATTTCTGAGTTCGAGGCCAGCCTGGTCTACAGAGTGAGTTCCAGGACAGCCAGAGCTACACAGAGAAACCCTGTCTCCAAAAACCAAAAACCAAAAACCAAAAAAAAAAAAAAAAAAAAAAAAAAAAAAAAAAAGATTGTCTTGCATCCTTTAAGTCAATGAGGGTCAAAACTCTGTGTTGCACACTCCCAGGGTTCCTTTTGGTTGTTGTCAGGCAAGAACAACAAGTAGCAGCACTGTGTGGATTACAACACCTGAGCTAAAGATTAGTCGGCGATAGGAGATGGGTTTCATAAGACATTAGTCTGCTCACCAGAAAAATGTTGGCTCTGATCAGAATTGAAGAAGCTTTCAAACCAGCATGTAGGACCAACCAATACAACACATTTAATACTAGTTCAAGTGAAATTTCTAACAACTTGGCTGCCACTGTGACTACTTTTAAGCAACTGGTGTGCTTTTAGTCACTGGATCCAATTGCAGACAACAGTAAGTAGTGTCTCCTATGTTTACAGGTAAGAACTCACATCTACCGGAATAGGGTGAAAAGTTGAGTAACCTGATAACCCTGAGGCTGTATACAGTTTGGGAGCCAATTTTTGATGGCCAAAAGGCCTGCTTGTGGTAGCCTTTTAGATGAAAGGCTGTTGGAAGTCATTCAAGGGAGTTGCCAGCAAAGAATTATTGCAAGACCTATAAGATTCTGTGAGTCTAAAAGAAAATTTGAGCAATTGCCTTTTAGGAATGGAAATGGAAAATTTGCAAATGGTTTTATTCTTTCAACTATCAGAGGAATCGTGGCCACAGTCATATCTTCTCTGGGGACTTGGAGATTTCCCACAAAATCTTTTGCAAGCTAAAGGCTGTATAAAGTAACTCTAATCTATTCCTGAATCTGCCAGAAGAGAGCATAGAAGTCTATTATCTACCTACTGAACAAGAGCAGGATTCCTAGGGAATTGTGCTTTGGCCAAAACCTAGGGTGAAAAAAAAAAAAAATAGAACTTTAGTAAATCGCCCTGCTATTATTGCTGAAGCATGTTGTTGATTTTTCAAGATACTGACTGTCCAAAACAACTAAAGAAAGCTAAGTAAAGCTGTACCACTGGGAACCGCTTGTGTACATTTGTTCACAGATTGCATGCCAAACACGAGGAGGAGGCTGAGGGAGACGGCTCGGTTAGTTGAATTGTAGATACACTAGAAAAGAAAGTATTACTACAAATATCTTTGGTGTCGATGCCTCATTTACTTCACAATTGTCTGGAACTAATCGCCATTCGCCAACTTCAACTTCATTCACTGTTTTTTTTTTTGTTTTTTGGTTTTGTTTTTTTTTTTAACATTTTAGGGTAGGAGTATTATAAGAATTAGAACAGCAATTGAAAGTTTTTGTTAAGCTCACTACCACTGGCAAGAGGCCCTGAGCAACCCTAGCTGTCACAGGCAATGCGATAATTTATAAAACACCTTAGAATGGGTCCCAAAAAAAATAGATTTTTTTTTAAATTTAAAACTTTGAGAAATTCATACATGAGTACTGTATTAGATTATTTCTATCATCTTTACCCTCTCCAACTCCTCCTGTGCTTCCTCATCCCCTTTTGATTTTGAATTCATATATTATTGTTATTAATTATATTATAACCTGGAGAGATATTTATAATTTCAGTGGGGTTTTTTTCTTTTTAATTTTCCCTGTCAGTTCAGGAGTAAGGTTAGTGAGTTACCAATGCTGTGTGTGATGGACAGAGCAAGTGAGGCTCAGAATAGATGAGTTATTCTAAAACTCTCTCTTTTTCTGAACAGACATTATCTGACCTCTTTAGGTCTGGGCAGGAGACCCTCCTAAGAAGAGATGTTATGAAAGACTGAAAATTATCTAAGTGACAAGTGGTAGATTTAAACATAGGATCACTTTTGACTGATGTTAACCTATCACCACCAAATGTCTTTGTTTATATATGATGATTGGGCTTAAAACAGATATAATGACTCTATATCTTCCAATACTGTGGATTTTCCATTAATCTTAATCTTTTTTACTTAAATGTATGATAAGAAGCATTTGAACAGATAGCCCATCAGAGCAATACCAATATTGATCCTCTTCCTGAGAGCCAGATCCTGGGAGGCTTTTCTAGTGAGAAAGTATCTATACCAGAGTAAGTAGGCACAATCAGAAACCAAATGATCAGTGTGCATTTGTGTGTGTGTTTGTGTTGTCTATACATTCACATATACTTATTTATGTATGTATATATGCATATCCATATATGTATATATGCACATATAACATATATATGAGCTACATTAAATGGACTCAGCAGGTAGTATTTATGTATTATTCATTTAGACACACATACATACATATATGTAGCAACAATAACTAAAGAAAAAGAAGCCATGAATTTGAGAATTAGCTGAGGAGAGAAGGCATAGAAGAAATTTGAACTAAGAAAAGGGGAAAAATTATATAAACACAGTACACATATATAAATGCTTAAAAGAATAAATGTAATTTTTAAAAGCGGATAATTTTTTTCCAATATCTGGGTATTGATGAGAGCAGATATTGTGAGACATGGAGATCTTTGGTTTGGAATTCTTAGTGTTTGTTTACAATATGTATAAGGGGGAAAGTATATATAAGGGCTGATGAGATGGCTTAGTGGGTAAAGGTGCTTGCTGCCCAGGCTGATGCCCTGAGTCCAATTCCCAGAACCAACATGGGAGTAAGAGGGAACTGACTCCCACAAGTTGTGCTGCATTTATGCACATGTAATGGTATGTACAACACACACACAAATACACACACACACACACACACACTATCCAAGATTAAAACTTCTGCAGAGTATCTGGCCCATGGGTCTCTCTGCCTTCCCAAGGAGGCCAGTGGGGCCCCAGCAACATCCAGGACACACACACACACACACACACACACACACACTATCCAAGATTAAAACTTCTGCAGAGTATCTGGCCCATGGGTCTCTCTGCCTTCCCAAGGAGGCCAATGGGGCCCCAGCAACATCCAGGACACACACACACACACACACAATCCAAGATTAAAACTTCTGCAGAGTATCTGGCCCATGGGTCTCTCTGCCTTCCCAAGGAGGCCAATGGGGCCCCAGCAACATCCAGGACACACACACACACACACACACACACACAATCCAAGATTAAAACTTCTACAGAGTATCTGGCCCATGGGTCTCTCTGTCTTCCCAAAGAGGCCAGTGGGGCCCCAGCAACATCTAGGACACACACACACACACACACACACACACACATACACACACACACACTATCCAAGATTAAAACTTCTGCAGAGTATCTGGCCCATGGGTCTCTCTGCCTTCCCAAGGAGGCCAGTGGGGCCCCAGCAACATCCAGGACACACACACACACACACACACACACACACACACACACAATCCAAGATTAAAACTTCTGCAGAGTATCTGGCCCATGGGTCTCTCTGCCTTCCCAAGGAGGCCAGTGGGGCCCCAGCAACATCCAGGAGAGACCTCTCAGCTACCAATTCCTTATTCGCTGGGTCACCTGGGACACAGACAGCAGAGCCGAGCAGCATGTTGTTTCCTGAGACCCATTGCCAGGCCCATGGCTCTGCCTTCCTCCCTGAAGAGTCCTCCTGGTGTCAGGAATATCCAGCCAACACCAGAAGAGAAACAGATGGCTAAAGAATGCTGTAGGAATATAGTCAGCAAGAGCCAGCAACAGAGAACCACCAAACCCCAGCTCTCCTGCTACAGCAAGCCCTGGATATCCTAATACAGCTAAAATGCAAGATGACCTTAAATCTAATCTTATAATGATGATAGAGGGCTTTAAAAGGAATTGAGTAAACCCCTCAAAGAAATACAGGAAAATACATTCAAACAGGTGAAGAAAACAAATAAAACTGTTCAAGAACTGAAAATAGAAATTGAAGCAATAAGTAAAACACAAACTAAGGGAATCCTATATGGAATTCCCTAGCATAATGGCTATTCCTGGTTGTCAACTTGACTATATCTGGAATGAACTAAAATCCAGAATTAGAGGGCCCACCTGTGATCCAGATTTTGAAGCTGGAAGACACAAGTTTCTGACCTGTATCTTGGCATGGAGATCTTGAGGCATAGTCGCCATGAAAAGCTTAGGCCCAGACAAGGGAGTACATTCCTTTAATCCCAGGAGACTGAGGCAAGGAGATCTCTGAGTTCAAGGTCAGACTGGGACAAAGTAAATCCCAGATCCAGGCATAGTGGTACACACCTTTAATATGGGCCACAGCTTCCACTGAAGGCCTACATAAGAACATTGGAAGAAGGAAGCTTCACTCTTCTTTGACTGCTTGCACTTACTTGCCAGCACATCTGTTGGAGCCTACTTCTACAAAAGACCAACTTAAACAACTAGCCTCATGGGACTAAGCAGCTACTAGATTCTTGGACTTCCCATCCACAGCTGTCCATTGTTGGGTTGTTGGACTACAAACTGGAAGTCATCACAATAAATTCCTTCAATATAGAGAGACATTCCATAAGTGATTCCATCTGTGACTTTAGAGAACCCTAACTAAAACACATAGGGAAGAGAATAGGAACTACAAGAGATTGAAGAGAGAATCTCAGGCATAGAAGATATAGTTAAAGAAACCAATACATTGCTCAAAGAAAATGTCAAATCTAAAATGTTCATGACACAAAACATCCAAGAAATTTAAGACACTATAAAATGACCAAAACTAAAAATAATGTGAATAGAAAAAGAAGATACAGCTACAAGACCCAGAAAATACTTTCAACAAGATCATAGAAGAAAATTTTCCCAACCTGAACAAAAATATGCCTATAAACATTCAAGAAGGTTACAGAACACCTAATAGATTGGACCAGAATCATTCCTCCCATTGTATAATAATCAAAGCACTAATGTACAGAACAAAGAAAGAATATTAAAAGCTACAAGGGGAAAAGGCCAAGTAACATAAAAAAAAAAGCAGACACAGCAGAATTAAACATGGCTTCTCAACAGTCTCGAAAAGTCAAAAGGGCCTGGAAAGATGTCTTGCAGACTCTAAGAGATGACAGATGCCAGCTCAGACTACTAAATCCAGCAAAACTTTCAATCAATAAATGGAGGGGGAAAAGATATTACACAAAAAACTCAAATTCATATAATATCTATCCACAAATCTTGCCCTACAGAAGGTACTAGAAGGAAAAATCCAACCCAAGGAGTTTAACTACACCCAAGAAAACACAGAGGATAAATACCATCAAATAAAAGAAAGGGAAACACACACACACACACACACACCACCACCACCACCACCACCACCACCACCACCACCAACAGCAGCAACAACATAAAAATAACAGAAATTAAAAATCACTGGTCATTAATACCTCTCAATATCAATGGACTCAATTCTCCAATAAAAAGACACAGGCTAACAGAATGGATAGGAAAATAGAATCCATCATTCTACTGCATATAAGAAACACACTTCAGCAACAGAAATAGATAGACATTACCTCAGAGTAAAAGGCTAGAAAAAGATTTTTCCCAGCAAATAGACCCAAGAAGCAGCTGAAGTAGCCATTCTAATATCTAATAAAATAGGCTTCCAACCAAAATTAATCAAAAGAGATAAGGGCACTTTCATACACATCAAAGGAAAAATCCACCAAGAACATGTTTCAGTTCTGAAAATATATGCCCCAAATGCAAGAGTACTGACATTTGTAAAAGAAATATCACTAAAGTTTAAACCACACATCTAACCCCATGTATTAATAGTGGGAGACTTCAAAACCCCACTCTCACCAATGGATAGGTCATCAAGACAGAAACTAAACAGATAAATAATGAGGTATATATGTTATAACTCAGATGGATCTAACAGGTATCTACAGAACATTTTATCCAAACACAAAAATACATTATTTTCAATATCTCATGGAACCTTTTCCAAAACTGACCATATAATTAGTCACAAAGCAAGCCTCAACATTAACAACAACTCCTTGTATCTTATCAGCCTACTATGGACTAAAGCTGAAATTCAACAACAACAGAAACAACAGAAAGCCTACAAACTCACAGAAACTGAGCAACTCTTTACTGAGTGACCACTGGGTTGGGGAAAACATAAAGAAAAAAATTTAAAGACTTTATAGAATTTAATGAAAATAAAGGCCCAACATAACCAAACTTATAGGACACAATGAAAGCTGTACTTTGAGGAAAATTCATAGCATTAAGTGTCTTCATAAATAAATAAGTGAGATCTCATACTAGCAACTTAAAAGCACACATGAAAGCTCTAGAACAAAAAGAATGAAACATACTCAAGAGGACTGGATGGCAGGAAATAATCAAACTCAAGGCTAAAATAAATACATTAGAAACAAAGAGATCAATACAAAGAATCAATGAGAAAATGTTGAGCCTTTGAGAAAATCACCAAGATGGACAAACCTAACTAAAGGGTACAGAGACAATATCCAAATCAACAAAATCATAAATAAAACAGAGGACATAACAAAAGACACTGAGGAAATCCAAAGAATCACTAGATCATATTTCAAAAGTCTGTACTCCACAAAATTGGAAAATCTAAATGAAATGTATGATTTTCTTTTTTTCCTTTTTAGTGGATATTATATTTACATTTCAAATTTTATCCCCTTACCCCATTACCCCCACCACCCATGAACCCCTTATTCCATCCCCCCTCCTCCTGCTTCTATGAAGGTGTGCCTCTCCTACCCCCTACTCCCACCTCCTCACCCTCGAATCCCCCACACACACTCAGTGTTCAGCCTTCATGGGACCAAAGATCTCCTCTCCCACCTATGTCCAACAAGGCCATCCTCCTCTACATATACAGCTGGAGTCATGGGTCCCTCCCTATGTGCTCCTAGGCTGGTGGTTTAGATCCTGGGGAGCTCTGGTTGGTTAGTATTGTTGCTCTTCTCATGGGGCCACAAACCCTTTCAGCTCCTTCAGTCTTCTCTCTAACTTCTCCATTGGGAACCCTTGATCAGATCAATGGTTAGCTGTGAGCATCTGCCTCTGGGTATGTCAGACTCTGACAGACATAAGACATAAGGAGACAGCCATATCAGGCTCCTGTCAGAATACACTTCCTGACATCCATATCAGAGTCTATCTTTGGTGACTGCACATGGGATGGATACCCAGGTGGAATGGTCTCCAGATGACCCCTCCTTCAGTTTCTGTCCCACACTTTGTCTCCATATTTGCTCCCATGATTTTCTTGATAGATACCATTTACCAAAGTTAAATTAGGATCAGGTAAACAATTTAAATAGATATATAACCCCTAAAAAATAGAAGCAGTCATTAAAAGTCTCCCAACCACAAAAGCCAAAGGCCAGATGGTTTTATTGCAGAAGTCTGCCAGACTTTCACAGAAGAGCTAATGCCAATACTCTTCAAACTATTCTACAAAATAGAAACAGAAGGATCATTGCCAAACTTATCTCATGAAGTCACAGTCACCTTAAAATCTAAACCACACAAAAAATCAACAAAGAAAGGGAGTTTCAGACCAAAATCCCTTATGAGTATTGATGCAAAAATACTCACAAACCAACTTCAAGAACACATCAGAAGCATTATTCACCATGATCAAGTTGGCTCCATTCCAAGGATTCAGGAATAGTTCAATATACAAAAATCCATCATTTTAATTTAACATATAAACAAACTGAAAGAAAAAACACAGGATCATCTCATTAGATGCTAAAAATCCTTTGACAAAATTCAACACCTTTTCATGTTAAAAATCTTAGAGAGATCAGAAATACAAGGTGCATACCTAAACATAGGAAAGGCAACATGCAGCAAGCCAATAACTAATATCAAATTAAATGAAGAGAAACTTAAAGCAGTTCCACTAAAATCAGGAACAAGCCACTGTCCACTCTCTCCCTATTCAACATAGTACTTGAAGCTCTATCTAGAGTAATAGGACAACTAAAGGAGACCAACAGGTACAATTAAAGTATCACTATTCACAGATGATATGATAGCATATATAAGTGATTCCAAAAATTGTACCAGAGAATTGTTTATACCACAGCTGATAAACACTTTCAGCAAATTGGCTGAATACAAAATTAACTCAGAATACTCAGCCCTCCTTTATACAAATGATAAATGGGTCAAGAAAGAAATTAGGGAAACAACATAACTTACATAGCCACAAATAATATAAAAATATCTTCATGTAACTCTAACCAAGCAAGTGAGAAACCTGTATGAAAAGAATTTCAAGTCTCTAGAGAAAAAAATTTGGAGAAGATAACAGAAAATGGAAAGGATCATGGATCAGTAAGATTATCATAGTAAAATTGGTCATCTTACCAAAAGCAATCTATAGATTAAATCCAATCTCATCAAAATTCTAACACAAATTTTACAGACCTGAAAAAAACAATTCTCAACTTCATATGGAAAAAACAAAAAACTAGGATAACTAAAACAATCCTGTACAATAAAAGAGCTTCTGGGGGTATCACCATCCCTGATCTCAGGCTGTACTACTGAGCAATAGTTATTTTTTAAAAGGACATGGTATTGTCATAGAAACAGACAGGTTGAAAATGGAATAGAATTGAAGACCCAGAAATAAACCTATATAACTAACAACACTTGATTTTTTTTTTTTTACCGAGAAGCCAAAACCATACAATAGGGAAAAAAAGCATCTTCAACAAATGGTGCTGGTCTAACTGGATGTCTGCTGCATATAGAAGAATGCAAATAGATCTATATTTATCACCCTGCACAAAATTCAAGATCAAAGACCTCAACATAAAACCAGAAACACTAAATTTAATAAAAAAGAAAGTGAGGAACTACCTTGAACACATTGTTACAGTATACAACTTCCTGAACAGAACACAAATAACTCAGATACTAAGAACAACAATGTCTTAGGATTTTACACCTATGAACAAACTCCATGACCAAGGTAACTTCTATAAGGAAAATGTTTAATTGGGGCTGGCTTACAGGTTCAAAGGTTCAATCCGTTATCATCAGGCATAGCAGCCTCCAGGCAGGCATGGTGCAAGAGAAGCTGACAGTTTTCCATCTTGTTCCAAAGGCAAACAGGAGAAGACTGGCTCTCATGTGATTAGGAGGAAGAGGGTCTCATCGCCCAACCCTACAGTGACACACTTTCTCCAACAAAGCCAGACCTACTCAAACAAGGCCACACATCCTAATAGTGTCACTCCCTGGGCCAAGCATATTCAAACCACCACAAACAATAAATGGCATCTCCTGGAACTGAAGCCTTTGTAAGGCAAAGAATACCCTTAATAAATAAAACAGCAGCCTACAGAATTTTTCATACAGAAAAAAAAAAAAAAAAACTTTACCAACCCTATATCTGACAGAGGAATATTATCCAAAATATATATTTTAAAAAACTCAAGAAATTAGACACTGACAAACCAAATAATCCAATTAACAATGGGGTACAGATCTAAGAATTCTCAACAGAAGAATCTCAAATGGCTGAAAAACACTTAAAGAAATGTTCAACATCCTTAGTCATCAGGGAAATGCAAATCAGAATGACTTTGAGATTCTGTCTTATACCTGTCAGAATGGCTAAGTTCAAAAACTCAAGTGACAGTACATGCTGGTGACGATGTTGAGCAAGGAGAACACTCCTCCATTGCTGGTGGGAGAGTAAACTTGTACAATCACTTTGGAAATCAATTTGGCAATTTCTCAGAAAACTGGGAATAAATCTACCTCAAGATCTAGCTATACTATTCTTGGGCCTATACCCAAAAGATGCCACACTATACCACAAGGAAACTTCCTCAACTATGTTAATAGCAGCTTTATTTGTAATAGCCAGAAACTAGAAACAACCCAAATGTCCCTCAACCAAAGAATAGTTAAAGAAAATGGGGCACATTTATACAATGGAATACTATTCATCTATTAAAAACAAAGACATGTAACCCATATTTCTCTAATTTGCTCTGACTTCCCTATGTGACATTCCTGACAATGTATTTTAAGTGCTTTTTTTTTTATTCATGACTTTCTTATGTCCTGTTACTATAGAAACTTCATTCAACTTACTATGCTTATACGTGGCATTTGGTGCAACCTGAGTCCTTGTTTTCAAGGCACCATTAGTCATATTTGACACTAGAACTATATCTGGTTCCCTTTAAGGTGAGAGTTATGTTTTTATATTGACATTAGTTAGTCACCTTATTTCTAATACATCGAAAGATGAGTCGATGTTTATATTAAAACCTTAGGGATAAATGTTTAAAACTCCTCTGTTATTTTCCAGCCTTTTTTAGCCTACCCCTCACAAATATCTGAGAAACAAGATCCTTGATATTATCTTCACATTCTACATTCAGTTCCTGCTATCCCATTGGAACATTCACAAGGTTTTAAGATCATAAATTTTAAATGATCAGGGAGTCTGGGATCATATGTTCCAAATAAGGAGTTCAAATTATTTAGCAAGTTTCCAGGTATTTTTCTTTGAGTCAGAAAACTCTTATACTATTGTACTGAGCTGAGATTTTGATCAATGGAAAAAAGAAGAATAAAGATAGTCTGATTAATAAGTCATCATAAGGCATTTGTCTTTTTATCATTTTAAGATAGATAACTAATCAAAATGAAGTGTTTTTAATTCCTGTGTACAAGTATTTTGACTGCATGTATATCTATACACCACATGTATGTGTCAAAAACAAATCTGACTTCCAGACCCAATTTGGATTTGCTAGACATCTGGGGAATCCTCACTCTTGACACCAGAGCTGCACACATGTAAACAGGCACATGAAAATTTTCAAGAATTTTCTGCACAGACAACATATCATACACATGGCAGTGATTGATTGCAAGTGCTTCAACATCCCACTAGGAAGGTAGAAAAAGAGAAGCCCTTATAAAATGTTCATAGAAACAACATAAGGAAATGTTGTCTGTTAGATGACAGGTCTGTGATGAAAGATTAATTGGTTTCTGATTGGTAAATTCTCTTATTAGAAAGTAGCTGGCAGCTGGTGTTATGGGGTACACAACTGTAATCTCAGCACTGGGAAGGCGGAGAAAAGAGGGTGACCAGTTGGTGGCTAACTTAGGCCTAGGCTACATAATGAGTTTCAGGCCAATATAAGTTAACCGGCAAGAACCTTGTCTCAGGAGAAAAAAAAAAAAGTTGGCTAGTGTTTTATGATTTGTAAACTCTTTAGTTTCATTGTGCTTTTCCAGTTAGTTTCAAGGAGCACCATTTACTCTAACTCTGACCCAAGCTTCTGCCACCCAAGGATTACCTGGAGAATTCAAGACATTGGAAGATTAAGTAGTGGGTCTATACAGAAAGTCTATATAGAACGTCTGTTCTTGGCCTCAGAATTTACACCTATCCCTAGCTGAGCTAAGGCCACTTCTAATAGTCTATTTAAATATCAACACAGAGTGCCCTGAAACTGATTAAGTGTCTCCAGTCCATTCACCCAGGACCCCCAAACACTGGAGCCATGTTCCTCTAATAGCCTTCCACTTAAAGATTTTTCACTTTTTTTTTTTTTTCATTTAGACAAGGTCTGACTATGTAGCCCTGGCTAGCCTGGAACTTGCTATATAGACCAGGATGGCTTCAAAATCACAGATATCCACTTGTCTCTGCCTTTCAAGTTCTGGGATTAAAGGTATGTCACACAATCTAGCCAATATTTTCTTTTTAACAGCACTGAGTGTAAGTGCTTACTGGGTCCACTAAACAACATAGAGTGGCCTGAAGACTGAATACCAAACACTGTTCAGGTAGAACACAACCTGGCAAATACAGGCACACTCTCAACAAAGGTAAGAACAAATATCCATAGTAAAGACATCACCAACAACCTAACTACAGAAGCCTATGCCCCATTACAAAACCCTCAGCAATGTGAGTAACCAAGGTAGTGTGTCTCCTCCAGAAATTAGTGCCTCTATCATATAACATTTCCTAAGAAAAGCAACTTGGCTGATGCACAAGACAATGATGTCAAAACAGCAACTATAAATATGTTCACAGAACTCAAAAGAAAACAGGCATGAGTTCCAGAAACGAAGACCACAGAAACACACACAAACAGCTGAAGGAAATAATGACAATAATACAAGATATGGGGATAGAATTTAAGAAGAGAATATCTCAGAAAAGACGAGCAGAAATAAAGCTTGAAATGAAAATCTCAGAGGACAAATGGGAAGCTCAGAGGAAAGCCTCACCAACAGAGTCAAATGGAAGAAGAAACATAAACATAAAAGGAGAAGAAATCCAGGCCAAAGGCACATAAAATATTTTCAATAAAATTATAAAAGAAACTTCCATAATTTAAGGAAAGAGATGCCTACCAAGGTGAGCAGGGCATAAAGAACACAGAACAGACAGAACAAGAACAGAAACTCAGCCAGGTGGTGATGGCACATGACTTTAATCCCAGCACCTGGAAGGCAGATACAGGCGGATTGCTTGAGTTCAAGGTTAGCCTGATCCAAACCCTGTCTTGAAAAAAAAAAATAGAATCTCCACATTTACATAATTATCTTAACAATAACACTCGACGTTTCAATGAAAACTTTTAATGACAGAAAGGCCTGGACTGATGTTTCACAATTCTTGAAAGACCATAGATGCCATCCCAGACCGTTATACAAGCAAGACAATGAGTCATGATTGAAAGAAAAACATTCTGTGACAAAAACAGATTTAAGGAATTTCTGACCATGAAGCCAGATCTATTAAAGATAATAGAAGGAATACTTCAGTCTTAAGAGGAAATTAAACACATCCAGGAGGGCACAAAGAATAAATAGTTCAAGAGCAGTTAATGAAAAGAGGGCTAGGAAGTAAGTACCACCACAACCAAATAATAAGAATTATTAAACATCCTTCAGTAATAACTCTCACTATTAATGGTCTCCAGCCCCCAACAAAAGACATAGGCTAACAGATTAGACTGGAAAATAAGATATGTCTTATACTGCCTCAAGAAACAGATCTCACCATCGATTATAGATATCACCTTATGATACAAATATGTAAAGGGGTATTCCATTTGAATGGAATTGGAAAGCAAGCAGACATAGCTACTCTAATATCTAACAAAACAGATTTCAATAAAACTAGTCAGAAAACATAGGAAAGAACATTTCATACTCATTAAAGGTAAAATTCAACAAGAGAATTTTTTACAATTCTAAACATTTATGCACTAAAACTAAAGGCACCCAATTTCATAGAAAGAAACACTATTGGATCAGAAACCAAAGATTAAACCCAAGACAGTAATGGTGATTTCAGTAGCCAACTTTCACTAATTGACAGGCCATCCAGACAAAAACTAAACAGAGAAATTTTGGAGTTAAATGACACAATAAACCAAATGACACTACATAACATCCAAACACTAACAAATACACTTTCTTCTGAAGTGCCCACAGAACTCGCTCCAGAATTGGCCATGTATTAGACCACACAGCAAGTTTCAACAGATTAAGTAAGATTGAAACAACATTCTGCATTCTATCTGGCCACAAAAGAATAAACCTGAACCAAAAAAAAAAAAAAAAAAAAATGAAAAAAGACAGAAAGTACACAAACTCATGGAAACTAAGCAGTAACTAATGAGTGGAAATTGGGTCAAGAGAAAAATTTTAAAAGAAATTAAATTTTTTGAGAATTAAATAAAAATGAAAACAAAATATTCAGGAATCTATGGGATACAATGAACGCAGCCCTAAAAGTAAAAAGTATACCACTAAGTGTCTAAATTTTAAGAAAAAGGCTTGAAAGGTCTCATATTACTAACTTAATTATGTAACAGTAGGCTTTGAAAAAAACAAGAATAAACAATACCAAAAAGTAGACAGGAAGAAATAATAAAAATGAGGGCTGGCATTACTGAAATAATAACAAAATACAATGATTCAATGGAATGCAGAGTTAGTTCACTGAAAAGAATAATAAGATTGACAGACATTTAGCCAAATTAACCAAAGAAAGAGAGAGAGGACCTTTAGCCAAAGGGAAAAAAAAAAAAGACCCAAATTAGTAAAATCGGAGCTGAACAGGGAAACAGTGTAACAAGGTTGTCCACGCTCCCACTTTTTGTTCAGCATGGTCTTAAAAGTCAGCTAGAGCAGTACGGTAAGCCATGGTGTACAGAGAACACAAGATGGAAAGCAGTTAAAATATTTGTAGATAAGCTTGTTCTATACCTTGTTCTATACCTTGTTCTCCCCCAGAAAGCCCTACTGCTGGGCTTTCAGCAAAGCAACAGGGTACAAAATTAACACACAAAAATCAGTAGCCTTCCTAAAGAAATCAAAGAAATAATCTGATTCACAATAGCCTCGAAAGAAAAAAAAACTTTAAATAAGTCTACCTAAGGATGTAAAAGACTTGTAAAATACAAACTTTAAGACATTAAAGGGGAAAAAACTGAAGACGATACCAGAAGATGGAAAGATTCCCCATGCTCATGGACTGGTAGAATTGATATTGTGAAAATGGCCATCCTACAAATACCAATACAATACCTACATCTTCAATGAAATCCCCATTAAAACTCCAGAGAAGTTCTTCACAGAAATTGGAAGGAAAAGAAAAAGTTAAAGTTGTTTGATCAAAACAGCCCAAACAATCCTGAAAAAAATAAATAAAAACACTGTTATGTGTATCACCACCCCCGATTTCACATTTTTACTATAAAAACTATAGTAATAGAAACAGTGTATCTCTGGCATATAGGCAGACACATTTAACAATGGATTAGAATTGAGAGCACAATCCACACACCCACAGCAACATGATTTTTGACAGAGGACAACAATGCACACTGTAGAAAAAGACAGCTTTGCCGGGCAGTGGTGGCGCACGCCTTTAATCCCGGCACTTGGGAGGCAGAGGCAGGCGGATTTCTAAGTTTGAGGCCAGCCTGATCTACAGAGTGAGTTCCAGGACAGCCAAGGGCTACACAGAGAAACCCTGTCTCAAAAACAAACAAACAAACAAATAAAAAACAAAAAAAAAAGAAAGAAAAGACAGCTTTGTCAACAAATGGTGTTGGTCAAACAGGACGGCTATGTGTGTAGAAAATGGATCTTTATCTCTCTTCTTGCAGAAAACTCAATTCCAAACAGATAAAGGATTTTAATTTAAGATCCAGTATTCTAAATCTGAGAGGGGAGAGAGGAGGGAATAGTCTTGAACATATAAGCACTGGAAAAGTCTTCTGACCAGGACCCAGTAGTCGATAAGAACAATTGACAAATGAGATCATATGAACCTAAAAAGCTTCTGTACAACAAAGGACATCAGCAGTCAAGTGAAGAGGCAGCCTACAGAATGGGAAATAAATCTTTATCACCTGTAAAACCCAACACGGAATTACTGTCTAGAGCGCACAAAGAACTCATGACACTAACTGTCCAGAAAACAAAGCAATCAGATTCTAAAACGGGGCATAGAGGTAAATGGAGGCCTCTCAAAAGAGGCAAAACAAAGGACTGGGACACATTTTCAAGATGCCCACCATCCTTAGCCATCAAGTCAATGCAGATTAAAACTATTTTGAGATTTCACCTTAGCCCAGTCAGATTGTTAAGGTCAAAAGGACATCCCAGCAAATGCCAGCACGGATATAGAGAGGAGGAGGCTCTCAGTCGCTGCTGGTAGGAGTGTGAGCTGCTGCTACTATGGAAATTAGTGTGAAGCTTCTTCAAAAAGTTAGAAATAAATCTGCCAGACAGTCCACTTACCACTCCACTTACCCAAAGGACTCTATATCCTACTACAGAGATACTTGCTTATCTGTGTTCATTGCTGCTCTGTTCACAATATCCAGAAAATGGAAACAGCCTAGATATTCACTAACTGATGAACGAATAACAAAAGTGTGCTACACTTTCATAATGGAATTTAACTCGGCTGTTAAGAAAAAAAATGAAATTATGACCTTTGCCAATAAATGGATGGAATTATAAGCAATGGACCTGAGTGAGGTAATGCAGACCCAGAAAGGCAAACATCATGTTTTCTCTTTATATGTGGATGTTACTTTGACTCTTAAGTTATGTATGTTTCATTTGGAATAGTCATTTGTTAGGAAACAGGTAAGGGCCACTGGGAGTGAATGGGACATTTCAAGGGAGGAGAAATAGAATACAATGATGTAAAGATGGAGAAAAGAAAAAAAAGCTGGGTGGTACTGGTCTATGCGTTTAATCCCAGCATTCAGGAGGCAAAGGGAGGTGGATCTCTGTGAGTTCAAGGCCAGCCTGATCTACAGAGCAAGTTCCAGGACAGCCAACGCTATACAGAGAAACCTTGTCTTGACGGCCCCTCCCAAAAGGAGGAGATAGAAATAATGGAATAAGATGGATTAAAGGATTAAATGGGGTGGAGGAGGGGAAGTGTGATACCAGAGGGAATATGGGGAGGGAGAAGTAACACTAAAAGCCCTTTTAAAAAGTTGTACAGAAAACGTACTATTATAGGAGCTCTGTAACCTATCTAAATATATAAAAGTTTAAATAATACTATTTACGTAAGTCCCTTTATAGCAGGGAAAGAATACCCAACTAAGAACCACATTATAGCAAATAAAAAATCCAGTATCAAGAATGGGTTACCTCCTTTGGAGTTGGTGGCCAGTTTGGATCCTTATCCCACCCATCCCCCACCCCCAAACATTATAGGCTGTGGCTATTGCTCCAGAACCACACACTCCAGTCATAAAAGAACCACTACCATGTTATGGCTGCCCTCAGAATGCTCATTACTCTTCTGGTCCATTCTAATCCACGTCCTCTCCTCCCATTCATAAATACTGGGGGGATGCTAGAGACATGTTGCTAATGCATCTCTAGCAAAAGGGGCTGAGGTAAGCACAGTGGCTGGCAATAAAAATATTGCCTGTGGGCATGTCACTCAGTAGTGACCCTGAACAGGTTATCACTGGGATCCCCTCTTATATAGTCCAGAGCTGAGTGGACCGGTGTAGATTCTGGACAACCATGATCTATATCAGGCTTTATATGGCCACCACTAGCACTTATCTTTACCAGTAAATCTTACCTGGAGTTTCCCATAAACATTTTCTTGCTATAGCTGCAGATACCCGTAGACACACACAAGAAAGGCTAGAATTCTGATATGGCAGCATAGAATTCAACTGGAAGCCAACGTCAGCAAAGACAACCAACGACTTACAAGACAAAACAAAAGATGTGATGACTTTTCAAAATTCATATGCTTTAATTCAGAGACAAGTGCATGTCGGGAGTAGGATGGCAAACAAGTTGCTTAACCTGCAGGTAAAGCTAAGTAATATTTATCTACTTTTTTAAGGTCAGCAGAGAACTGAGTTAGTCCTTCTAAAGTGCGCTGGGCATTGCAAAAGTACACTCATAGCATTTTGAGAGCCTTTCAAGCAATGAGGGATAAAGAAGAATTCTCACCCGGGGCTACTTGAGTTTACCAACTGGTGGGAGGGCTGGGTGGAAGACAGAACAACAACAAAAAAAACCTGTTCACTGCCACCTACTGGCATGAAAGAGTTAGACAATTAACTTTTTAAGTATGTTTTACCATAGAGTTGAAAGAATGCCTCTGGCCAGGGACACTCATACTACAAAGTGTGGACTCATCTCCTTTGACTCAATTATGCTTTTCTTGAATTAGCTGTTCTCTGCTTAGGATTCAGAACAAGAAAAAAAGACTGAGCAAGGCAGCAGAGCAAGACAAAACTCTGCCACCTACTTGGCGTCGGCACAGATTCATCGTAGGCGTGACTACCAGTTTGTAATGGAAAATCCAGGTGAGAAGGGAATCTGTACCTGGGCAGCCTCCTGCCTTATCTTTGCTCGAGGAGGAGACCATACATACCCTGCTGGATTGAAGCTACCTCCAAAAACCATATTCCAAAAAACACAATTTCCATATAAGGACCTGAGTGTACAAAGTCAAGCACCTATCTGCACCTCTACAGAAATGGGTTAGAGCTACAAATGAAAGGGTTGTAAGAGGGAAGAAGGAAGAGGTATCAAGGAACTAGAATTTGGAATGAAATTCTGAAGTCGGAAGGTCACTGGGTGGACTGACCTAGGCTAGGTTGAGGCAGCAACACTGCAAGGCACACAAGCAATCGTTGGTGACAAGTGTTGGAAGCCAGGGTAGAAGGAAGAAAACAGGTGCCTATCTACAAACCGTGGCATAGCCTTCTCTACTTTGTCTCATGGAATGCACACAATAGTGCAGAATCGTGCCTCTGGGTACCAGCATGAGTGACAGCTAAGCTCCGAGAGTACCACAGCAATGCCCTTGTGCTGGCCCAGAAGAGTATGCCCAGTCTATTAGCCTGTTCTCAAGTCTTGAGTAAAGTCTCATAGTTACGTACCCACCCACTCAGAGTGTTACCTAACCTTCATGCTTCACTCTAAAGGGCTTCAAGGAAGCCCATGCAATACTCAGTCAAGAATGCCAGCCTTTCATTCACAAGCATTAATGTAAAATTAAGACTCACCATCTTTTGATGGAAGTGAGTCATATACAAGGGAAAGAGCACAGAATCAGCGGACTAGGACTCATGGGAACTCAGAAATCAGGGAGCCTGTAGGAGTCTGACCTTAGTCCTCTGCATATATGTTATGGCTGTGTAACGTGTTCTTGTGGAAATCCTAACAGTCGAAGTAGGGACTGTCCCTGACTCTTTTGCCTACTTGTGAGACTCTTTTCTTCCTACTGGGTTGCCTTGTCCAGCCTCGATATGATGGTTTGTGCCTGGTCTTATTGCAGCTTGTTATGCTGGGTTTGGTTGATGTTCCTGGGAGGGCTGCTCTTCTCTGAGGGAAGGAGGAGAGAAGGCGGATCTAGGGGAGAGGGGAGGCACACAGGGTAGGCAAGGCTGGGAGGAGAGGAAGGAGATGAAGCTGCAATCTGAATGTAATATATGGGAGAAGTACATAAAAAGGAAGGAGCTTTATAAATAAAAACCATTGCTTCTGGAAAAGAAAGCATTTAATGTAGCAAGTCTGAATTTGTTTTAACTAGGGGGATGGGATAGACAGTGTATGGATCCATGCATTCAAGAGTAGCATGCAATGGAGTGGAGACAATGAGCAACAAAAAGTCAGATAAATGCAGCAGGTTTGGGAGTTTAAAATTCAATGCAAAAGTGACTGTACACACCTGACGTCCTAACACTTGAGAGGCTGAAGCTGAAACTAGTCTGGTTCACATAGGGAGACCTAGTCTCAGCTGCCAGAAGAGAGAGTAGTCTTTCGGAAAACAAAGAGGGGGAGAGGTAGGAGAGAGACAGAGACAGACAGAGAGCGAGAGCGAGAGAGAGAGCGAGAGAGAGAGAGAGAGAGAGAGAGAGAGAGAGAGAGAGAGAGAGAATATCAGTGCAATCAAACCAACACAGAAATGGAAAAAATATAAAGGTAACCAAAGAAGAGAAGATAATTCCCATCACAAAATACTTTCTACGACAAAGCTGGCATTCCTGACCGTCCCACTTCTATTTCTAGCCTGAGATTCCATTCTGGTAAAGAGCTTGAGCCATGAATTAGCTTAAGATGATAAAAAGCATGACTACCTTACAGTACCCTGCTGAGGTCCATACTAGCCAGGAAATGCTTACCTCCAGACTTCCTCACTATAAAAAAGAGGTATACTTTTCTCTCAGGTCTATCCGAGGCAGTAGAGTTTCTGTGTATATAATGGACCAAATTCAAATTATATCCAATGTGATAGTCATTAACCACATGCAGTTAAGTGAAAATATAAAATCCAGGTCCTCAGTCACACTGGCCTTATTGTTAATGTCTAATTGCTGTGTATGGTTGTGGCTCCACTGACACACAAAGCAGAGGTGAGCCATTTATGTGACTTCTGAAAGTACCTGCCCTACCTGATAAGTCACTCCCACAAAGGTTCCAATGTTCTCATAGAGAACACTTAAAACAACTTCTCTGAAATAGCAGAGTAGACTACAGCTATCAATGGGGATTCACTGACAAAAAGACATCTGACTCACAGGAACATGAACAAGATGATCTCTGAAGATCTGCAAATGGAAAAAAGTCGAGTTTAGAAGAATCCAATGTCATTGTTGTAGGGGATGGCTGGAAAATTAATAGCCGTTCTGGAGATGCTCGCAGGCAAAGACTCACAGTATCCACTTGACCCAACCTAGAGTCACCTAGGAAGCCTGTCTCAATGTGGAACTTTCAAGACCAGTTTGGCCTATAGGCATACCTGTGTGAGGGAGTTTTTAAGTGGGTTCATTGAGGTGGGGAAGACACACCCTGAATGTGGGCAGCATCAGTTCACAGACTGGGCCTGTACTGAATGAAACAGAGAAATGGAGTTGAACACTAGCGTGCATTCATCCATTTTCTTTGTTCTTGACTATGCATGTTACTTACTTAAAGTTTCTGCCATCTTGATTTCCACACAACAGTGCACTGTTAGCAAGGGTTGTAAGCCCATTAAACCCTTTCTCCCCTAAGTAGTTTTTGTCAGAATATGTTATCACAACAACAGGACACTACACCAGGACAGTGTGTGTTTGTGTTTGT
Source organism: Arvicanthis niloticus (assembly GCF_011762505.2). Lineage (NCBI taxonomy): Eukaryota > Metazoa > Chordata > Mammalia > Rodentia > Muridae > Arvicanthis > Arvicanthis niloticus. Next base: position 20,790,949 of record NC_047671.1, read on the forward strand.
GTGTGTGTGTGTGTGACTTCATAACACAATGAGGTATCGTTCAGCCATGAGGAAGAATGAAGTTCTGTCCTTTATACCAAAATGGATGGCTCGTAAAAACACTACGCTAAGCGAGATAAACCACACACAGAAAAACAAGTGCCTTATGTTCTCTCATACGTGAAAGGTTAAAACAATAAGCCAACCTGAATAGTATAGTGATTACTAGAGGTGGAGGAGCAGAGAGTGGGTGAAAGTTGAGCTAATTTGAGTGTATATTGTATTCAAATGGAGATACCACACTGAGCCCTATTAATGTGTACAGTTAATATATGTTAATCATAGGGTGTTTTTATTTGCTGAGTCAAAATTATTGAAATGTATGAGATTACTGAGAGAAAAATTAGATATTACAAAAAAGTAAGTTGCTAGAGATACGGTCTCAGGAGAAGCCTGAATGTGGGACATGGAAAAGAAACAGACAAACCTCGGAACACTAGCACGGAGAAGAGAGGTCGTAAATCAGGATAGGGAATATTACAGAAGCCAGAAAAAGAGGTTTTCAGAGGAGACGATAGTGGAAAATGAGGTAAGATGCTCAGAGACAGAGAAGACTGCGGAGTTCGTGAGCAGCACTCAGTGGTGTGGCAGAAGTAAGAGAAAACTAAACAGGCAAGTCGGTGCTAAAGGGAAGCACAGTGCCTTCAAAAAGCTTTAATAAGCTTTAAAAAGCCATCGAAGTTGTGTTGCAAAATACCTAGCTCTACTTCTCAATGCTCATGTATGTCTAGTTACATGGTGCTAACAGGTATCAAGACATGCCCAAGTGTCAAGCTGGGGCTGGGGGTGGCACTTACAGGCCAAGCTAACCTTCCCCCTGCCACCGTGCACAGTCTTATCATCATGTAAGAAGGCAAATAGGAAAAATAAACATCTGGTCATGTCTTTTCTTTAGAACCAAGATTGAAAGGCTTAACAACGTTTATTTGTTCTTCAGTAACAGTGGAGGGGGAGGGAGAGAGAGAGAGAGAGAGAGAGAGAGAGAGAGAGAGAGACAGAGACAGAGACAGAGACAGAGACAGAGACAGAGAGAGAGAGAGAGAGAGAGAGAGAGAGAGAGAGAGAGAAGGGAGGCAGAGAAGAACAGAGGAGGAAGAAGGGAAGAGAGTGAGGAAGGAAGGAAGGAAGGAAGGAAGGAAGGAAGGAAGGAAGGAAGGAAGGAAGGACACAGATAATGGGGAAAAGACACAGCAAGTTCCAGTGTGAAAGATATCAAAAATAGATGACATTGCATGCACAAAGGAAAATGAATATGATATCTCAGGCGGGTCTCAGGCCTGGCCATCCTGGGCTTGAGTTCCTCTTACAAGATCTCCTGATCTTATTGAGACATTGCACCTTTAACAAAGCTGGCTTTCAGTTCTCTCTATCCCTGCCACATAATGCAGCTCTGGCCCTGGCTCTCACCAGCCTTGAGTCTTTCTGCCTTCTCCTGATTCTCTCTGTGGAAATACAAGTTTCTTTCAACCTAATTTATAAGGGTTTTCCAAATCATAAAAATTATATTATGTAGTGTGTGTGTGTGTGTGTGTGTGTGTGTGTGTGTGTGTGTGACAGGGAGAAGAGGGAAGGAAGGAGGAAGGGAAAGGAGAGAGGGAGGGGGGAAGGGAGGGAGAGAGAGAAGCTTCCAAGTATCCCCTAGTTTCTGGTTGCAGAAAGTAAAATACTTAACCTTACTATCGCTGTAATAAAACTTCTCCATGACCTAAGCAAGTTGGGGAGGAAAGGATTTTTTTGGTTCACATTTCCATATCACTGTTCATCATCAAGGAAAGTGAAGCCAGGAACTCAAACAAGGCAGAAACATGGAGTCAGGAGCTGAGGCAGAGGCCATGGAGGGGTGCTGCTTACTGGCTTGCTCCGTGTGGCTTGCCCACAGCCCAGTCTTGTGAAGGCATTTTCTCAATCTGGGTTCTCTCCTCTCAGATGACTCCAACCTGAATCAAATTGACATAAAATTAGCCAACACAATTGACCCCTTGTCAACTTGACACACAACACTTTTTAAGACATAGCCTTTGGGGAGGGGGGCTCATCCCCAAGACCTCAGATTAATAAGTATCACAAATATGAAACATGTAACTAATGTAAAAGTCCCATATTATTTGCCAATTCAAATACTTTAAATTTTCTGTCTCTTTTTTAAAATCTCTTCTAAATCTCCTTTAAAAATCAAAATCTCTATTAAAACCCAAAGTCTCTTAATGTGGGCTCCTACAAAATCATAAATAAACTAAATATTTTCTTACTTCAAGGAGGAAGAACCAGGGCACAGTCGCAATCTGAAGAAAGCAAAAACACACTCCAACAGTGTAAATGATTCAATTTCCAATATCTGGGATTCAGTCATGATCTTCTGGGCTCTTCCAGGGGGCCTCGGTCACTTCTCCAGCTCTGTCCTCTCTTGCACACACAGATTGTCTTCTACGCTGAAGCCAGCACCACCCCACCACTGGTGTCCTTGGCAGTCATCCCATGATACTTACATCTCCAAAATCCTGTGGTCTCTGCTGCCATGGGGCTGCACCATCACCAACAGCCTCTCCCGGCCTCTTACAATGTTGAGCCTCAGCCGGTTTTCATGATCCCTTCATGCCTTCAAAACCAGTACCACCTCAGTGACTCCTTACCAGATTAAGCTTCCAGTGTGAGATACAACCTCGGCTGCCTCTGGAACACAGTAACTTTATGCAGACTCTAAGGAAACACTTCCCAGAAGATTTCCTCTCAATGATGCTGGTCTCTTCTTAATCACTGCTAATTTCTTAGTGTACCAGTAAAGCACTCATTTTTTTCTTTTTTGGTTCTGATCTCTTGTTAATTACAGCCAGTATTTCAGCCCTATGTAACCAGAACTACAGATTCTTAACTCAAACTATGCAACATCCCTAACAGAATCTTTAAGTGACTCTCAGACTCCCCTCCATCACCTGCCTTTTTCCCAGCATGCTTATCTTCCAAGCTCCCTCAGAACAGATCACCAAACTTTGAACACTCAATGGCATTCAGAACCCAAAGCCCCAAAATCCTTCTACAATCCCAAGCCAAAAAAACATGGTCAAATCTGTTACAAAAATACCTCAGAATCCTGATACCAATTTTTCTTAGTTAAAGTTACTATTGCTATGATGAAACACCATGACCCAAAGCAACTTGGGGAGGAAAGAATTTATTTAACTCAAACTTCCACATCACTGTCCATCATCAAAAGAGATCAGGACAGGAATTCATACAGGGCAGGCTCCTGGAGGCAGGAGCTGAGGCAGAGGCCATGGATGGGTTCTGTTTACTGGCTTGCTCTCTATGGCTTGCCGACAGCCCAATACTGTGGAAGCATTTTCTCAATTGGGGTTCTCTCTTCTCAGATGATTCTGACTGTTCCAAGTTGACAGAAATTAGGCCACAGATCTAGTCTCTTATTTCTGGCACAATTTAGTAATCTTATCCTGTCACCTTGGCTGGAACCAGGTGGCTTTGCTACACCATGCTCCCCTCTCCTCTGTTTAAACTCAACTCATTAGAAGGGCTTACATAGTCATCTCTCGTCACTTTATTGGATCTAATGTGTCCTTTTTTTTTTTTTTTTTACATGTGAAAGGAGGAAACAACCAGATATCTCTCGATTGCCTAGGAACCTTTCCGAGCTCACCCTGGAACTGTGCTACCAGCTCCTGTGCAGGAGTGCATCAAACCCTGCCTCCTAGGTACGTAGGGCCATGCTATGTGAATTTACCCCAATAATTATTCCTGGCATTTCACTCCTTAAAAATATAATGGCAACTCTGATCACACGCCTGGCAACATGATATGCAGACCATAGGCACTGTTCGTGAATAGTGAATGCTCATGTACATAGGATTTCCCTGACTTACCTAGATATTAGGAGTGAAATTGAGTAAGAAAAGAAACTCACCCGTGTAAGCCAGGCATTAGCTCTTGAGCAATCTGGGACTTGAATAGCTAGCTGTAAGAGACTCTGCTAATTTATTTTTAGCATATAGAAAAACAAGCAATAAACTGTTGTCATGTGACCTTACTGATACTTGAGAACCAGAGTTTCTTGAAGTGGGATCTTGGACTAATAGTTTTTGGGAGCTTGTTAAAAACCCAAAAGCCCAGCTGGGAATGCCAACACACACCTCAGGAGGCTAAGGTAGAATGTTTGCCTTGGCTTTGCTCTTCTCGGATCGCCAGTACTTCCAGCCCCATATGGAGCTTATAATAAGTGATAGTCCCAGAATGATTATATGCTAGGACACATTTTTCAACCGTATAGAGTCAAGTATAAAGTTTTTTATTTGTAGGATTAATATAATTCCGAATGTCTATACTATAGGCAATAAATGCTGTCAAGTAAAATTCACCAGTGTACACACATTCTCATTTTGTAATACCTACCAGAAGGTTTCCAGAAAGACTTTTTAAAAAAACACTCCAGGTCGGGTGGTGGTGGCGCACGCCTTTAATCCCAGCACTTGGGAGGCAGAGGCAGGCAGATTTCTGAGTTCGAGGCCAGCCTGGTCTACAGAGTGAGTTCCAGGACAGCCAGGGCTACACAGAGAAACCCTGTCTCGAAAAACAAACAAACAAACAAAAAAAAAAAAAAAACACTCCAAATCTCACATATCCAAATGACCAATTCAAATGTATAGTTTAGTCTAAACGTTTTATTGATTATATATGTTTATTAGTATATAAATTGAATCATCCTTCTGCTTTGCTAACAATTTCTTTGGACACATATTTTACTGTAAATACATTTCCCACGGAGACATAAAGCTAACATACAATGCCACGTGTTTGACATGCATGTGTATGCTTCTTTTGTTAAGGAAACTTCATGCAAGTACATTTCCCACAGACACAGAAAGCTAGCGCACAATGCCACATGTTTGACATTCATGTGTATTCTTTTTTGTTGTTTTTAAGGGGACTTCATTTTGAGGTTGGCTTATTTGCATAAATGTAGCAAGTTACTACAGGCATATATTTTCCTAAACATAACATTGGAACACAAGGGCTATTTTATTTACATAGAGATTAAAATGCAGTCGAGCGTGTTCTTAAATACCTTAATATAAAGGTCAAGACTTGTCGTACGTCGTCTTAGCACCCAGCGCAGAGAATTAGACTTGTGACAGTTGGACATCTAAACTAGCAGAGTAACCAGCAAGATCAATGTCTTATTCTACCCCTGTAATCTTCACTGGGATCCAGAGGGCCACGCGGCTCCGTTGAGCACAGCAAGTCTCTTGGCATCCGAAACACTGCTCTGGCCACTGATACCTGTACCCTTTCTTCATGTTACTATGTGTGATCTCACCCATGTGGATCAGTTCTTTTAAACAACTTTTAAAAAATCCTATGTGTTTTTCAAATTTTACAAGAAATTCTCCCATTTTTTTTTTCCAGATAGTTCTTTTGGCCATTCTGAGAGGTCAGCACAGATGTGGACCTTAAAGTGGAATTAAGGACACACAGCCAATGTCGTCAGAGTTAATGATTGAGCTTGCATCCCTTTCCTCCGCTCCAGACTAGAGAAAATGGCATGTCTTTGCTGTGGGCCAGGCCTTTGATGATGGCTAGGGGCAGATTAACATGCTGCACAGTATCTAGTGAGGAAGTTTCAGACACCAGGAGCTGCTGGGTGACTAGGTGTGGGACAGCCAACCTAGTTTGACTCTGAGCATGTGCTAAATGGAGTGAGGGAGGGTGGGTGTGTACCTAGAGTCCTCGATATGACGGCCCCAAAATTTCTTGGAAATGCTGAATTGAGTCAAAAATAAGACAGCAAGAGACATGGAGGTTTTCACAAAACAGGGAACAAGGTGTTTAGCACAGAAGTTTATGTCTGAGTAAGACCAAAACTATGAAGGACAGAAGTATAGGTAGTTAAGGTTGGTCCCCTGACAATTATGAATGCAAGCCATAAAAGCCAGAAGTCTAGGATAGGCGAGCTACAGAGACACTCATAGCAAATAAAATGGAAGTCTCAAATGGAAAGGAGCCAGATATCGCTCCATTCCTGAAAAGAATGCAAAAAAGTGCATCCTGCAAAAATGGAGTGCAGCGTGTGGTCAAACACAAAGGCCATTCATGGTGACACAGGCCTCCGAAGTGTTCCTTTCAATGACAGTTCACCCAGGAGTTTATGCGTCTCCTCAGGTCACTTACTCAGGTTAGGCAGAAGATACTGAAACCTGGTAAAAATGGAATGTGCGGGGCAGAGAGTGAGAAAGGAGTAAATTGTCACCAATTGTCACAGTCCATTCTCACCAAGGAGACGATTCACACATGCATACTTCAAACACGCAATAACCAAACCGAGCTGCAAAGGAGATAAAAAAGAATGGTTTGAGATCCTTAGCGACCTTGCTTATGCCTTGGCTGAACCTAATTGACTGGGAGATGAGAGCCACCGAGAGGGGATGGTGTTTAATACCCACCAAAGAGCCCACACATTCGCCTGAATCCGTGACAACAGATGATCTCCTTAAAGGTCCTCCGCATCTCTTGGCTGCGGAGGGCATAGATGAGAGGATCGATCACAGAATTGCACATGATGAGTATAAGGTACATGTTGAAGTAAGACATAAAGCAAGAGCAATAGACATTCTGAGGACACGAGATCATTAAGATAAGGTGAAGGAAGAAGGGAGACCAGCAGACAATGAAAATCCCCAGTAGCATGGTGAGGGTGATGGCACCCTTCATGCTGGTCCTTTGCCTCACAGAGTTGTATCTGGGGGAAGCTGCTATCCGCTTGACATGGTTCCGGGCCAGGAGGAACATGTGTATATACAGAGACACCATGAAGAACAGCATGGTGAAGAACATGGAGATGAGGCAAATGATAACATACTTGGATTCATAGTAAATGATGAAGACGATACCGCAGCTTATGCAAAAGGTCCAGATGCAGGCGATGATCACCCCCGAGCGCCTCGCTGTCATAATGTGGTGGTAGCGCAAGGCATAGAAGATGGTGATGTACCTGTCCACCGCGATGGCCAACAAACTACACATGGAGGCCACGACGGAAATGCAGATCATGGAGTCAAACACATTGTCGATGTGACGCACAAAGGTGTCGGCTATCACCAGGTGTTTATTGTTTAGCAAGTATATGGTGATGGTCTCCCAGGCATTGGACATGCTCACCAGCATATCGGCCACTGCTAAGCTGCCCACAAAGAAGTACATCGGTGAGTGCAGATTTTTGTTCTTCACGATGGCCCCAATGACCAGGATGTTCTCTAAGAGGCTGATGAGACCCAGAGTCAGGAACACCTCCACCGCAATGCCCATGTCTTCACAGGCTGAAGACTTGTTCTTGACATTTGAGCCTAAAATGCTGTCCTCTGAGGCGTTCAGGGTAAGATCCAATAAAGTCAGGTGAGACGAGGAGTTCATTGCTGGAAGAAAATGCCTCTACTTCTTGGCATCAGATTTACTGTAAGACAGGTTTGTTTGCCGTTGTTATTAGGATCTCAAGAACGTAAGAGTATACCACGGCACAGAATGTGCTACCGTACCAAAACCAAGTGCACTTACAAAAATGGGTGGATAGACACAGGTATACTGGAGTGGTGGTGACCCTGCTTTATTTCGTTCTGACATGTGCTCCTGGTGCCTGGAATTCTGTGCCTCTAACTAATACAAGCCTAAGTTTTCACATTCTGTCATGCTTGGCTTACAGTTTGGGGGTTGTTTTTTTTTGTTGTTGTTTTGTTTTGTTTTGTTTTTTGGTGGTGGGGAGGAGCTTCCATTTTTATGCAGAGTACAACTTCTCTTTCCATGTCTGATTTTTTGCTCTTAAGTTCACTCTCAGAACATCCCCCAAACCCTATCCAAACTCCATAAAAAGTCCCAGGCAGTCTCCAGATTTTCACCTTATTATGCTACTGCATCATATTTTGCTCAAGTGAGCCTAGATTTCTGAAGGACATATAAATATTCCATTAAGGAAGGCAGATTAATCTGTGTTCTTATCATTAGCCAGGACTCTTCTCAAATCCTCAGTTCATCCTCTCTGGGGCCATAAAGGAAATGGCTTAGCTTGAGCATAAATACAAAGTTACTGTCTCTGAGAGATAAGCTTACTTTGCAGTACGTTAAGTACAGAAGAAAAAAAAAACCAACAATACTTTCCCCTCAATAAATATTTTCCTTGAATTCTGAATGGTATGAATTTCACTGAGTCTGAATGCTATTTTTATAAGTTCCACGCAAACACAGTATGAGGAAATAGTTATGAAATGTTAGAACAAGACACATTCAGAGAACCATCGTTTTAGCAATGAGGTAAAACTATCGGATTGTAATCATTTACAATATATCTACACCTCAGAGGTATAGATAGACCCGTTCTACTGTTGCATTAAACACACCATCCAGCTGCCTTAAAAATCTCTCAGCACAAGCTGGCTCACCCATTCTGCTCTGCTCCACGCAAAGGTAAGCATGATTCCTCACGGGTTCCAGGCGGTTTCTGGGAATTGTATCTGGTACCGGGATCTGGTCTTGCATCCGGGCCAGGAGCCCTCCTCACTGGACGTTTCGCTCTGCCTGGACACCTGATGTCCACCTGGGCGGACCTTGGCGAGAGAATAGGGCCATCGCCAGGGCGCAGTCTCCTCCTAAACTAGCACCTCACCACTCTGCCTTTAAACAGCCTCCGCCCCTCAGATCGCCGCCTCTCGGACTTCTGAGTTCAGGTCTCCAGCAACTTGCAGCCGCCAGCTTGGGAGCCTAGGAGTCGTGTTTGCAGCGCCACCTAATGGTCGGCCACTAGGTTGTTGCAAAGTACAGCCCTTAGCTCCGAAGTGCTTCAAATTTAACAAATCTTTCTCCCTAGGTACGCACAGATGGATTTTTCAGCTAATGATTCTCTTTGTCTTTCCCCAGCCCCGCCCCTTTCTTTTAACTCACCGATTAAAATTCTGCCCAGTTCAAAGAACTGATCTGCCCTGTTCTTTGTCTTTCCGCTACAGTGACTTACCGGTGTGCCTGATACTTCTTTGGAAAAGCCAGAGTCAGACAGAGACTGAGAGACATAAAGACTGGGGGAGAAGAGATAGACAGAAAATGCAGGCGTTGGAGGGAGCCATCATGTCATGGGAAAAGACAATCTTTGAAATCTGTGAAGAGGTTTCCTAACTTCAGACTAATCCCCTGTATGTGCAAAAGAGACAGGCTGGCAGAAAACACCCTACAATCTAAGTATTATCCAATGAGTCCCCATCTCCAAGATCAGAGAGGGATCTGCAAAAGATGCGAACTTCACAATAAGGTGCTGAAAGTGGAGTCTTCACAAATGCCAGTTATCCGGTCCCCTAGGCGTGGTGGGGCGGACATGTGAGTGCAACATGCAGGTGCTGTGTGCACTTGCACTGAACTGTTTTTCTTAATCTTCTTTAAAAAAAAAAAAAAAAGTCACTACAGCAAGTGACTGCTTTTGTCATTCCCAGCTGGGGGGGGGGGGGTGTGTGCAGGGCGGGGGTGGAGAGAGGGAGGGAAACTGAGGGTATAGAGCAAGATCAAGTTTCTAACACTGAAAAGCACTGATTGGGATTTGAAGCCCAGCTGAGGGACCCTGCTCCAGGAATGGTTCCTTCAAGATGCTGCTGAAGTTAAAATTATTATAACTTAAAACCAAGCACGGTAATACCTCCAGAATTGTTCTCTATTTTTGCTCAGAATTGCTTTGGCTATCCAGGGTCTTTGTATTTTCATGTTGGTTGGTTGGTTGGTTGGTTGGTTGGTTGGTTGGTTTTAATTTCTGTGATACATATTATTTGAAATTTGATGGGAATTGCAATGGATCTGTAGATTGATTTTGATATTATAATCGTTTTCTCAATATGCTGATCCATTCTCTAGTCTCTTCAACTGTTTTCTTCAGTGTTTTAAATGCTTCACTGCATAGGTCTTTTACTTCCTTGCTTAGGTACATTTTGGGGTATTTTTTTAGTCTGTTGCAAATGGGATTGTTTCCCAGATTTTTTAAAAAAGATTTATTTATTTATTTTATGTATGTGAGTACACTGTAGCTGTCTTCAGAACAGGGCATTGGATCCCATCACAGATGGTTGTGAGCCACCATGTGGTTACTGAGAATTAAACTTAGGACCTCTGGAAGAGCAGTCAGTGTTCTTAACCACTGAGCCATCTCTCCAGTCCCCTAAGGTTTCTTTATGGGATTTTATTTTTAATGTTATGCAGGAGGGCTGCTGGGTTTGATAGGTTAATCTCATATACTGTCACTTTGCTGTTTTTTTTTTTTTTTTAACTCTGGATCCAGATTCTTTAGGATCTCTTACATACACAAGTGCATCATTTACAAACAGGATAATTTGATTTCTCCCTTAAAAAAAAAAATCTGTATCAGAGGCTGGAGAGATGGCTCAGTTGTTAAGAGCATTGGCTTTTCTTTCAGAGGTTCTGCGTTCAATTCCCAGCAACCACATGGTGGCTCACAACCATCTGTAGTGGGATCCGATGTCTTCTTCTAATGTGTCTGAAGACAGCTACAGTGTACTCATATATATATAAATAAGAAAATAAATCTTTAAAAAAAATTCTGTATCCTTTTTATATCTTTACCTTGCTGTTCTGCGGCCTCAAATATTGTATGAACTCAGTATGGAGAAAAGCAGTCACTCTTGTTCTTGATTTTAGTGGGAATTCTTTGAGGTTTTCCCGTATGATATAATGCTGACTACAAGCCTGTAATGTGTAGCTTTTATTATGTTGATGTAGTTTTCCTTGTAGTCCTAGTATCTTTAGACATTTTACTCAAAGATATTGGGTTTTTCCCAATATCTTTTTCCCAAAAGTCATCTGCATCTATTAGGAAAATCAAGTTATTTTTTCTTTGATTCCTTGAGTCTATTTATATACTATATTGCACTTTGATTTGCATATATTGAACCATCCTTGTACTTATAGGCATAAATTTAAAAAAGTATTTAGAGAGCAGTTTGATGCTATCTCCATTTAGTAGATTAGTAGCAGGTCATAGTAGGTCCTATCATCTATTTGACTATGAGCTCTTGACCCAATAACATTACCACCAGGCATGAGTTCTATCTTGTGGAGCAAACCTCATGTTAAATCAGAAAGTAGTTGCTAACTCCTGTAACATTCATGTCTCCATTGTACCGATGGACATGTCTTACCAAGCTGGTTCCTATCATAGCTCGCAGGACTCTCAACTATGTAAGAATACTGATTATTTTTCTCCACCAGCAGTGATGGACAGCACCCACTGCCATATAAAAGCTGGCCAATAGACATGAAGCTTCCAGGTAGATACTGGTTTGCTTTCTCCGTGTTCCATTACTTGAGTATGGGATGTCTTCCATATGGTGGAAATACGATCTTACCTTCAAGTTCTGCAGACAATTAAAGCCATGGTAGTGGCTTTTGAAGTTTTGTGGGGTCTGTGAGACCCCATTGATCGATAAGTAGAAAAAGGTAGGACAAACCTGGCATTGGATTTTGTTGTGTGTGATAGCCTATGGCATACAGTGGAAACATTATTCTTCTATAAATGGTAACGCCATCTAAACTTTTATGCATGAATGTGTATACATTTTAAGAAGTTTGTAAAATAGTTGGTTTTCATGTGGCTTTTTCCAAAGGACTTTAGAGTGACTCTTTGCTGAGCGTCCTCCTTGACCCTGCCCTCCCATCCCTCACTCCACTTGACACTTTCTGCCTCTTTAACTCCCTATTCCCTCTGTTCCTGTGTTCTATCATCTTGCTCTTGAAATCACAAGGCTTTCTAGCCTCCTGACTTCTACAGGTACTCTAACTTAGACACACGGATCTAAAGAAGGAAAGCTAGATCTACATATGAAAAAAAAAACATGCAGTATTTCTTTCTGGATCTGAATTAGCTAACTCAGCATGACTGCTTCCAGCTCCATCCATCTACCTGCAAATTTTATCTCTCATTAAAGCTGAATAATATTTCAGTGATGTAATACATTTTCATTATCTATTCAGGAGTTGATGAACACTGGGGCTGTGTTTGTTTTTTGGCTATTGTAATTAGAGCAGCACCAAAGAGTGAGGAAGAAGCATCTCTGTATAAAATATAATCATTCATGTATATAGACAGGAAGAGTACAGTCAGGTCCTATCATAGATCTACACTTAAGTGTTGGGAAGACATCTAATGTCCATAGTGGCTGTACCAATTTTCACTCTAACAGTGAGTATTCCCATTACCCTATAACCACACCAGCATGTGCTGCCCTTTGTAGATTTGTTTTGGTTTGTTTTAGTATCAGTCAACTCTGGCTGGGGTAAAATAAAATCTCAAGGTAGTCTTAATTTTCAGTTTTCAGATGGTTAAGGATGTTGAACATGTTAAGAAATTTTTACCAGCCACTCATATTTCTGAGAACTTTAATGAGTTATATGTTTTCTTATTGTTTAGTTGTTTTGTTAGTCTATGTATCGATATCAAATGTATAGCTAGTATTTTCCCCCACTCTATAGGCTGCCTATTCACTGTTGATAAGAGTTGTTTACAAGTATCTGTTTCCTGAGGTCCCATTTGTCAATTGTTAGTCTTAATTCATGGGCCTATTCAGAAAGTCCTTAGGTGCACCGGTAAGTTGGGTATATTCCCTACTTTCTCCTCTAACAGATTCAAAGTATCTTTGGTCCATTTGGTCCACTAGTCTTGTGCAGAATAAAGAGCGACAATCTAGTTGTATTCTTCTACATGTAGCTATCCAGTTTGTCAACAGTTGATGATGCTGCCTTTTTCCCCCAAAATGTATTCTTTTGGACTCAAAACTTAAAAACCAGGTACCTCTAAGATGGGCTTGTCTGGTTCTTCAGTTCTATTATCCATGCATGTTTTTCTGCCAATAACACAATTTTTGTTACTATAGTGTTACCTCCAGCAGTTGTTCAGGATTGTTTAGCCATCTTGGAAGTTTTTGTTTATTCTGTGTCCACATGGAATTTATGATCTTTTCAGTTGTTGGGGATTGTATTATAACTGTAGATTGCTTTTGGCATTTTCATATTAATCCTACAAATCCATGAGTATAAGCACTTTTCCCATCTTCTAAGTGTAATTTTTTTTTCCATGAAAGTTTTCACTGTGTTCTACTTCTGTGATTAGTTTACTCAGTGTGGGGATGGGGGTAGTAGCTATTTTGAATAGAATTGCTTCCCTGATTTTTCTTGATGTTTGTCATTGCTATCTGGGAAGGCTAGTGATTATTGTGCTAAAATTTTGTATCCTGCCACTTTGCAATATAGTTTTCTGGTGGACTCTTGGGAGTTTACGTATAGAATCATCTGCAAGTTAGAATATTTTGGCTTCTCCCTTCCCTACTTGTATCTTTCATTACCTTCTCTTGGATTATTGTTCTAACTACAATTTCAAGTACTATCTGGAACAGTAGCACAAAGGATGATTTCCTGGTTTTAGTAGACGTTTCAAGTTTTTCTCCACTTATCATGTTACCTGTGGTGTGGTGTGTATTTGCCTTAAGCTATATTCCGTGTATTCCTGGGTTTTCCAGGACTTTTATAAGGGAGTATTAGATTTTTCCAGTGGTCTTTTCTGCCTGAGATGATCATGTGACTTATGTCCTTCAAGTCTATTTATGTGGTGCATTACATTTGTTGACTTACACATGTTGAACCACCCCTGATCTCTGGGAGGAAACTGATTAATCATAGTGGGCATATTCTAAAAATGGTTCACACTCATTCTTTTCAGAATTTTCTCATCTATGCTCATGAAGGAGCTAGCTTGCTCTATAATTTTATTATGTGTATTTAGCTCAGTGTCATTCTGGCTTCATAAAAAGAATTTATGAATTCTTAAATTTATGAAAAGAATTTATGAGAGGTATAATTTCCTTGTTTCATGGGATAGTGTTAAGGAACACTGGTTTTCTTTAAGTTTCTGGTAAAGTTCTGTGGGAAATCAGTCTGGGCTTGGGCTTTTTTGCTTTCGATGGGAGACTTCTTAAATGATGTTTCAGTGTCATTTCTTGTGACACATCTAAACCTCTACTTGTTTTAACTTTGGTAGGTCATGTGCACTAAGAAATTCATCCATTTCTTTTAGCCTTTCCAATTTATTAGAATGAGTTTTGGTGTGTTCTTACAACTCCTGGATTTTACTGGTGCCCCTTGTAATACCTCTTTTTTACCTCTAATTCTATTAGGGACCCAAGCATTCAAACGTATTCAAGCCTCCATTCTCATTCAGACCTCAGTTGGCATTATCAAGAATGTAGGATGACTGAACTCCAGAAGCTTCTGGGTAGCTGATAATGAATATGAATTGTCACATGTATTATGACTCTGGAATCTTATTCCTAGAGGAAATGTAACTACCTGCACAAAACTCATTTCCTAGGTAACTGTGGTAGTACAGTTCCCAAGCTAGAAATGAATCAAAGCACCACTGTATAATGTTGTTTATTCATACATGAAACACTGTACAATCATGAGAACGAACAATGTACACCTACTGAGAATTAGAACCTCATGAATACTACCAAGTGAAAGCCAAAGGGTGTATTTTTAATTTTATTCACATAATATTCCAAGCCAGATGAAATGGGTTTCGCTTAGAACTGGACGGCAGTTATGGATGAAATAGTAGTCAAAAGGGAACTTCTGGCTTCTGTATTCATGTACGTTCTATCTGTGAAGAATCCCTGATTGCCTGTATAGATACAATACTTCAACAGAGTTTAAGCAAGCAAACTCACATAATCAGGTCTGTCTACTTAACTCACACTGAGACAGCATCTTCTCTTAAGACTCTCTTGCACTGACATATCCACAAAATAAGGTTGGAAGAACACCATCACCTATAGTATATACATTCCACACGTCTGGTTAGAGGACCAGGTCTCCACACCAAGAATAATCTACCTCTATTCCTGCCAGGGTACCTTATTTACTAAAGCATCGTACTCAGGAATTAATACACCTAAGTTAAGGTGCCTCAATAATTAACACTCAAAGCTGCAGGGACCACCTGTTATACCCTTGGAAGTATGTGAGCCTAGGACTTAGAACCCACTACAGAGTAAAAGTGTTAATATGGCTCTGTTCTTGAGAAATCTGTATCATCTCTCTGCCCTTCAGTCATCCGTCAGGTCTATTACTCTACTCAGTGACTCTACTCAGTCTTCTCTTGCTGATAAGAGTCGGTCTCTAAAGTGCTCTGGGACACTGAAGTGTGTAAGCTGACAGGCTTGAGGCTCTCTGTACAGGTTAGGTTACCAGAAGGATGGGGAAGGACTGACAACTCCTCAGCTTCTCTCCATTAACACTATACACTGGACTGTTCCCCTGAGTAAATAAATGCTAGACCCAAACAATTCCACGTCAGCATTCTGGGTCCTACTGCAGTGCAACTTTATCCCCAAGCCAACTACCAGTTCAGGTTGTGTCACTCCCAAAAATGGCCCACATGATCGTCATGTCAAAGATTTTTATTTATGTGTAGGTATCTGCATGTATGTGCAGGGGCTAGCAGAGACTAGAGAATGCTGAAGTCCCTGCAATTGGAGGTACAGGTAGTTCTAAACCACTCTGTGTGTGTGTGTGCTGGGAACCAAACTCCAGTTCTCCGAATATTGCAAGCACTCTCAACCTGTGAGCCATGTCTCCAGTCCCTGTTGGAAACAACCTGAGCATACACTGTGTGGCAGGCCTAGGTGTTATCTGAACAGCTCATCTGAACCATTTTTATTACTGAACCCAAGAGAAGAGACTCTTTCCGGATGCTGCAATGAAAAGCCACACCTTTCTCATCAGGTACTACAAGTCATAACAAAATTAAACATTCAGGTTCCGAGAATGCTGGGCAAAGTCTTATTTGTTGAAAGAAACATGGAAAATGCCACCTTCCCATTCTTGTCCATAAGAATCCATCCTGAGTCACTGGACTTCTGCAAGGAGCGGTGGAGGGATGGGGGCTCAACAGATAACACCACAAAAGGAAAGAGGCAGCTGCTTGAACTGTTTCTGTAGGGTGACATCATGGGAACTCTCCTATATCTCTGACAGGAGGTATAATGACTAGAGCCCATCTCAGACCCAGGCCAGTTTTCTCTGAGTCCTCAGGGAAGGGCCTAGGAACTCCACATTTCTCTTCTTGCTGCTTGCAATAGCCATCAATTACTCCACCCTTTGAGGAATTCTTCTCTCCTAAAAATGACCCATGAAATGGAATGGAAAGGGCAGAGACTAAAAATGATGCATCACCTGTTAACTAAGATCATGAATTGTGACGAAGCTTTCTCTAGGCCACATCATCAAAATACTTACTGGTACTTCCCCAGGAATAAAATGAGCCTACATTTCTAACAGCAAGAACACTCCTCCCCATCCCACAACCCTCAACCCCTGCCCCAGAACCAAACCTACCCTCTAATACTTAGAACAGTGACTATATATAAACTAGATTATGCTTTTAATTTTAAAAATATTTTTATTTTATACATGTGTGTACTCTGCCTGCACCTATGCACATGTACTATGTGCATGCCTGGTGCCCAGGGAGGCCAAAAGATGATGTCAGATCCCCTGGAACTGGAGTTACTGATGGTTGTAAGCTGCCATGTAAGTGTTAGCAACTGAACCTGGGTCTTCTCCATGAGCAGCCCGCACTCTTAACTACTGAGCCATCTCTCTGGCCCTGAGCCTACTTTTAAAGCAAGTACTATAGATTTTTATAGAAAGTGGCATCTTTGTAAATTGTCCTTTCAGTAGGCGATTTTTAAACAAATATATAATTGTATTTGCTCTTAAGTTTCTTGATGTATTTAAAGGCTGGCCTCAGTTCTGGAAGTCAGCTCTCTAACTGACAATGACAGTCATGACGGCTGTGAGACAGCAAGTCGACTTTGGAAGGCAGCCACGTCGACTACTATACCATTAACACTTCAACAGTGAATGTTTGAAAGACAATTAGACAGTGGGGTCTGCCTTATAGAGTCCCAATGTTTTGAGAGACAGGCAGGAGTTGCATGTTTGAGACCTGGAAGGATACAGCATTAGTGAGTTCTCATTGGTGAGGCTCCATCTAAGATGTATCTTACTGTGCTGCCCCTGTTGCACATGCACACATCCATTTGAAAACATTATGGAACAGAAGTAGGGCATGGCATTTTCACAAAATCTTAAGAAAATCTAGCCATGGAATCACTGTCCAGTGAAGAAAGTTAATTGTACCTTAATCACAACCTCAATTAGATATACTAATTGCTATGGTAAGAAATTCTAAAGAGAATATCAAACCACTCCGCATTAACTCTATGCTGCCATCTAAATTTTTCTATAGAGTCTCAGAATTGCAGTGTATTAGCAAATAGTTATTTTATTGAAACACAGTCAAAATCTAGTCAGGTAGCTCTTATGACAATCTAAAATCAAAATTTAATCTTATAACTTTAGCAATATATATTGAACACTTACATTCAAGTATATAGAACACAATCCATTAAATCTTGAAAAACACTGTAACAAAACTTGAAATGAGTGCACAGTGGCAATCTAGCGTTCCTTTGCCAATTCTACAGTTATTGTAAATTCAGCTTTGTAAACACATTCAGCAAATCACAGCACTGGAGGTCAGTTGCTCTGATATGTCTTGCTATAGTTTTGACAGTAGAGGGAAACAATTCTTACAACATTACTTAAAAATAGATCTTAAAGACGACTCATCCTTATGTACACACATTATGCTAACCTGTCACAGACAGTAAATGTCAAATTTATACACTGGACTTTGTGGCGGTGTCCTACACATTTAGAACTTACTATTAAAATAAACAAACAGCTGTCAAATCTTTCTGAGATGGTCTGCCCCATCTGGAAGGATGGAGAACTGCACTGAAGCGACGTGCTCACTGCTGCTTCTCAAAGGCAAAAACCAAGTAGATACCTAATGAAGAAAAAGAAGTCAGAGTCCAGTGACTCATATCATCAGGGGAATGTTCTCAGGCAGCATCAAGAAAGAAAAACACCATTAATTCTCAGAGTTTTATTATTTGAGTGGTTTGGGGGTAGATATAGGATCACTTAGTATATATTTAAAAACAAAATTCTGTTCATCCATTTAACAACACTAAGAATACTAGAATCTGATTTCAGATACACAATTTGAAACTCACAATAATTGAAAGTCCCAGATACTACTGAACACTCAATAACAGTAGTACTTCTCAGATTTGCTAGTCTGAAGATCTAACTTTCAACTCTTCATCTACCTTTCCCCTCTTCAGCACTTAACTGTCTGGCAACATTGTTTGTGTCTGTGTTGTGAACTCTAGAAGGCAGACTTGTTTGCTCTCTAATCCCCCAAAGTCCTTTCATAAAATTTCTTTTGTAAGTCAGTGTACAATGTTTATTAAATAGTATGTCTCCGACAGCAGGAGCTGTGTTGAGATTCTCAAGACACCCACATGAAAGGTTAAAATCCTTTCATATTAACATTAAGGATCTACAGACTGAAGTCCTCTACAGAACCCTGCTGTAGAAGCCCAGGACTTTGCACATCTGCCAGACTGTGAATTCTTCTCTGAAGAAAGCAGATTTGTGTCAGAATTTGTCTGTGTAACACTGGTTTTCAAACTCATGAAAAATTCCATAAGAGCCGTCCTTACTCTGCTATGATTAGTGTCCTATGCCCCCTCTTTGCTGTCGATATCTGAATGACCAAATTAAGTAATATCCATAGAAGTACTGCATAAGCCAAACAAGTCAACAGAATCCTGAGAAAAGAGGCAGTTTCTTATTAATAAGTATGTAGTGAAAATAAGTATACTCATAAAAGTATGTTAAGTAGCAGTCTACACATATTTTATTATCACTATGGAGATGTGTGTGATATGTTTCAATGTATCAGCATAAATACAAAATGTATTTTGAAAATTCTTATCATTTTCAAGTTTTAATGATCCCATAAAACAGAATCACTGAAATTATCAGTTAACTGGATGATATACTCACTTGTAGCTTCCCATTCTGACTTACTTAAGGTTCCCTAAAATTACAGAAGAAAGAAAATTTCAGGTTCAATACAGCAGTAAGCGTAAGCTTACTTTATAATAGAGGAAAGAGGCAGCAAATGTCCTAACTTCACTGTAAGAACACACACTGCACAGAGCATTAAGATATACACATCTAAGAACAGTCAGTAAGATTAAAACTTTATGAACAAAGTTAAGAAAACACAAATTTCCTTATAGGAAGTTAATATCACTGCCTAGTAGTGGTTGGGTAAGAGAGGAAGAACTGAAACAAGAATTTACCTTAAACCTGTAACTTAGAAATGAAAAACTGAACTCTGCATTTTACCAAAGAACCACAAGGTATGTGCAGCTTTGCACAGGACACTGACTTTACAAATAAGATCTAGTTCTAGAACCTAGTGTAAATTTGAAGAAATTGTGAGTGAAGAAAATTCTAAGATGATAAGGGAAATGTCTGCAATCTTCATTGGGATTAGTATAGCTTGTCTTATTATCATATATTTAATTTTTTTTAAAACCAAGAGTCTGCATAAAATGTCAATACAAATGAAAATTTACTACTCTCCCATCTCCCATTCAAGTGCACAGAACTCAAAGAATCCTGTCTCTGGAACGCTGCATCAGCACAGATCATGCAAACCAAGCCTGGGACTTCCCCACCCTTAGCAGCCTCATAAAAAGCTTTGTATGCTACTCATTGAAATAAACAGTTTATGTTCTACAGCATCAAAAGTCAGCACAACTAAGGGAAAACAGATTATTACTTGCCAAATTTGTAACCCAGTAAGCCCAAATACTGTAAACAAGTGAAATAAGCTAAGTCTCCACACAGCACACGATCCTTTGTTCTGGCTGTCAAAGCTGGAACTTACCAGAGGTAACCTGACTTGACCGTTCTTCATGTACTCTGTTGCATGTGCATAGTCACCCACCTTTTCAGAGGCAAGTTTAGAGTTCTCATTTGCAGGGTATTGCTAGGGAAAAATGCAAATTCAGTTAAGAGATCTCACAGAAATTTATAAGTTTCACAGAGTAAACACTGAAAAACAGTGATTGCTTTGCTTCTTTCTCCAGTTGAATATAAGCACAACAGACTAGGCTTCAGGTACTTAAAGGAGTATTCTAAGCTGATGGACCTCACACCTGTAGGCCAGGCGGAGGAGGAAAGAGGACTGCTTCAAGTTTGAAGGCCATCTGTGCTACATAATGAATTCCAAGCCAACTAGTACCACAGAATGAGACCTTGCCTCGTAACAAACAAAACCAAAGAAAAAACAAAAAGAAAAAAGAAAAGAATATTAATATTCTAAATTAAATGGACTGTCTTAAATTCTAACAAGTTACAGGCACACTGAAACTTTCTATCTGCGTAATAAAAGGGAAAAGGGAAAGCATGCAATGACTGCAGTCTCTCACTGCTTCACTGGGACAAGTAAGGAGTTAGGCAGCCCTAGCCTCAGTATATGACAAATTACTAAGGTGTCACCAGAGTCATCACAGAACAAAATTATACCTTGGTCTATGTACTTACACCCTAGGCCCTGGCCAGGAGGGCCCTAAACTGCTGACCAAGTCACAGGGAACTGCTGTAGATAGGGAGGTCTCAATTTTACCCAGAAACATCCTGTCTCAGCAGGGACACAGCACCACTGCCATCCACTAGGGAAAAGTCTGTATCAGCCTCTGTCCTAGAAGGTAGGGCATCTACAGCACCATAACCTGCACAGTCCACCTAACTATGCAAGTCTGAAGAACTGCGAAAACCACCCAAAATACCAAACATAGTCACCATGTCCTAGAATCTGTATACTTACCTCCAGGGCCTGCATTCGTTTTAAGAGCATTTTGTTTTCATTGTTCTTAATCTTTTCTTCATAAAATTCCAGAAATGTTTTTTTATAGATTAGCTTCATATTATACTTCTTTGCCATTCTGTCCAAAAAGATTAATGGAAACACTTTCAGATGTTTGTAATTTGTTTAAAAAAATTATTTCATCACATGTATGTACACAAGTTGAGGATACTGGTTCTCTCGTTCCATGATCAATGGAAACACTTTCAGATGTTTGTAATTTGTTTAAAAAAATTATTTCATCACATGTATGTACACAAGTTGAGGATACTGGTTCTCTCTTTCCATGATGTGGATCCCAGGGATTTCCCCACTGAGCTATCTCTCTGGTCCTTTCTCATATAGTTTACTTTTGAAGTGATAGCAGTGACATCTGGGTTTAACTAAAAAAGCTATTTACTTATGTTGAACAGAATAATACAAATGAAGGATAAGTAACAGTTTTCATGCCTTTGAAGAAAGAAGCAATCTAAATATCCATAAGCTTGCAGACGGGCTTTCCTCTAGTGTGGCAAACGGGTCAAGGAAGAAAGGGGCATACAGAGCACTTTCCTAGAGATTCAACTTCCTTTGCATACCCACAGCTGCACCTGATGCAGCATTTTGTAAAGTAGTTCCATCTCCTGCATTCTCTGGTAACATAAATCTATTTCTATCAAAAGAGTATCTTGGATGGCTTCTTTGCAGACTATTTTACAGGTTTCCCAACTTCTAAATGTTAAAGCTTTAAAGTCTGTTCCAGAATCTATTTACT
Source organism: Arvicanthis niloticus (assembly GCF_011762505.2). Taxonomy (NCBI): domain Eukaryota; kingdom Metazoa; phylum Chordata; class Mammalia; order Rodentia; family Muridae; genus Arvicanthis; species Arvicanthis niloticus. Next base: position 20,812,632 of record NC_047671.1, read on the forward strand.
TCTCTGTACCAGCTGCATGGAAAGTTGGAAGCTGTCTGGGATTCAACTTTTTGTGATCACTGCTCATTCACTCTCACCCCTGGATATGTCGGACCCTCTAACTTCTCATCCTAAGACTAAGCATTACAAGACTGCTTTCTACCTGTTCTCATCACTGCAGTGAATCCATCTCCCTTCTCCTACAGTCCCTGTGGCCAATACATCAGAGTTCTTCTCTTACCCACAACATGTTCACTTCTTACTGTATTCATTCACTGCCATTCTGTAATATTGGCTATGCCCTGCTTCCAGTCCTACTCTCTCCCTCAGTGAACTTTCCAGGTACAGCCAGATTAAGCTTGCAGATATAAAAAGGAATTACTACCCTTTCCAGTACCCTTCACTCAGCTCCAGGGTATAATCCCAGTCAGCATGGTCTCCGAGCTATTCATTTTGGGGACACTGCCTTCTCTTAGCAGCTGCATTTTGGTTCAGCCCCACTAGTTTTCCTTCCTCTTCTTAGCTCAGCCTTTTCCCACTTCCCGAGTTTTGTAGGACAGCCAGCCTTCCTGTCTTCTAGATCCACATTCCATCCGACTTAAAAGCTGTCCTTCCAGCTCTCTCCTGCCTCCTGCTAACACTCCTGCATTTGCTAAGTTTATGCAACCCTCCGCAATATGAAGTAGCCTGGAGACATCACAGGTAGGGGGTAAAGGAAAAACAAACGAACATAAATACAAGACAAGGCTTGAGTAGGAGGGAGAGATGAGGGAAGAAGGCTGAAGGGATGTCAGAGGCTCCTGGCCCTGGGATGTTGCATAATACACACTCTTAAGACTGTATTGTTATCTGAGCTAGCCCTTCTTGGATAAACAGCATGAACATACGTATTTCTTTTATTCAAGGAAACGCAATTATAATCCATCTCCAAGACAAGTCACTAGAAACAAAAGCAAGCTGTACACAAAAAAGGGGAAAAAATTCATTAAAAATAACCCAATTTGTGCAATTCAAATAGGCTTTTCAGTAAGTTAATTACATGGTTGTTTTGCTTCTTAATTAAATAACAAGAAGCTCAACCTCAACATTTTTTAGATTTAACATTTACATCACCAAATGCTTACACAAATAAATACATTTTTAAAAAATGATATATTAGGCCATAGCCATGCATTTTCTTGGTAAAACTATTGTGTCTCTCATCCCACCCACATTGCCCTTCCCTTGACTCACCCTCAGAAAGGAGGAACATAAGCAGATTTTTGTGGCGTGTCTCCTCAGCTCCCCACAATGAGAGCCACTCTCTTTGGTTCTTGCCCCCCAACATGACACACTGCCCCTTTTCCACTCTCCTCAACTCCAGAATTCCGCCCAGCACTGGCCTACACTTCTATTAGTGTTTGGATGCCTCAGGCACACCTGAACCTGTCCAGGGACCTCACTGAAGCAATCACACACCAAATATAATTAATCTATTGAAAAACCTATATTGGAATCACCTGAGCCTCACCAGTCAAAAACCAAAATAAGTAATTAACAGAACTATGAGCTGCTCCTCCTTAAGCTGAAATCAACCAAGTTTAGTTAACACAAAGGGAGAAACAGAGTCCTACTCAAGATAGGTTGACTAGAAGACGACTCATATCAAACACACAAGCAACAAACTAAGTCCAAATGACTAGGTCCCAACACAAAACACAATAGGAAAAAGCCAGGAGGGTATGGGCAACACTGACTGGACTTAAATAACAACAGAAGAAACAGACATGAGTTTGTGAGGAGGATGTGGCAAGAACATGGGAGGGAGTGGGGATTTGATCAAAATTGCAACTCCTACATGAAATTATCAAATAAAAGTTAGTGATATAAAAATAATTATATATTAAAGAATGAATCTATAACTTTCTAAGTTCACCATGTTCAAGCAATTTAAGTAGAGAATCATGCTCCGTTTGCTCAGCACTGAACAATAGTCTTCACATTATTCTGTTTTATCTTGGTGTCTACTAATTGTTACGCTGAAACATCAAGCTAACACAGGAGACAAATGAAAAAAAAGAAACTAATTTCTTCTTTTATGAAGTTAAAGGGCAATCTTTTTCCAAACATTTTAAAATAGAAAGCACACTGATTTAAAATTGTAACTTCTGTAAGCAGCTTGCATCTGTAACACTGTATGGTGTGTTCATGTCCTGTCGTGATTTGTTACTTAATTTCCTCTTGCCCTTCCTCCCTCTTTCTCCAGCTCTCTACTTCCTTTCCTTGTTTGAGACAGTCTTACACTGTAGCCCAGGATAGCCTCAAACTCACAGTAGTTCTCCTGTATGAGTCTGAGCACAGAACTGAGGCTCAGCCACGGTACCTGGTTCGAGTCCTTACACTGCACTGACTCATGAAAACCCTGTGTTTACAGTGTTACAAGATGACTGAGTCTAGACTAAAATACTCCCCAGCCAAATATAGGTGAGCAAAACCCCTTCTGCTTCCTCAGTTATTATCAAAATAGATGTTTGTTTTCAAAAAGTACGAAATAAAACTTCATCATCTGTATACAACCTCCATCTAAGTTGGCTTGTATTATATTCTCCTGGCAGGAAAGTCCTGCAGACTAAGGTATATATCACAGTCTTGAAGCCACACGATAACATCCAGTACCTTCAACTTGTCCTATGCTTGCAGCTCACCAGAATTCTCAAGAATTAATGTGCATGGGGGAATACACCATGGACTCAGGACTCTATAATCAACCTGTAGGAAGCTGGGCATGGTAGTGCACGCCTTTAATCCCAGCACTAGGGAGACAGAGGCAAGTAGAGCTCTGTTAGTCCAAGGCAAGCCTGGTCTACATAGCAAGTTACAAGACAGCCAAAGCTACATATAGTCTGAGACCCTGTTTCAAAAGAAGAAAGATAAGGAAAAACAAAACAAAACAAAACAAAAAAACCCACTAGTCTATTCCATAGGCAATTTCAAAGCTATACTGAAATACAAACTTTTGATAATCTCTTTCAAAAGGAGGGTCTTGGACTTATGAATTCATCTTCATATTACCAACGCTGTGTTTGCTACCTGTGCGGTCAGTTATCTTCTACCTTGAGCAGAAGCAGCTGGCTCCCTTTCCTTATGAAAGAGTTATCTAAAGTGAACCAATTCTGCAGCTAAGGCTTTTTCTTGAGGTTGCATTAAAATACAGAATGAGTAGCAATATGAATTGTGTCCCCTTAGAACAGGATGAGGGGAAAGAAAAAGCAACAGATCAAGACATTCTTACTCAGTTAGCAATGGAAAATAGACCAAGAATTCAGGGACATCCACAACACCTTCCAAGTTAAAGTCATATTTGCAGCCAAATAAAGGATAATTTCCTTTCTTCTGGAATTTCACAGTGTATATTTCATTTCCAAATGATTCTGTTTCTGAAGCTTCAAGGCGTTTTCTATTGGGTTATTCCACAACGAAAATAAAAGAATTATGATTAGTATTTTTTATCCTATCAATCATATCATGCATGTGAAAAAGCACATGATACAATTTTAAAAGGTACCTGACCCATTTTAACTGGGTTCAAGTTACTTACATCAGTTCGAAGCTATTGGGAGTGGTACCAATAAAATAGCCGCCAGGGTTAAGCCTTCCACAGGCATTTCTCAGCATCATATCAGCCTGTTCCAAGGACTCAAAGGAGTAATGGCAAGCAAACTGACAGCTGCAGATGTCAAAGTACATTTCTGGATCACGGAATTTTTCAACCAAAAGTTCCTACAACAAATGTAAATGGGTTAGTATTTTAAGCTAATTACAACATACATCAAAAGTGCTTTAGTAAATTACTAGAATTCAGGGCTCTTAAAGTAGACGTTCCCTGACAGTAATCAACAGTTTTCACCAATCTTTGATTCATTCTTTGTTATGTATATATGATAGCAAGGACCACTTAATAAAAATATTCTTACCCTGACGTAAAAACATCTACAGGTCTAGGTAGACAGCACAAGTGAAAGTGGGGGACAGAAACAGTCTGCAGAGCTCCCTGGCCAGTAGCACATCCTCATCAAGAGGGCCCTTTGGGAAACCGTCTCAGGAACAAGGAGCAATATCCAAGATTCACCCAACACCCAACCACCTACCCAATACATAGAAAATAATCACAATTTTCATTTTCATGATGATCTTTAAAAAGTGGGGAATTCTGAAATCATGTTAACAATATATTAGACCAGAGACACAACTCGGTAAATGAAAGTATCGGGAAGGGCTTGCAAGCCTGAAAGTTTAAGTCTGTGGTCTTGGTATACACACAACTCAGAGCATGGCAGGATATGTCAGGAGCCTGACCATTCTTATGGTAAAATGAGGTGGACATAGGAGAATCCTCTGGAAGCTCCCAAACCTAGGGTATAAAGGGTAGCGCAAACAAGAAAGGTTCTCCCTTCACAGAAAGTGGAAGATGAAAAGGAAGCTGGAGCCCCTGACCTCCTGTGGAAGCTGTGTCAGATGAACCACCCCCATATTACACGCACATACAAAAAAAATTAGCTGGGCGGTCGTGGCGCACGCCTTTAATCCTAGCACTTAGGAGGCAGAGGCAGGTGGATTTCTGAGTTGGAGGCCAGCCTGGTAAACAGAGTGAGTTCCAGGACAGGCAGGACTACACAGAGAAACACTGTCTCAAAAAAAACAAAAACAAAAAAACAAAAGAAAAGAAAGAAAAAGAAAAAAAGAAAAAAAATTAAAATGCTGCATAACATTTCAGCTGGTCTTGAGAGCTAAAACAAACTGACATTCAACAGTCACTTGGGTCACTCAGCCCTTGGCATCCAAAAGAAACAGTGCTCAAGGCTTCACCTGTTAAGCCACACACACATTTTTCAACCTCATTTTCAAGGCTGTAAGCAAAAGCTGACTGACTAACCAGGTACTATTTAAAGGTGTTGAGATACAATACTTAAAGACAGAGAAGATTAATTCAGTTGGGAATCTCAGAGGAACAATGGACAGTGAAAAGCACACAGTGGTTCTCATATGACAGGAAACCGTCCTTATAAGCTACAAGGTGATCAAAACACACGTTTAAGTCCAGGTCTACTGTGAAACAAAGCAGCCCTTCATATCCTCAGGTTCTGTAACAGTGAAGTCAACCACTGATGGACTCAAGATGAGAGGAAAATTTATTTTTTAAATGAATATGGAGACTTTTCTTTTTTTGACACTTATTTCCTAAATAGTGTGACAATTAGTTACATAGCATTTTCATTATGTTGGGTGCCATAATAAAATCATCTAAACATGTTTTTAAAGTATACATGAGTATTTGTGTAGTTATCCACACATAGTATGCCATTTTATATAAGGGACTTTGAGCTTCTGTGGACTCTGCGACTTTAGGGACACTAAGAGATGACCATTTGAAAACAAATCTTGCCCAAATAAGAGACTTCAAAATATCCATTCATTAAAAATAAAACTTGCCTAACAATATCCAAGGATTTATTATAACAGACTTTCTAATAGAAATTAAAAATGCATGACTTAGGATTTTTAATGTTAAAAAAAAAAGGATTTTTAAAGTTTCCAATCACAATTTAACAAATGAATCAATCTTAAAAAACGGGAGATGTTGCATGCTGACCCCTGCAGTTGGTTCTAGCACTGTAAAAAGAAAACAGATTGTAAAAGACAAGTCTGGAGAGATGGCTAAGAGCACTGGCTGCTCTTGTAGAGGACACAGGTTGGATTCCCAGAACCCACATGGCAGCTTAAAACTGTCCTTAATTCCAGTTCCAGGGAGTTCAATACCCTCATCTAGCCTTCATCGGTACCAGACACGCATGTGGTGCACACTAACACAAATGCAGGCAAATACTGATACACATAAAAATAAACCAAAAAAATTAAAACAAAAAATCTGTACCTTTGAACAGTCAGCAGTTATAAATTCAGCACTAAAAATATACTCATTATCACGACGACATCTCATGTCTTCGTAACGTTGTTGACATTGTTTCATAGAAATATCAGCAATATCTAGAAGGGTAAAAGGTGTAAATGTCAACACAGAATAGCAACTCAACTGATAAACTGTGGCAGGAAATCCAGGAGTAAGATAAGGAAAAGGCTGTATGGTCTGTCCAGTTCCTTTTCCACAAAGGCTTTGTTTCCTTTGTCCATTTGTGTTCAGCTACATTCCATACAGAATAGGCAGCTTCTCTGTTCCTGTAACGCATTCTTAATAGTACTTATGCTACCCAAGGCTAAACAGTGTTATCATCATTGTATGTGTGGAAGTCAAAGAACAGCTTTCAGGAGTTGGTTCTCTCTCTCCATCATGGGTTCTAAGAACTTATCAGGCTCAGACAGCATGGGCTTTTTATGGGCTGAGCCAGGTTTTAAATATTCATTCAAAAATATGAGGCAGAAAACTCAGATTCCAGCTAACACCATCCATGAGTTCATTTTGTGAAATACCAAGTCATTCTTTTCATACTGAAATGCATCTGTTCTTCTTGCTATGAGATTTGTACTTGGGACAGAAAAGCATGATGGGTAAAGACAGCCCTTAGTCATACATGCAGAGTAGTGGCACCAAATGGCATTATGGAGGTGTCCTGTGTTCTTCACTATATGAAGCAGGAAAAGCCAGTTTTCACTTAGAATGTCCTCCAAAAAATAGCAGAAACTCAGTCTTGGCTCTGATTCCTATCTCTGGCCATCACCATGGGGAAGTAAGGAGCAGTCCTTTCCTGTCACTAGCAGCACCTGGCACATCTCAGGTGGTGAGCTGACACTGTCATCTGTACAATAAGAGTCACTTGAACTTGAAAGAATGGCTCTCCAACTCTATCATATCATACACGTATTTGTGAAGATGAATGAGGTCATTTCAAGGGACACAATAGATGATGCTTACTGCCAGAGATAAAATTTGACTATAAAAAAAAAAAAAAAAAAAAATCACAACTGTGAGGAAAAAAATCCTATCAACCACCTTTGTTACTGGTGATAATATTAAGAAAATGTGATTTCTTGGTGTCAGTCGTAAGATAACTTCAATAAACAGTACTTTCCAGGTATTCTGAAACAATTCTGAAAAAATAAGACAGACCAATGGGTCTAAAAGTTAAGGGAATATGCAGTGTTTGCCAGAAGGCTTCAGATCCCACACCTAACTCCCATTACAGAACTGCCTGCCTCTTGATTCTCCCCAAAGATGAATCCACAGTTATCTGAAAAGGCTAAGGACACATTTCATTTACAATCACTTATTCACCAAAAGAACAAAATGACTCGGTAAAAATAGAGGCATTTCTCAAAGTCTACTTGCCAGAATTCCCATTAAACTTTATTTGTATGAATTAAAAATCACAGCCTCAATTTCTAACATGTTCAAGAATCAACAGCTTCAGCCATGTTTTAGTATGTATGGCTCATCCAACAGGAGAACTAAGAAAACTGCTGATGTGGGCAGTACTCTGGAGATGATGCCGTTGTACATCCCGTGACCCATCAGACAGAAAGAGGATGATGCCTGACAAGACTAATAATATAACAGGATCAATATGTCCTTTCTTTTGGGAAGGTCAAGTTAACACTAACTGCATCACAAAACCAACAGAAAAGCCTTAACTCATTTTTCGAAACACCTATCATATGCAGAGAAGGTGCCTTCAGAGATCTTAGCATCATATTGACAAGGAGGCCCCTTAAATTCCCCATTCACCTAACTGATCAAATTAATTCTGATCTTTAAGACATGTTTTTTTGTTTAGTTGTTGACCTTTCATTACTATCACTGTATCTGTGCATGTGCGTGTGAACAAAGGAGAGGCAGTACACAAGCAAGCGCCTGCCTCCCCTTCTTTATGTGGGTTCTGGGATTGAACTCAGGTGAGACGACCTGCATGGCAAGTGCTTTTACACTGGGCCCCACATCAGCTCTTTACCTTGTCAGTATCTATCTTACCAGCACACACTAGCCTGCTAATTCTCCCCTTCCTCCACTTGAGCAAATCTCCACCTTTTCCACATCCCAGGTCCAAAACAGTGATGTCACGGTTTTTTCTTTGCCGTACCTTTTCTAAAATTTCCCCTAAAAGAAAGAAATCAATCATAACACATTTTCTCTATTTTTACTACAGCAACTTCTTTAAAACCTACTACCTTCTGTCTGACAAATCATATGGACTATACCAAATTAATGTATAGCTATATTAAGTTGGTATTCCAAAATCTGACAAAGAGGAAGTAACTTGATCCTTTATCACTAAAGAGTACACATGTCATTTTACAAAGTAAAACGATTTCTTGAAGGACACTTTGAAAATGTGACTTGTTAAGTAGGTGATATTTAAGTTCTAATTTTAAAAAAGTTCTAAATTAAAAAAAAAAAAAAAAAGCTGTAACATCTGTGATAAGAAAAAAACTATCTTGTATTTCTTACAGCTTTTTCTATCGCTTCCCAGAGTTCAGTGTATAACTGTGACACACATAAACTGAAGTAGCTATGGAATGATAAGAGAAGCTGATTCTTATTCTTTGCAGTCAATCTGAAGAACTAGTCAAAAACCTATACCTTTCACCTCATAAACAAGTAGAAGTTCCAACAGTTTAAAAGGCTTAATAATAGTCTGACATAAATGAGGTATTCAGCAGTACTAAAACTTGATGCAACCAGGGATCTTACACTTATTTCCCTATTTTATTACTCTTTAATACTTTATCATTTTTATGGATACTATTTGGGTGGCTAAATATTCACTACCAATATCTGCCTTCATAAAGTAGCTTTCATTAGAAGCTTAAGTGTCCCATATTTTAAGTTTCTGTCATGAATTTTAATACTTAGTCAAGAAAACAACAAAATGACCCATGAAATGCAGAAGCATTCATCAAAGTCAACTTGTCAGAATTCCCATTAAACTTTACTCATTTCTCTACATTTACATACAAGCCTGACTTAACTAGACAGAGAAAGCAATACTTACATGCTAAGACATATTTTCTCTACTCATTTCTATTTTAATTTTAAAGGTGAGTTTCCACAGAGAAAATATTAGTTCCATATATACATACATAACATATAGTTGTTTATGTTCAAGAAACAACCTCTGTAACCAGCAGCAGGTCAGTAAAGGCACCCACACAGGTAGTCCTAATGCTGTCCTTTCCTTGACATAATAACAACTCAATGTGCAGTCCAACATGCATGTCACTAAAACTATTAGAGTAAGACAATTATGTAATAGCCTTGAGTAGCATTAACTACAAGTATAAAGGACACTGCCAAGTGAAAGCCTGTTTAACTTAATATCAACTAAACATTATGAATGCCCCCATACAATGAGCTACAAATAGTAGAATAATTTCTCCCAAGGACCTACTTCTGGCTTTCTAGCTTTTTAAAAACCAAAGCATGACACAAAGGAAAGGGTAAATAATTGCCTTCAAAGCTTGATATATGATGGAAAAACTGGGAGGGAAGACCCAAAGCGGGGATATGGGCTGTGAATACAACATATTTGCACAGCATTTTCATGTGTGCATCCTTGGGTTCCGTAAAAAGCAATGTACCTCAACACAAATTTAACTCTCCCAACCAAAGGGCAAAAAATGATCATACCAATAAGAATACTTTTAATCCAATTATTAAAGTTTCTTAGGTAAAAAATTCGACTTTGACTACGCTTCACCAAGCCAACTTCCTGAAGCTCATTATAGTGGGCAGCCACAGCTGAGCTGTGTCCTTCATCCAGCTTCTGAAATTGAAAGGAACAGAATTAAGGATTAGAAGCACAATCCGGGAAAGAAGGAAAAGCCTCAGATCAACTGACTCACATTACACATCACACATGCGCAACTCAAGCAAAGGCTGGACCCACAGAAATAATCCCAATTACCACTGCCCAGAAGGATTGCTCTGATTTGTTATAAAAACAATTTCCAGGTTAAGACCTTGACTGTGACCCTTACCTACATAATTTAAGACTAAATGTTTTAAGAAAACCACTGTGCTTCAGAGTTTTGATTTATTCAACTTAATAAGTTAGTCAATGGATGGACTTCCTAAAAGGGAGTTAAAAAAAAATCCACCATTATACTTTAGTATCCATAGGGAATTACTGTTTTGATGACATAACGCATATATAGGGGAGTTAGCATTTAGTAGGTCACACTCAGTACCAGTGACTTTTATTAAACAGTATTGGTCTAATGAAACAATTTTCAATCTATATTTACTAAAATCCTAAGGATTCTATAAAAATTCCATAGTAGGTAAAGGTCTTCAGCCTCTGCCATCTTTTGCATCTAATTCTTTATTTTATCTATCAAATTTAAGGGTCAAATTCTACTTGGAAAAAAAAAAAAATCTTCCAGTGTAAGTTTAAAAACTCAGGTTTAACATATGAGATTACCTTTTTACAAGGACACTGTTGGTGAAAGCCTGACCTGCTACTTTCTTTCAGGCCTGACAACAAAATGTTACTAATTTGCAAAGTATTCTTCCTCTCCAATCCCAGATTCAGCCACAGTATCCTTTACAATATGGCAAATGTTTTACCTTGCTCTGCATCAGCCTTTTGCATCAATGTAACCAAAATTATGATAAGTAACTATGTAAACCAGACTAGAAGCTGGAAAGATTTATACTTTAGCACATTAGTAAGGGAGAATAAAGCTGGGCACAAGTTAGATGTTTATTACTTAAAGTGACCATCTAGCTACTTGAAACACTCAATAAAAAAGGGCAAACAGAAAAATCAGCCGGGCCACATACTACCATCTTTAAAAAAAAAAAAAAAAAAAAAAAAAAAAAAATCCGCAACCATCTGTAATGGGATCCAATGCCCTCTCTGCTGTGTCTGAAGACAGCTACAGTGTATTCACTTAAAATAAATAAATCTTTTTTAAAAAATCAGTAAAAAGCAAACTATAGAAACTAGCTTTCAAAGTTCTGGTCAAACAAGAGTTTCAAAACAATATGAAAATTATCCCAGCACAAGGTTCACCTTAACAAAATTTTAAGAGATAAGAGCCTATTGTACTTTAAGATAATATTTATTTAAAAACAAAACATTTGTTTTGTTTAAATGTATCTATAATTTCTCCACAGCTGCTCCATACTACTGGTTAGCACACTGAATTAAAAATAAAATACTGGCTGTGTACCTTCCGCGTTTCCCCAGCATCCTGAGGTTGCAGTTTTCTCTTTCTGGAGGTAAGCCCTTCAGGGGAAGGCTCGGCTTCAGACACACTGACCCTCTCCAATTTAGTTCTCTTTGAAGCATTTCCATCATCCTCACAGCCTTTTGTACCCTCCCCCCCACCATGAGCAGGCCTGAGAGACCTTGTTGTTTACAACAAGGTCAAGTGACAGGATCTAGGTGGAGTTACCCACCTTGGCTGCCTGGAACACAGAAGCAGAACTGCCCCTGGGCCTGCCTTGAGACATCTCCAGCCGTGACCTGGAAGTGACTAAGGATTATCCCACCCATCTGAAACCAGGAGGGGTTGTGGGTTGGGTCTTCCCCTTTAAATTGAGAGCTGAACATTAAAGCTTGGGGCCTTGATCAGAGAACTTTGTCTTGGCCTCATCTCTTCTCGTCCTCCTTCCCCCTTCAATTTCCAGCCCCCCTTTCAGGTGAACCCAGTTTACTTGTGGCTGCGGGCGGCTACAGCCTTTCTCCTCTAAGATGATTTCGGCATCAAGTTTTCTTTTCTTGGATGGAGAATCTTGCACAGAACTCGAATTCTGCTCTACAAGATCATCTTCTTGCTGGCACATAGGAGTCTTTTCAGAAAGCCTCTGCCCAGATGCAGCAGTGCTTTCAGTAATACTTGGAGGAGATTCTGTTTCAGAATCTACAGATGCTTTTGCAGAACCTTCCATTTCTGGTTACTTGAACTGACAGCAAAACCTCATGAATCAACACTAGGAAAAGTAAAAAAAAAAAGTATTATTTTTTACACATACTAATGCTAAGACTCTAAAAATAATCTCAGTCATGCAGAAACATCTAATTTATAGCCCAAGACACTTACAGTCATTCACTACAGATAGGAATGTGGCCCAACACAAACATCATAAACTGAACAGTACAGTTCTCAAGCATGACCTTTGCAATGACATTGTTTCATAACGTGAAAAGGTTGTACACACCAGGACTAAAACAATGTTTATATATGCACTATAAAGCTATAAATATATAGCAGTAGTAATTAGAATGCCTCCAAACATCTACAATTTTACTTATAGTCAATATGTACATTTAAAAAGACAAATCAAGTTAAGATACACAAATACAGGTTAGGTATCTAAGATCTAAAATTCCTGGAGTCACCATCAAATAAATACTCCATTACCAAGCAGCTTTGCTCAATCAAGAATTAAACACAGACACGATTCCTTCTATGTTATGTGTATTAATTTTTACACAGACATAAATTTGTTAGAATAGAACCATTAAGGCATTGCTTTTGGTTTGGAAAGTATTTGAATATAAAATTATTCCTTCACAGACTTGGGTGTCAAATGCATGGTCCCCACCTAGCAGTGCTATTTTGGGAGATTCTGGAAATCTGAGAGCATGGGGACTAGTGTGGGGCAAGTAGGTCACTGAAAAGATCCACTGAAAGGTTATGCCCATCCTTGGTTAACTTCCCCTCTGTCTCCTGTCCATCCATAGGAAACAAAGCTCCTTAGTCACATACTGCTGTTGTCATGGTATTTTGCCCAAGTGCAAGGACCCAAACAATCACAATCTGAAACCTCAAAAAGCACAAGCCAGAGCAATCCTTCACCCTTTAAATTGCTTTCTCTGGCATCTGGTCAAAGTGATGCACAAGTAAGGCTAGTAGCAGAGAGGTGAGTTGCCGTGCTGTGACTACCTGACAATGTTATGCAGATACCTGTGGAACTGACCAGAGGAATGATTCTGAAACAATGTGTGTGCGCAGGCTGGTATGTTGTGACACAGTAATACGATCACACTTCATGTTTCTGCTCTTGATTCTCACTGTAAAGCTGGTAAGATGTAGCTACTGCTAACCATATTACAGTCTGAGCATGTCACAGGTGCCTTTAATCCCAGCTGGCCAAGATCAAGGGATCTCTGGAGTTGGAGCCAGGTCAACAGTGTTCCAGGCCAGCTAAGGCTACCCAGTAAGAACCCATCTCAAAAAGCAAAAACAACAAACCAACAACTTGAAATGTGGACATTTCTTCTACTAGATTAACTAGTCTGTTAGCTTTCAATTCAGCCTGTGACAAAGTTTCACTGCAGACATAAATCTTTACAAATTCTTTACCAGAGTATAATATGAACGGCCTGTAGTCCAATTCCCCAAAGCATCCTTGTTCTCACCTGAGACCTCTTAAGCCTGGCCTCACTGACTATACTCCTGCTGACATTCTAATCTACCAAGTTCCCACCAGAATTGCCATGTAATTTTCTTTTTACCTTACAGGGTCTCACAGCAAAGGGCCTGCCTGCCTTGAGTGTCAGAAATGTTGACATCAGACTTGGGAACAGCACTAAACTGCTAACTCTGAGGATTGGAAGCGGGTTCCGTGCATTTGATTATCAAATAGTCACGAACCTTTGCAGCTGGAGCAAACTGTTACTGTGTGAGAAACCCCGCACAGGTTTATGGTCGAATGCTTGGTTGGTTTTCAGTTAGTAGCACTATGTTGGAAGGTTCCAGAGACTTGAGGAGGTAAAGGCTGTTTGGAAGAAGTATGTAAAATATACATGGTTATGAGTGATTCCTTCTTGACTACCATGAGGTAAACTGTCTTCTTCTTTACACACTCTCATTAGCATAATGCCCTGCCTTACCAAGAGCCCAGAATGATATTCTGCCTTACCACTAGGCCCAAATCACCAAAACCAAGTAGCTTGGCCTGAAATCTCTTTAATTATGAGTTATGCTTTTCTATAAGCTGCCCCCTTAGATATAATGACTACACAAAAATAATACAGAAAATCAAAATGTTGAAATCCTTATTTCATAATGAAACCTGTAATTACACAGAAAGTGAACAGTGGAAATAGATCAGCTTTCAAGCTTTAGAACAGCTTGAAGACTCACCTTTAAATCTATTTCAAATAAGTTCTGGGGCACATGTGTAAATTGAGAGAAAAAAGAAGTAATCTATAAAAAAGGAATTGTTATGGTCTAACATATTCAGTCATCCAATTAATTTGCCAACCTACAAAAAAATTTCATGTGAATGATTGCCACTAAATTTACAACTTAAATACTTCTACTAAAATAAATGGTAAATGGAAATCAAAAGTCAAAACAATAAGAGACCCTGAAATTTCAGGTCCTAAAAGTAATGAAGACTTGTGGTGGTTTGAAGGAGAATAAGCTCCCTCAGCTAATATATTTGAATACTTGATCTCAATTGGTGCTACATTTTGGGAAGGATTAGAGGCGTGGCCTGGGTGGAGAAGGTGTGTCATATGAGTAGGCTTTGAATTTTTCTAAAGGCCAGTTTATTCACAGATAGCACTCTGCCTTGTGCTTGTAAATCAAGACATACTCTGAGCTACTGCTCCAGAACCATGTCACAGGGCTGCCTGCCTGCCTGCCACCATGTTCCCTGACATTGATGCTCATGGACTCTAACCCTCTGAAACTATAATCCCCAGATAAAATCTTCTAAAAGTTGCCTTGGTTATGGTGCCTTATCACAACAACAGAAAAGTAACTTAAGACGAGAGGTTAAATTTCTTTTAAAGACTGTCTGCATAAAGAAAAGATAAAATTATTTGTATGAACAAGTTAAAAACAAGTCACTGGGAACTGTTAAGGATTTCAGAGTGACATTAGCTTTCACTAGCCAATACTCAAAGCAAAAACAAACACAAAAAAAAAAAAAAAAACAAGAAAAAAAAAATCCCCCAAAATATGTCACACAGGAACAATTGAGTCAAAGAACAAAGAAAAAAAAAATCAACTAGGAACATAATTTACAGAGTAATTACTATAGGTCAGTATCAAGGAACTGGCTATAGTTATGAAAAACTCTTACTTTCCCTCTACCATTTAATGCCTAGAAGAAACTTAGTTTTACAATCATAAAACTATGTGAAAAATTATCCTTAGCTGTATCCTTTATTGCCTAAAACTAGTACTGGTGTTTAAGGGTGATTTTTATTCATACAGTCTATACTTCCACAGATTGGCTGCCATAAAAAGCATTCCATACCACAAAATGGGTAAGAATATCTAGAACCCTGTGTCAAATGCTCCATGATGGAACACTTAACCTGGTACACTGAAAAGCAATGACTCTTACCTCAAGAAGACTAGGAGATAGTTTATTCTGGAGCCAAATTTGTTACAATGACTAAGGGACTCAGATTCAGGTTACTAAAATTCCATGTTCTAACATAGTAACCGTTTCAGTAAGTTATATTGTAACAAAAGAAAGAAATCATAAATTCAGACACTTCTCAGATACATTGGTGGAAACACCAGGTAGGTGGGTCACAGAAAGGCAAGTAAATCTCAGCTACAGGAACCAGAGGCTCTCTGACAGAGTCCCTAGCCTTTTAGTTGGTCAGAACCAGGGGTCTGTTGGTACATTCTAAAAGATTTACCTAATTGTCACAAAAGTGTCAGGTCACATACAGAGCAAAATAAATGACAAGCAAGGGGACTAAAGATGGACCAAGGTAATTAGGATCTAGACTTGCAACATTCCACCTTATCCAAATCACTCATGACTTTAGAACTTCTAAAGACCACCAAGATTCTAAAAATCAATTAACAGCTTTGTAGCCCCAACTTCTTTCCAGGAATTCTTGTTCACAAGGGCACACTCTAGGCTCTGGGTTTGATCTCTAGCTTTGCATCAACAAAGGACAGTAACAAAGCTATCAACAATGGTAATGAAAGCTGGGCAGTGGTGGCACACGCCTTTAATCCCAGCACTTGGGAGGCAGAGGCAGGCGGATTTCTGAGTTCAAGGCCAGCCTGGTCTACAGAGTGAGTTCCAGGACAGCCAAGGCCACACAGAGAAACCCTGTCTCGAAAAACCAAAACAAAAAAAAAAAAAAAAAAAAAAACAAAAAACAAACAAACAAACAAACAAAAAAAAACCACAACGGTAATAAAAATACTTAAAAGAGAGATGTCCTGATAGAATAATTCGGAAGGGGATTTATGGTAAAAAGTAGACTGACAGGGGGTTCTGTAGTTTTACCTGCAATCACACCGTAACTTGCCTCACAGTAATCTAAATATTCTAAATGGATACCTAGATCTCTTGAGCCGTCAAATTGTTGGAACAATGAACGAACACCAAGATAAAAAAGAGGGAGAGAGGGAGGGAGGGAAGGGAAGGAGGGAGGAAGGGAGGCTGAGAGGGAGGAGGGGGAGAGAGAGAAAGAGAGAGAGGGAGGAGGAAGGGAGGAGGGGGAATGAAGGGGAAAAAAATGACTGTTCCCCTAGGAACCTTATGCTGAGGCAGGAAAGGAGCAAGCCAAAAGGAGTAAGAGCATCTTACAAGCAGCGACGGAAACCCAAACAAAAACGAGTTAATTGTAGGCAGGACCACACTTTGGTCAGGTTGCATTTTTCTTGCCTTCTATTTAAACCTCACCCTCATTTCAAGACCCACAAAAATGGAGGGGTTATTGGATGGATATCTCTGTGCCACCTCCCAATGTAACACAGAGTAAAAATCTTTTTCTGCTTTTCATTATTAAATCGGTTCTTTTAACTGGTTGATTGGGGTGACGGAAGTGTGCTTGTTGGGGTATGCACAGGCCAGGACTCCTCCATAAGTTCAGTAACGACTCTTAAACCATTCTTCTTGCTCATCTCAGTTTGTGCCTGCTAACTAATGGTCAAGCATGACCTCACGGACCACCTTGACTGTCTACAGCGGGGTGCAAGACAATGAAACAGAAAGGGGAAAGCAGCTCTCAGACTAAGTTCATCTGTTCCCATCCCCGGCCCAGCCTTTTACTCAACCTCTGGTTCAGGATCCTAAGGCAGTGCTCCAGACAGAACAAACCCTCTTTGGCTCCCAACACGTCTCCCGCCCATCCCTCATCACAGCCCTTCGGCCCGAGCAGAAAGAAGCACAGGAGCTTGTCCTCCCTGGACTAGTGTGGTCTGGAGGAGCAGCAGAACCCACCGTCTCAAGACAAGCAATACCTACACTGCTTCCGGCTACGGGCACAATAAATTCCACAAAGTAAGGACCAGAGGCAAAAGGCTAACGGGGAACGAGCCCGGCCGGGAGTCCCGGCGTTCGGCTTATCTTTGCTCTTAGCACACAAGATTAAAGACAAAGAAGCAAGGAAAGGCCAGAACGCCGAACGCCACACTCACCCACACAGTCATCCACGATTCTGTTTGCGGAAACGCCGGCCGGAGCCACGCGTGCCTTGTTACGTTACTTCCGGGGAGTGCCCCCGGGACTAGTAATTCGAAAGCCAGACTTGGAGCGTGGCTTCCTCCGCGTCGGAACTACGAGTCCCATGGTTCCTCGCGCGGCGGCGTGCCTCTGGCTCTACGAGCGGGCACGGAGGGTCGGAGCACGTTGCTAGTGGGCGCGGCTGGCCTGGGCTGTGGAGGCCTAGCTTTTGCTGGAGTCCTGCGGTTCGGCACCCTGCCTTACGCTTGGCCGGGTCGCCCTGCTGAGGCAGCTCCTAACGTCCCGTGCGGCGGGAATCCGTGGAGACGTCCCCACATCCTGAGAGGTAGCCTGGGTCCGTGTTTGCTGTGGGGCTTCGGGAGGGGACCAGAGGGCACCTTCACCGCGGGCGTGTGTCTGACGGCAGCGGAGCGCGCCGCTGACGATCTGTCGCGGCCTCCCTCCTGACGGGCGGGAGTCCTCAGCTCTCCGGACCCACCGCCGGGGGCAGTCGAAAGAGGTCACCCCTGTCCCGGGTCCATCTTTATTTACACCCTCTCGCGTTATGACCCTTTATGCCCTGCTCTTCCGTCCTTGCTAGTTGGAATGTCCTTTGGAAAATACTAACAGTTTTCACCTTTGGGACTGGCGGGCCACTTCTGATCGCCTTGTTTTTAGTCGTGCGGTACTCTCGAGGGAGGTATACCATTACAGGCTCCCCCTACCCCCCAAAATGAGGGTCAGAACCTACCTGTGGATTAAGATAGTTTACGCACCAACACATATAACTTGCCTCTCTCCCCTTCAAAGTTGTGCAAAACCACTGTCAGATTTGCAGTGTATCCTGACTTATTCTTCAGCAAATTTGGTCCGTCCAAAACCGCTTTGAAAATTAGTTTTGTTAATCCACCGATTTGTAGGCAATTTTATTAACATGGTCTGGGGGAAAATAGATTTGCAGCCTATACCTCCCAGTATGATCGCTTGCAACTTGTGGAAATTAGCCCTTCTGAGGTCGTTGACCCGTTTATAAACCTTGAACTCAACGGCTTCCTTTTTAACAAGTATGACAAATCGATTTTAGATAACTGGGATTGCGTACTGTATTATATGCCATTATCCAGTTTGAGAGTTAATTTCCGTTCAAATGCAAAGGGATTGGCGCTAGACCCCCAAAGCTCTGTGTGCATATTGAAACATTGGAATTTGTTGTATCCAATGATTGAGGTTGGGGGGGGGGATTCCCTCCTCCCCCAGATAAGCTTTTGTCATCTTAGAGAAAGCAAACCTAATTTTAACCTTCAAAAAACTTTAACGACAGAATTTCAACATGTAACGCAGGCTGGATTTAAACTCATGATTTTTTTACCACAGCCCTCCCCAATGCAGGGATTACAGGAAGACACCACCACACCTGCCTTAAATCTTTCTCTTAATGGATTTAAACCTTCTTAACTACATGTTTATGTGATTTCCACAATGTATTGATGTTACAAGTTCAAACTTTACATATTGGTAAAGATATTCAAACTTTGTATCTTTGTCTTAGTGCTGTCTGACTTTCCAGAAATTGAGTTAAAACAATGATAGCTAATACTTTCCTATTTTTTTAGTTCCAAGCTAAGTGTTGGTACTAAAAAGTGTTGGTACACACATCCCTTGCTCATTTTCTTGTGTAATCCAGTAGAGTAGTTAGGATTGTTTTTGCAAACGAGGATTAAATTTGTTTGCCAAAGTCAATCTGGTAAATAGTGGACCCGGGATTTGGTCCCTGGACCTCTATGCTAATAATCAAGCAGGGTCTAGAAGGTCACTCGGAACTGAAAGTCACCCAGCATGTAAATTTTCAAAAATATTTTCACAATTCTTAAAGTTCCAGTCATCATGTTGAGAGAAAATAGCTGGTTAAGGGTGTTGGTTTGCCAGTATAGGAGTTAGTCAGACTGTAGCCATCATTTTCCTCGGGTTCATTAAACAAGTGCTACATAGTATCTACTTAGTGAATGACTGAATCTCTAAGGGGGTGGGGAGACCATTTGATTCATATTTTTTTAAAAAGTGTAACAAGGAATTTATTTGAAACCATTTATAAAAAAAAGTGGATATGTTTCCAAAGGAACACTTTTTTTCAAACATTTATTTATTATATATACCGTGGTCTGCCTGCATCTATGCTTACATACCAGAAGGGGGCGCCAGATTCCATTACCGATAGCTGTGGTTGCAGGGAGTTGAATCACTGGAAGAGCTGTCAGTGTTCCTAACTCTGAGCCATCTCTCCAGCCTCTTAGGTGCACTTGTAAGGTGTGGTCTTTGTTTTTAAATTGAGTGTAGTTTTCGAAATGTGATATTGTTTCTAAGATGTAGATAAGATGCCTGAACTTCTTAAGAATGATCTTGTTCTTTGGCAACAGAAAAGTGTAAAGAGTTTATGACACTTACCTGCTTACCTGTGTCTGTCTGTGCTGAAAGTTTATATCTCTTTAAAACAGAAAAAGATTGTTTTAAAAACCTTTTTTTCTAGAGTTGCAAGGGCTATTGAATTGAGGAATCTACACATGGTGATTATATATGTTCATTCAGGTTATAGTACCTAATCTTTAATCAAATACTAATCTCAGGGTTTGTTAGGGTATTTTGAAGGTACAGTTACCTGTTGACTTTCAAGTTGATTACTGTCAATAACAACCTCTGTCTTAACTTAGATATAGTTATAAATGTTTCAGTCTTATGTCTAACTTTCCTGTTGCTTTTATATTGCTGGAAAAACCTGACTACAGATTTTGTACTGAGTGTTTCCGGAGGTGGTGACACTTAAAAATATTTTTTATTGATGTAAAGTCATTGTCATTATGACAGATTCCATAGAGACTTTTTAAACTTCAGTATATTTAATCATATTCTGTCTTTATATCCTCTACCTATTCCCCTTCCATCTGTCCCTTTTTCTGAGATACTCCCACTTTTACTTTGATGTCAGACTTGTCATAGATACATATATGTATGTATGTTCTTGTTTATATATATATACTCTTGTTTATATAAATATATAGAGAGCGATGCTTTTATTTATAAAATCTAGGATCCACATATGAGTAAAAACACAGCAATATTTTGCTTAGTCAGGCTTATTTCATGTAACATAGTAATCTCCGGTTGTGTCCATTTCCTGGCAAATGGCAGTATTTCATAGTGTGTGTGTGTGTGTGTGTGTGTGCAAAGGAGTATGAAAGTCAGAATACAACCTTGGCTGTCAAGTCCTTGCTTTCCATCTTTCTGGAGACATGGTCTCTTTGTTGTACCAGTGATCTGAGCATTTGGGTATTGTGTTCTCCCATCCATTGTAGGGTCACTGAGATTAAAGACTGGCACCCACCCACCGAGGGGACCAGATTTGCATGAGTTCTGGCAAGTCTAATTCAGGTCATCACAAATGCAGGCAGACACTACCTACTATGCAGCCTTCCCAGCCCCATAGTTTCCTTCTTGGTGGCTAAATAAAATTATTTTGTGTATGTGTCACGTTTCCTACATTGTTAATTTACACTTAGGCTGAGTCCGGAGTTGGCTGCTATAAGTAGTGATGCAGAAAACACGGATGTGGAAGTATCTTGTAGTGTATGGGCTTGTAGCTTTTCTTCTGTTTTGGTGAGAGAGAGAGAGAGAGAGAGAGAGAGAGAGAGAGAGAGAGAGAGAGAGAGAATGAATATGAATGAATGAGAATGAATGAGAATGAATGAGAATGTGTATGTGTCCCTGTGTGTATGCCCATGCGCATGTGTATTGCCAGGGGTAGTATCACTAAATCAATGTGGTAGTTTCAGTTTTTGTTTTTTTTCTGCATTGGCTGAGCTGATTTATATTCTCATCAGCAGTGTATAAAGATTCCCTTTTCTACAAATAACAATATTTGCTATTTTTTTTAATATCTCTGGGGGTTCTATTGTATGTTATGTTGGTGTCTATGTTTGTGTATTGAGTGGAGTTGTGGGCATTTGGACATCATAGGACAATCTTGGATCTTGATTCTTGCCCTCCTACCTTCGATTTTTAATGTTGACCCATAGATCTCACATGTTCTGCCTTATTATTTTTGTCTGAGTCTTCTAATTTATCTACCTTGTTTCCAGGATAATGTTTTGTCTTTGATTTGCTTTATTACTGATAATTTCCACTGAAATTTTTACTTGGCATGTTGAGGTTTTTGAAATTTTCTATTTTTTATGTCTATTGCCTCCCTCCCCAATTTGTGTGTGTGTGTGTATGTATAGTGTGCATGTAGTGTACATGCCTGTGTATATACATGTTTACATTGTGTGCAAGTGAGCATACATGTGTGTGACTATGCATGTAGAGTCGCAAGGTTGATAATTTCATTGAGGCAGGGTCTCACACAAACCCAGAATTCACCCATATGAGTCTGGCTAGCCAGCTTGCCCTGAGGATGCCCTCTCTCTGCCTTCCTTCCAGGCTGAAATTACAGGTGGCCCACCATGCCTACCCAGCACTCACATAGGTTCTGGGTGTCTGAACTCCAGTCCTTACAGAGTCAGCCCTTGCTCCAGCTCCACTGTTGGTGTTTCTTTAGTAAATTCCCTTTTCATATCCCATACTGTCTTCCTTAGTTCATCCAGCTGATTACTTATATTCTCTTTGAAATCATGTCATTTTTGATTTTGTTGAACATTCACACAATCATTCTCTTGAATCATTTGAGATTCTATATACATCACTCACAGTGGAATTCATTACTATAGAATGAGTATGTTGTGAACAAGTTAGATTGCTTTGATTTTTTTTTTCTGTTCCTTACGTGTAGTGAGAATTCTGAATTGAGAATTTTCTGGGATGGGGTCCATGATTACGTATTTGAATCACCTCCATTCTTTCAAAAGTGTTTTTCATATTCAAGTAGAACTGAGATGTACTCAACAGTATAGCTCAGCTAAGTCCTCCACTTGTGTGCTCAGGACACAGCCCAATTTAACCCAGCACTACTCTAGTATAGAATATGATCAGCAGAAAAAACTGTAACTGATGAAGACATCCGCTAAGAAAATACATTAATAGGCACTTGGAAACAAAACGATACTCTGTTAAACTCCAGTGACTCGGAATAAAGGAACTGCCACAGTGTTGTGCATAGTAAGGGATTCCTTGCTAAGGGAAGGAAGGGAGAGAAACAAGCAGAATAAGGCTGATGCTTGGTGTCTAAAGAGAGAGAGGAAAATAACTGAAGGGAGAGAGAAGCCATGCAGATCTTCCTTCTGTCCTTTGGACCTTTTTTTTTTTTTCCTTTACTTTCTTTTCAAGCCTGGCTTTCCCCACAGAGCATAGGCTAATCTGTGGTTATCCCAGCCTCAGTCTTCTGAAGGCAGTATTGTTTTAGTTTGTTTGACTGGATTCATATTCCTTTTCTCAGTCTACTTTTAGTTAGAACTGCTCTATCTCCTTTCATCTGTATAGCAGTTACAGGATCTAGAATCCCATGGGAGATGGGCCTTTGGGAGTGCAGTAGCTTATTAATTTCATTAATTGAGTTGGGAAGGCTGGCCCACTGTGGACCATTCTCTTGCTGGGATTCTTGACTATGTAATGAAGAAAGCAAACTAACCAACAGCATGCATTCATCATTCTCTTTTCCTGCCTTTCTCAGTAGTCAGAGAAGATCCCAGGAGCATAGCCTCCTCCCTTTCCCAGGTTTTTCTTCCTTGTCACCATAATTCCCTGGCTTTCCATCCTTCCTGAGAAAGTTAACTGAAGGTCTGACTCCATAATGGGTAGACTTTTCAATGATGATGGTCTAGAGAAGTGACAGAGACGTAGACAATCATGACCATGAAAGAGTTCACGGTGGAATATAGTTATTGATAGTTAGTGCCTTTGGAAATGGATGAAGTATTTATAAAGTGGGCTGGCTGGAGTGTATCATAGGGTGATATTATTAAAGATAAGAAGTCAAGAAACTGAGGCATCAGAGTATTTGGGGGCAAAAATAAAATCTTCAATCCTGATTCTTTTTTTTTTTTCAAAATAATTCTTACCATGAATTATAAAGTAAGAACCTGTTGGTTTTTAGCTTCTCAAAGTACCATTTCTACTTTAGAGAACTCTAAGTTTTCTTTCTTAAACATACCAAATAACTTTTGAAAGGTGATATTCTAGTGCATTGGCCCCTGTGTATTTTCATACAAGTTGGTTAACCTTTATCAAAGGTTAACCTCACTGGTATATGGGGTTTTTTTTCTTATGTTTTTTTGGTTTTGGTTTTTTAGGTGGGTTTGGGGTTTTTTGTTTTGTTTTTTGTTTTGTTTTTTTGTTTGTTTGTTTGTTTTGGGTTTGGGGGGGGTTTTGTTTGTTTGGTTTTTTGGTTTTTCAAGACAGGGTTTCTCTTTGTAGTCCTGGCTGACAGGGTTTCTCTGTGTAGTCCTGGCTGACCTGGAACTCACTCTGTAGACCAGACTGGCCTCGAACTCAGAAATCCACCTGCCTCTGTCTCCCAAGTGCTGGGGTTAAAGGCGTGCAACACCACTGCCCGGCTTTTTAGGTTTTTTTGCTCTGTTGTCTAATTCAAAATATATCTTTGTCTGACCTCCATGCCCTTTCTCTTAAACAAACTTTAGATAGTAGATTTCTAAACACTCTTTCCTTTTTCTTCACAATATATCTACAACATAGTTGGACTAGCTTTAAAACTAAAAGCATTCTATAAGCACTAGCAAAATTCAAAATTCAGGCAACAGGCAGAATTAATATCATTCAAAAATATTAATATCATTCAAAATAGTCTTTAGTCAACTCATATGTAAAAGACTTCATATTACAAATGTTGCTTAAAGAGTTCACCAATATGAATAGGAAGAAAGAAACAGAAATTCTGTGTATTTTGGAGCACCTCGGAGTAGGTCGTAGCTTTTCCCACACCTGGCTTTACCAATGAATCACTTTCTGCTTCAGGTAGTGAAATGGACTTACATTTGCTATAACAGTAAAGGAAACAGTAACAAAGAGTTTAAAAGGAAAAGAACACTTCCTGTTCCAGAGCTCTAGCTCTGCCTTTACCCATGCTAGGTTGGCTCCAAGGCAGGACACTGAAAAGTTGTCAAGATTCCTGTAGTCATTGGTTGTGTGTGTGTGTGTGTGGGGGGGGACTAAGGCCCCACAAATTCCAATAAATGTCCTCCCACAAGTCCACTCTGAACCAATAACAGTCATCTCATGTTAAAACCCTGTTATGTATGCAGTTGTAACTCTACCTGGACAGAGCTTCAGAGTACAGAGTCACACCATTAACCAGTGGACTTTTTATTCCACACCCCTTCAACACACATACATACACATATGTGTGTGAATCCTGGCGTGTGTGGGGGGGGGAGGTGAACCACTGAATCCAGCATGTGGAAGTCAAACAGTAATTTGCAAGGAGCTTTCTATGCACTCTATCTGCTCCAGAGATCAAATGTGGTCATCAGGCTCGGCTGCAAGTACCCTTAGGCTTAATCTTGCAGGTCCCCCACCCCCATGTGGAGTTTTAATTAGATTCCAGTATTGAAGCTGGAGAAAGTGAATAAAAAATGGGGTTTCTAAAAATAAAATATGTTTTAAGTTGGCAACTAATAGTATCAGTTACAATGACTAACCAAGTAGTTCAGTTAACATAGTTACCTATTTTAGTTTTTAGTTATTCTCTAAAGTTTGCTGTTTATCATAGCTTCAGGAAGCTGTGACTTTTTGTTTGTTTTTGTTTTTGTTTTGTAATGCTGAAATGTTTGGTACTGTAGTCACACTAGTCAGACCAAGTGTTGAATAGCCTGCCTGTATCAAGCATCAGTCTTGTTGAACATAGTGAACATAGACCATTGCCATTGTTACAGAAAACTGCTTCACAGAGTGCTCTGAGTTCTTTATGTGGCGCTTACGTCTAAGTATTTAGCCACAGAGGTTCACACACACACACACACACACACACACCAAGACAAAACAAAACACCACCCTTGTACTGGGTTTTATTAGTGACTCTATGACCAGGAATTTATTCCATTTGAGAGGTAGAGGTTATTCATGAGATAATACAATGTTTGAGATAATAGTTAGCTTTTGAAATTACTGGGCTTTTTAAAGCCCTCTTTCCCTTGAAAGAATACAAAATTGTTTTTATTATCCAGGTACTTGCAGATAATAACACTTTAGTATTGGCCCTTGAAGTTTGAAGTCAGGCTGTTGTAGTGTGACGTTGTCCTGACATTCTTTGGTGATGAACAGCAATGTGTAAGCTGAATAAACCTTTTCCTCTCCAACTTGCTTCTTGGTCATGATGTTTGTGCAGAAATAGAAACCCTGACTAAGACAGGAGACATAAGCAAACACCTAACATGAGGACAAAGAAACAATTCTTTCCAAGTCTATCTCAGTGAGGAGCCTCCAACTGTCTCAGTCAGAAGAGCTTTCTCCCTCCAGGAATGAATGTTTTAATTCATAACTAAATAGGACATTTTATGACTATTTTACTTTGGTATAAGAAGCACAACAGAAAACATTCCACTCTGGTCCATTGTAGTGGGATATTTTCCCACTACTTTTCTATAAAGCTCGGGGATTGGGCTGAATAAGAGGCGGAGTGAGGAGAGGAAGAGAAGGAAGAGGAGGAGCTAGGAGGAGGAGAGAGATGTAGGAGCCGTGGAGGAAAACCACGCATGTATTGAGAGCAGTCCTGGGTAACAACTTATATCTAGGTTAGTTAATTGGGTAACACCTCTAATTGTGTGGGCATCTTGTTAATTGAGCATTACCAAATATATAAAGCCTTTGATTAATCTTTAAATTTAAATTAGATTAAAATTTAATCTAATTTAATCTTTTTTAAAATTTAATCTTTAAATTTAAATTAGAGTGTCATTTCTACCGGGTACCGCATAGATGACAGGTTGGTCTGGGCCCAGCCAAACGTTTTGCTGGCAGCTCGTGGGTGGCAGGGCCGGTGCTTCTGGCCGGCCTGAGCTGTGGCAGCTGCGAGGACATGCCACTGCTCATGGCTTCAGGCCTTGCCAAGTCAGAAACATGACGGCCCCATAACAACAAGCCAGATAAGGTGCCTCCAATTTAAATATTACCCGTAACAGTCCATAGCCCTGGAAGGGTTACAGGAGTGACACTTACAACAGTGTGTAACAATAGGAGATGTTTAGTAAATATTTCATGGTGCTTTGCTGTGACTGACCTAAAGCAGTAGAGGGCTCTGCTGTGGGAGGTAGAGTTAGGACAGCAGCCTCTGACTGCCAGGACAGGAAAGAAGCAGGGCTGCTGCTTTGGCCTGAGATACCATCTGCTCATCTGTACCTGCTCACCTGTACCAGCTAGGCACAAGCTAGAGTCATCAGAGAGAGGGAGCCTGAATTAAGAAAATGGCTCCATAAGATCCGGTTGAAGGCAAACTTATGAGGTGTTTTCTTAATTAGATGTGGAGACCCCAGCTCATTATTGGTGGTCCAGTGTTCTATAAGAAATCAGGTTGAATAAACAAGTAAGCAGCACCCTCTGTGGCCTCTGCTTCAGCTTCTGCCTCCAGGTCCCAGCACTGTTTGAGTTCCTGTCCTGCCTCCCGTCCGTGATGATCTATGATGTCAACGTGTGAGCCAAGTAAACCTTTTTTCTCCAGCTTGCTGTTGGTCGTGGGGGATATTACCCAAGTACTTTCAGGAATCAGTAATATGTTTGTGCTAATTCATATTTTCAGACATATTCAGATTACACACGCAGACACATGGTATCAATTATAGTTTAAGAAATGCTGTAAAGTTAAAAAGACCTTAAAGCAGTGGTCAGGAAGAGGCAGACTAAGGACTACATCATGTGAAAAAAAAATACTATGTAAAGTGACATTCTTACCCTTTGTCCTAGTTAGGGTTTTGTTTTTTGTTTTTGTTTGTTTGTTTGTTTGTTTGTTTTTCTGTGAAGAGACACCACGACTAAGGCAACTCTTATAAAGGCAAGCATTTAATTGATATTAGTATACAGCTTCAGAGGTTTAGCCCATTATTGTCATGGTGGAAGCATGGTAGCCTGTAGGAAGACATGGTGCTGGAGGAACTAAGGGTTCTAGATCTTGATCCAAAAGCAGCCAGGAGACTGCATTTCATATTGGGCAGAGCCTGAGCATAGGAGATTCTCAAAGCCCATCCCTACAGTTACACACTTCCTCCAACAAGGCCACACCTAATAGTGCTACTTTCCACGAGCCAAGCATTCAAACACTTGAGTCTATGGGGGGGTCAGATCTATTCAAACCACCACATTCCACTCCCTGCCCCCGCCCCCCATAGACTCATAGCCACAACATAATGCAAAGTACTTTTAGTCCAACTTCAAAAGTCCCCATAGTCTATCATAGTCTCAGCAATGTTTAAAGGTCCAAAGTTCAAAGTCTCTGCTGAGAGATTTATGCTATCTCTTAACTATAATCCCCTAAAAAGTCAAAATCAAAAGGCAGATCATATACTTCTAACATCACAGTATGTACCTTACAATCCCAAATCATAGGGAAGGGAGCACAGTGAGGAAATCCTGGACCAAAGCAAGACCAAAAACCAGCTGGGCAAACTCCAAATTCTTCATCTCCATGTCTGATGCCAAAGTGCTCTTCAGATCTCCAGATGCTTTCAGCTTTGTTGACTGCAACACACTTCTTTCTCTTGGGCTGGCTTTCCTTGGCAGGTATCCCATGGCTCTGGTATCCCTAACATCTTGGGGTCTCTAAGGCAACTTTAAAGTTTACAGCTTCATGCAGTGGCCTCTCTGGGCCTCCATGCAGGAACACCCCTGCTAACACATGTGGCCTCAGTGATTTTCCTTAAGTAGCAGAGGGTGATTCCATAACCTCTTCTATTCTTGACTCAAGCTAGAGCCACATTGCCAAAGCTGGCAAGTCTTTCTGATTCCTGGGGCAGGAACATGGCCCCTTGTTCAATTACATCTTCTCCAGTTTTCTGGCTTCCAAAGTTTCCATCACTGCCTAAGCTTGGCTGCCCTGGAACTTGCTCTGTAGACCTAACTGACCTTGAACTCAGAAATCTGCATGCCTCTGTCTCCTGAGTGCTAGGATTAAAGAATGTATCACCCTGTCTTGGCCTAAGCTGTTCTTTAATAGATTTTTATAAACATTGCCATTATGCATCAAGATGTGAATTAAAATCATGTGTTGATCCAGATCAAAAGCATATGACATCTCACTCAAGATCTGTATCTAAGGCCTATGTCTTCCAGACTCAAGATCCAGATCATGGGCATGTGGTCTTCTTGCCTCAAGATCTGGATCACAGGTGTGCCCTCCATTTCTGGATTGTAGTTCATTCCAGATATAATCAAGTTGATAATCAAAATTAGCCATCACAATCTACCCCTTTGTCAACTTGACACATATCTCCTTATATCCAAATGAAACGTGATATAACTATCTTCATACAACCACAAAGGTGCTGTAAATTTAGAATAGTCCCTTGGGGAATATGCTTTCCAAAAGATGGAAGCTTAGCTGGGTGGGATCATGCCCCAAGGTCACCACTCCTTTAGTTCTCTTTAATATCTTTAATCTGTTTATCTCCTCAATCTTAGGATTTAGGTACATTCTACTTCCTGATACCCTTTACATACTGAGCATACTTTAACTTCTGGTTCTCCTGCTTCTACCTCCCCAGTGCTGAAATTGTTGGTGTGCACCACCACACATGGTTTATGCCTTGCTGGGGATCAGATGTAGGCGGTTGGATTGGGTTGGATTGGGTTCGGTTGGGTTGGTTTCAGACAGGGTTTCTCTGTGTAGCCCTGGCTGTCCTGGAACTTATTCTATAGACTAGGCTAGCCTTGAACTCAGAGATCCACCTACCTGTGCCTCCTGAGTGCTGAGATTAAAGGCATGTGCCACCATAGCCCAGCCAAACCTAGGGGGTTTTGTTGTTGGTAGTGGTGGTTGCAGTGGTGGTAGCGATGGCAGTGGTGATAGTGGTGATAGTAGTGGTGGTGGTAGTGGTGGTGGTGGTGGCAGCGACAGAAGTAGTATTTTGGGGCATTATTTTACTTTATTGAGGTTTCTTCATAGTGATTTCTAGAGTGTCTGCACCATTTTGCATCCCCATCAACAGTCAGTGTGGGCTTCTCTTTAGGCATAGCCATGCCAGCATGTGCTCTCACTGTTTTTGATCTTGGCCATTTGGGGGGGGGGGGGGGCTAGCTAGACGAAATCTCAACCCTATTTATATTTATTTGCTTTTCTCCAATTGTTAAGAATACTTTTGAGCTTTTTTTAGCCATTTTTATTTCTTTTACTTAGAATTTTATGCCTGCTAGTCTACAGTCTGACAGCTTTGCTACAGGCTTAATCCTGTCGGCTTGTTCTTAACATTGGATCTCTTTGAATGACCCAGTCTAGTCTGCTTGGGTTTTGTATAAGATAGTATTAGATGAGAGCAAGATTGTCTTCTCATAGGAATTCTCCCAGTATCATTCATTGAAAAGGAGGTCTTTTCTCTCCAGTGTTTATTTTTGGTGCCTGTATTAAGGAATCAGATGGCCATAGATGTGAGGGTTTTATTTCTGGGCTCTCTATTTTGTTCCATTGGGTTTTGTGGCTTATTTCTTTTAGGCATTTGTTGTTGTTTAAGTTTGTTTGTTTTATTTATATGTATATATGTATTATGTATGTATGTATGTATGTATGTATATAGACATGTGTGCCTAGTTCCCATAGAAGCCAGAGAATGTGAGGACCCCTGGAAGTGGTGTCAAGGTCCAGGAGTCACCCTACAAACCACATGTACACCGATCTCAGTCAGACAAGGATAGTTTATTGAACACATACACCAAGACTGACTGATCAGTGATGTAGCTCAGACTTAGGAGCTGAAAGCTTTAACCCCAAATGTTTTTCAGGGTCAGTTTATATAGGCAGAAAACTATAATAAGCTCATAAGCAGGTGAGGGAAGGGCTGCAGGGTGGCCAGCCTTTTTCCAAGGTTTGTTTGGTTTTTGGTTTTTTTTTTTTTTTTTTTTTTTTTTTTTTGGTGTTTTTGTTTTTGTAGTTTTTAGACATAACAGTTGAAGCCAACTTCTATTTTGGTTGGTCCTGAGTGTAGCTTATGGTAGAATTTCTTAAGATTAACAAACCTCAGAACATACATAATAGGGTATGTGGTCTGCATGACCCTGCTTTGAATTAAGCTACTTTTCTGTGTCAGTAACAATGTGAAATCACAGGCAGGCATGGGACAAAATGGCTACAAGTTATGTATGCTAGGGAAGCAGGCTTTGACAGCTGGAATGACAGACAGTTGAGTTGCTATGTGGGTTCTGTAAGACCATCACTGAGCCATCTGTCCAGTCTCATAGGTGTCTGACTTTTAATGAAAGGATCAAGCTGTTTTAATGAATGCAGCTCTGTGGATGCCTCCAACTCTCCTTTTGTTCAATATCACATTTCCTATTTTGGATCTTTCATGTTTGCCTGTGAATTTTAGGATTGTACTTGAGAGCTTTGGGGAGGGGTGGGAATACTGGGCTTTTTTTCTTTTTTAAAAGTAGAGATTCCACTAAATTGTTTTAAATGCTATAGAGATTTTTAACAATGGTAATTCTGCTGGTCCTTGATAGAAGTCTTTTCTTTTGGTGTATGTTTTTAATTTCTTTCACTAAAGTTTTATAAGTATGAAGGGTTTTGTTTTTCTTCCTTCATTAAATATATTCTCAAGTCATTTGTGAATGGGATTGTTTAGAAATGTTTTAATTTTAATTTTTTCATACAATGTATTCTGAGCAGTTTCCTTTCCTCCAGCTCTTTCCAGATTCTTTCCACCTCCCTACCCACCCAACTCCCCAACCTTTCTCCCTGATGCCCCATCTCTCTCTTGGGGAAGAACAGGCAAACAAGCAAACAAACAACAACAACAAACCATGCTGGCAGTAGTGGTGCGTGCCTTTAATCCCAGCACTCAGAGGCAGGAACATCTCTGATTTGGAGACCAGACTCCTCTACAGAGGAAGTTACAGGACAGCCAAGGCTGTCCTGTCTCAAAAATACAAACCAAAATAAAAAATTAAAAGAACAAAGAAAAGGCAGAAGAAAAACAGAGACAGACAGATCTGTACACATACACACTAGAAAATATAAAAACACAAAATCAAAAACCACAATATATAGGCAAAAGACCAGTAAGACAAAGAATGGCCCAGCAGCAATATGAGACAGGTCTACAAAAATACCATAGTTAATTTTCTATTGACCATCTACTGTTGGGCATGGGACTACCCTTAAGTGATACTACATTGGACAAAACTAATTTTTCCTTTGCAAACAGATTTCATTTGAGGATAGCTTGTTGGTTAGGGATGCCAGCTCTTTGAGCTGGGACTTCATCTGGCTGGAACCTATACAGTCCCTGTAAGATTATGTGTGTCAGTCCTGTTGTTTTTTGAAGACGCTGTTTCCTTAGTCCTGTCCTCTGGCCCTTATAATCCTTCAGCTTCCATTCCTCAAAGCTCCCTGAGACCTGAGGTGAGGGGAGCCTCCCATTTAGGACTGCTTCAATGTCTCTCACTCTGCACATTGTCCGGTTGTGGGTCTCTGTGTTAGTTCCCGTCTACTGCAAGAGGAAGCTTCTCTGATGGTAACTAAGCAAAGCACTGATCTGTGGGTGTGGCAGAATATTAGTAGAAGTCATGCTATTGCTGTGTTCCTTTAACAAAACAGTACTATTTAGTTTCCCCTAGGCCCACAGCCTATCAAGTCTCAGGTTCTTAGCCATCTGAGCAGTGTCAGGCCTGGGTTCTATCTCATGGAGTGGTCTTTAAATCCAATCAGAGATTGGTTGGTTGCTCCCATGTTTGCACCATCATGCAGGCAGGTCACCATTGTAAATGGCAGGGTTTGTAGTTGGTACTTTCCAGTACTGAACACTAGTCAGTAAGGGTTAAAGTTCTAGTTAGGAACTAGCTGGACTTCTCTTTTCAGTGAAACATGTAGATGTTGTCTTCAGCAGTGGGGCCTTACTATCAGTTTGTAGATGACAGTAGCTTTGGCAATAGCCTGAAATATTTGGGAGTTTCCATGCAGCCCCTTTAGCCAACAACTCAACTAGATGAAACCTATTCCCAGAACTGGAGGCTTCATTTGATGGTGAAAGATGTCTAGTTGGATTATTTGGTGACTCTGTTTAGATTTCTTTCATATGTTTAAGTATTTTAAGAAGCTTTTACATTAGTAGGTTTCCATATAACCCCTCAAATGGCTCTTAGTGTTAATGGTCCTCTCATATTCCCTCCCTTACCCCCATCTCCCTCCCCATCTCTGCTTAATCTTTCTGCTCAAACCCCTATACCCCTGTCCCTCTATAACTGTATATTTTATTTCCCCTTCCTTGGGAGATCTCCCTTCTTCCTAATCCCTTACTCTACACCTGACCTCTGTGGTTTTCTGGATAGTAGCATGCCTATCAAATGTTTGAAAACTAGCATCTACATATAAAAGTCTACACACACTATTTTTTTGGGGGGGGGGTCTGGGCTACCTCACTCGGGATGATTTTTTTATAATTCCTTCCATTTACCTGCAAAGTTCGGAACTTTATTTTTAACAGCTAAATAATATTCAGTTGTGTAAATGTGCCACATTTTCATTATCCAGTCATCCATCAATGGAAGCCTAGGCTGTCTCCAGTTTCTGGCATGGATGAGCAAGGATCTCTGTAGTAGAACGTAAAGTCCTTTAGGAATATGTGGTATAGCTGGATTGTGAGGTAAGTTGATTTATTTCCGTCTTCCTGAGAAACTGCCACACTGATTTCCATAGTGGCTGTACAGGTTTTCACTCCCACCAGCAGTCTATAAGTGTTCTCCCCTTGCCCCACATCCTTGCCAGGACACGCTGTCATTTGTTTTATTGATCTTGGCCATGCTGACCAGTATAAGGTGAACTCTCAACCGAGTTTTGAACTATACTTCCCTGATAACTAAGGATGAGAACATGTTTCTCAGCCATCTATCTGTGTTTCATCTTTTGAGAATTCTGTTTAGTTCTGTACCCCATTTTTAACTGGGTTGTTTTCTTGATATACAGTTCTCTTTTTTAATTCTTTATATATTTTAAGTATTAATCCTCTATCAGATGTGTAATTGGTAAATGTCTTTTCCTATTCTGTAGCCTGCCACTTTGTCCTAATGATGGTGTCCTTTGTCATATAGAAGCCTTTCATTTTGATGAGGTACCATTATTATTGTTGATCTTAGAGAAAATCTTTTCCTATGCCAAGATTTAAGACCATTCCAACTTTCTTTTCTATCGTATTGTCATATTTGGCCTTATGTTGAGGTCCATTATCTCAAAGTTTTTATTATACAAATCTTTCAGTTGCTTGGTTAGAGTTATCCCTCAGTGCTGTTGTTTTTCTGCTTGTTTCATTTGAGATTATTGTGAAAGGTATTGTTTCCTATTTCTTTCTCAGTCTGCCATTTTTATATAGAAAGGGTAATGATTTTGTGTGTTAATTTTTATCCTGCTACTTTGCTGAAAATGTTTCTGGGCTGTAGAAGTCTTCCGGTAGAGCTTTTAGGGTCATTTATGTATATAATTATTTCATGTGCAAATAAAGGTACTTTGACTTCTTTCTTTCCTATTTATATCCCTTGATTTCCTTTTGTTTTCTGATTGCTCTAGCTAAGGTTTCAAGTACTATATTGATTAGGTATGGAAAGAGTGGACAACTTTGTCTTGTTCCCAGTCTTAATGGAATTGCTTTGAGTTTCTGTCTGTTTAGGTTGATGTTGGCTGTGGGCTTGCCTGTTTTCCATAGTTTTTCCAAGACTTTTATCATAAAAGGATGTTGGATTTTGTTAAGGTTTGTTCTTTTGCTATGTACTGTAATGCTGAACACTGACCCCCACGGCCTGGTTGTCCCCCAGGGATGAGAGAATTTGCACATACACAAGTGGTGCTATGTAACCTTGCCCCCTCCCCCAAGTTATTCCTAATTGGTGAGGAATGTCTATAGCCAATAGCTGGGCAGAAGAGAGATAGGTGGGGTTTGGGTTCCTGAGCTTGGAGTCTGAGTAGACCAGGAGGAAGGAGAGAGAGATGGCGAAAGGAGAGAGACCATGGTGTAGGTGAGTCATGAAAACATGGCCATGAGGGCTGGCCAGTTGGAGTTAAGAGCAGCCCAGATGAAACATAGCAAGTTATAATTCAGGGTTATTGATGGGGAAGTAGATTCCAATAGCTTAGAGGGTAGATATCTACCCAGCTCTAGAGCTGATTAAGGCTTATTATAAATGTAAAGGTTGTGTATATTTTATCTGGGAAGTGAATGATAAAAGGTAGGGAAGAAAACCCTTGAGATTAAGTAATTACAACAGGATTTTATCAAACCTTTTTTACATCTAACAAGCTGATCTGAGGTTTTTATCTTCTAGTCTATTTGTGTAGATTATGTTTATTGATTTACATGTGTTGAACCATTTGTTCCCCTCTGGAGTGAAAACTACTTGGTCATTGTAGATAATCATTTTGATATGTTCTTAGATTCTGTTAACAAATACTTTATTAATCTATTTTGCATCTGTTTTTGTAAGGGATATTGTTCAGTAGTTTTCTTTCTTTCTTTCTCTCTTTCTTAAGTCTTTTTGTGGTTCAATTATTAAGGTAACAGTGGTCTTGCAAAAAGTATTAGGCAGTGTTCCTTCAGTTTCTATTTTAGAGGATTATTTGAGGAGTATTGGTGTTAATTATTCTTTGAAGGGCTGGTAGAATTCTAGCTGACTTCATCTAGTCCTGAACTTTCTTTAGTTAGTTGTGAGACTCTTAATTACATCTACTTCACAAGGGGCTATGAGTCTGTTTAATTTGCTTATCTGATCTTAATTTAACTTTGGTAGGTCTTACATGTCAAGAATTATATTCATTTATTTTAGGTTTTCCAGTTTGGTTGAGTACAGATTTTTTTTTTTTTTTAAGTATGCTCTTAAGATCTCTGGATTCCCCCAGTTTTTATTGTGATGTTTCCCTTTATATATCAAATTTATGTATTTGGATCTTCTCTCTTCATCTTTTTAGTTAATTTGATTAATGGTTTATCAGTATTGATTTTCTTAAAGAACCAACACTTCCTTTCATTGATTCTTTATATTTGTTTCTGTTTTATTTATTTCAGCTGTTAGAATATCTCATGCTGTCTACTCTTTGGGGATGTTATTTCTTTTTATTCTAGGACTTTCATGTGTTACATTAAGGTCTTAATATGAGATCTCCATATTTTTTTATGTCAGTACTTAGTGCTAGAACTTGCCTCCTAGAACAACCTTCATTGTGTCCCATAAGCTTGGGTATGTTGTGTATTCATTTTCAATTCTAGAAGAAAGATTTTAATTTTTTTATTTCTATCTTGACTCACTTTACATTAAGTAGTGAATTGTTCAGTTCTGTGAATTTCTGTACTTTCTGTTGTTTTTAATCCATGATCATTAGAAAGATTGCAGGGTATTTCACATCTCTAATATCTGTTAAGACTTGCATTATGCTTAAGGTATGTGCTCAATTTTGGAGAAAGTTTCATGAGCTGATCCGAAGAAGGTGTTTGGGTAAAATGTTACATAAATATCTGCTTGGCCTATTTGATTTGTGATGTTAACTAAGTTTTAGTTAGCTAAATTAAATTTCTCAGTTTTTAACTGAAGGACTTGTACATTGTTGACAGTGGAGTAATTAAGTCATCCATTATCCTGGGTGAAGATCAGTATGTGATTTTAGCTTTAGTAGCTTTTCTTTTATGAACTTGGATGCCCATTATTTGATGCCTTAATGTTGAGAATTGCAACATCCTCTGTGGATTTTTCCTCTGGATTTTTCCTTTGATAAGTATGTAGTGTCCTCCCCTATCTCTTCTGATTAGTTTTAAAGTTTTATTTTGTCAGATATGAAAATGGCTATGCCTGTTTACTCCTTGTGTCCACTTGCGTAGAATATCTTTTTCCATCCTTTTACCCTGAGGTGATGTCTTTTCTTGATGTTAAGGTGTGTTTCTTGGATGCAACAGAAAGATGAATTCTATTTTCTAAACCAGTCTGTTAGTCTGTGCCCTTTTTATTGGGGAATTAAGAGCATTAATGTTGGAAGTTAATCAATGAGCTGTGTTTATTGACTTTTTTTGTTATGTTGTTGTGATATGGGTTTTCTCCCTCTTTTGATTTACTGGGTCTTTGATGACTTATTCCTTGTATTTTCTTGGATATGTTTAGCCTCTTCACACTGAAGTTTTCCTTCTAGTGCCTTCTGTAGAGCTGGATTTTAAGATTAAATATTGTTTAGATTTGGTTTTATCATGTATTTTTCCTCCATCATTTGTGATGGTCTCGTAAAATTTGTAGTACATTTGTCCAGGCCCTACTGGCTTTTAGAATCTCCATTGAGAAGTCATATGTTATTCTAAAGGGTCTGCCTTTATATGTTACTTAGTCTTTTTCCTTTTCAGCTTTTAAACTTCTTTCTTTGTTCTGCACATGTACTGTTTTGATTATTATGTGTTGTTGGGAATTGCTTTTCTGGACTTGTCTTGATGTTCTGTGTGCATTGTATAACTTGATAAGACACCTCCTTCTTTAGGTTAGGAACATTTTCCTCTGTGGTTTTTTTGAAAGTATTTTCTGTGCCTTTGACTTCTGATCTTATCATTTGAGGATCTGGTCTTTTCATAGTGTCCTAGATTTCCTTTGGGTTTTATTCCGGTTTTGTTGTTGTTTATTTGTTTTGTTTTTGATTTAACATTTTCCTTGACTGAAACATCTATTTCCTCTGTGTGGTCTTCAACACCTACAATTCTTTTTTCATGTCTTGTGCTCTCCCGGGGAAGCTTATCTCAATGGAGGAGTTAGAGAGAAGACTGAAGGAGCTGAAAGGGTTTGCGCCCCCATGAGGAGAGCAACAATACCAACCAACCAGAGTTGCCAGGGTCTAAACCACCAGCCTGGGAGCACATAGGGAGGGACCCATGGCTCCAGCTGTATATGTAGGGGAGGATGGCCTTGTCAGGCATAGGTGCGAGAGGAGATCCTTGGTCCCATGAAGGCTGGCCGCCGTGTGTGGAGAAATTCAAGGGTGGGGAGGTAGAAGTTGGGGAGGAGTAGGTGGGGGCACATCCTCATAGAAGCAGAAGGAGGGGAATGGGATAGGGGGTTCCTGGGCAGGAGAGGGGGTAAGGGGATAACATCTGAATTGTAAATAAAATAGCCAATAAAAAAATAACAGGGAAAAAAAAAGAATACCTGTTGCTTTGCTCAGCAGTAAACAATAACTGCATCATTAAAATGATGAAACCAGAAAGAATGGCTGACCTCAGAGTGATGTACAAACACAGTGTTAAAAGAAGGGAAGTCAGAGCTGAAGTCGATATAAGAACGAATAAGAACTTAATCTGTAGGACTGGAGAGGTGGCTCGGTGTTTAAGAGTACTGGCTGCTCTTCCAGAGGACCTGGGTTCAGTTCCTAGGACCCATGGGGTGGCTCACAATGGTCTAACTTCAGCTTTGGGTGATCTGACACCCTCTTTGAGCCTCCACAGGGACAACACACACATGGTGCACAGAGATACATGCAGGGAAAGCATTCTTAGGTACAAAATAAAAGCAATTCTTTTATTTTATTTTTTTAAAAAGAACTTAACCTAAAGTAACTAAAAATCAGTAAATACCTAAACACATATGTGTATGTCTATATGTCTACATGGTGCCTATTTACATATATAGTTCATGTATATATATGTATTTATGTATACATTGCATACATTTGCATATATATAATTTTTTCTTGCACATTTTATACACACATATGTGTATAGGTATGCTGAGAGGTATACTTAAATAAATGCATATATACACAAAAATTGAAATATGGAATTAAATTCCAGGTATAAGGGGAAAATGATAGCGCAAACATTTGCCAGCATTTTATTTTCAAGTTAAGGCTATGTCAATGGAGCTGGTGAGGTGGCATGGCAGGAAAAGGCATTGAAGCCAAGCCTGATGACACGAGTTCAACCACAAGGACTCAGCTCACATCCTGGAAGGAGAGAACTGACACCCACGAGTTGTCCTCTGACCTCTACATAAACACTGCCCGCGCAGACTTAATAGA
Source organism: Arvicanthis niloticus (assembly GCF_011762505.2). Taxonomy (NCBI): domain Eukaryota; kingdom Metazoa; phylum Chordata; class Mammalia; order Rodentia; family Muridae; genus Arvicanthis; species Arvicanthis niloticus. Next base: position 20,851,142 of record NC_047671.1, read on the forward strand.
CCTTGATGGTAGTTCTGTAGCAAATGCACAGAGAGTAGGGATTCTGGGAAGCAAAAGTATTACTCACTGAAGGGATAATTATTCCTTCTATCTCTTTAGCAGGACTTAAAGAATATCAGGCCTGAATGGTCCCTTGACTAGGAGATGGGGGGAGGGGTGAATTGATGAGAAAAACTAACATCATACACCTCTTAAATTTTAGGTCGTACATGGTCATCAAATGGCAGGCACATATCAAAACAAGAGAAAACAAAATTAGGGCAATAGGGGTGCCTAAATCTAAAGGGGATGCAAAGTCTGTCAAGTTCTGTTTGGTTACTGGAAGAAATACTTACCCTTATGTAAACACCATCCTAAAATCACAAAAGGTCACAGAATTTATTGGGGAGACAAACAGCAGACTCAAACATTCAAAGATTATTTGTGTACCTTATAAACTTAATACACAACATCTAGGGCACAATTAAGTTTATAAGTCATTATTGCACATGGCTATTTTAGATCAAGGAACATACATACACAATGCAATTTTATTCCAGTAAGATTCTGGAAAACTAAATTCCCATAACATCAAATAAATAATATACTATTTGAAAAAAGTATTTAGCTAACTTAGGAGATATTGAAGGATGCAGACTGTCAAACAGTCAGGTGTATGGCACTGTTGCTCTACTGGATAAAATTGAGTCCAAAAGAACTGGCAAGTATACAAATTGGCCAGAAACATGTTGCCCAGAAATAGTGCTTACACAGCAGGGATGCTGGCTTCAAGTCAGGGCTCCACATAGGAGGGACACACAAGATAGAGATAGACTTGCCAGAATTTATTCCAAAGGCAGAACATGCTATCCCATGTTCTGGGATGTTGCAGCCCTCAGACCCCAGAACAGTATGGTTCTGGGACATTGAACAACATTCCACTGTCTTACAGGACGCAGAAAGTACTGCAGTAGTACTTCTAGCCAGACAATCCATAATTGAAAAACAAATGAAAATGTACAAATCACACACTCGGGAACAATGACAAGTAGTTTAGACCTGTAGTTCCACAAGGCAGCCGAAAAGTTAGTATGACATAAATGGCAGACTTATGGCCATGCCAGTACTGAAAGGGTTTACAAGGAACCTCCACTGAGTACAGCACAGATAGACGCACGGACCAGAACATACGCATGGAAGGCAATACCTGAACTTAGTTAGTTAGGACAGCATTACCTTGAGCACATTTCTACTCATGACTTTTACAAAGAGAGAACAGGACACACCGGTAGTTCTCAAGGGAAGGGACCGGGAATAAGAAGGGAAGGGAAGAACGGACAGTAAAGACCCACATGGTAAATTACTTCACTTGAGCTACTATGTATTTAAAGGACGTAAAGCACCCATGGAATATATAAGTAGAAAACAATCTGGAGAGATAGCTCAATTAGAAGACACAAGTTTCCAGCACTCATGCTGAATGACTTAAAATTGCCTGTAACTTCTGCTCCAGGAGTTCTGATAGTTTTCTGGCTTCTACAGGTATCTGCACATACATATTGAAATACAAATAAGTCTTTTAAAAATTAAGTGGAAGATAGGTAGGAACCAGAAAGTTATGTAGCATGAGATATGAAGGACAATACAGACATATGAAGAACATAAAACTCCTTTGGAAAAGTGCAAATTCAGAATTCTAACAAATACATATAGGCCAGATACTTCTGACTTCATTATATAGATAGACTACAGAACCAGTGCAAAAACCAGTGCTCACAAAAAAATATGCAGTAACAATGTTTGACATTTATACAGGATCAGGCTTAGCTTGGGCAACAACTAAAGCAGTAACCTTTACAATTAGGGTATTAATGCTATAAGATGATGCTGCAGTATCCATTAATGAAGGGAATGTATGGTGGCATTTTCACTCACCATATAGTACTTGATGTAGAACTGTCTGTGAGAACCTGATAAGGAGTGGTGTTAATTATTAGAGAGGAGATAAGGTTGATCTTATAAGCTGGATAATTCATTAATAAAAGCTTTTATATGATGACAGATTTTGCTTTCTCTATCAGTTGTCTACTCCAGGTAATGAATCTTCATGTAAACGTAGGTGTCAGGAACTACTAGATTATTATTGAAACCTTACTGACTCTTAGTAGTATTGCAATTTAAAATATAAAATCTGTTTTCAAAATGTTAGAAGAAATAAGTTGCTGGGATGAAGTAAGGATTATCTTAGTAGTTTTTATAATTTCTTACCTTTCAGTAAAGTGGGGAGGTTAGTTGTCTTTACATTATTGTATATGTGTAAGCTGCAGGGGTAGGTGCTGGGAACAGAACTTAGGTCTTCTGGAAGAACAAGCATCCCTATCTGCTGCGCTCTCTCCAGTCCCTTGAGTTCTTTAGACAGGATGACCCTTTGTATCCCAGCCTGGCCCCCATCCTGTGATCCTCTACTTTCTAGTACCTTGTCATTTCTGAATTCAACACTAATTCCAAGTCAAATCATGAGAAATCTTTTTTTTTTTCCTTTTTCTTCTCTTGATATAAGGTGGAAAAGAAGATAAAATACCAGGCTGTTTCTTATCATCATTAATAATGTATGTGATTTACAACTTTATTATTACTTGTTAAGGGCTGTTATAGAATAGTTGGTACTGATCACAACTATTCAAACCTTAGCACTTATGAAAGTAACTTATTTACAGAGTAGCTCTATATCAGGAGTCGCACATGGTTCTGTAAGAGCCCTATTAAAGTAGTCGTTATTTAACTTGTTGACTTGAGCTTGGAATATGAGAGCAAAGTACATGGAATTATGCCCCCAAAACATCTGTACTCAGATTTGTGCTCCATTAATTTTTTATATAATAGAAGAGTTGTTATTAACATCCTGTTTGTAGTTATAAAAGTGTTTGTTAATGTTACCCTTTACGATGTCTGCTAAGCAGACTACTTACGTTTAAATGTGTTTTATAAAATGTTAAAATTCCAGTGCCTTAAAACTATATACCTTACCATTTTTCCTGCAGGTTAAGTACCCGTTTGTCCTTTTATTTCTATTGGACAATAGTTAACTTTTAAGTACTTTGACTTAAATGGAAATCTGTATATAATAGAATTTTTTTTTCCTAAATCTAGTTTCTGTAGAAGCTGAAACCGATCACTGTCCTTCAAAATGCAATGGAATGTACCACGGACTATGTCTCGGCTGGCACTCAGGACACTGTTGGAAGCACAGAAAGCCAGGCTCTTTGGTCACCATTGGAGCATAAAAGGACCGTTACTTGTGCACAGAGGTGAATACAGAGTGGTTTGGACACCACACCTTCGAAAGCAGTGGCTACATTTATCTGCAGTTCAGTGCCTTGCAAAGCAAAGGAATCTGTTAGATGCTCAGCCACCTCACCTGGGGGCCCTTCGCCAGGAACGATGGGAGCAGGATATTTTATCCAAGAGGGTTTTATCTTCCAGTTCCACATCCCAGGAAACTCCGTCAGAAAAAAAGGAAGAACCAGATCCTTTACAAGACAAATCTATTAGTCTGTATCAACGATTTAAGAAAACATTTAGACAATATGGAAAAGTTTTAATTCCTGTGCATCTAATAACTTCTGGTATTTGGTTTGGAACATTTTACTATGCAAGTATAAAGTAAGTTTTTGCTTAGTTGACCATCTCCCATGTTTTATCACAATGTTAGTCTTCTTGTTTATACTGATAGCCTTAAATCTTTATTTTATTACCTGTACTTATATATGTATGTAACAAGCATGTAGAGGTCAAAGAACAACTTGCAGGAGTCAGTTCTCTCCTTCTGCCTTGTGTGCCAGAGTTGAGCTTTTGTCAAACTTGAAGGCAAGTACCTTTACCCACCGAACCATCTCACTGGTCCTTAATTTTTTTTTTTTTTTTTAAGATTTATATTGTTTCTGATATGCATGTGTGTCTGTGTTGGGGGTATGTGCATGTGAATGCAGATCCCCCTAGAGCTCGTGTTACAGGTGGTTGTAAGCTGCCCTATATAGGTACTGGGAACCGGACTCTGGTGCTATGTGAGAAGAGGACACACTCTTAACCACTGATCTGTCTCTCCATATTCCCCAACCCCACCCCGAGCCTGATTGATAGAGGAAAACTATATTATAGCAGTTTTCGCATTTTCTTGAAAATACCTAACATTTACTTATGGGTACAGTTTTTAACTGCCATCTCATTTACTCCTCCACCAACCAAATACAGTAAGTAGTGAAGTTCTTACTGCTTATGAATGTAGAAGTGGTTTGGGCATGGGCAAAGGGAAATAAACTAATTCAGCTGGTAAGGAGTGGAGCCCACACTGAAACTGGGTAGGTTTGCCTGGTCTTTGAGTCATCTCCTGGTCTTATTGCTGACAGTGTTACATGTTTAGGAGAACTCAGAAGTAAAGTCATTGTTGTATTACATCTATATGTTGTTGGATAGATGAGTGAGTGAGTGGGCCCATGCATGTGGAGTTCAGAAGATAACTTGTAGGAGTCACTAATCTCCTTCCACTATGTGGGTCCTAGGAATGAACTCAGGTTTTCAGGCTTAGCAGTAAGTACCTTTACCCATTGAAACATCTCAACCAGCCCCATGAGTTCCGTACTTCTGTTTCTATGCTGCTTCTACATGTGAAAAGATACTCTTTGCTGGGTGTATGTTATTGGTGGAAAATTCACAGGATATCTTTTGCCAAAGCCTAGCTAACATGAACTCATCACAGGCTGAGACTGTGACTATTCCCTTGGATTCATGGCATGGTAAGGCATTTTGTTCTAATCAGAAGTGAAACTGGTTAGCCTACCCTCAGGATGTTCAATATAAAGCAGTTAAATACATTTTTTGTGTCAGTTCCTGTCTTTTATGGTATAAGTTGTATTCATCACCCTGCGGGAAACCTACAGTTCTACCTTCATGGGCCATGTGCCGGAGGAGTGGCCTAGGCCTGGGAAGCCACTTGTTAACTCTTCTAATCAGCACAAGTATCTCCACACTGTAGAGTGTCTTCCCCCTCCAGGGATGGCACAGTCTCAAGAGGAACAGAGGGTATAAATGACTGCAGTTCTAGAAGAATGGGTTTTCTTTATGTAATTGATGCTGTCTTGTTTCTTTGCATTATAGTTTTTGTTAAAGACATTTTCTATACATGTTTAATATTTGTAGAAGTTCTCAGAACTGCACTATTTTTGACAGAAAGTATTGGTTCCTAAGGCCATGTAGTCCTGCTATCTGATATGTGACTTTTTTTTTGGGGGGGGGGGGGAGCTTGAGGATTCTTGACGTGCAGTACTGTTAAGATTATGTCTTCCCAGCCACTAGACAAGAATTGCCTCTTTCCATCTGCAGACAAATTACTGTCCAGAAAAGGACACACTTGCAGAATAGCCGACTGATTATATCTGCCTAGACAGAGTAATCAGCCCTTAATAATTCTGCAGCACTAAGGTTTGTCAGATGATCCTGGGCCAGAAGGCGGAAGAACAGATGCTCCAACGTTATGTAGTAGAGGGAGTGTCCAGGTGTTCAGAGGTCTCTATAAATTGGCTAAGTTTTAGAAGCTATGCTTTGTGCTTCCCACAATTATAGTTAACTCAGTCATTCTGGATTTCTGACGGGGTTGAAAACTTATAGCCTCATAGCCAATTCTGGCTATTTACCTTGAGAGAAAAGATATGAGTGGATGGTCGTCAGCTGACATTCATCCTAAAGCCAAGGAAAAAGCCAGGTTCAGAACTAAGTGTTTTAGTTAGGAGAGACGACAGAGGTTCTGGTTAGTCAACAAAATGTTGGACTGGGTATGAGGACTATCTTGTACCTCACAGGTACAAATTGGCATAATTAAGCTCTAATTGTATTTTGAGAGAAAAGTTTCATTTTAACAGGAAGGGTGATATGTAGGAGGAGCTAAGGTGGGAGGAGTACTGAGAGGAAGAGAAGGAGTAAGAAGAGGAGGAGAGGAGAAGCTAGGTGATGAAAGAGAGAAAGAGGGGGGAGACGGGGAGGCAGATGTTCATGTATCTCCACCAGTCAAAGATAGTTGATATATCTAGGTTGGGTAGTGGGTTACACCTCTGATTGAGCAATACCAAACTTATAAAGCCTATGATTAACATTTTTTAAAAAATGTATATGTGCAAAAAGAAAAAGGGGGCAAGTGATAGGGGTGTTCTAAGGGGGGGAATGGGGAAAGGGGATGGCACCTGAAGTGTAAATAAAATATCTAATAAAAAGAAAAAAAAGTGACCAGAAATTTAAAAAAAAAAAAAAAAAAAAAAAAGATTATGTCTTCCAATTTCTAGTCTTGGGGGAAAATCTTATCTCTTTATGAGGTTCCTGTTTGGCCTATTAAACAAACTGCTTCCTTTACCTCTTGCTTTCTTTGATAAACAAATTATGTTATTGGAAAAGGCAGACCCAAAATTATTTGGAGATAGTTGTATTTCGGATTTCTTTAGTTCACCTAAGGCAGTGATTTTGTTACCCCTGTAACAGACATGTCCTAGTCTTATCTTAACTCTTTTTCTGTAAGATGCTGGGTCAAAATATATATGTGAGATTGCCTGATTTAAAATCACACACCTTGGGCATCACAACTTGCTCTGGGTCTGTTGGTGAACATGGGACTCCACCAGCCAGAACTACCACCTACTTAGCCAAGCATCACAGCCTGTCCTAATGGGTACAGATTGTACAAGATGCAAAAGTTCACTCATTTCAGTGGAAGACTTAATCACAAGTAATACTTAGAAAATACATTTTTCTACAGAAGAAAATGATTTGGCACAAGTTCCAGTAGGAATGGTTTACTGTCCAGTTGAAGTTGTGTGTATTAAACTCCAATTTTTCACCAGCTAACAAAAACATTGTAGTTCTGTAGTGGTAATCTGTTAAACCACACTGAACTCCCGGTGTGTGATCATACTTCTCACCACCTGCCAGAGTTTTCTGGATCCCCAAAAGAAAAGACACAAACTCAGGCATTAAATTTAATATGTCCTAACAGCAAAACGGATGGGCTTCTCCCTAATTCCACATGGCTAACCCACTTTCCCCTCCGATATTCCTGAGTTAATGGTTGATAAATCTATATTTCATCTCTGCCACCTTAGATCCAATCAGGGGAGTGGCTCCTGGGGCTGCTTCCCTGACTCTTACATGGCTGGATGATTTCTCTGCAGCTCTTAAGTCTGATCTGTCTGCTTCTCCATTATGGTAATCCTGCTCCTTCTTCTACCTTATGTCCCTTGTCCAGAAAATTTAAAAGTCCTGCCTCCATCTCCCTGCCCAGCCATTGGCTGTTAGTAACTTTTTTGACCAGTCAAAATCCAACTGGGGACAGGGACCCTCAGCATCTGAAAATGTAGATTTCTGTGTGATTTGGGGAGCTGAATTAAGACAAAACATTAGAACTGATCCCCAAAATAGTTCTTTTTATCCTAACTGGAAAACACTCTCTCCTTGTTGGTTGCCTACTTCCTATTAAAGTGAAAAAATACTGTTTCTGGAAAGAAGGACATTGTCATCAATGTTGTATTACTGACCTGTTTGTCTCCGGTACTCCTCCAACCTGAAAGCAAACTATCATTGTATATTTAACTAAGTGGCAGTGTTCTAAAGTGTGTTTGTTTCAGACAGAGCTAAGTTACAGTAACAGGCATGTTTTACACTCAGTTTCCCAACTACTGCTGTGTGGGAGAAGGTGGCAGAGAGCTGTGTTCTTCGAAAATAAATGTTCTCTGTAATCACATATGGCTCAGTAACAACTGTGCTGCCCCTGCCTTCAGATGCTCTGTATCCAGAGACTGAGATGTCCTAACCAAGAACCTGGGAGGGACCCACTGTCAGCCACAGCTCTTGGCCATTAAAAAGTCACAATTAATATTGAGTCTTACTATAATAGGATTGTATTGTTATCTAAAGAACCGAATATGCAAATAAATGGTGTTATATTAGACTCCTGGTTGATCTTGAAATATTCCATTTTAAAATAGTTCTTTCTGCTGCTCTTATTCCCTCATATTTTTGATGCTAGCTAGACTTCTTGGGTAATGATTAGCAGTCGCTACTATACTGTACTAAAAGTCCTCCCGGGTGGCTTAGTGTCATAGTGAAACCACCTTTTTCCCCAGTTAAGCTAATTGTTTTATTATTAGAAATAAATTAAAAGCATACAACTATCTTAATAGTGTGTCCAAGCAGTTCCCTCTCTTCATGACAAGGGAAAGAGATGGTTATATTGGAGCAACCTGAGGACTCTGCTGTAGTTAAAAGGCACACTGTTAAGTGCCAGGGACAGAACAAGGAATACAGAGATGTTGTGCACTCCTGCAGTCATGCCAAAGTAGACATAGTTCAACCTGTGGCGCTTCCCTGAGGGAGAATACTCAATATGAATTTCCTCAAGAGAAAAAAATCCGAGTCTCAAATTGAGTCCCTGCTCTCCTGGACATCTAAAAATAACTATGTCTGCCTTCTTCATCATCCAAGGTTCTAAAAGGCATATCTGGAGAGGAAGAGACTAGAAAGAGGCAAGGAAGTGGTGGTTGGTGTTTTGAGGCAGTTCTTTAAATTACAGATTTTATATTAACACAGTTTTTTTTGTATTAAATTTCCTGAATGTGATCACTGTAAAGTTTGTGTGTGTGATTCCTTGTCCTGCTTCAGATTATCTAGAGTTACAATCAGAAAAGATTAGGATAATGGGGTATAACAAAAAGTGGAAACTAAAATTACAGAAGTCAGGATTTACCAACTTGGGGGCTCTCCCTGCCTTCTTTTCCTCTGAGAATCTGTTGCAATTTGTTGTAATTATTCCTTACCTTCCTTTTCATCTGACAGTAAGCATAAAGGCATACTTTTAGAATATGCTAAACTCACAGAATCACTCATTCTTTGAATAATATCATAGAAATGGTATTAATGAAAGGTAAAGTGTAAGATCCTGAAATGTGAATTAGAGTGTGGTATGGAAAATGGTGTTTGGGTGAGGAAATGAAGCTCAGGTAAACAGTTCTGACCCTGCTCCCCTGGTTGACTTAAAGCCATTGCTTTAACTCTGATACACATGTCCAGGCTCGAAGTAGACTAACTGTGCCACAGGAGAGAAAGGCGGCAGAACTACCTGAGCACATGCAGGGCACAAAAGGTAGAAGCCTTCTGCAGAACCAGCGCTAGGCTTTGGGTTTGGTTTGGGTTTTTTTGTTTTGTTGAGTGGTGGTAGTGGTAGTTTGGTTTGGATTTGTTTAGTTTTGTTGCTGCTGTTTTGGTTTTTTTGTTTTGTTTTGTTTTTTTGTTTTTTTGTTTTTTTGAGATACGTAGCCCAGGCTGGCCTCCCATTCCTGAGACCTCAGCTTTAACCTCCTGAGCAAATAAAATTTAATATCCATTATCCAAATTTGTAGTTGATGTTTTTAGATAATCTTCTGAAAATACTATCCTTAAAGTTTTGCTTAATCATGACTTAATTTGTGTTTCCTTTGCAGAGGAGTGAATGTCATCCCCTTCCTAGAGGTCATTGGGTTACCTGACAGTGTAGTAGACATCCTGAAAAACTCCCAAAGTGGGAATGCGCTGACAGCCTATGCCATGTTTAAGGTGGGTTCCTCACAGACTGCACACTCCCTGGAAAACTCACACTTAGTCCTGACTTGTTCTTACTCTTTTTATTATTTAAATATCCTATTTTCACCTATTAGAAATACATTTCTAATGAACAGCAAGTACAAAAGTAAAACTACAGCTTTAAGAAGAAGCACCTTGAAAACTGGTAAGTCATCATTTGCAGGATCGGGAGTCCTGGGCCCCAGACTTGTTATTGAAATGTAACATTTATTTTATTGTGGTGATAGTTCATCCTTTCTAAGTAAATGGGATTCTGATGGCTTACTTCCAGCTGTCTTGTGTGCCAGGCTCCAGGCTTAGTTCCCAGGGGTTCTCATTTTACACAGCCCTGTAGCTTCTCAGGATGTAGACACTATTGTGTTCATATAGTTTTTACACCTGAATGTCTTTATCATAGAAGGGAAATCTCATTGTAAATCATTGAATTTAGCTATATTAATCTCATTTTTTTTAAATAAAAGATTCTGTGATTTCTATTTCTAAGTGAACATTTTGGGAAAGTAGGTATTATGTTGCATAAAAGTACATAGAATGATGACTTAATAGTCATTCAGATGTGCTATTCAGATGTGATTTTTTTTCTGTCATCTTTACTGGAATCATCTGAACTCTCAGGCAGTTTTTCTCAATACTTAATTGCTCTGTTTTTCTCACATTAGAATATATTAAATTTATAGTGTTTTATAGCTACAGTAGATTAAATTTAACCATAATATATCAAGGTATATGATGGTAGTTTCAGTCATTTTTCTGACTCTCCTTGCCCATGTGCTAGTAACTCGTCATATTATGTTTTAAGTATTTTCTCTAGGTGCTTATGAACTTGCAGGAATCCGGGGGCCTTGGTTTGTGGTTGTGCTCTCTTTGGTGTACTTTCGGGTGCAGCAGTGCTCAGCTTACTTGGAAGGCTACAAACCCTGTGGAACCCCCCCCCCCCCCGCCCTTCATGTATGTCCCTTTGTAGGATGAGAAATGAGTATGGTCCTGTGTTTTCTGTAACCCACGGTACCTTAAGTAGAACAGCGGAGATACCTTTTCTTCCTTAAGCTCTAAGAGTACTGGGCAGCTAGCTGGGTACACATCAGAGCTCCCTCAGATGCCCTTTAACATGCACTTAGAGCTTACTAAGATGTAGCCACCTCTGACGCCATGCCAGGTGCTAGCTGGGGACCAGGAGGAATTCACTAATTACAGAAAACACTGTTGGCCAGGTGTGCTGTAGCATGCCTTCTAGTTCTAGTACTTGGGAGATAGGAAACAGTTCTCTGAGTTCAGGGACAGCCTGGTCTACATGATGAGTTCTGAGACAATAAGATAAAGCTCTTTCTCATAAAAATAAAAGACAGGAAGGGAAGAAAATAAAACACTACCAAGAACCCCCCACACACATAAATCATGTATCTCTCCTAGGGAGTAAGTGTGGGAGGGCCATGGACAATTGGAGAGACAGAAAGAAATAGAAGGGTTAAAATACACACGCATACATATATAATTATGTATATTTAAATTATATGAAATGTTAAGAAAGAATATAGTTAAGAGTGCTTGACGCTGGTGCAGAAGAGCAGCACTTCAATTCCCAACATTCAGCTGTTGGCTCACAATCATTTCTAACTTTGGTTCTGGAGGGACCTCTGTTGGCACCAGGCCCACAGGCAGTGCACATACAAATGTGCAGGTAAAAGACTCATATACATAAAATAAATATTTTAAAATATTTTTTGAAAGAAAAGCCATAGAAAGAAAGAGGTGTTTTGGTGTGTGTTAGTTTGCATTTTTGTTTTTTGTCCATCCTGTCCCTTTCCCCTCACCCTTCACCCATTCCCCTTCTCCCCAAGATTGCAGATTTGATGGGAGGTGCTTCAAGCAGTTAGCAAATTGATCTGGTAACTCTTTGGTGGGGAAGCGGGGGCTGTGTTCCCAGCAGAGGAAACCTTGAGGGCTGCAGAATGCTGGATGCTAGCGGGCTAGCTGTGGCTGGAATGAGCAGGAGGCAGGACGTCATCTCAGAAAGATGAGCCTGTGAGCTGCAGGGCTTGAAAAGCTGTTGAGTAACTTTAAGCATGTGACCTCTGTTTCAGCAAACTTGCCACAGCTGCTGTGTTGAGAACCTTTCACATTAGGGCTGAGTAAAAACAAAAGCCTCTGAGAAGGCTTTGTCACAGAAGCCTAGGCCTTAACATGTTCAGTGCTATCAGAAGAGGCAGAGGAGAGGAGAGTGGACATGTTTGCAAGAAATAGTGATATGCATGCAAATTATGTTAAAGAAATGTATTAAGAGCTATTCATTTTGGCCTGAGCAGCTAGAAGAATAAAGTTCCCATTCCCTGTGCTGAGTAAAATTTTGGAAGAAGCAGGACTGACTGGGACAACTGAGGTCAGTGAATTTGCACATATTAAGTTTTAAAGTGGATTCAGATATGCAAGTACAAGTGAGTTAGGTAGTTAAGTGAGTTAGAATTCAGGAAAGGGCTTCAATATGGAGCTGTAAATAAAGAATTCTTACTATATAGATAACACTAAAGCATGACCTGGGCAGGCCAACATGAGAGTGAGACAGGAGAAAAGAAGAGTCTGCAGACCTTGTTGCACAGCTAGAGTGGGGTGGCCAGTGAGCCTGAGAAGCCAGCTGGGGCCTGCTCCTGGCACCAAGTGCATGGGAGTCAGTCAGGCCGAGGGATCCATCTTAGAGTGGGCCCAGGCTGGTCACTGGGTAATGGTGCATGTGCTTTCCCAGAAGCCATTGAAACTCATTAGAGCAGGTCAGTGGGGATAGAGGAGCAATTGTGAGAGATTGAGAGAGCATGGCTGGTGCTTTCCAAAGGCTGCTGTGTAGTGCACCTGCTTGAGCTGCTGGTGCCGTGTGGCCATTTGTTTCTGCGGAGCCCTTCCACTGCTTCAGGTCTCTTGATTCTTTGTCCTTTTCTGATGAAAACATAGAAGGCCTGGCTGTAGCCTAGGGAGCTGTCAGCTCCAGAGCCTGTAGCGTGCGTGCAGAGAGAGTTAAAGGAAGATGAGCAAAAGCAGATCCAGCAGAGAAGTATATGACTTGCTCAGCCCTCCTCGCACTGTTGAACTTCAGCTGCATCTTAGCTCCAGATATACAGTACATGGCAGAGCTCTCAGGGCACAAACAGCTGCACTGTATTACTGTCAGCAGACTCATGCCCTCTTTCTGCCATGTGGGCAGATCTGGGCCCGTGCTCCTTAGCATTCAGTAAGGGTGTCAGTGCGGACTGGTGTGCCCAGCAGTTAAGAGCACTGACTGCTCTGCCAGAGGTCCTGAGTTCAATTCCCAGCAACCACATGGTGGCTCACAACCATCTGCAATGGGATCCAATGCCCTCTTCTCATGTGTGTGAAGACAGCTCCAGTGTCCTCATATAAATAAAAAAATAAATCTTTTTTTTAAAGGGGGTGCCAGTGCACCTATCTGTGATAAGCCTGAAATCTTAAGTGGTATATCATCTGAGAACAGACATTTTAAAATGTCTGCAGGAAAAGTATTCCTTCCTTCTTAGAAATACAAACAATATAGGGTGATATTACAGAAAATCTTACAGAAAAACTCACCTCAAACAATAGTCTGTGCTGATTATTACCAAAAATTTAAATTTCAACTTAATTGTATTTAGTCTTAATCAGATGTTGATCTACCTATTTGCTTTTCTTTCCCCTTAAGATTGCAACGCCTGCCCGCTACACTGTGACCTTGGGAGGAACATCCTTTACCGTGAAGTATTTGCGAAGTCATGGCTACATGTCAACCCCACCCCCTGTCAAGGAGTATTTGCAGGGCAGAATGGAAGAGACTAAGGAGCTCATCACAGAGAAAATGGAGGAGACAAAGGACAGACTCACTGAAAAGTTACAAGAAACCAAAGAAAAAGTTTCTTTTAAAAAAAAAGTGGAATAAGGGTGCCTTATTACAGAAAATCTTACGCTTTAACCCTCTGTAGACTCTGGGCAAAGAACATGTTTCTGATTTTTTTTTTTTCTTTTTCTTTTTTGGGTTATTTGCCTAAATGTAGTCATTCTCTGAGGGTTAAAGAACAAAGATAGTTTTTTTTTTTTTTTAAGTTAAATAACAATGGGGGGGGACATCAATGTTTTTCAAAATCAAGAAATGAACCCAGCATACCAATTTTATATGAGTTGCAGCAATAAGCAGTAGTTAATGTCCTAAAAATCAGAGTTCTTTTGCTTCATTTCTCTGACACCTGCAGTAAGTGTGTGCTGGTCAGTCCACTCCTAAAGGAAAAGTCATTAAGTACCCAGTTCTGTGAGAATGAACTTACACCATTCAAACTCTGGATGAAGAGACTAGAGAAGTTCCCTACCACTTACCATGTAGACCTTATTTCAAGAAGGTTGTGTAAAGAATCAGTCTTACATTTATAAATAAGATATATTGGCTATGTAATGAAATAGATCTTTTAAAATGGTTTTTAACTGGAGCTTGTCAACCTCTCATTTTTAAAAGCTAATTCTTTTTCAATCCTGGCTCTGCTTGTGACATATGTCTTCTCCAACTAATCTCTGGAGAAAATGAAAGAAAGTTTTATACACTTTATTCTTGTCACATATATCAGCAAGTCAGGGCCACTGCTCTTGTGCATCAGGCTCTGGAGGACCACTGCTGATTGTGGTAGGAGCAGAAGCCTGTAACTGAATGTGGATGAGATGAAGGCTCATGGGTGGTGTTCGTAGACAGCAGGCGGACAGAGAATCGTGCGGTTCATTGGTTTGCAAGATCTCTCCTGCTGCTGCTCCAACTCTTTCGGGATTTCAGCCTTTTATCCCTGGTCAAAACAAAAGAGGCCTGTCTGTCATGGGTACCATTAGTGTTGTGGCTAAGGTTTCTCATACTGGAAGGGAAATTTTGCGTACATATTCTGCTTGATTTTTTTTTATATATATATATCAAAAAACTCACTGCTTGTAATCATTCAGAGGCAGTCAGGCAAGTCCCGTTACTGTAGAGTGTCTTTCTGTTTGTGTGTCTTTCCTTCAGGTCTAATCCTTGATTTGACACTGGAGCAAGAAATACCTCTTTAGAGAGCATTGGCTTTGACTTAGCATCAGGAGAATGTCAGACCTTGCCACATTGCCATCCCACTCAGTCCCTGCTTCATGTCGGAGTTTATGTCAAATGTTAGGAAATGAGGAATAACTTCACACTTGAGGCACTCAGTCGTTATGTTGAAACACCATTTAAGTAAAAATGCTGTGGTTGAAGTCTTTCTGGGTTGGAGGAATTACAGAGGGGAATTTGTCCTCTTCTCTCTTCTCCTGTTTGTTGGCAGCATGGTTAATATGAGGCAGAGTTCACTGAGTGCACTGCTACAAACTGACTGCACATTTTCAAATGCAGTATAAACATGGCACCACATCAGAGCATGCTTATTAAATAGTCAGACGCTAGATGCTGGTGTGTTCACATTTCCTCCCTTTTCACCAAGAATGCTATGCTAACATGTGGTGTTACATAGAGTTCTTTCCCTGAAACCTTTTTTCTTTTGTAGTGCATAATTGGAGTGTTCTTAAGACATTGCTAATAATTGTGAGACTGCAACTTTCTTGTCCTGAGTTGTTATCTTCTGCCCAGTCCATTGGAATCACCATCCAGTTTTATGTCCGGGTCATGTGTACCCAGTTAGAGCAGAGGAGAAAATGCTTGTGTGTGCTTTTAAATACGCTGAAAATATTTCTAAAGATCTGAGAAGCTACATTGTTACTATTTGGTATCAGTTATGTCATAAAAATGCTGTTGCCAGTGTATTATCTTTAAGGCAAGAAACAAACAGCTTACAGGAAACCCTGTAATGTGTTGATAGCAGACAACAGTAACAGATCAACTTAAACTATCAAAATGTATAATGTATATAGATTTTTGCATATGCTGAACTGCATTTTATTTAAAGTGGATGTTGCATTTTTCTGAGCTGCAAGGGAAACCAGGCAGCTCCATGCCTGGCATGCACATCCATTCTTTTGAAAGATACACTCATATCATAAACGGAGCTGTGACTGAGATTTAATGTTTTAAATATGAACAAAAAGCATTTGCCTAGCAAATTAAGTTCAATTGAAGGCTTAGTCTGTTGAAGAATAAAGAGTAAAACCAGCCTTTTAGAATACCACATCATCATTGAGAGCCTTTTGTGCAAAATGGGGTGCTGTTCAGTTTCACGAAAGGGAAAAGATGTGTGTTGCAATCAGCTGCCTCCCACAGTGAAACAATAAAACCAAGCCTTCAAATCTCTTCCCTGAGTTCCCATTGTAAGGCTGCCTCCTTCTCCTTCACAGAGGAAAGAGCCACGCTCTTCCTGCTCAGGGGAAGGAGCTGGTTCGTTCCTTGTTTCTGTGGTCTTCGCCCTGGTTCTAGGAATTTTAAACATCTTTATAGTTTGGGCAGAAGAGGTGTTTGAAGAAAAGGAAGCTGTATTTTAGACACATTGAGCTGCTTTTACTGTTCTCTATACTGTGTACACGTCTTCAGGATTTCATAATGGCTTTGGATAGAAAACAAACTATTACAGATGATAACAGCAGTGAGGGGCTAAAGTGACTTCACAAATCAGGAGGGGGGAGTGGGAGTTCACTTTTTCTAGTTCTTTTCCAAACAGAGAAGATTTTTGCAGTATACATGCACATTTTTTAAATTACTAAATAGAGGTTGTTGTAGAATTAAAGGAATAATTTTCCTGGTAGCTACAGTTCATTTTCTAGTGTATTGTTTCAAATTCTCAAAACTGAGTCTGCATATGACCTAAAGTGGGGCAAATGTAAGTGGTGCAAAGTTCTCCCTGACCTACTTAGTGCCCTTCCTACATGCCATTCTGTTGTTGGCATCAAGAACTCACCGAGTAGTTGACTCTCACAGGGGCATGCTGTCAGAGTCATACAGGCCTTGGCCTCATGCCTGATTAGCACATGAGCATGTGGTGAGGGATGTGTGGGTCTCTGAATTGGAAATTTGCAGAACAGGGGCAGGGGAAGCAATGAGAAGGGTGACTTTTATTCTTCAAATAGTAACTGTACTTGGTTACTCCATTGGCCCATGTGTGTGGTATTTGCCAATTTTGAATTGAGTAGGGTATCCATTAAAAAAAAGGAGGGGGGGTAAGAAAAATCTTATACCCAAAGGACAGCAGAGTCTGGACCTCATGTCTTTCCTGATGATTGGAATGGTCTCAGGACACTTGTTTCCCAGAATTCCTCTTTCACCATGAACTTTGGCATGGCTTTTTAAAGAGAACATCATCTTACGTTCTGAGCTTCTCACAGGTGAATGCTGAGTTAGGCTCACTGACTTGATTTTCCTTCTGAGGATTTTTTTTTCTTTCCCTTTGTGACAGACATCTATGTCCTTTGTTCGTTCTGACCAGTCAAAACAAGTTGATAGTCTCCAGGTGTCTCCAGGATTGGGCTTTGAAAGTTAAGCTGTCTTCTTCCCTATACATCATTGATAGTCACTAACAGTAATTACAGGTCCCGAGTATCCTGTGGCAATTATTTGGTTGTTTTTGATAAGAATGACCTCTTAGTAGGAAGAATGCACCCTGACTGTAGAACCCTTGAGGGCCAAGTGGGACATGGAATGTTCAGAGGATTTGCTTGAATGGCCTTGATAAGAGAGGTCAGTCTCAGAAGATGGCTTCTGAGGGAGTGAGCTGTGGGAAGTGCATCATTTCTGTTTTCTCTGGGAAATCAGTCTAAAGAACAAACCTCCAGAGATGAGTGAATGGCTCCCTCCACGGTGTCACCTCTCTTTCCTCCTCTCGGCCACCTCCCTTTGTCCCGCCTTTTTCTGTCTTGAATATTGCCCAAGTTAAATGTTAGCAAACAGTCCCTGAACTAAGGAGTGTCCCATGAAAGTCTGCTCAGCAAGGCTGAGAAACTCAACTCCTGGTCAAGTGTGCAAACTCTGACAGAGCATTTTTCCAAGGGCCTAAGGCTTCCAGCTGAAACCTAACTTATTTTAACTAGATGAGATCTCTTCCCCCCTTTTAATCTATACATATAGCAAAAGGCATTTTTGTCATATTTGACAATTTCATAAAGATGCTACACAAAATAACTGCATCTCTGTATCATCTTTTTCCAAATGAACGCTTACTCTTAATCCTGGCTTGATTTTAGTAAGGGTAACAGCATATTTATACGTGCATAGGTTAGCTCTTGCCTTATTTGCACCTCTGAGTACTAGATTGAAGATTCTATGACAAGTGTGTTTTTACTCATTCAAATGAATAGTTCCTTAGGAATCTTATTATGGTGGCCAACTTGTCTTACAGTTGCTTTATTTCTCTCACACACACAGCTTGTACTCTATACTTCTTTTGACCAATAACAAACGGGTGTGCATTAACCCAAAGTAAAAACTATTGTCAAACAAATATGTCCACAAAACCTGATGCGTCGTTTGTTGAACAAGCAAGCACCTTCATTATCGGTTGCACTTTAGGAAGGGGTCATTTTAGATTGACACCTTTTGCTTCTGTTCGTACCCCAGTAACTCCATTCCCAGGCTAAGAGAGCTGTAGAATTTGACACTAAGCAGGTCATGTTAGGACACTGAAGCCATTAGTTGAAGGAAAAAACACCAAGACCTGGGTCTGAAGTTCTGCTACTCATGTGGTCCCTTCCCCCTTGTGGCAGGTACTTAAGTATGCCACTTAAGGAACAACAGAAGTCAGGCTAGTTCATGATGTTTGTCAGTAATCCAGAGCCCGGCTCTAATGCTGACACCCTTCATCTTTTGGAGTTGAACTTTGTACCTGTACTTTGTTTAGACTCTACTGTTTATCTTATTTATAAATAAGAGTGGCCTGAAAGGGAAACAGTTAAACTATCCCATAACCTTACGTTAGCTTCATTTTCTCTTTAGTGTGGGGGTGAGAGACTAAAGGTCCAGTGGCACTCTGTCCCGTCACCATCTAGTAAAACTGGCTTTAGTGAAGCACTTGAGTTGCAGTTCTCACACAATTAACATTCGACTCATACGTGAGACTCTAGTTTCTCTCCCAATCATAAAACATCTTTTTGCCTTTTCCTAAATCCATATTTGAGAGCAGTGAAGGAGAAAACCTCAATCAAATTTAGATTTTATGCATATAAGTAACAGAAAAAATTTTTCACATATCATAGGATGTTTGGCTTCAAGAAGTTCTCAGTGTCACCTTGGTTCAAAATGAATTCGCTTTTTTCTTCCTGCCCATGTATAATACCAGACAGTGGCCATGGTGTCTAAAACTGTCAGTAGCATGCTTGATGCCGGCTGAGACTTATTTTTCCATCCAATTGCTGCCAATTGCCAGATATCTGAAGCCATTGTGAACTGGTATTTATGGAGATTTTGTTGCAGTGAAGTTCGGTGAATCCTCAGGAAACACTAGGTTTCACCAAAAGAGAGGGCTTTCCTTCTGTGAGTCCCATGAAAATGAAGGTTAAAACCTGTGATGTGTTTATTAAGAGGGCAGATTTCCTATGAAGTATTCCCAGTATCATAAAACGAAAACAGAACAACTGTGTGCAGCAAAGCATGTGTATTCTTCACTGCCTCGGCAGATATGTGTGCAGGGGCAGCATCCACAAGACCTGCACCTAGAAGACAGTGTAATGCTGATGTGCCCATACCTTCAGGTTGGATGGCAAGAAAGATGGAACCTCATTGGCCAGCAGTTGTCACTTCATATGGACATGGAGGATATGCTGGGCTGCTCCCGCTGCCTTAAGTGGCCCCTTGTCTTTAGCTCTGCTTGACTGAGACAGTTGTACATGCTTTGTAAATGAAAGTTTGGAACTCCCTCCAGCCAGGGACATTAATTATCTGAGGTGAGCTCTTGAGCCATCTAAAGCCTGCTGCTGAGCCCAAGGTCTGAGCTGCTCTTTGCTGTATGAAGGAATTATTTACAAACCAAGCCACCTCAGAACCCCATGCCAAAGATGCTGTGGCAAATAGCATGTCCCATCTTACCTCAGGGTATCATGAGATTCTCAGCACATGAGGACCAAGTTGGGCTGGTGGTCCCCGGAAGAGTGGGGTGGCATGGTTGTGCTTGGGTTTCCAGCCACTCTTGCTGTCTGTCCGGGTGATTGTTTTATACTCACAAATGGTTGACAACTGAAGAAATGCTAAGTGAGAACAGGTTAAATTACAGGAGCCACTGAACATAACTGCTGTGGTGGTGAAGGACTTTAAGGGACTTCTCAAGGCCTTTGGGATGTGTAGTTATGGCTGGTGCAGTCACATTAGCAGAACCAGCTTTTTTACTCTTTTTCTTGGAAGTAAAACAGGGCAAATGAAATTTGCATTCTTGAGGCAAAAGTTAAAAGTCTTTTTTAAAAAAATACACCATTTGAAACTAATTTTTCAAATACAAGGGCTTTACCTTAGGGGCTGATGTTTCCAAATGTGTGTTTTAATTAGAATCTATATAAGCCAAACAGATCAAGACATTGTAGGGAAGAAAATGTAATGTGTTTTAAGTAATGTAATTTAAGTAACGCGTGTTAAGTAATGGGTTCTTATAAACTGTTAATGCAAGTAGTACCACCGAGAGACAGAATTACTGTTTTTGAAGGCCAGTGTAAGCTGCTGTCTGAAAGGTCTTTGTTTTCTGCATCAGGTCTTACCAGAGGTCTTCAGAGCCTGCTAGGGCCTCAGCCAGGGGACCTGGGCAGAAGACTCACAAGGCACTCTCCATTTTGAACTGGAGTCACAGCTCTAAGGCTCAGCCTGTTTTGTCAAAACCTATTACTCATCAGTGCCTCCTGGCATCCTCCTACTTTTCCTCAAACAACTGAGAACCTGAGTTGGATATTTTTTCCTTTGAGAGGAACTCAAATCCGCCAGCATGGAAGTGATCAGTACCAGTGGCAGAGGGAAGGGAGAGCCTGACCCCATCCTCCCTGCTCACACCAGTGTTAACTTTGGGAGATCTGGAGACTGTCTCCAATGACCTGCTGAATTTAGAATTTCTCTGAGAGCATAGTGTGGTTTTACTGGTGACTAAGGATGAGAGGCCCTATATTTGCTTGTTAAGTTCTCATTGAAATAACCTCACTCTGAGTCTAAGAGGATGTTAGGACTAGAATTTGGGCCCAACCACTATTCCACTAAGGCCTTGGAATTTTGTTCATTACAAATTTACAGAAATGGAAAAAGCATTCTATTCTCATGCTAGATTCACCTTTTCTCATTGGGTGGTAGGTTGCGTGGGGTTAGTGCATCCTCATGTCCTCTGGAAGTGGTACCCTTACTCAGAATGCACACCAGTACTCTCCTCTCAGTGTAGGTCACAGCACATCTGGAAGCCTCCACCATCAGGGAATAGTAAGTGTTTGTTGACAGGCCTACTTAGCTTGCTGTGTTACAGCCATGCCAAGCCCCTATGGGCTCAATGTGTTCTTAGGAACCAGTTCTGAATGTCCTGTGTTAGAACTCAGGATTGAGAACCTGTGATCTATCCAGGTCTCTAACACACTAGAAAAATCCTTTTAAAAGTCAGTGACAGACCTGGAAGGAGACTAAAAGTGTTCACTGCCAAGAATGCTCTTGGAACTCGTGTGGTAGACAGACCTGACTCAAGCAGGTGGTCCTCACCACACATGAGCTGTCACACATACAAATATTTTAAAGCCAGCAATTAGGGAATGGTCAGCAGGATCCTTTGGGTTGGTGTGTAGCCCAAGGAAGCACTCTTCCTTGGGTCCTATCTCCCAACATCACAAACAATATGGCATTTTCTGAGTCTGGTCATACACACACCAGTTTTCTATTTGTTGTACCTGAGAAGTGAACAAACAACCCCAGGGAACAGATTATTTATCACTGATTATTTTTTAATGATTTTTGTGCTATGATTTGACCATGGCATTAAGAACAAGCAGAAAACCTGATTGCATAACAAACAGCACTTGTGCAACATCTTTATCAAAAGTATTGCAAATTACAGACCTGAGGTCTAAAGCACATCACTGCCTGGGCAGAGGACGAAGGTGGATGACAGTTGTGAATCACTTCCTGTATAGAAGCAGGAATCATGTGAAAGAGTAAGCATCTGGTTGTTTAAACACAAAAGGACTCTGACTTCTGATCATCGTAGCTCACAGAGATCGGAAGGTTCGAATACAGTTGTATTTTTTTAGTAAATTGCTTTATAATAAAAATTAAATGGACTAAATGCTGTGGATACTGTTGTATATATTTTTAAACAACTTTAAACTCAACAAAGATATGAATTGAAATTGAGATTTTTTTTTTTTTGAAAGGCAAGCACATCAGACAGAACCAGCATCATTGAGAGGAATGCTGGGTCTGTAGAAAGGAATCGGGTTGGTCACACATCTTATTACTGAGTCCAGAACATTCTGACCATCACTAGAGTGCTCATTTTCTGACAGTGATTGAGCCTCAAGTCTTGACCCTGGGACCCTTAGGGTGTTCCCTGCAGTAGACAGAGATATTACCTTGGATTTGGATGAGACGTAGGAGAGGTACCCACTGTCACATTTGCTCCCCTCTGTCAGGATGGGTTAAAGAGCAGAGTCAGCATTAAGAGTTGCACATTAAGCATAATTAGTACTAGCTCGGGAGCTTCTTTTTTCCCCTCCTGATTGGGGGATAATTCTGTTTCTGACTTTCAAAATCAGAGCACATACCACAGAACAAAGAAAAGCCTGGAATTACTCAAATGATCAACTAATGGCATAACTGGATTAGCTTGGACGGGCAGGATTCCATGGATTGCCTTTATGGATAGCGCTTAGTAGCCATGGTGGTTTAATGGACACCAAGGCTTCTTTGCTTAAAAAAAAAATGAAAAATAAAAATGCCAAAGCCACAATTGGATACTAATGACTAGGCTGGAAGAGAGAAGTATGACTTGACACGCAGCTTTACATGTAACCTGATAATGAATGAAACCTAATTGTCTTAGGGGTCAGGACACAGAACACAATAGGAATGGACTTCAGAGTCTATACTCAGCTGACAGTTCTCTAATGACAACTCAAAACATCTTCCCTGCTGTATTCATCTTCCCCAATGGGTCTTATTCCCTACAAATTCCAGACAGTTCATTGGCTCCATAGCGTCCATTTATAAGACAAGGCACTGAGAAACACGGGACACAAATGGTCACAAGTGCCCTTAGGCTGAATAGCCTCTACCACAGGTTACTCGCTTTCCTGACACCATGGGTGTCATCAAAGATTTGCACATCCCACTGAGGCCTGACACTGATAAATACATTGAGAGAAAAGGCCTGCGCATAGAGCAAGCTCAAAAGCAGCTTTCCCCCTCCCCACCCCACCCCCTGTGACTAAAATAGAACAAAACTGGTCTATTTCTAAAGGAATTAAAATAAAAATATCTTTAGAGATTGCCAAAGTGTTTTCAGAGCAAAGGTGCAACTTAATTCCTATGTATATGCTGGTCATAAACGGCTGCTTCCTTGTTCAGACTTCATTCCATGGTGTTAATATGGTATTTAATAGGAAAATAAACTACATAGATTTTTATCTGTATGTAATCATTTGCAAGTTTCCTTACAAAAGATGGAGTACATAGGCATTCACAAATTCTATGCCATTTCTGTTAAAACTGGTTATCTATACAATATATTACAGTATTAATTTCTTGTTCTACCCATTGGGTAGAGTATGTGCATATGTTCAACGTATATACAGCACCTTACAAATAAAAAGCAAACAGTTGAAGAAGCACCATTTCAAGTGAGGCACAACAGAGGTGAGCACTCCACGCTGGGGCTGGGGCCCTACATCTCCTGACGTCAGAACAAGGCACCTCAGCTACTTAGAGATGGACTTACCAAGCTAGGAACCAAGAGGGTATGTGCAGCTGCATCACCTGTCTAGTGCTAACCTTGTCATGCTACAGTATCTCCAACATACCTAGGGACAAAGATGGGGTGTGGGGAGAAGTCTCTTGCTCAGCAGATGTGCCTGTACTGTGACATCAGCCTTGTGCTACACCAGCTGGCAAAGCCAGCTATTAAGTGACATTTTTATTCCTAAAACCTATGGACTAAGGGATGCCAAGAATGCTGTCATGATTTGTTCCTATCTCCAAGGGCCATGAACAGCTCCTGGCAGCCACTCGGCAGGGTTTGTTGCACTCGGTACAGTCTTAGGCCATGAAGCTGCTTGTGATTTTAGGGTGCAAGCAAGTCTTGATGGGCAACTGACATGGGAGAAAAGCAAAAGGTAACAAAGCAAATCTTTCTGGTTTGTTCCCCTCACCCCTACTGCTAGGAGTTCTAGGAGGCATAGAGCTGCCATTCTAAGCAAAACTCTGAAAGCATGACCACAGCAGGTACACTGTGTCTCTGTGGCCCAACTCCTGGAGTCCAGGAATGCCCATGTTCTGTCTAGCAGAGTGTCAGCAGACCTCAACAGAGGCCACACAGGTTTCCTCAATCATATAGCCTAAGGGCATCTTAGGGATCTACCCCAGGAGTCTCTAAAAAGAACAGTTGGATAAGAGATGTGAAGCCTACACCTGTGGGGAAGGCCAGTCTATGAATGGATTCTCAGATCAAAGCAGCTTTCTGGAAGTATTTCCTTTTGGTCCTGATAAAGATCAATTGGAGCTACTTAGAATTTAAAAAGTATTTTATATATATATATATATATATATATATATATATATATGTGTGTGTGTGTGTGTGTGTGTGTGTGTGTGTGTGTGTGTGTGTGTATGTATGTGTATATACATACCCAAGTCCCATGTTTGTGTGAAGAGGCACTCATCCCAGTTTATCCTCATCCTTGGCTCTTGAGTTTGGGCTAAAAATTACTAAGGAAAAGTGTAATTCTCACAGTATGCCCGTAAGCTTTAGTCACTGCCACCCCATGACCTCTTGTGGGTTAGGTGTGTCTATGGCAGCAAAGGCATGGATGGGGCATGCTTTACCAGTAAACATAATTGGGTGAGCAATTGGCTTCATAATCTCTTGTATTAAATATTGCTTCTGTGTTTATAGAATTTCTGAAGAAGCAAATGTAGGCCAAAGGTTGATCTCTAGGAGATGGATTTGCAGGTCTTGTGTTTCATAGTCCTGGAAATCTGTGAGACAACAGATGAGTGGCCTGCCCAGGACTGCTCCTTCTAATCATGTAAATCTTTACTCAAGTGCCCCGGGGGAATAATCGGTTAGTATAACCTATTGTTAGTTGCCTAAATTCCCTGCTTTCAAAACTGAACACTGGACTTCTAAGCATTCAGCTTCTTGAAAGACAACACTGTATGAGCTATGTCTTCACAGTTGCTGCTTAGCCAACACCTTAGAGCCAGGAGACAGCATGGCATGGACAGTCAGCTAGAAGGCTACGACCTAAACTTCCTCCCTGTGCTGAGAGAAATGGACTGTTAGGACTTTTGCTTTGGCTTTTATACTAATTCCTTAAAGAGGCCCAGCCTCAAAATCACTATTGATTGTGTGTGTGAATGTGTAATAACAATAAGAAAGCAACTTCTCTTTTGAAACATAATTAAATATGCTTGGATTCATTGTTTTGCCTATACTATTGGCATCTACAAAATGTCCTTGTGCTTGCCAAGTTCCAAAGTTATTTATGAGTCTCTGATCTCAGTTCATCCTCACAACTGGTAGAAAAGGAAGGAAAGATAAAAGGAAGGACTGAGAAGCCGTTTGGAGCTGAAACTAAAAGCTGGGATCGCCAGCTTCACCAAAAACTAGCTAGGATTTGGAATGACAAAACCATAACCTCACCTTCTCCTGGCAGCTATCCATGCCAAGTCCTACCAGTGAGAACACAAATCTCTCCTCTGCCATTGTATTCCGGGGTACCATTCAAGCACAGTCTGAAAGCATAGGTCACCAGGAGCCAGAACCTTCTCAGGAGGCCTCAGAGAAGTGGGAAAGGTCACCTTTGGCCTGGTTAACCTGTGGCCTAAGAGGCCACTGAATGTCACCAGACAAGACAGAAGAGCAGCTCCCGAGTCCCAGTGACCCTCACGAGCACATCCTTCCAAGCAGCATTTATGACAAGCTGCCTATCTGTTCTCTCTCCTCTTGCCTGTGAATATTCTTGTGGATGCTACGGTGTAATGAAACGGATAAATCCAATGGAGATTTCAAATCTCAAACCAAGTCCAGTAACCTGCCTACTAAGATAAGCAGAAATGAGAAGCTTGGGGTCAGACAGGACTCAGGGCTTTGAACAAACAGGTTCTCAGGTAAGATTACAGAGTTACTTCACGTAATCACTTCTGAAAACAGTAACACACCACAGAGACAGAGAGAGACAGAGACACAAAGAGAGAGACAGAGAGAGAGAGAGAGAGAGAGAGAGAGAGAGAGAGAGAGAGAGAGAGATTGACTGATTGATTGATTTGGTGTTACAGCTGCCATTGAATTTCCATTCCGGTTCACTGTGTTGCATGCAGAGGCCAGACTTCCAGAAATCAGGCCTGCCACTGTGGATGGGCCTGCCTTAGTACAGTTTAGAAAACCAGCTCTTATATCTGCATAAGAAAGTTGTTGGGTTTCTTTTTATTCTACTAAGAAATATTAGAAAGCATAAACTGACTTCAAATACTACATAGCCATTTTCCAGCTGCAACTTTGCCTGCCATGCCTTGTTCTGAGTCACACCCTGACCCACCACCTCGAACCTCTAACCGACCACTGTACAAAGACCGGCTATGCAGAAGTGAGTCTTTGGCATGAGTGTTGGTAGGTCTGTGCCAGTTTCCCCTAACATGCAATGCTGGAGATATGGAATTGGCTTATTATGCTAAACTTGTTCCTCTGTCAGGGTCCAGGGGCATATTAAATGTAAGGAACCATGACCAGCACAGCACTTAGAAAGCCACGTGGCCTTGGGGACAACTGCTGGTGCCAAACGCTGAACAAAGAACCCTGGCAGAACTCAACAGAGTTGCTTAGGAAGGAAGAGGTAACAGGACTCACTGTGACCCATAGTTCAGCATCCACAAAATAGCCAGCTTGCATTTTAGACGATTTATTGCATAAAATAGGGTATGTATCTGAATTGAATATATCTCATGCTGCAGTGAAAAAAGTCTAAACTGCTGACCCTGCTGGGACTAAGACTAGCTCTGCGTGACACTTGTTACACGATGCAGGCATCTCTTTTTTACCAACCTCTCCAAATACCTCAGTAGTACACTGCTTCTGGCTGCAAATTCTTGCAACATAACCACTTTTTAAAATGTACGTTAACTTGGTAAACGCCAGGATACATTCCCAAATACCTTTCTTGTGTGACTCTGTGGACACCCAAGAGTGTTCCTTGGCCACATAGCCATCCATAGGTAACAAGACAACATATAGAACTTCACACGACACAGTTCCCTCATCCATAGGTTAAACATTGAGATAGTGCAACTTTTAAAACATAGCATCACAGCACAAATCACTTCTCACTCGCCTAACTTCTCCAACTTTAAACCTTGGCACACAAAATGGGAGTTTTGACTCATATTTTTAAAACAAAATAAGTTTCACACCTTTGGAGAAAAAGCAAACTGGCTGGTTCTTCCCCCATGATAATATATAATAATTCTTTCTTCTTTATTCAGTTAATTATAAAACAGGCCATTGTGGCCTCATTTATCCGAAGTCTCCTTTTGGAATTAAATATGTCAAAAACACCTCTGTGGGTCTTACTTTCATGATGTCTTCAAAGCAGCCTTTCTGGTTTTCTCTGAAACACCCTTTCGCCAAGCTCATACCATCTCTAAGCCCTCTCTCCAACCCTGCCCCAAGATGAACACTGTTTGTGGTCAAACTGGATGGAAGTTTGTATTGTGTTTCAGTCTTGTTTGCATGCAATTCCCGTGAAAGGAATCAGAAACGAAGACCGTGTTTGCACATTTGGTTTTACTCAGCTGTACCACGTAAAGCTGGACAACACTGGGCAGTGGGGCCTGCAGGCCTCTCTCTCCCTGCCGAGATTTTTCTCTCCTTGAAAAGTGCACTCTGGAGGGAATCAGACCAGGTCCCCAGGCTTCCTGTCTTTGCCCTTGATGGGTACTATTGTGCCCTCTGAGTTGTTCGGCTGAAACTGTGGTCTGCTGCCCCTGTGTGCGTTGCTATGCTGGTGAGGGAAGAACGAGGTGCCTGGGTAGTGGCCCATCACCTCGCTGTAGGTCGGGGGCGGGCCCTCCATTCTTCCGTTACTGCTACAGGTAGCTGCGCTGATGCCCGAGTGACTGCTTGGTGGGCATGGTCCCCCGTTGTACATAGAAATGTCTATCAAGTCACTGTCAAAAACGGTTCGATTGGGTGGGGCCCTCACGGACTCGCGGTTGAGTTCCATCTGCTGCTCTGGGTCCCGGAGCTGTAGAGTGCAGGGTCCTTGGTAAGGAGGCGGCTCCTCCCCGTCTGACAGGGAGATGGTGGGAGGCAAGTCAATCTCGTGCTGCACATAGGGGTAGGTGGGCTGGAAACGACTGAACGGATCCCGCTGGATGAAAGATGGGGTAGTAAACCTATCCCTGCCCCGTGGGGCACACATGATCTGGAAGGAAAAAGAGAAGAGGTCTGAGGACCTTCTCGGTACAACCTACAGGCTAAGGGAAGCTTAAGCTTGCTCTGTGTTCACACCAGGTTTCACACACACCCCTCACATCATTTCCTATGTAAAACAGAAAAGAACATGCCCAGTGTGGTGATTTGAATATACTTGATCCAGGGAGTGGCACTATTAGGAGACGTGGCCTTGTTGGAGTGGGTGTGGCCTCGTTGTAGGAAGGATGTCACTTTGTGAGTAGGCTTTGAGACCTTTCTCCTAGCTACCTGGAAGACTATCTCCTAGCTGCCTTCAGAACAAGACGTAGAACTCTCAGCTCCTCCAGCACCATGCCTGCCTGGCCGTAATGAAAATGCACTGAACCACTGAACCTGCAAGTAAGCCCCAATTAAATGTTGTCCTTTATAAGAGTTGTTGTGGTCATGGTGTCTCTTCATAGCAATGAAACCCTAAGACATCCAGAATCATTTTGTTGTTTGTTGCTTTTTTTTTTTAAAGGAGGGGTCAGGGTTAAACCTAATGTATATTAGCATATCTAGGAAGGTTAAACTTAGTGGGGAATGATAACTAACTGAAGATTTGGATGAACTGGAGGTTTTTTGGGGGGGCAGGCAACAAATGAGACCCCATGGAGTGGAGAGAGCAGGGAGCAGGGATGGGGCAGGGAACATGGTGTGGTCCTCTAGGAGCCAGGTCACGGGTGATTTCATCTAAGCTTCAGTGGCTTTACCCATAAAATATAAGACCAGGCAGAGCAAGCCTCTTGTTTTCTCAGGACCCAACAAATAAAATGTGAAATGAAAAATTCAGTAAGCCAAATAAAAACTCCATGGAAAGCCTTGCCAATATAATGATCGAGTGGAAAGGAGAATATTGGTGCTTGAAGAGAAGGATAGGCAAAGCAATCCTGAGCAATAAAAGAACTGCTGGAGTTATCACCATCTGGATTTCAAATTATACTACAGGGCTATAGTAATAAAAACAGCATGGTACTGGTATTAAAAAACAGACACATCAATTAATGGAATAGATTAAAGACCCCAATTAAGCTCACACTCCCTCAGTCACCTGACTTTTGACAAAGAGGCCATCTATATACATAGAAAAGACAGTATTCTCAACAAATGGTGCTGATGAAACCAGATAGCTACATGTACATAGATAAAAGTGGACCATTATTGTTACTCTGCACAAAAAATCAATTCCAGATGGATCAAGGACCTCAACATAACCCTTGATACCCTGAAATCACTAGTGAACAAAGTAGAGAATATGTTTCAACTTCTACGCGCAGGGAAGAATTCTCTGACAGGACCCTAGCAGTGTAGACATTAAGACTGACAAACTAAACTAAAACGCTGTGCAGCCATGGACACCCTCATTCCAGTAAAAAGGAAGCCTGCAGGATGGTAAGAAACTCTTTACCAGCAATACATCTGACAGTGCTGAAACAAACAACCCAATTGAAAACTGGGGCGTGGAATTAAACAGAATTCTCAAAAGAAGAAAAACAAATAGCCACGAAGCACTTTTAAAATGTTCAACATTCTTGCGCATCAGGAAAATGCAGACAACTTTTGAGATTCCATCTTATCCACCTGTGAACCCGGAGAACTACAACAGTAGGTTGTCTGGTGAGATATGCTCATGGGTACAGTAGTGGCATGAACATTATAGGTGTAACCTACTAGTCTGGCTGGACTCAGGGCCTGCTCCACATGATAAGATTTATGGGTATGGGTAAAGAAGAAATTTTCAAATTTCCCAGCTATACTATTCTTACAAATATGGATAAAGTACTCTAAGGAAACTTATCAAAGAAATACTATCACATCCGTATTTATTGGTATCTCCTTCACAATATGCAGGGAATGAAACTAGCATAGATATCCATCAACAGATTTTTTAAAATGTTGAACATGCACACCATGGAGTTTTGTGAAGCCATAACAAAAAAAAATGAAATCATGACATCCACAGGAAAATGGATGGAACTGAAATCATTGGTAGGTAAATAAACTGAATTCAAAAATTCTCTTTTCCTTATATTCAGATCCTAGCTGAGAGAGGGCAGGGGCGGAGCTAGAAAGGGGACATGAAGGAGCTAAGATCTTCATGGTGGTGAAGAGAGGATGTAGAATACATGTGGTAAGAATCAGAAGAGGCTCTACAGGGGAGGGAAGGAAACCAGTCAGAGAAGAGCTGGTATGGGAAAGACAGTGGGAGGGAGCCATGTATGAATGATATTACACATAGTGTGGAAATGACGGAATAGAGCCCATTGCTTCTAATACTACATAAAAGTTAACCATAGAAATACATTCTATCCCAATTGTCTTCTAGAAGACAAATGTTGCCTCCATGGGTGTATCTCTCTCTCTCTCTCTCTCTCTGTGTGTGTGTGTGTGTGTGTGTGTGTGTGTGTGTAACAACTTAACAGTCTCAACCTTATTTTATATTTAAAGGCAAAAGATACTGTTTTAATAATTCAATATGTGACAAAGTTAAAAGCAAATTAAGTTTCTCTCCTGTAGAATCAAAAGTAAAGCTTGACTAGACTGACAGGAAAGACATATTGATAACATTGTGGCAGCAGAAGAGCTGTAACTGAATAAGTCCAGGATACAATTCTCTATTGAGCCTCTGAATAGAAGTCAGACAATGTCTTAATCCTAAAGTTTATTCCGAACCCAACTGTATTTACTGATCTCTCTCTGTGAGCAAGCCATACGTTAAATAAATCAGTCTTATGTCTGCATTTTAGCCCTCTTCTCGAGCATGTGAAATAATAATACAGATTCTGTGCAGGGCACAGAGTACTAGAGGCCAGAAGGGGAACCACCGTGACATCTTTGTTTTTCTACAGATGGATACTGAGAAGTTCTCCTGAGAGAGTTTTGGTTTAGTCTGACTGCCAATACTTACGTTGGATCCCACAAATTTCATTGTTTCACAATCTTTGTACATCTAGGTTTTGTTATTTTTAGATTTGTACTGAAATACTTAAAACTTCAGATAATGGAAGAACATATGGCACATGCTTTAACCCCAGCTTGGGAGCCAGAAACTGGTACATCTCTGTGACCTCAAGGCTGGCCTGATCTACAGAGCAAGTTATAGGCCAACGTGGGCTATGTGATGAGAACTTGCCTCAAAAAAACTCATATTATTAAATTGTATATGTGTGAAGAATCCGTGCTATTTGATATGTATAAACTAGGCCTATGCTTGCAAAACTCAGCTGGTAGCTCTAAGATAATCCAAGGTTCAGCAATTTTCTAACCTATTCTCTGTGTAAAGCTTTGACACATGATTCTAAGGGGGAAATCCTTATGTCCCTTCTAAGCAAAGTTACAGACAATCACTTTATCCTAAAGTTGATTTCGAATCCAAGGCTGTGGCTATGACGTCTCCCCCCAGCCTCTGTCTTACCTCTGAAGCCCCTGGCCGCTGTACGGAGCTGTCAGAAGGCCACAGGGACCCTTCCTGGAGGAGGGAGGGAGAGAAGTGAGGAACATGAGATAATAAAATCACGTGTTTCATAAGAAAACCATGTGCTTCATATAACATCAGCAGTAGCCCCCCTGAAAATTTTAAACTCATTTTTTTTTAAACAAAAATCACTTTGCTCTTTGGACAAGTAGCTCGCTTGTCTAAAACATGGAGCAGGAAGGAGCTGATCCCATCCCATTGCATGCCTCACATCTAAGTGGAAAGTTGTAACCCAGCAGCAAAATTAGAGACCTTAGATCCTGGTCTAATGGATTTGAAGTCACAAATACTGGCTCATCTATGTAACCAAGTGCTTCAAATGGCCATCGAACCATACACAGTCGGTGCCTTGGAAACTTGGATAGTCCCTGGGCTAGATGAGCCTTGAGAGGCCTCCCCAGAAGAATGGATCATCGTGGCCTGCCAGGACCAAATGCCACCCCCCACCAGCACCACGCAGCCTGAAGTCTATGGCTGCCACAGAGACACTACCCCCAATGCAGGTCAGCTCTCAACATTAATTACAGTTTCCAAAGCCTGGTTGATCTTTCAAGGTCTTCTATTGACTTTATTCTTTAGCCTGAATATTCACAGACACAATTTGACAAATAGGAGCTATCTTTTCAAGAAATGTGTGGCAAGGTCCAGCCAAGAGGGGACAACATTTACTGCCAAGCTTGAAGACCTGAGTCTGGTTCCCGGAATCCAAATGGTAGGGAAAGAAATGACTACAGAAAGTTATCCCTCGACCTCTGCACATGCACCAGGGCACACAAACAAACTTGCACACATTCATACATACATACATACGTACGTACGTACGTACGTACGTACGTACATACATACATACATGAACATTTTAAAAACTGTTTGGCTAGACTATCAAGGTGACAAGCATATAACTTCATTATTGGGGCACCTAGTCTCCTACACCATGTTTACAAAGCACTCCATGGTGATATGCCTTTTGAGTTCAAATTATTGGCTATTTGCAAGAGTTTCCTAGTTTATTGTTATTGTCAGAGTAAGATATTCTGCGGGGGAAGACACCTGTACTTTTGGACTTCTGGGAATATGTATACTTGGTCTCTGGAGATCACTGAGTTTCCCCCAAACTGCAGAATACTAAGCAAAAACAGCCAAAGTCAAACACCCAGACCCTCAAACAAAAGTGCACACCGTTCTTTCCTGTGGCCTGTGTTCCAACAGAAATAGTCACTTCATGGCTTAACCACATTGTTTTGTCCAATACATAAAACCTGTTCCTAAGATACTCACAGGACATCATGGACTCAGTAGCAAAAATATCAGCTGACGCAGCTGTTCGAAGGAAGTGTGGGCATAAGGGTCTGACTATAAAATTATGTAACGAATTACAGCTTGTGCCTGGCAACAGGCGAAGGACCAAACTTAAATCAAATGGTATGATTGATCAATCCCCTCCCCGGTACAGCAAAGAAGTGACTAGCTCCAGATTCCAGAGTGCAAGTCCACTGGTATTTCTGAGATCCTCTAGCTCCACTGCCATGAGCCACTGCGCGCTCTCTCTCCTCTTTCTCCTCTCTCTCCTCTCTCTCCTCTCTCTTTTTCTCTCTCTCTCCTCTCTCTCTCTCCTCTCTCTCCTCTCTCTCTCTCTCTCTCTCTCTCTCTCTCTCTCTCTCTCCTCTCTCTCTCTCTCTCTCTCTCTCTCTCCCCTCCCACGGCCCTTAGTGTTCAACTCCAATCATTTAACTGCACCATGAAGAACTCAGGAATGAGGGCTCAAACAATCTCAGTGCCAATGATTATTCCTAGTGGCTTCATTTTCCTGAAAACTGTCAGATCTGACCAAAGTGCTTGCCGGAAGGAGCCCCCAGCAGCCTCTCAGACAAGCCCCCTTACTTGGTCTGTCATACCTGGCAGGTGCTTGTTAAAACTCTGCACTGGAATTACTTAGTGGGGTCACTACCTGGGGCTACCACCTGTGAACTCAGTGGGTGCCTAATAGAAGGCCGAGTCTTTACCCTCTCCCTGCTCACCCTGCCTGATCTTCTGCAGCCATGGCCTCCTTTGTCTCTGAAGATAAGGCCTGTCCAACATGGGGGACTCAGTGGTGTCTCCTCATCTTAGGCATTCCTGCATGCACCTTTTGGAGCCTCGGCTGTCTACTAAGAATAGCTATAACCTCAGTGTGGAATCTGCACCCATACAAAGGTCCTAGTAGCTGGGAGACAAGGCTAGTCCCAAACGGCTCTGCAACTTTGAGGCTTATGCTATGCTTTCTTCCCCCACCTCTTGGATTTTTTTTCTCTAATCAAATCTTCATTGTGAATGAACACATTATTTTTTTTTCTTCTCCAGATAATACAATAATACAGTTCCTCCCCTTTGCTCATCAGGGTAGGAAAACAGTTTTCTTCCAGGTCTACAAACTCTGCGTGGGGAGAGCCTAGGCAGTTATAAACACACTGAGAGGCTTTCCTGTGACAACAGCCCTCAGTCTCTGTCTATAAAAGGCCAATGACAGAGATGTGTGTGGGAGAGTCAGACTGGACTTTCTGTACATTAGATACAGCCTCTGCTAGTGTTTGAATGAAAGATGTCCCTCATAGACTCATGCATTTGAATACACGCTCCCCAACTGGTGGCACTGTTTGGGAAGGTTATGGACCCCTTAGCAGGTAAAGCCTTGCTGGAGAAAGGTTGTTACTAGAGGTAGACTTTGATGAGTTATAGCCTCACTCGACTTCCTGTTCTTTCTCTCTGCTTCCTGTGTGCAGATAAAATGTGATCTACCAGCTCATACTTCTGACACCATGCCTTCCCCAGCATACAGACTCTCCCTCAGGAACCATAAGCTAAACACTGTCTTCCTTAATTTGCTTTTGGTCATGGTATTTTATTACAGCAACAGATAAATGACTAATACAGGTTATACTCTATAGTTTACATATAATAAGCTAAAGGTATGTGTGCATCAGTGTGTGTGTGTTAGGCATAGTTTGAAGTGGTCTAGAACACTGGTTTTCAACCTTTCTAATGTCATGACCCATTAATGTAGTTTCTCATGTTGTAGTGACCCCTCCCAACCATAAACTTGTTTTCTTGCTACATCACAACTGTAATTTTGCTACTGTTATGAATCACAAATATCTGATATGCAACCTCTCTGAAATGGTCTTTCAAAACCCATAGGCTGAGAACCACTGGCCTAGAGCTTTAGCTGAGCCCTGGAACTTGTCTGCATGGACAACCTCAAGGAGCACAGCATGAGACTGGCTCTCTGGGGTGTCCTAGGAGTTTGGACTTCTTATTCACATATCTGTGAAAAAAGATACAGAAAGTTTGCAGGCTTAAAGACACGCATCTATTTTTTTTCCTTTATATTTGAGAAACCAGTTTCATGTTTTCTTTGTTCTGGTTGGTCTCAAAACAGAAAACAGCCATACCGTTCCACAGATCCCATCTGTTTGATGCAAAAACCTCAGCATCAGAGATGATTATCTGATCTTTCAGGTTGGTGTCTTTATTACTAAAAAGAATAAAAATGTGCCATTTGTAGATCTGGAGCACAAAGACTAATTTTTCCCCATCTGACACATTTTGGATAGGCTGTGAAGAGGTAAAAAATTGGTGTTCCCAATGTAGTGGTATTTGGAGGGTCAGGGAAGTGTTTGGTCAAGAGAATGGGGTCAATGTGAACACACAATCAGTTATCTTATAAGAAGAGGCCAGAAAGGTAAGCAAGCTCTTCTCCCCCCATATAAGATGAACAAGAAAGCCGGGCAGTGATGGCGCACACCTTTAATCCCAGCACTTGGGAGGCAGAGGCAGACAGATTTCTGAGTTTGAGGCCAGCCTGGTCTACAGAGTGAGTTCCAGGACAGCCACAGCCAGGGCTATACAGAGAAACCCTGACTCGTACCCCCCCCCCAAAAAAAAAAAAACCAAGATGTACAAGAAGTTATCCACCAGTCCAGAAGCAGGTCACACTAAGAACCTGACTGTGGTACCATGTTTCACAGTACTATGAATTCTGATATCCAATATCCAGGACTGTGGTAAAGGAATGTCAACTGTCTATAACCCATGGTGGTGTTTTACAGCAGCCAAACCAAGACAGAATTTTAAAGTTTTAGCTCTAACATTTAGATTGTTTTTTAAAAATTAATTTTTAGATTAGGGTTCCTTATTATTGTTTTGTGAGTGGAGATCCAGCCTCCAACTTGGGTTTTAAAAAGCCTGTTCTTTTCTGACTGAGAGCTTTTGGCATCCCTGTTGGCAGTCTCTTGACCACCTTTGGAAAGGTTTGTTTCGGAGCCGTCTAATCTATTTCACTGAAGCACACATCCTCATCCTTTATCCCAGTATCACACTGTTTTAATTACTGTTGACTTCATATTGATTTTTGAGGTCAAGAATTATGAGACCAGCTCCTGAATTTGTTGTTCACTTTTAAAATCGGTTTGGCTATTGATGGCCCCCAGGGATATCGTAGAAGTTGTCAGATGGATTCTTTTTTAAATTTTTGCAAAAAAAAAAAAAAAAAAAAGCATCAGTGGGTTGTAGATATCTATGGATACTGAAGACTCAAAACTGCTAAGATACCAGCGTTTTATTTATCTATATGGGATGAATTTCCATTTCTTTGCATCTTGTTTACATTTTTGGCAGCAATCAAAATCACTGTGGATTGATGGGGTTATAGACAATCTTATCAAAGAATACATCTTTAGTCGCCTCTGTTAATTTTACTCTGAACTATTAGTAAGTTTATTGTAACTGGAAATGCTTTCTAGCCACTGTTAAAGAAATGCAGCTGATTTATGAGCGCCAAATTTTGTATCCTGTTAC
Source organism: Arvicanthis niloticus (assembly GCF_011762505.2). Classification (NCBI taxonomy): domain Eukaryota; kingdom Metazoa; phylum Chordata; class Mammalia; order Rodentia; family Muridae; genus Arvicanthis; species Arvicanthis niloticus. The sequence goes on from NC_047671.1 coordinate 20,887,652, forward strand.
TCTGCTGGATTTCGTTTATTAGTTATACTGTTTTTCTCTTCGTTTCGGTAGACTCCTCAAGATTTATTTCTCCATAGAAGATCAGGTCATGTGATAACAGAGAACTTTTCTTTATCCTTTCCCACTGGGATGCTGTACTGGCTATTTTTCTGTCAACTTGACACAAGCTACAGTTATTTGAAAGAAGGTAACCTCCATTGAGAAAACACCTCCTATAAGGCATTTCATAATTAGTGATTGATATGGGAAGGCCCAGCCCACTGTGGGTCGGGCCAACCCTGGTGCTATGAGAGAACCATGAGCAAGCCATGAGGAACACGCCTATAAACAGCTTCCTCTACAGCTTCTGCATCCAGGCTCCTGGAGTGATACACTTATATATCACAGTGATAAACTGTTTATCACTGTGATATATAAGTGTAAACAAAATAAAATCTTCCCTCCCAGAGTCACTTTTGGTTATGGTGTTTTATCACAGCAATGGAAACCCTAAGACAAATGTCTTTTGTTTCTCCTGGCCAACTTTAGCTAGAACTTCCAACAAATACTATGTCAGATAAGGCAAAAGCAGCCATCTTTATCTTGTTCCTGATCTTAGAAGAAAGTTTCAGTATTTTACTACTGATTATAATGTTGTCTGTGAGCTTCTCATAGATCAACAGAAGTTAAGGTGTTGAAGTTTCCTCTTCCCGCTCCACTTTGTCAAGTAATTTTTAGGTAAGGATGTTGAATCTTAAATAATTCCTCTGCATTGACTGAGATGATCATGGGTGTTCCTTCCTGGCTCTTCATTCTGTTAATGGGGTGTGTTGACTGACTTTTATATTCTAAGGTGGCCTTCCATTCCAGAAATAAATCACATTTGGCCATGGTGTATAATTCTTTCAAAATAATGCCTAAGTCAAGTTTCTGTTATTTTTCTTGAAGACGTTTATGTCAATATTCATAAAGGATACTGGTTTATGGCTTTCTCTTTGCTTTGTGTTTTCTTTGTCCTTCTTCAGTATTGGGACTGCTGGCCTCTTAGATTGAGTCAAGAAACCATACCTACTTTTTCAGTTCTTTGGAATGATTTGAGAAGGAGAGCTATCAAGTCTTTCATATTTGGTAAAGCTTCATAGTTCATCCATCTGACCTTCCTGTGTTAGGAACATATCTTAGTTAAGAATTCTGATTGCTACAATTAAAATGAGAGAGGGGGGGGAGAAGGAGAGGAGAGAGAAGAGAGAGACACAGAGAGAGAGAGACAGAAAGACCAAAGGCTACTGTACTGGCTGGTTTTGTGTGTCAACTTGACATAAGCTGAAGTTATTACAGAGAAAGGAGCCTCCCTTGAGGAAATGTCTCCATGAGATCCAGCTGTAAGGCATTTTCTCAATTAGTGATCAAGGGGGGAGGGCCCACTGTGGGTGGTGCCATCCCTGGGCTGGTAGTCTTGGGTTCTATAAGAAAGAAAGCTGAGCAAGCCAGGGAAGCAAACCAGTAAGTAACATCCCTCCATTGCCTCTGCATCAATTTAGTTCAGATTATAGTCCCATATCATAGCCTATCACTGAGGGCAGGCAAGGCAAGAGCTCCAGGCAGAACCCCAGAGACAGGAACTGATGCAGAGGGCATCAAGAGGTGCCTCTTACTGGCTGTTCCTCATGTCTCAGCTTGTCTTCTTGTAGCACCCACCACCAGCCTCATGTTGAGCTAGGCTCTGTTAAATCAATCATCAATCAACAAAGCTCATGACAGGCTTGCCCACAGGCCAATCTGGAGGGGGCTGTTTTCTCAACTGGGATTCCCTTTGCCCAAATGATTCTAGCTTGTGTCAAGTTGACGTAAAATTAGCCAGCATAGAAGTGTATTCGTTATTTTTCTTGGCTAAAGAAACTTAAGGAAGAAAGACGTGGTTTTGGCTTGTGTTGTAAAGGGAAGCATCCACTATAGCAAGGAAGCTATGATAACAGGGTTAGCCCACAACCACGGCAGTGGGAGCTGGCCCACACTGGTAAGCTCAGGGAAGGGCCCGAAGCAAGTCTAGGCTCTAAAATTCAAGAATCACCCATAACAAGCCAATTCCTCTATCTAGGTCTCATCAAGGAGTTTACAGCCTCCTGAACGTGTCACCAGATAGAGACCTTTTGCTCCAGTGCATCAAGCAGGCCATAACAGGGGGCTTTCACTAACCTCTCCCATCCCCTTACTAGTTAGAGGCATGTTCAGATTTCCTTTCTTCCTAAGGCAGTTTTGGTAAGGTGTTTGTAACCATTTGTCCGTTTTATCTAGAGAGTCCAATTTGTGACTATATAATTATTCATTGTTCCTTGTCATTCTCTTCATCTCTATACATCTTGGATAATGCTTTCAACCAGGAGAAGGCAGTCTGTCATTGTGACTTGCCTGAGCTGCGTGTCAGAGCCTGTTGCTTATGTCCAGGTGTACTGTGATGCCATGTGAGGGCAACCTCGTAGCTTGGACTTGCTTGCACCTATGCTTCCAGCTAACCTCTCTTTACCATCTGCAGGGAACAGTGGGACCCACCAGTGAGACCACTGCTTGGCATTCTGGCTTCTCTCTAAGCGGCTCCTTGCAGTGATGGAGTGTCGTCGCATTTGGCTTCAAATCATTGAGCACCTATTTCTCCATGTGCTCCACGGGGAGAATTTCAAAGCAGAGGTAGAAGTGATTTTCAGATAGTCAGCAACATCTTTAGTTTCTGATAAGATAAATTCTCCTTCCTGTGCTTTTTTTTTTTCCATAGACTTTTCTACAACCCAGATAGGACCATACTGCCTTTTCCCCTCTAGGGGGCAGTAACAGCTTAGAACTCAGAACCTCTACATGGCCACACAGACTCTGGCAGGCACAGCCTCCTTTATTCCTCCTTGGGAATCTATCATCAGACTTCTTAAGACTCCTAACTCCACTCAATCTAGGGCACATCCCTTAAGAGAACAGACAAATCTTCCAGGAAGATCTGTTGGGAGGGAGGGAGGAAGGGAGGGAGGGAGGGAACGTGGATTCCCTCCCATTTGTAGATAATGCAGAGGATTGAGAAAAGAAGCCACCAGGTGTTTCCCCCAGCCTAGAGGGGCCTGGGGCAGGGGGACCACCACACTCCAATAAAATCCAGCCAGAAATAAGAAAGCTTAGGGGACAGGAAGACTTTTCGGCTTTGGCAGGCTTCCAGCTCCAGTCCCTTCTTTGCTCAGCAGGGAACGTTTTACGCATGGCCCAGAGCTGGAAATGGGCTTTCTTCCAGCCAGAAACCAGCCCTAGCATGGAGGGCTCCTCGGTAAAGGCCACATGGAATTCCAAAATAATAGAGAAACCTTTCCTACAACCATACCAAGAAAAAAAATTACCATATGTTTTATGGTAATGCCTTATAAACTTAAAAGGTTACTAAAGTCTTGTTGATTTAATGGGGGGGGGGGAGGTGCGGGGGTCGAGTGGCTCAGTGGGGAAGAGGGCTTGCTGTACAGGTGTGAATAGCTGAGTTCTGTCCCTGGAACACACAGTGACAGGAGAGAACTCCTGAGAACTGTCCCCTCACCCTCCACACGTGTCGTGCCATAAGGATCCTACCTATAACAATAAATACAAGTTTAGGCTTTCACGAGCACTCTTTTAACATGCTCTCTTTACATATTGTTGCGCCAATTCAAAACCATTGCCCAACTAGTTCCCTGGGATCTAAAGATGATCTGAATAGTACTGGATTTGCCTTCATCTTTTATGTTACGTGAAAAGGGGATTTTTAATTTTTAAAAGAAAGGGTCTCTGTGTGGAACTCGAGTTGGTCTAGAATTCACCATACATACATTTCTCACCATGTTGGGGTGTGCTGGGGGAGATGTATACCTTATATGTGCAGGTAAGTAGATGCCAGAAAAGGGTGTCAGATCCTGGGAGTTGGAGTTATAGGCAGTTTTGAGCCCTGCTACATGAGTGCTGGAGACAGAACCCAGGTCTTCTGAAGAGCAGCAAGTGCTCTTAACCACTGAGCCATCTCTCCAGCCCCTCATCATGGGACAATGCAGCTGAGGTACCATTGTCTCCATTGCCTTCCAGAAGCAGCATTGGTTTGTTGTGGGTCATGCCTGATCTTTGTGTGGCTCACCGTGTGACTTGGAGAGCATCATCTTCCCAAGTCACCTGGCTGGCTGCTCTCCAACCTGGTACCCTACACCAGCACTCAGTCATCCACGGGGCTTTATTCTAAATGGATTGTGGATGATGCCAAAGCTTAAATCTAACCCCAGGAAAAAAAAAACACAAACAGAAAAATGAAGACTTGCCATCATGGAGAAGAGGAAGAAAAGAGTTTCCCTTGCTATGACAACTAAAGACCTGTAAGCCCTAAATGGTAATGCTGAGCAGTGGTGTATTAAGAGAAGGGTGTGAGTTACTCACATGGCTTTCAAGGTAAACCGGACTATATTAAAAATGTCCATGTAAGCTGCTTCGGAGGGGAACTGGCTGCATCCCGACCATGCTCTGCTTTGCACCTTCCCATACTTGAAGGGATACATTGTGACTTTGAAGAAATCTGTTCTAGGGCTCCAGACAGATAGTCCAAAGGGTAAAACCCTTTCAGTGGCCACCTGGCAGCTGGAGCTCTTCCTGCCAGACAGTCTAACTGGCAGGAGGAAGCTGGTGTTGACAGTATAGGGGTAAACACTGCCCTGCCCTGCCTGTCTGCTCAGTGCTTAGGGAGCGGAGAATAGAGTCGGGACACCAAGCTGGACATGGACTCTGGCTCCATCTGGTTTAAGGGTGCAGGGATGTCACTGTCAGGGAAGCCACCCCCTGACATCATCTTCTATCCCATCAACTCCACTAGACCATCCTCTCTCACACTTTTTAGGACTATAACAATGGCATCATTTTAGTAAAGACCCTACTGAAAATAGTTTCTTCCTTTATTTTGAAAATACTTTTCTAAACACAGTCTAATGGAGGTAGAAAAAGAAGGAAGCAGTCTTTGGTCTCTTTGGGGGAAAATAGAGATGTGGCAGCCATCCCCCTACTCCCCATGCCCTTCTCTGGAAGGTGGTTTCCAGTATCCTTATGGATATAAGGCCCACCTCAGAGCCTCTGCCTAGAGAGGGATGATGAAGTCACAAGCAGACTGAGAAAGGCACCTGCCATGCTGAGCATGTCCTGGAAGGTCCTGTTACTAGTGACTCTGAGCCCCAGAGCTTGGAGCTATATCCCGGCTGTTATCTGCTGTCCAACACTTCTGCCTTCCATCCACCTTTGCTCCTAAGGCTTCCAGAGGCTGCTAGCCCACAGCCAGCCCTTTGTTCTCACTCATAGGCATTAGCCACAGAGGGGAAGGCCTTGTCCCAAGAAGATGACTAAATGGCCTGTCAGGACAGTCACGGGACATGCCGCACTTTGTTGACACAGACACATGCTTCACTCCTAAAGGAGCAGAAACAGTCTTTACCGTCACAATGGCATGTGTGCTGTTTTGTTTGGTCTTGTTTCTGGAAACCAGAAGCCCTCTTAATTCATTTTTTGTTTCCTTCTTGTGCTAAACACTGTTTTCTTTAAAACAAAACAAAACAAAACAAAACAAAACAAAACAAAACAAAACAAAAAAAACCCAAAAAACTCCCATGCCAGGTGTGGTGGCTCATGCCCATGATCCCAGCAATTGGGAGGTTGAGGCAGGGGGTGTGAGTTCAAGTCCAGACTAGACAACAGCATGAAATCCTGTCAACAAATAAGCACTGAGGACCTGGAGAGAAAACTCAGTGGTTCCAAGCACTTGATGTTTTTACAGAGGACCAGGGGTCGATTCTGAGCACACACAGGTGGCTCACAACCATTCATAACTTCAGTTCTAGTTTCCCCCTCTTCTGACCTCCATCCACACCAGTCATGCAGAGGCATGCATACATGCAGGCAAATATTCATACACACATGATAAAAATAAACACATTTAAAAAAAAAAAAACTTTTTAACATACCTCTACACACACACACCTACCACAAGGCTGTAAACCAGTAGGTAACAATGGCATTGCTACAGGACACGGGATCAAAAACACAACAGGCCTACAACCCCAGATGTACCGTGGCCCATCTCCCGGGGCATCTGCTCTGGGGCCCTTCCTGAAAGGCTAGGGCAGCCTAACATGCCAGAGAAGATTTTAAATTCCAAAATTTCCGTGATATCACCCACTTCTTAACAATTGGGTCGACTTTTGTTAGAGGGGCAAATGACAGGCACTGACACGCTCCAGGTCACATATATAATTTCTTCGGTGTATAGATCTACTCCACACCAAGGTACTTGAGGGCTGAGGAGCATATTGTATTGGCAGAGGCCTACAAAGGCCTGGTTCTCTTTCCCAGCATCCACGGAGACAAAGGAAATGGCCTCGAGTAAAGCTGGACTGCTAGGCAGATGCTTGCTTGTCCTTCCCAAGGTTCTGGAGCAGAGTCTCTGTGCAGAAGCCCAGACACCTGACTCTGCACAACTGCTCAGGCTCCTGGAGCAGCTGGTAATGAAGAAATGTGTGCTGTAACTCTTCTTGTTAACTTTGAAATTGGAAGTTATGTTCCTACAAGTCAAGAGTGGTTTGATATATACTGTCTCATATGGCTCAAACTGAGTAAAGCTCCTGCTCCTGCCCCGAGGCCAGTCACCTCTGCGTGCCTACCGACCACAAACCCCGGGCTGTCAGGATGTGGTTAGCAGGACCTACCAGGCAGGGATACAGCTGTCAGAAAAGACCTCTCAGATTCCTCCAACTGGAAAAGCCTAGACCAGCAGTTCTCAGCAACAAAGGTTGTGACCCCTTTGGGGATTGCATATCAGATATTTACATTATGATTTACAGCGGTAGCAAAATTACAGTTATGAAGTAGCAATGGAATAAGTCATTGTTGGGGGGGGGGGGGCTGGTCACCACAACAAGAGGAGCTGTATTAAAGGGTTGCAGCATTAGGAAGGTTGAGAACTATTGGCCTAGACAATTCTGGTAAATATCCCTTAGGGTTGGGTCTGGAATACCTAGGCTCTTCTATTGTTTCCTGGTTATTTGGTAGTTTAAGACAGTGGAAAGCAGTCTAGAATGTCTCTAAGCTCTAAGCTACACAAACAAGGCACTTATAAACATATTTCCGGGGCTGGAGAGATGGCTCAGCAGTTGAGAGCACTAACTGCTCTTCCAGAGGTCCTGAGTTCAATTCCCAGCAACCACATGGTGGCTCACAACCATCTGTAATAGGACTGGAAGCCCTCTTCTGGTGTGTCTGAAGACAGCTACAGTGTACTCATATAAATAAAAAATAAATACATCTTTAAAAAAAAATAAGCATGTTGAGGTTGCCTTGAGAAAAACAAAAGCAAGATTTGTGTCTCAAATCTACCTCCTGCTGCTGGTCATACTTTTTCCTTTAATTAAACCTGAGCTACTCACTTTCATTTTTGTGCAGTGACTTTCACTGGCCAGTATGATCCCATTCCCAGGCAGCCCTGACATACACATTTCAAATCTGTATTGTCTCAGGCAAAGAATGAAGGGACACGGGTTGTTGGCAATGGGGAAAAGGAAAGTTATGGAGGCAGGGGCAGCATGTCTCATCTCTGTCGAGTCCCTCAAGATTGTGCTGTCCAGAGAGGGAGGACTCATGGACCAAAACCAGCTGGACTGGCCGTGTCTTCTCACAGGACTGTCCCCAGCAATTCAGGCCAGCTAAGCTTTTGAGATTCTGTTCTCGGCATTCTCTAGTTTGATTTCTGCTGTTGTAAAAACAAAACAAAACCTACTCTGACCAAAAGCAACACAGGAAAGAAAAAGGAGTTATGTGCTGTACAGTTCCAAGTCACAGTCTGTCGCTGAGGGAAGTCTTGGGGCAGGGACTTGGGTAGGACCCTGAAGCATGGAGGATATCGTTGCTAGTTCTGTCACACTTATGCTCAGTTAACATTCTTATACATCCCAACAGCATCTGCCTAGGAATGGTACCATTCACCATGGGTCCTCCTGTATCTCCACAGACCAATCTGACAAATCTGATCTAGGCAGTTCCTCAGCCCAGCATTTCCTCTACGATGACTGACACTAGGCTATCAAACTGGCAATTAGATCTAAGGAGGACAGTAATTTCATTCTGGCTTCTCCTTTGGATCAAAGAAAAATGCCCGCTGATGACAAGAGAGGTGCCTCGTGCTTTCTCAGCCAGTTTAAGATGAACACAGCATTATAACCCCACTAAAGATCTCATATGGCTCCGTAATATGGAGGCAAAAGACCCCAAACATTAAGTGTCTCTGTGACACTCAAGCTCCCCTCTGAAAGATTGGCAGGGACCTTCTGCACCTACATGCTGTCAAGTAGCAGGGTGTCTAAGGTACTTGCCCATACTGCTAGGGCAGGTGATCCTGAGGCTGTGGATGCTAAACAAGGATACTTCAGGATCTAGGAACAGGGCTTGGATAACAGATATGACACCACAAGACAGAGGTACAGTGATATACACATTCATCCTCACTTGAAACTCTGTCTCAAGTTCCACTAATCAACATCCAGGGGCAACCTGGCCAAGTGATGTGAATGAGAGTGCAAAGCATCCTCTCCTCTATGATGTGACTGCCAAGCTTCTGCTAGCTCTTGGCAGGAAGATGAAGAACACAGATTATCATATTGAGAGGCCAAGGGAGGCAACCTAGAAAAGCAACTAGAAGCTGTCCAGACTGGGCAATCACTGAAGTAGAGGATATGATGGGTCCTCATGCACACTTCATAAACACAGGAACTGGTTGGCCTAAGCATTCTTGGTAGGATCAAGAGGGTGATAGTGGAGCCCTGACCTCAGCCAAGCATAAGAGCTGGCTGCTCTTGCCTGGTTGCTTTGCTGTCCTGGTGATGATGAGGTCCAGGGAAGGGTGGGATGAACAGAGGTAGAAGGAATATGGCTAGGGCAAGTGTCTATAGGCAGAGTCTCCTAACAACTATGTCTTGGTGATACAGGAGAAGTGTGCCCTTCTCCTTGTGGCCACATCAAAGCAGCCAGGAGCACTGTGCTCATGAGATGGTGGCTCTGTCATCAGTGTGCCTGGGCAGGTGGTACTCAGCACTAAGAGGTCAGTTTCTCTGGGTCACCTGTTGTGGAGACCTTGTGCACTATAGGATGATCAGACTGTCTCTGTAGCACTACATCCTTGGCTGTAACACCATCCCAGCCTCTCCAGGATCTCCCCTAGCTGAGTCAGATGTATAAAGGCTGCTTTTCCAGCCCTCGTAAGGGAGCAGCAATCCAAGGAAGGAGTTGGGGTTGGGGGAGAAGAAAGGACAGAAATTCAGGTGTGTGATGAAAGAAGGACGGTTTGTTCCCTCGGCATCCACTTTCTCTCCTTTAGAACCATAAGCTATATGGATGGTCCTTCTCAGGAAGCAGAGCCACAGGTTATGATGTTGAAACACACCTTGAATTTTATGAGGCACGGAATAAAGCCCAGCCCTAAGTTTGGCAATATCTACAGTCGTGATTAACAGAGAAATGATAGGTAAGCCCTGGGGAGGGATGGCACTCAGCTCTGGATCACTCAGAGAAAAGTGAGGAGTTACATGGTAGCTCAGGAGTGAACGACCACACTATTCTCATGTCTGCTTCATAAGCACAGGTACAAAAGGCATGCCTCTCTCCATGCTCACCCTTGACAGCAGACCCCAGATCTCAGCACACAGCTTACATCTGCTAAATAGAGCTGCCTTTGGCAGATAAAATTCACCAATTCCTGACCGTCTTCGTTGCTACTCAGTGTACATCCTAGAAGGACCTCTCAAAGTCACCTTCCCACTTTCCAGAAAAGGGAGGCCCTGCCAGTCAACATGCTACCACTTCCTGGCCAGCACAGGGCAGACCACGAGGTAAGGGAGAAGCCCCTTTCCAAGTAAAGCCACACGAGAACTTTGTTCCTTGCCCAAGTCAAGTTGTCTTCCTGCTATACCTCTTGGTTATACCTTGGTGCATGTGGCCAGGATGCAATGCCTAAGGGCAGTGACAGCAAGAGAACTTGGTGCTGGGGCTGTACCATGGAGACACAGATTTACTCAGAAGCTGTCGATGCCCTCAGTCTAGGCAAGTCCAAGAAGAAGACCAAGGGAGGGGCCTAGGCAAGGGACTCATATGGGAACACCGAGTATCTGGGGTCTCCTGGAGCACAAAGTGCAAGACAGAAAGATGATTTATTTTAGATCTAGAAACTATGCCAAGTCTTACTTAGGGAGTAGAGCTAACACCCAGGACTGAAGCATTGCTGGTAATTCGTACATATCTGAGTGTGTCCGCCTATTGTTTGGTGGTGATGTGGGAGAGTTGGACCACATCTGATAAGGAGTGGCTGCCACCCACAACCGTTATATTAAGGCAAAGACCCTGTAAGGCCCTATAGTAGCTGCTGCAACAAGATTTTCCTCATCTGCTTTCTTTGAGCTCAGAACTTTGGATTTGTTCTCTCTTTTGAGAGCTGAGCTGTCCTTGCACAATGAACCACAGTGTCAGGGACGGAAGGTGTAGACACCAGAGGACAAGCCCCAGAAAGCCATGGTGGTGTATAAAAATATCAACCAAGCAGGCCCAGAGGAGCTGGTGGGCAAAACTGGGAGCCGGGAGAGACCGAGGAAGGCAGCGAGAGAAAATGAGGAAGTTGAGAGCAAGTAGGACTGTTAGACCAAATCCTGTCTGCCACCATCGTCCCAGCCTGGACTTCAGCTCTGAGTTGGATACAGCACACACACCGGCCCTTCCTGTTCCCTGTTGTGCTTACCTCTGCCCCCAAGAACCACCAAGCCATCAGGCTCCCTGGGCAAGCAAGATGCTGCCCTGTTGAGACCTGTACCAGGCAAAGCTGCCACTCCGCACTACCCATTATAATGGTTCTACCCCACACTCCCAACGGCCTCTCCTAAGGCAGTTCTCCCTTGGGAAGTGACCAGGCATCCCTGGTTCCTAATAAAGGACATTCCACAAAGTATGTCTCTCCTGCTACTCAGAAAAGGATGGATGAGGAAAACTAGGTGCCTCTTATATCCTACACTGACATTAAGAAGCAAGGTAAGGCGGGGAGGGGATAGAGGGTTTGCAGAGGGGAAACTGGGAAAGGGGATAACATTTGAAATGCAAATGAATGAAATACCCAATTTTTAAAAAAAAAAAATCTAAACTTAGCTAGATGCACTATTTCCATGTCTCTTGCTAAGAGTCTCCAGAATTTATGTAGAGATTACAAAACAGGTGGAGAACATGATGTCCCAGCAGCCCCTGGCCTCCCAAGTTTGATTATGGCTTAGCCATACATCACATTGTTTTATGAGGAGAAGCAAGAGGTTGAGGGCAAGAGACTGAAAGGTCTACGGAGTGCAAACTGAGGCACCTCACTGGCTTGTGGCATCCCACACGCTCCTGTTCACCTCGTTCCACCTAAAGAGGCACACATCCCACTGTCCCCTCCATCTGGTTCACATGGGAGAACCACAGACACATCTGCTAATATATGAGGATGTTACTTATCCCTGAACCAACTCCAGGACCAGATCCAAGCAAAGATTTATATATAACATAGTGCTGCCCAAATGAAGCCAGACACAAGGAGAAGGCTTGGGTATGAAGGCCATGGCTAGCAAAACTAATTAGGGCTAATGGCCAGTAATCAGGCAGCGGAGACTTTCATAGATGAAAGATCTGAGCGAGCTGTTGGAGGGCTTTATGTCACTTTCCTGGCTGGATACTGAGAAGTTACTGAACCGTATGCATACAATGTGTGCAGCAATGTGCACACTTTTTCCAGGTTAACCTTCAACCCAAATCCCTGACACCTCTGTACCGCAGGGAGCTGACAGGTGGACTATCCCGCCCTCTAGCCCTTGCCATACCCTGTCTGGGTTTGCAACTCCAGAATGGAGCCCAGGGGCATTCCAGATGGCCCAGGCCCACACACTTACCGGCTGCAGCCCGTCTTCCTGTCTCTGGCTCTGGTTGGAGCGGTTGATGAAGGAACGTGTGGAGACTTTGTAGTGGTTCAGTAGGCATACAACGACCACTACCATCACCGTCACCACCACGACAATGATGAGGACCTGTGCGAATTCCAGCTCCGCTGTAATGAAGAAGAAGGATTGTGAGCCATCACTTGTGTGGTTTTCTGACTACGGTTTCTGCAGCTGCAGGCAGTCACGACCCCTCCCAGACATCGGTGAGGGAGACAGAAGCTATGGCAACACTTTGGAGAAGAAAATGCAGTCATAAAACTGGTGCATGGCTGGGCCAGGGGTGATGCTTGAACTCTGCCCGCAGATGCGGTAGATCACTTGCAGGGCTCTGGTACTGTAACTTATGAGACAAAGGGAGATTCTGGGAGTGTTCCATCCCACAGATCTCTGTTGCTCAGCTTGGTGAAGTTCCAAGACCTGGTTTTCAACCGTAAGGCCTTAAGAAAATGTTTTGCTGGCCCTACCAGACAGCCAGGGTTTTGGCTACAACTTTGCTCACTGACACAGTGGAGTTCAAGGTCAGCCCTATGAGCTCACCACAGGCAGCTGTTAAATTGGCACCTGTTCCTGTTGGGCCAACCACAGGACAGCTCAGACTGTCTCTTCAGTTCCCTTCCTGTCAGGCAACACCCACCATCTCTCCACTCCCAGCAGAGTTGAGAAAGTCTCTCAGGACCCTACTACCACTCCTACATAACCTCTCCAGAAAATGAACTCATCTCTCTGGTTGAGCCAAATTTCTCAGAGTGCAACTGTGCATTAAAGGGAAAGTAAATATCAAGAGGCCAGCTTCAGTCTCCAGTCCTGGGAGGATACGCCTTTGTAAATGACTTAGAAAGCATAGCCCCATCCTGCAGGCTTAATGTCTGGGTGGTAAGGTTCCCAGTTCCAGCGCTAACATTACAAATGAGTTTCTCCTGTCATTAATATGCCATGTATATGCATGTCTATGGGGTCCCTCCCTGATTCAGCATTTCTGCCACGATATTGAGTGTACAGTCAGTGTTTCTCACGACACTATGATCATAAGTCTGCTGTGGCTTACGTTGCGTTCTCAGTGTCTAGCATGTGGTGGTGCCCAGCAGGTAGTTAAATGACTTCAACAGGAAAAGGAAGAACAAAGACCGACTCAGGAACATACTCAGGCCTAGAGGAGGTGCTCACGTCCATGACTCTGAGGGGGGCCTTCCCTGAGGACAGCAATTACTGGCAAGACAGACCTCCACTGGCTGCAGGGGACAGTAAGAGAACCTGCAGGGCTCTGGGAATCTATGCCACACCCCCAGTCAAAAATCCAAGGACAGGTGCCTCTGTACACAGCGTGAAGAACGCAGGGAAGTTCGTTCTGTGCAAGGCAAAGTGAGCTTAGAAATGAAGATGGAATCTTAAATAATGCTCCATTTGACCAACTTCGTATTTTACAGAGAAAACAACAGAGTGGTCACAAACCGCTCTTCAGGTTAAAGCAGGCCCTCACCGGTGTTTACCAGTGTTTCCTTTCGTCAAAAGAGCATGTTGCTTAACAGACCCAGAGCAGAAAGAAAGGGAATTCAGCCATAAGACAGCCATAAGGACCTCTGGTTAACCCTTCACTTGACGGTTCTTTCTATATTCCCCTTTCCTGAATCTGGAAGACTATGAAGATGCAGCAAAGAAAATCAAGTTGTATTTCCTGTGGCTATGTGTCTGTGAGTCCAGGTGCCTGTGGCAGTCAGAAGAGGGCACCAGATACCCTGGAGCTGGATCTACAGGTGGTTGTAAGCTAAGTTCTTGGGTGCCAAGAACTGCCCTTTGGTCCTCTGCAAGAACATGTGTTCCTAATGGATGAGCCGTCTCTCCAGCCCCTTGCCGCTTACACCAATTTAATAGGCAAACCTGTGCACATTGCCAGGCAAGACGACCAAACCAGGCACAAACTCACTCAGCACTGAAGAGGACAAGGCGGGAAGATGCTGAGTTGAGGCCAGCCTCTACGACTATGGTTAGACCCTGTATAAATCAAGCATAAATAAGTACCTTATCTTCTACTTATTTATTCTTATTTTATATGGCGTCTCCCCCAATCGCTGGCAATTTCTGATCCTTTTCTGGAGTTCTGGTAATTTGTGCTTCCCTTTCTTATAGTTAATTTGCATTAGTCTATCTGTAGTTTTTTTTTCTTCATGAATTTCTGATGCATTTATGAGAAATATTTATACCTTATGGCTACAAGATTTTGTTTCGTGTGTTACAAACACTTTCTCCTTGTCTCTTATTTCTGTAAATCCTTCTGTGAGTTTCTCTACAGATGACCTTTTCATGGTATCAATGATCCTCACCCACCCTCCTGAGGCTAATAGTCCCCAAACTTTTTTCCCCTTGAAGAACTTTTACTTTGTTCTTCCGTATTTCAATCTTTATTTACGTTGCATTTTATACTCTGGGTCCAAGACAGCACAGGGCGTTCTGAATGAAGTGATCTAATAACGTGTTACTTCAAAATCCAGGCAAGGGAGAGCAAGCTCCCCACTGCCTAAACAGTACAGAGCATCGCTCCCTTTGAAACAAAGAGTCGCACCTTGTTCCTCTTCATGAGGACTGATGTTTCTTAGCCTCCATCCCAAGCTCTCCTGTAAAGCTGCCACATACACTCATTGGCGATGCCCTGCCCTTGCTGAGCTGTCTGCAGCTGCACAGCTTGCCCTGGGGTTTCAAACATGAGCTCAGAGCCCTGGCAGGGATATCTGAGGCACCAAAGCTTCCCAGCAACATCAGGAGTCCACAGGTACCAGAGCATCAGGAAACTGAGACATGTGTGATAGGATGGGGTTTAGAAGCATAAATAGGGTCCCTGGAGGTGGACTAAGGCAATCGCCCTAACAGTAATACCCAGGGGCAACCTGGGGCAATGGGAGACTGATGAGAATCTGAGCCACTCAGCCCAGGCATGAGAGGCAGCTCTTCCAGCAGACAAGAATGAAATCCAGGGTGCCTGGTCCCTAAGGCCAGAATCTTAACAAGTCCTGGCTGGCAGCAAGGACATGTCAGGATCCCTGCGCTGCTTCTTAAAGCACCACCCAATTTACATCAGGGCCTCTAAATGTAGGGCCCATAGCACAGCACCATAGGTATAGGGCCGGGGTGGGAGAGAAGGCTCAACAAAAGCCCAACTATCTGAGTTTGATCCCTGGAGGAGAGAAATGACTCCTCAAAGTTGTCTGACCTCCATATGTCTGTTGTGGCATGTACATGCTGACACAGACACCTCCGTCATACATATGCATGCATGAGATAACATCAAATTAAAATGTTTTAAAGTCTACCAACTCTTTGAAGTTGGGGCGAAATAGTCAACGAGAACAGATCATTTTCTCATTTAAGTTGCAAAAGATAGAAAACTAAAACTGGGAAAATAGGAAGAATAAAAATCTCCAGCGCTAGGGGGATTCTCAAAATGAAAACCATTAAACAGGGGGTGGTCCCCAGGGATGAAGAAAGCTCAGGGTCCTGCTCTGTGGAAAGCTGACTCTCTGCTGCCCTCTGCACTCCCTCCCCCTTCCCCCTCCCCCACAAGTCAGCATGCCATTTATTTTATACAGAAGCCTCTGCCCCCAATCTGCACAGTTTTTCTTTATGTGGTGGGGGACAGGGAGGGGCCAATGGAAGGGAGCCCGGCAAGCACACCACCAGATGTTTTGCTTTTGCTTTTGAGGGATCGGTTAGGAAAAGGATGCTGAGAAGAGAATAAATTATGAAAGAAGTATTGAGATGGGAATACTTTCTAAGCCCACAGGAGCAGCAGCATTATGAAAGGTAATAGGACGCTTTTGAGGTTGCCAATTTTTCCTGTTTTCTGAGCCCAGCCCGCTGGTCAGGTCTCCCTTGGTTTCAATAGTTACGGATATCAACAGAAGTAAGGCCAGGCAAGTAGAGGACTGGAGGTTGAACCAATTTTCCAAGCTCCTGCTCCCTTTTCGGGACTGTAGTTCAAGGTGTAGTGTGTGAGTCATTGCCACCCAAACACCAGAAATTAATAATGAATTCAAAGCTTACAGGAAGGGATTACGGTGCTTTGGTTTATTATCGTAAAAACAGTGCCGATGACGATAGTGATGACAGCATCTCGATCTGGATAGCAACATCTCCAAGAAATTCTAAGCCGTACAGTGGGGGACTGCAGGAACAGGTCTGTGTGGAGCAGGCTGATCTGTTCCTTGGTCCAATGGGGCCCTGGACTGAATCATACTGGAGGCGTGAATGTCTGGACTATTTTTAATGAACTCTGGGGAGATGTGTTTGTACTACCCTTGGGTTCCTAATATAACACTCACTTCTATTTGTGGGATGGCTAGCACCATCTTCCATTCAGCCTTCCTTCCATGAATACATCTTCATCGGCCAAAGCCGAGGTTTCTAAATGTTTAATTAGTTCGAAGTTCCAGATGTGTGATATGTTCCCTCACAGACAGCCTATAATGGAAGAACACGACGTGGGCTCTGTGGTGAGCCCTTCCTTTCACCAACAAAACAGACGCCTGGGCAGCGTGTGGGAAAGTGGCCATGAAAACCACTTATGTCATTTACCACTCCTCACAGATCTCAGGGATTCCACTCCCATCCTTACCAACGGCAGCCTCTCCACCTCACTCCCCTTCCTGCTCAATCTGAGAACTCAGAGCCTGAAAGAAGACGACCAGCCTGCCACAGGATTCCCCCATCCCCACCCCAGGAAGCCCCCTTCCCAGCAAACCCTTCAAGTCCCTGCCACTGCTGTAGGCACAGAGACCAACCTTCAGCCAGGAGACTGGTCTTGTTTCGTTTCTGCACAATGAACTTGTGTCTGCATTTCCTTCCTGTGTCTTCCTGCTCAGCAGAAACAGGTGTAGAGATAAGATGACAGCCATGGAGGCGAATGAGTATTTATGGTTCCAGGACACCTGTAGATGTCTGAATGTTCCTATAGTCTGTAAATTCTTTCCAAAATCCTAGAACCCAACAGCACTGGTAGCAGAAAGGTAGACGGGGCAGGATTGGAATCTACTTAGCCTACAATTGCCTTGAGCTCGTGAACTATTAGTACAAAATACTCTTGGCGATTTTAATGGTTGAATGAAAATTCACACTCATTAAAAAAGCACAGTTGAGGAGCGATATTCAGCCTCTGTGACAAAAATGACTTTGCAGCCAAAAGTTCAGGTGGCGAAACAAAAAGGGCTATAGCTTGTGATTAGATCACATTTTTAAATTTTCATTTTCCTTCGTAGTCAGTCAGTTACGACAATTCGTCTTTTAATGACAACAACAAAAGGGAGAAATTAAAGATAGAACTACAAAGATAGCCAATTTCTTGCAACTGCTGGCTGTATCTTCCATTATAAATTCTCCTCTGACCCACCGATAACAGGCTCCAGCCTTTACATTGCTTCCCATGTGTATGGACCACATTCTGTACTGACACTCCTTTTTAAGGTTTGTCTTCTGAGCTTCTCTCATAGACTAAGCCCTGGACTATATATTCTGTCCATCCATAGCATACAAATGTGAAGGTGTTGTGTATTACATACAAGGTAAGCAGGTCCAAGGCAGGGACTTCAGTTTCTTAATTTGTTTGTACACTGTCTCACATGGAACCATATTCTGGCAAATACTCACCAACAGCTTTAATAATGCTAACATTTTGCCCAAGATTTCCATATTTTGCACCAAGTACCCAGCACAGACTGTCACCAGAAAAGAAGGCTCATGGTTGCTCTAAGGTAGCTGCTTATATTATCCTATAATATCCCTGTACATATTCAAGGTATTTTGCATAATAAGACTGGAAGTGGTATTCTATGATCCATCAGTGGAGAGGATAACAAGAAAATACCATCAGTCCCAACCAAGCACCTGCCATGGCACGGGTAGGCTGGGAGCAGAAGCCAGGAATTAGAGTAAGGGATCCCCAGAATACAGACTCTGCAAGTCTGTCCAGCCCAGGTAGCAGCAAAGGCCAAAGCTCCCATCTAACACAGCCACTTTCTCTACAGACGTCACAATCTAGAATATCCTGATCTCTTTAGGAAAAAAAAAAATGTTGCAATCAAAGATGGGTGACAAATTTTTCTTTAAAAACAAAACAAAGCAACAGAGGAGTAAGAATGTAAGCATTAGAAACCTTAAAAAAATATCCATCCCTTGTTTGCTATAAATGGGAACTGAAAGTACATAGACTCATATCCCCCCTTATAGGAGTCACTTAAAATTCACCCTCGCCTCACCTCCACATTATTAATTAGGAAGGTATCAGAAGCCATACAGCTGCACACAGAACTGTCATATTCATGATTTCGAGCGTGGCTCCGAAGTGCTTGCTAGCTGGCAGTCTGTTCGACATCTCTCCTAGAGACCATTTCTCTTTCCCATTATGTCCTATTACCTTGATAACCCAAAAAACTAGTCAACAATCCAATCGCATTAAAAGAGGTACATTCTTTTTCTTTTCTTTCAGTTGTTAATTTCAGAAACTCGGGAGGAAAAAAACCACTGTCAGTCAAAGAGGGAAATTTTTTAGGGCATATGAAGGGGGCGAATATATGACACATACAAATTTATTTATATTTACATGTCTCCATCCCCTGAGAGTAACAAGCTAATTGCAAACCAAAGAAGATAGAAAGATCTCCCTTAAGATCCCCACCTAACAGAGCCAACAGACTTCTCTGAGGCAAAACAAACAAACAAACAAACAAACAAGACTCTTATTTTTTTTCTTGAGGCAGGGTCTTCTGTATCCCAGGTTGGCCTCCAACTCACTCAACTCCCCATATAGCTGAGAAAAACCTTCAACTTCTGATCCTCCTGCCTCCACCTCTCAATTTCATGGGATATGCCACTATTGCCAGGTTTGAGGGGGAAAAAAAAGTCCTGTGAAAGACTTAACTGCTCTGCTCAGACCAGACTCTAAGAGAAAACGCACACACACACACACACACACACACACACACACACAGAGAGAGAGAGAGAGAGAGAGAGAGAGAGAGAGAGAGAGACCCAAAGACCCTGCATCACCCGAAGCTACCCTTTGCAAATGTACCTTTTTTAAAGAACAGGTCTTTAAATTGAACCTCCTTCAGTGTGCTGTTGTTCAGCTGGTCGATGGACATAATCAAGTCCTTTGCAAGGGAGACTCCAACTGTGCCACAGCCCACCCAGTTCAAACCATCCTTCAAAGTCAGCCACTCTCCTCTCCAGACAGCTGAGAGCTGTAGTTATAGCTGGTGTGTGTGTGTGTGTGTGTGTGTGTGTGTGTGTGTGTGTGTGTGTGAGAGAGAGAGAGAGAGAGAGAGAGAGAGAGAGAGAGAGAGAGAGAGAATGAGAGAATGAGAATGTGTGTGTGGTGGAGGGAGTTCTTATGTCTCTTTCTATTCTATCAGCAGGGGCCCAGCCCAGGTGCTAGACTCAAACGCTGTGGCTCTGACCACAGACTATGACTACCAATTATCAACTGCCATCAACAGAAATCAGGAGGTCTGTGGCAGGAAGCTGGCAATGTCACAGACAGTAAGCCGGAGAGTCTCCAATCCCAAGAGCACTCAGTGCTGTTGATGACAACATATATCAGTGATTAGTCTGCATTTCTCGGGGTTTGGTCTCACACCCAGACAGGTCACATCCAGACATGTCACATCCCAACATGTGACACACACACAGGCAAGCAGAATGCAGCTAGACAATTCACCTTATTCTAGTACATTCACTAATCTTTCACAGGCAAACGGGCAAACCAGACTCAGAAGAAAGAAGGATCTGAAATCTCTCAACATACTATCTTTTTCTTTCCTCTCTGCTGGAAGTTTTCAGAGTTGAGGACATAACAATGTGAGCTTACCGAGGTATCAGGGCAAGCAGCAACATCACCCTTGGGTGTCCAGGTGCCAGCACCCAACACATCTCTCCTTCTGGAGGCCAGACCACAGGTTATCTTTCTTGATCCTCCTCCCCATAAAGTCCCCGACAGCTTACACCAGCTCTTTCAGCATTGACAGCTGGCAATACCACACCACAGCAAGAACTACTCATAGTCTCAGATTCCTATTCTCTCGTATCAAAGCTCTCATGGTGAAGCAGCACAAATACAGCAGAGAAAGACGCCTTTAAAACCAGGACTCTCGATTTTACTATGCAGTTTTAGTTCAAGCTGCTCTGAAATTACAGAAAAATAACCCCAAGTGATACAAAAGAGCCATTCAGACAGGAAAAGCGCAGACCCATCTCAGGAGGGCTCTTCCTTTTGTACAAGAAACCCCTTTTCTCTTGAGGTCTAGACAGTGGTTTTTCAAACGTCCTTAAAACCTTTCTTATGCATCCTGATGTCTCGAGGCTGTGTGGAGAGGCTTTGTGGATGGCTGCATGTCTGTTACAGTTTTCAGAAGAAAAAAAAAAAAAAATCACCTGGCAGCCACAGTGAAAAGGGCCAAGTGCCATGGTCACACTGCAAATAACCTCAGCCGGCAGGCACTGCACTCTGCCGAGAATAGCTTTTGTTTTTCCTTATTTAGGGTAAATAGGAATGACATGTGGGCCAGGACAACAGTGTTGGCTGTAGGAGTTGTCAAAGCAAAGCTAAACTGTTGGTTACCACCAGAGTTAGAAATAAAGACAATTAAGGCCAGCAGCCAGTCCCTGCTCAGAGCCCGGAAATGTCACCTGGAACATGACAGCAGGGTCCAGGCACTTCAGACATCACTCTCTCTTGGTCTAGTTATTGGAAGCAGGAAAGGAACAAGAGGACTACCAAGATTTTGGGGATGTTTCACATAGCTCAAAGAAGCAGAAGGTTCAACGTGAAAATGGATGTGTGATCAGATGGTCGAAATCATCAAGGCAGCAGGATTGTTCTCCAGTCATTTCTAAATGAAAAACATAGCTCCCTTCCTTAGAGATACTCAGGGTTATACTGCTGTGTGAAGAGTGGGGGAGTGAGGGGGAGGGGGAGGGGGAGGGGAGGGGGAGGGGGAGGAGTTTCAAGTAGATTCAGTGAGTCCCCAGTTCATGGAATGATCCAGGACAGCCAGCTGCAAGGAGAATTAGAAACTGCTTCCATATCAAGTCAGCTTCTCTGGTCTCCTGTCACTAGAGCCTAGGGATCTTTCTAAACTAGGGACAGCAGTTTCCAGTCAAAGGCCATTGGCATGATGGTTCACCATGACACCACTCTACACAGGAGAGAATAAGATTGCTAAGTCTCTTGTAATATTGGTGGTTTGACAAGTTTCATGGGATCCGAAACTCTGTTTTTTTTTTTTTTTGCTACCAGACACATTTGCGTTTTGAAATACTCATGAATAACCAACTTTGGAGTTTACATTTTCAGAATGTTATAAACACTTCACGTATCTAGAAATCTATGGGGTATTAGGGGCACGTGGCAGGTGAATCTCTGTGAGTTGGAGGGCAGCCTGGTCTACATAACAAGCTCCAGGCCAGCCAGGGCCACATGGCAAGACCCTACCTCAAACAAAACAAAAACAAACAGAAAAAGAATCAGCATAGCTGTCCTTTTAATAGACACACATTTGTGATGTCTAGTTGACTCTTATCAACTGGGCATTTTGGTCACAGTAACCAATTTGAATTAAGTTCTGATCATTCTGTTTAAAATGAAGCTAAAAACTTTTGACCTTATAGATGAAAGTTTATTTTAAGCTTGCTAACACACACACACACACACACACACACACACACACACACACACACACACACACACACTCTGCTGTATTGTATTCCTGTGGGACAGACACTGTAGACTCAGCACAGTGTCTATAGAAACAGCCTGGCTCTGCAGTGTGCTTAACGCACAGCCTGGTTAATGTTACTCAGTACCTCACCCAGCATTTGCTGAGGGACTGTGTTGGCTCCACAGGTGAAGTCCTTCACTCTTGTTTTTTTCTTCCTTAAACACACCTAAGGACATTTCTCCTGAGAGAGAGTTTGGAAGTCGAATCATACAAACCATAATGGAGGGGTGTAGCCCATGACAAACATTCTAGGTACAGTATATAAAGACTGGCCCTTTTCTTAAGTACTTATCTTATTTTTTTGAGATTATACATAATTACATCATTTTCTTCCCTTCCTTCACCCCAAAACCTATCATTTATCCCTCCTTACATTCCTAAAAAATTTATAGCCTTTTTAATTAATTTTTGTTTTATGTATAGTCATATACATACATATACACATATGCATGTACATACATATGTATGTATATGACTATATATATATACATATATATATAGCCATATACTTATGTACTAAATATGTATAAATGTATATGGCTATACATATATATATTATATATATATATATATATAGTCATATATATACCCAAATATATAAATACAACCTACTCAGTCCATATAATATTGCTTATATGTATGATTTCAGGCTATTTGGTTCTGGATAACCAACTGATGTGCTCTTCCCTTGGGAAGACTATTCCTCCTACTCTGCATAGGCTCAAAACCTCATGAGCGTTCCCTCACCCATGCTAGCATGTCTGCTGATACTGTCCTTGTTCGGCTCATGTTTAGTTAGTTGTGTTGGCAAGACTTTATGGGTGTTGTTGACCTACTATGTGCAATGTTTCTTTTCCCTCAATTCAGAGGAAATGGCAGCACACAAAGCTGAAGGGCCTGGGAAAGAGTAACATAATGTGCTAGACAAAAAGGCACAAGTGTGATATAGTGCAAAACAAACAAACACCAATTGCAACCACACACTCTGCTACTGGGTCTCAGAACAACAACTATAAAGCAAGTGCTCTGGAAGACTTTATGGATATTCATTTTCTAATAAACTTTGAGATGATCTATGAGCCTTCATTATGCATAGCAGAGGCTTGGGGCACGGTGCCAGGTGCGGTTACCTCACATGCATGTTCCACAGGGCTTGTTGGCAGCAATGAAGACACGTCAAAGCAGCACTAATGACCTCACCATAGCTTCCTCTAGAGAAGTCTTCAGCAACATAATCCATCTGACAATCATATGTGAGATGTTTGCAGCTCTCCAGAGGAAACACGCTGGTCTGGACTATAATCCTATGTATAGATACGCCTTTCTGAGGCATTGAACTGTCTAAGGTTCCATTAGTAGGTCACGTTGTGTCTTAAAGAGCTGACCTTACTCAGAGGGCTGGCTTTCAAACATGGTCTGTATAGGACAAACTAAAGGAGCTGAAAGCCTCCGGGATCCCTGGAGCCAACAAAGACAGGGAGCAAGTAGATTAAGCAGTATAGCCTAATGGCTCAGGGCTGGGCCAGGGGAGTAAATAATCCCTCCTACCCAGGAATATTTGCTTATATGACAGCATTTAACGAGTGACCTGCCCAGCCTCTCATTATTTTCATCACAGGCTCCTTTGCCCTCTCTGCTCTCTGCTCTCTACCCCACACACAAATTCTCACAGCTAAAGATCATTTGAAGAGGTACAAATACCCTTTCAGCACCTATGGAACAGGAAGCCAGCATGAGTGAAAATCTAGAAACTTCCAAGCTCTGTACAGTTTTTATCTTCACACCAACCCCCCAAAAGCATACTTTCCTGTTCCCAATTTGTTGGTGAGGGATCCAAGATTGACTGGATGGTGGAGATACAGGCGGGTAGGAGAAGGACCATGGACTAGAAACTTCCTATGCACCCATTTTGCTTGGTAAGCAGTAAACCAAATATCATCCATCAACAAATGTAAAACTTCCTGAAGCTAACCAAAGGATACAGCAGATTGATAAGTGCTTGCTTTGATTTTTTTTTTTTTTTTTTACATCTTGATTGTCCATTTTAGACATTAAGAGATATATTAACTCATAGATCCATTTCCACGAGGCTCTTAGGACCATTTTCTGTTTCAAATGCTTGCAACCCCATTACGAATCAATGGCTTTGACCATCATATTATATGTTCCTATTCTTTGGATTTTTTTTTTTTTTTTTTTTGACTATGCTGTAGTATTTTGATCTGAGATGAGTTGTTTCCACATAAAAGATATGCCTTGGAATTTGGTTTTTACAAACTGAAACTGTATTTTAAGAGTTTGTAATGTTCAAAGGCCAAGGAATTAAGACTTTAAAGGAACATAAATACTATGTTCCTAAAGACACCAAACAGTAATAGTTTGATATTTGTAGGTATTAGCCTGTAGCATTGAAAATTTTACTAATGTATCCTTAATGCTCAAAGAACACAATACCAAAAAGTCTTTGTATAAAGACTTTATATAAAATGTAAAGACTGCATAGGAGTCTGACTAACTCTCTGTTGGTGTAAATGTTAATGAATGTAAAAATGTGGCCAGCAGGCCAATGAGATAGTTTAAAAGATTATTAAGTAGTCAAAATTAAATAGCTTTATGATAACCTCTTAATAGGAAGCAAACTCCATGTATTAATAAATTTTAGAGTTTACCTTACAAATCGGCTATGCAAACACAGCATTTTTCCCTTCTAAGGAAAAAAAATTATTCATGTTTATGGTGGCCTAGATTTGTATAACGCTCAAGATGTTCCCTACTAAGTGGGATAGACACCTTAGTGTAGTATTACTGTTGTACAATTACTTTTCCAAATAGTAGACAACACATAGATAGTTGAGTAGCTAAATTCAGGTACCACTTGTGTTTCCAGGCCTGTTACCTAACATGGTTAACTTGAGCTGGATCCATTTTCTGACTGGGAATACTTCCTGCATATGGTGCTTGGGAGACTGAGATGCAAAAGCTCCACTAATCAGAATCTGACCCCGAGATCTATAGCAGCTCTTGAAGCTCATCAGGAAATCAGAATCTCAGCCTGATGTTAACAAGGACTTAGGCTGGGGCCAGTGAGATGTCTCAGTGGGTTCAGGTGCTGGCATGCAGGCCTGACTACCTGAGTTCACTCCCTAAATCCTACAAGGTAGCCTGGAAGAACTGGCTCCTAAGGAGAGATGTCCTCTGACCTCCACACTTACAAACACATGGATAGATGGACAGATGGATGAATGGACAGATGGATGGACACACACACACAGACACACACAAAATTTAAACAGATAAACTTTTTTTTTTAAAAAAAAAAAAAAGAAAGAAAAGAAAATTACTTTAATTACAGGCTGACTCATCAGTACACCAAAACTCAGGTCTGCTCCCTGAGGTGTGAGGAACTGTGTTCAGCAGAGTGAAGAAATGACAACAGAATCCTAGTGTCGTCCTTCATGATAACTATTTCACGATGACTTTAAAGAGTGGCAGTCAACATGCAATTGTTTGAGTTCACATGGGTGTATGATCACAAGGCTGCCTTTCCAGCCTGAGGGAAGTATCAGTATCATAGGGTGGGTGCCGGCTTTTCTCCCACCAGCTGATGCTGTTTCTATTCACTAACGCTTTGGGAGAACCAGCAGGCACTGACAGTGTGACACGGTAACAAGCAAACAAAGAGCCTCGTGCTGAGATATGATTTCTTTGTCTCTGAATCCAGACTTTTTAATTTTATTATTTGAAGTGTGTGTGTGTCTACATGTGCACGTGTACCCATGAGGACTCAAAGAGGCATCAGCTCCCCGGCCCTGCCCCCAGAATGGAGTTATAAGTAGCTGTGAATTGCCAGACAAGTGTGCTGGTAACCGGACTGGATTGAACTGTGGTCCTCTGGAAAAGAAGTGAAGCTCTTGACTGCTGAGCCATCTCTGCAGACCTCTACTTTTTTTTTCCTTTTTAAAAATAGTAAGTTTTTTTTTTTTATTATTTGAAAATTTCACTCATTTATACCTTGTATTTTGATAATACCCAGCCACATTGCCTCCTTCTAACTCCCCCTGGACGGTTCCACCCCATCACACTCCCACGTTTACATCCTTCTGTCACTCTTGTTATTACTAACCCTCTGAGTCTAATTAGTGCTGACCATATGGACTTGGGCATGGGGCCACTCACTGGGGCATGGGCCACCTACCAGTAGCCATATCCAGAAAGGAGTGTGACTTTTCCTTCTTTTAGCAACCATCAACTGGCAAAACCTCCTCCACCAAGAGTGAGATCTCAAGGGCCCCTTCCCCTCTTCGTGCTGGAATTTTTGTCTGGCTTGATCTTGGTGCAGGTAACCACAGGAAGGTACTATGAGTTGCTGTGTGCAACAGACATGCCATGTGGAAGCATAGAAGAGGGGCACGTAACCTAAATGTCATCAGTCATGGCTAACACCAAGACAGTGCTCATAAGGGGCCAACTGACTGACATCTCAAAACTATTGGAGCTCCTGCAACTAGGTCATTTAATTCTTATAACTACTACCACACGAATATCAGATGTTATCATCTTAAATATGAGCAAAGCAAGGCACAGGCAGGTGAAATATCTTGACTGAAGTCACATAGCTTGTAAGTGGTAACGATTCCAGCAATTCCAGCCTTACCATGTTACTAACCACATGATCATATAATTATAAATATAAGGGGTCCCAGTATGAACCCAAAGCCAAACCCCATTTCTAAAGGGGCTTTGATCTACAAATATATTCTTTAAAGGGATCAAAGAATGAACTATTACTCTAGGACAAAGGCTCTTGGGAAGGACAGGGCCCATTAATGCCACCATTTAGAAAGTTGGTTTTATTAGTTTCTCTTCTGTTGCTGTGATAGAAGACCCTGACAAAAAGGAATGTGGGGAAGAAAGGGTTTATTCTGGATTATAGTTCCAGAGGGGATGCAGACCGTCATGGTGGGGAAGGCATGGCAGAGGAACAAGAGGCCACTCTGGCAGTCAGGAAGCAGAGTAGTCACATTTCATCCACACACAGGAACCAAAGAAAGAAAACAGTGGGAGTGGAGTCTCCAGGCCTGTCTTCAGTTCTTCCTCTAAGTAAGGCTCTCTCTATCTTAAAAGCTCCATAACCACCTCAAGGTGCATCACCAGCCAGGGACCACGTTATGGTTATGGAGCTCCACAGGAGCCTAAGGAGAACATTTCAAATACAAACTGCAGCAAAGGTCTCCACACCTAGAAGACGCTCCTGATAGTATACAAAATTAAAATAAATAAATAAGATGTTGATTAAAAATCAGTTTTCTAGAATAAAATCCCCCCAATGTCCTTTGGTGGTATTTGTAACTTGTTATATTCACAACGCTTTCTGACTCCAAGTCAGGGCTCAGTGGAGCCTATTCCAACACTTGAAATAACAAGGTACCCAAGTGACTGTCCAAGTCCACCTGCTTAGTGCAGTGGGAAGTACTGAGAACCAAAGGCAATTTTTAAATCACTATGACTCT
Source organism: Arvicanthis niloticus (assembly GCF_011762505.2). NCBI lineage: Eukaryota > Metazoa > Chordata > Mammalia > Rodentia > Muridae > Arvicanthis > Arvicanthis niloticus. The sequence goes on from NC_047671.1 coordinate 20,914,922, forward strand.
AGTCAACTTTGTTTAATCTTTCTCCATAGCTGATGATGGATCAGCCTGCAAAAAACAAACAAACAAACAGAAAAAAGCTCGGTGCAAACACAACTCCCTCCATGGCCGCAAGATAACATCCAGCCATAAAAAGTAAAGGCAAGCCAAGCTGGCTAGCGGAGTATGATCGATCACTGGGGCAAAGGGGAGGACGGCCCTGTGTTACTCAAAACTGACCTTAAGGCTGCTCTTCTCAACCACGTTCGCATTAAGAAAGAAATGAGGCACAGATAGGCAGAGTAGCAATTACAAAAATGTCCAGAGTTTTCAAAAAGGGGTTTCCAAAATTTAGAAGGGCAGACATGGAAATACCATTACCATTTTTTTTTCCTATAATATACTTTTCACAGAAATTTCCAAATTAGTTTCTCCCATGAATGTTCTTTTCCTTTTCTATTTATGTATGTGTTTGTTGGTTTGTTTTTGTTTATTTTTGAGACAGGGCTTCTCTATGCAAGAACAGCCTTGGCTGTCCTGGAACTCACTAACTCAGAGAAATCCTCCTATCTCTGCCTCCTGAGCGCTGGAATTAAAGGCATGTGCCACCACACCTGGCCTTCTCACGAACGATGTTAAAGAGACAGAAATCCTGGCCACCGCTGGCTGCAGAAAGGCAGTTCAGTCACACGTTCTTTTCTTGGCAATTGTTTTACTTGAACATATATATATATATAAAAAAAAAAAAAAAAAAAAAAAAACCAACAGTGAACCTTTCAGATTCCAGATAACTGACTTATAATTCACAGCTGAGGTTCTCTGTGCCTTCTTCACCTTTCAGCCACAACTCCCTGACTGGGACCCATGCTGATGAGGAAACCAGGGGTTAGAGATGCTTTTCCTACCAGGGACACTCAAGCTTTGAAACTGCTTGTGCGTCCTCTCATTTAACCGTTGGGATGAAATCTGTGTTCTGAACCCTTTGGACCCTCAAATCAACCCTCAGGATATTTTAAATGTCTGGCTGTCACATATACTAATATTGACCCAACACAGAATTCTTTTATGATACGTTTTTAAACTATTTATTCTCTAAATAAAAATATCCATGAATAGGCCACTTCTCTGCCTCCCAGAGATCAGGCTATGTCCCCTGCTGTCTATCTACTAGGGCAAAGGACTGACAGACAGGTGCCTGCTTTGACTCAGGTCTTCATGAGAAAAAGCAAAGTCAATCCCCTGCCCCAACCCAGAACCAAGGCAACTTGGAACTATGTTCCCACCCAGTGCCTGCCTCCATGGTCAGACTCCTGGCCCATAAGCTAGGTCACCGACATGAAGCTTGTTCATCCCCTCCCCAGACCCCTAAGAGTCAGAAACTCTCTTTGCTGCCTAGATCTGAAGGGAGGTCTTTTTCTTTCTCTCTCCCTTCGAGACTCCATTATGGCTGTCTATGATGTATGGTATATGGTATATGGTATATGGTATATGGTATATGATATGCTATCTCTCTCAATGTTCTAGAAATCACATCTCTCTCTCCCAGTAAAGCTCATCTTTGGGTCTGAAGTTGCCTCCTCCCCTTCCAGACTGCCATCATGTAACAAACGTCTTCCCAATGTTACATTGTGTCAATTCCTTGCTATGACCCTGCAGTTTTGTTTTGTTTCTTTTTTGTTTTGTTTCTTTTTTGTTTTGTTTCTTTTTTGTTTTGTTTTGTTTTGTTTTTCGAGACAGGGTTTCTCTGCCCTGGCTGTCCTGGAACTCACTCTGTAGAACAATCTGGCCTCGAACTCAGAAAACCGCCTGCCTCTGCCTCCCAAGTGCTGGGATTAAAGGCGTGCACCACCACTGCCCGGCTTTGTTTTGTTTCTTAAAGCTATAACATATAACAGGTTTGACATGCTAAAGTTTTTAAATAATGCCATTTTTCATAGGTCGGTGCACTACTAAAAGTTAAATTTCAACACAACCTCTAATATTATAAAATATCAGAAGTGTCTTTTGCCAATTCTTTTGCTAATTTAGAAGTATTTACTAGACATTAGTTGGTTTCAGTTTTGTAAGGAAAATATTCGTTTAACTGTATTACACAGTGTTAATAACCAAACATAGAAAATAGACAAATTCACTGACAAGAATAGATTTAAGAGCTCCACAGACCTATTATCAGGACAATAAACACAATCAGACAAAAAAAATTGAAAAACTAAATAAAGTCTCTGAAATTTGTCTAAAGTGGGTTCAACAGATTAACATTTACTAAAATAAATCTGCACATTTTCATAAGAATAGTGTGCCCCTGAGGCACATGAGCTAAACCACTTCCCAATGTCAGCAGCACAGAGTTCACTCACAGTGGCTATGGACACAAAACAGTCTTACACTGCCCTCACACCCCCAGCCCTTGAGGGCTATGGTGGTACCCATATAAGACCAGGCAAGTAGCTGGCCTTTGACACAGAGGTTAAGTAATAGGTGACTTGTCAAGAGGCCTTCCTTGCCCTGCCCTCTTCTTCCTTCTCAACTCCCAGGAAGGACTTCACCAAGCATAGCAGAATGAGAACCTCAAGACTCAACACCACCCAGCCTGGTTTATCAATCAGGTGGAAGTCCCAAGTTAGGAGAGGCAAGCTCAGAAAAACTGTCTCTGCCCATCTCTACCTTGTAAAGCAGGGTATAGGGTTGGGGGGGGGCGTGGGAGTGTGGTGTGGTAGGGGGTGTTCGATGAGAGAACTGTCCCAGGGTTCCTTTGTCACCTCTGGAGCAGTGACTGAAAAGATCTTGTACAGAGTAGAATCAGACAGCACCAGAGAGGGTTCCAGTGCCTAAGAAACAATTTACTTAGAAGAGAAAGAGGGAAAGCTCAAATTTCAAGATAATTCTATTAAGAATAGAAACTTCAGTGGTAAATGACCAAGAAGTAGCTATAACCCTGTAGCCAGTAAATTCTACAGGAAATAAAAACAAAAGGTAAGGAGAGCTCTTCAGAGGTTAGACCACACCTTAAAGGCTAGCACAAAAATGGCTCTGTAAGGGGGCTGGAATTTAATTGAGCAATTTATACCCTAGCATAGTGAAAACAAAGCAATCAGCTAACATAATTAGTGGAAATTATCAACTGGGTGTAATACCAACTAAGGCAGACAGTGTAATAGGAATTCAGGGTAAAGAAATATGAAGGTCTCGCTAAAATGACTGTGGTCGCTTGTGATTGTCTGAAAAGCCAGTGGGAGAGGTGTCACACGGCAAGGTAGGGTTGAGTCAAACAGTTCAGTCAAGTCCCTAAGTAAATGAGAAAGCTGCAGGTTCAGGGATGGGGGGCTGGAATCAGAAGTTACTGTAACGCCATCAGAAAATGTCTGTGTCCAGTTTTCAACAAAATATAGGAGACAACACTTAGCATAGGAGACACGTGCCAGTAATCCCAGCATTCGGGGGAGGCAGAGGGAAGAGGCTCATGAGTTTGAAACTAGTCTGGGCTACTATGTTTCAGAAAAAAAGATGGGGAAAGGACATGCAAAGAAAGAAACTAGGAAGCTTGACTCAAACAAGGCATAATGCAGACAATAGAAAATACGCATTGTCTAAATGTCAATTCTTAGCAGAAAGACTCGATAGCAACCACCACTATTATGCTTAAAAACCTAATGGAAATGGTAATTACAGCAACAGAGTGTGATCCTATAATATACATTATATTGATATGTGGTCATGTGCTGTCTAAGCTTATGGCAAGTGAACTCTGAAAGTGAGGCAGTCCCCTTCTGTCTCCTTAAAAACCCCAGGTCCTGGGTCGGGCTGTGTCCTGGCTCTGTAAGGGCAGAGAGGAAACAGCCAATAGCTCAAGAGTGAGAACAGCTATCAGGTAGGTAAGCCACTTCCAACAGAGGTTGTTGTTATTCATCCTGTGATATAAGAATGTCTCTGTGACAGAATGCAGAGAGAGCCACAGGAAAACGTTAGGCGGAGCTGGGGGAATCCTGTGGAAGAGGGGAGGAGATATTGAAGGAGCCAGAGAGGTCAAGGATACAAGAAAACCTACAGAATCAGCTAACCTGGGCCCATAGGGGCTCACAGAGACTTAACCACCAACCAGAGAACATGCATAGGATGGACCTAAGGCCCCTACACATAGGTAACAAATGCACAGCTTAGTCTTCATGTGGTACCCCTAATAGCAGGAGCGGGGGGTTGTCTTCTACTCTGTTGCCTGCCTTTGAATCCCCTTCCCCTAGGCTGGACTGCCTTGTCTAACCTTTCCTAAGGAAAAAGAGAGGGGACATATGGGGTGTGGGGAGGTGAGAGGGAGGAACTGGGAGGGGAGGGGAGAGGGGAAGCTGTGATATAAATAAATCAATAAAAAATTTAGAAAGAAAGGGGGGAAGGAATGAGGGAGAAGGGGGAAGGGGAAGGAAGAGGAGGAGGGAGGGAAGGAGACAGAGAAAGAGAGAGAGAGATCGAGAGAGCTCGAGAAAGAGAAAGAGAGAAATCCAGGGTAGCTGGGTGTGGTAGCCATGCCTTAATTTCTTGGGAGGCAGCAGCAGAGACAGGTAGATTGTGAGTTCAAAGCCAGTTAGATCTTTGTAGTAAGTTCTAAGCCAGTGAGAGCTTCACAGTGAGGCTGTCTCACACAAACACCTAGCACTGGGGTGCTCTGATAGGATCTCAGTTCTTCGAGGAACTGAGTTGAGCTTGCCCTACAGGACAGATCTCATTTGATTATCCTTGCGTTGTCGTCATAGGAACGATTGAGTCTTACGAGCACAGGGCAGCAGGATGCAGGAAAATTTTTAAGAAACAGAGGTGGGAGTGGGTGTAAGAGCTCCATCAGATAGTTACATTTTTATTTCAAAAGCCAAGGAAAAGCACGGCAAAAATCACAGAGGCCATGGGAGTGGGAACATCAGCAAGATCTTACCCAGCTGGGACCCTGTATGCTATAACATTGACTTACGGAGTGAAGCGAGCTCACTGATAACAATAGTGCCCTGGTATGGGGTAACCAGCTGCTTTCTGATTAGACTGAGGCTCATTCCACAGGAAGGAATTCACACACCAGGGACTTTGAAGCTGGTCAAAAACCCTGGCTCAGGAGTCCGTGGGTTATAGGAAGGAATAGATTACTGTTGTTTTGCGGAGTGTGCATGGTTTGCCCAGGGAGTGGCATTATTTCAAAGTGTAGCTTGGTTGGAGTAGGTGTGTCACTGTGGGCGTGGGCTTTAAGACCCTCAACCTAGCTGCCTGGAATCTTCCACTAGCAGCCTTCAGATGAAGATGCAGAACTCTCAGCTCCACCTGCACCATTGCCTGCCTAGATGTTGCCATGCTCCTGCCTTGATGACAATGGACTGAACCTCTGAACTTATAAGCCAGCCCCAATTAAATGTTGTCCTTATAAGAGTTGCCTTGCTCATAGTGTCTGCTCACAACCATAAAACCCTAAGATAATGATCATCTTCTAAATGTCTGTTTATAGCCACCGACTAGTGCAACTCTCAGCCTAAATAAGGAAATTTCTTTCTGCCACAGGAAGCAGTTTAATGCAGACACTTATAACTGGCTAAAGGGTTAAGAATAAGTGAATCTGGAGTGTTCAGTTCTAAAAGTGACATCTCTATCACTCTCTGCTAACATTCAGGGGACACTGTGGAAGAGGGGACAGAGGGTGTAAGAGCTGGATGATGGGACAGACTGTCTTCTGGACACGGCATGGCCCTTGTACTCAAACACAGCGGTTACTGTGGTTACCAGCACAAGACCTGCACAAGATTGAGCTGTCATATTCCAACCTGGACTGGGAAGAGGGGTACCAGATGCCCCGCTCATAGTTGAGCAGTTCTTGGTAGTGTCTGGCTGCTCCATGAAACAGAGACATTTTTCTTCAGTGGTATAGCCACTGCAGTAGCTGCCTGCAGCCACTCATGTGTGGAAGCATTAAAGAATACTTTTTTTTTTTTTTTTTAAGCATTTTAAAAGAATTTGCCCACCACTGACCTAAGGAGTGGTGGTGTCTTCAAGAGTGGCGATATTCCAAAAGTAAATGAATACAAACATACCTAACTGGTTTTGCTTTGCCAGCTCACTAAACAATTTGCTTTCGCCAGGTTCTGCATGACTCTGGTGTTGAAATCTTTTTGTACTTTACCTGGAGATACACTGTAATGACAAAGAACACATACACTTGCAGATCTACCATAATTGTTTTTCAGACAGCATCTCTCTATGTAGTCCTAGCTGGTCAAGAGCTCAGTATGGTATACCAGGTTGGCTTTGATCTCATGAGGTCTGCCTGACTCTGCCTCCTGGGTGCTAGTATTAAAGGCATGTACATGTACCACCACACCCAGCATCATTTATAAGGAATCCAGACCATGATTTGATATGAACTTGTCTAAAAGTTAGGTACTTAACTATCTCATTCTGTGCATATAAATGTCTATGCACATGTTTCAAAACTTTGAGGCTTTCCTTAAAATAAGATAACCACTATTGTATGGTGACATAATTGCTTAGGAGGAGAAAGGTAAAACATCATAGCTCAGACTCAAGAGTCCTTATCAGTTTCTATTCTTCGTTAGATGTGTTTTCACCTAAGTGGAAGAAATTAAAGCCTCAAGGAGTTTACCACACATGGTTTTTAATTCAATCAGCTCACCTGCTGCATAGCATTAGGTAGCTTATGCATTAAGAAATATGTCTGATCGTCTGTACTTCTCTCCTGTCCCTTCCAATACAGAAACTGAATAAAAACATGTAGCAGAGGGAGATGGGGAACTGGGGTAGCCACTAGAAAGTCCCAGACTCAGGGAAGTGAGAGGCTCCCAGGAGCCAACGGCAATGACTTTAGCAGAAATACCCAACAGAGGGGAGATGGAACCCGTAGAGACCACCTCCAGTCAATAGGCACATCCCCCAGTGGAGGGATGGGGCTACCCACGCATCTCAAATTTTTAAGCCCAGAAATGTTCCTGTCCAAAGGAAAGACAGGAACAAAAAATGGAGTGGAGATTGAAGGAAAGGCCATTCATAGACAGCTCCACCTAGGGATCCATCCTATCTGCAGACACCAATCCCTCACACTATTGCTGATGCCAAGAAGTACTTCCTGACAGGAGCCTGATATGGCTGTTCCCTGAGAGGCTCGGCCAGAGCCTGACAAATACAGATGCAGATACTTACAGCCAACCATCGGACTGAGACTGGGGACGCCAATGGAAGAGCTAGGGGAAAGACTGAAGGAGTTGAAGGGGATTGAAACCCAATAAGAAGAACAATATCAACTAACTTGACTCCCCAGAGCCCCCAGGGACTAAACCACCAGCAAAGAGTATACATAGAAGGAACCGGGACTCCAGATACATATGTAGCCGAGAATGACCTTATCTGACATCAATGGGAGGGGAGGGAGGTTTGATGCCCCAGCGTAAGGGGTGAGGCACAGTGGGTGAATGGGTAGAGAGCACCCTCATAGAGGCAAAGGGGGGGGGGGTGAGGGGAGATGTGATGGGGAGTTGGTGAAGGAATAACTGGGAAGGGGGATATCATTTGAAACATAAATTAATAAAATTATTAATTAAAAAAATGTGTCTGATCTTTTTCTTTAAGAAATCAGAGAGACCCACTTCTCTATCAGCCAAGTTCACTTAGGATAGATTTCATAATTAGCCACGTTTCAAGTTTTCCTATTTGATTTGTTTCCCTGGCTTGATTGATGAGATTTCCTCCCCCCCCCCCCAACACAGGCTTAATATTCTACAATGTGTCTGCGTATAATGTGATCTCCATATAGCTCCACACCAGTTTGTGTTAAGTAACAGTTTGCTTGATGGAACAAGTGTGCTTACATTTGGAGAAAATCTGGGAAAGCAGTTGTCTGCACCAGTAAAAGCCATCACTATAATTAAATGCTTTAATTTTCCTAATGGGTTTGGGGGTGGGGGACGGACCAAATGTGTACTGAAAGATAATCTCCTGGAAGAGGAAGTCTGCGTGGAGGCTTAATCAAATCTGGGTCAGAAGTTACATTGCCAAAATCGGTAATCGTCAAAATAGCTCTCTTTCTCATTGGTGCATTAGTTGAGTCTGGACATCCTTCACCTGGAGCAGGCTAGTAATCCCCCTGCCTAGGCATAATCTTCTTCATATTCCTCAGTATGAAAGGCTCTTAAAAGACCCCCTTAAAAAAAAAAAAACAAAAAACAAAGCTCATGAAATAAACTTAGAACGACAACAAGGAAAAATTCAGAACATGCTGTTATCACCAAAAATAGCCTAGGGGCTTCCAGTACTGGGCTAGAGAGAGCTGGGAATGGATTTCTTCCTGATGCGGAATGAACTCCTGCTCTCCCTCCAGGAAAGCTGATGTGCTGGCTAGACAGGTAGACATTAGGTACTCAGGCTGTCTGGATGCTATGGAAACCACGTCGAGTGCATTTGACCATGGGTAACGGGGTCAGACAAGCATGAGGCTCATTCTTATCCCAGCCAGGGAAGAGGCCTCATCTGCATTTGCTTTTTGGGACAAGGTTGCCGTATTTGTCAGTTCTGATATAAAACAAGTTCTCTCCTCATTATCTGGTATTTTAGCGAGCGGTGGAAGCAATGGATAAGGACAACCTCTTTTTTTTTTTTTTTTTTTTTTTTTTTTTTTTTTTTTTTTTTGCCTGCTCAGCCCAGCACAAAGCCTAAAGCTTGGACAAAGCATGTTTATAACAGAAGTTAATCACTGCATTGGGGAGGGAAGCTCTGAGGGGTTGAGGCAAATATATATGATTTATTCTGGGCTCAGAGTGAATCTGGAGGAAGATACTAGAGTCCTCACTGCAGAGTTTTTTCCACACATCATAACTTTCTTCACCGTGGCAGACTCTGACTTTTCATTTACTCTATGTTCAGACACAATTAAAAGGAGTTGTAGGATATAAATATTTGCCTAGCATTAGTGAGGAATGGGTGTGAGGAAGAAGGATGAGTTTTGAAGGCATCCCTCCACCTAACCACACAGACCATCTGTTGGTGGCACAGGGGAACAGGACAAATGAGCCTCTGGAACTGCTCCGTGAGGAACAGGAAACACAAACTGATATTTACCTACTGATGGCAAAGGGCTATGATTCAAATTTTACAGTCAGAAGGAGAAACAACTGGGCCCTGTGCATGCTGTGTTCCCTGGTCCTGCCACACATCAGGGTTGTAGAATTGACGAGTCCCAAAAGGCTAAAGGCAAAGCCAGACACCATGATACCATGTGTCTTAGTTATCTTTCACTGCTGTGAACAGACATTATGACCAAGGCAATTCTTATAAGGACAACATTTAATTGGGGCTGGCTTACAGGTTCAGAGGTTCAGTCTATTATCATCAAGGCAGGAGCATGACAGCATCCAGGCAGGCATGGTGCAGGAGCTAAGAATTCTACATCCTCATCTAGAGGCTGCTAGCAGAATACTGACTTCTAGGCAGCTAAGATGAGAGTCTTATAGCCCACACCCACAGTGACACACCTGCTCCAACAAGGCCACACCTACTCCAAAAGGGCCACACCTTCTAATAGTGCCACTCCCCGGACCAAACATATATAAACCATCACATCATGCCTCAGCATATGTCTACTCATGAGCTTCTGTGGTCACTGCCATGTTCTCAGCAGCTCAAGGAGCATGAGGCAGATATGAAGTACCAACGGCGGCCTGTTAGGTGAAGGAATGCATACAACTGCACTAACAACCAAGGGCCTTGGCTTCTTACTCTGTAAGGACTTACCTTAATACAAGTAATAGATATCGAAAAAGTGATCTTCTCAGCTAGGTATACCCATATTCCCAGTGCTCAGGAGTTATCACTGCAAGCTCAAGGGCAGCCAGAGCTACATAGCAAGTTACATGCCAGCCTCAGCTACATGGATATGGGTATCTGTCTCATATTAAAAAAAATGAAACTAATCAATTTCTCAGTTGAAAGTGGTAGTGGTACTGTAGTCTCCTAAATGTGCTGGGGACCAAATTATTTTCTTTCTCTTTGGAATTCAAATAAAATAAGCTCTTTGGGTTTCTGGTTCAATGCTTTCTAGAATTATTAGCTAGATTCTAAGTATTCTGAGTGCAGTATAGCATTTGGAAGCTGGCTTCATGGATACAAGTACTTGTTTTGCAAGAAGACTTGAATTTGAATCCCCAGAACCCATCTACATAGCAAAGCATGGATATACACGCATGTAACGTTAGGATCATGAGGCAGGGTAGGCGGATGCAGAATACCCACTGGCCAGACAGCTTAACCCAAACAATGAACTTCCAGTTCAGTAAGAGCCTGTTTCAAGGCAGTGTTGGGAAGAGCAATAGAGGAGAATCCTGTTCTGGCTTCTTCATGAGCAAGTGCACACACATGCATATAACACACACACACACACACACACACACACACACACACACACACAGACTGCATGAGCCTCTCATCCTTCCCAGCAGTCTCAGTAACAGAAAGCAATTACATACACAAGGAGACCAGGAGGCCATACCCAGCTTGTGATCCCAGACTGGGTATCCTTGGTCAGCCAGCCTTTCTTTGACTCATATTGTAATTTGCGAACTCACATGAACAATAATATTTGACCTACACATTCCATAAAGCTGTTTTTTTAGAAAAATGAGATAATACAAAAGGAGCACTACAATATTAAACAATATGTATCCATATGACCCTATGATAATATTACAATGATATTAATCTTTAGATAGCCACTCAGGTTAGCTAATAAACCCAAGAACTACAATTCATACATATGGTGTGGGTAAAATAATATGAACAATCTATAGAAGCAAGAAACCTTCTCTGCATGAAAGAATATCAAGCAATGATTTATATGCACATAAAAATGAAATAAAGCCATACACAGGTGGGCACCTAGGGGCTGGAATGAGGGTGAGAGCCAAGCCTGATAGCTTCTGGGCCCAGTGGACATAGAGTATTGAAACCCAACTGTAGTCAAATGTCTCACTCTACCCACTCAGAAGTACCACAGTAGACTAAGCAGAGGAACTTATGTATGCTGGCTTGAGCACCATGCCCGCCCTCTCCAACCTGACCAGCATGACTGCTGGCTTTAGGCCACTGCCCTGAAAGAGAATTGCATTTGCTCTGAAATAGCATGCTACTCGAAGGCAATTCACACCCCAAGGGCATCTCAGATGCAATTCTTCAGCTAATGGTGCTGCTTTGAATAATAAGTTAATAGTAAAACAATAATTCAATATTGACATTATTAATGCTTATATTTTATGTAACATAACTATGTAACCATCTATCATATGATAATTATTAATAATGTCAACATTAATAAGTTAGTAATACAAAACAATTTAAGAATCACGCTGCTTTGAATGCATCCAATGCAAAACTGTAAATACGCATCTATCCCTTACGCTGTTCCCCTAGGAAATGCTTGCCCCAGTAGGTAGTTCAAAGGTGAAGCCATCTGACCATTGCCGAATAGCTCTGGATTTGTTACTTTTCTGTTGCTGGGATAAAACACTACAAGCAAAAGTGACTTGTAGAAAAAGAAAAAACCAGTTTATTTTGGTTTATAGTTCCAGAGGAAGAGTCTATAAGAGTGGGGAAGGCATGGTAGTAGGTGGGCCAGAGGCTGGAAGAACAGCACATTCTCAACTTAAACATGATACAGAGAGAGTAAACTGGAAGCAGGGTGAGGCTATGAACTCTCGAAGCCTGCCTCCAGCGATGTCCTTCCTCCAGTAAGGGTCTACCTCCTAAAAGGACCACAAGCTCCACAAACAGCGCCCCCAACTGGGGATCAAATGTTTATAAGACATGGACCTATGAGGGACATTATTCATTCAAAGCACCACAGCCTCTACATGCTGGGCCTTGTGCTGACCACTGTAGATTTCTGTGTCTGCCTTCCCTTGTGGCAGAAATCACAACGGTCTTTTACAGAAGAAAATCCCAAGGCTGTATGGGAGAATCCCCCTTGATTATAGATGCACAGTAGTAGGTGACTGGTTCCAACCTGAGTAAGGACTCAGAGGCCAAGCTCAGCTCACCGCTCAATGAAGAATAACTCATGAGTTGATATATATAGTTTAAAGCCATAAACCATCAAATGCTGCAGCACACTTCCTGTCCATCCCCACCACATACATAGGCCTGCAATACCCACATGTGCACACATATGTACACATGTGCACAGACACACACACAAATACACACAAACATGTGTAAACATACAGTTCTGGTAAACATAGTTATGGAACTTTGAACACTCAGATCTAGCAACGTGGTAAGCCCATGTCTGCACAAATGCCTACCAACACGGGCTCATAACTGATATTTTCAGCCCCGTGGTAAAGATCTGAGAGCCAATAGAAACCAGAGAACTAAAATTACTAGGTTCAAGTTGCTGGGCAACCTTTAGGAAATGATAACCAGAGAATGAACGGCAGACAAAACAGAAGCCGATGCTGAGAAGCAATTTTATATTTGGATGATCGCTAGTTTCTTTTTATAACAGCATAAGTCCCCCTTTTCACATTCACAAAAAGAACTCTCCAAAGAATCTAGGAGAGTCTATCCAGAGCAGACAGAATGCAAGTAGTTAACACACTGAAATATGCTAGACCATTTTCCGGACAGGAAATGGAGGGAGGGAGGGAGAAAGAAAACTAGACACAGGCCTCTATAAAGATTCCATTATATGGGCGGCAGAGAGGTCTCAGTGGTCAAAAGCACTGGCTGGACTTCCAGAGGACCCAGGTTTGATTCCCGGCACCCACACAGCAGCTCCCAAGCATCTGCAACTCTATTTCTGTGTAATCTGATACCTTCCTTCTGGTCTCCATAGGCATCAGGCATACACGTGGTACACAGTAATGCACGCAAGCAAGCATTCCTACACATAAAAATCTAATTGCATAACTACGTGATGCCACTTTCTTTAAAGCCTTGGTTTAAAAAAAAAGAATAAAGGCTATATTTTAAAATATCTTCACAGCTTCATTAATCAGGAAAACCCAGGATCCTGATTCTGTAGCCTTTCTTGGGTAAAGCATTAAGATAGTCAAGCAGGAGAGGGGTAATTGACCAGGAGAGGTCAGGGCGCCAGTGTTAGCTGCCCTTGTGTTCTGGGAGAGCCCTCCTAACAGTAGGACATGGGATCTTATTATTGACCTTCAGCTTAGTGAGGGAAGACATGTGTGCCCCCCTCCCCAGCAGCCACGGACATGCAGAAAGAAACATCTTATCTTCTGTGGAAGACGTTGGAAAATCAAGCAGATTAGACACAGTTCCAAGCCTCGCCTCCTACCTGAGGAGATGTGTTTCTACACTTCAGGAGAAGGTACCCACTAACTAGCTCAGGGATCTTAGGGGACAAAGTTAGGGGACAGAGATAACTAACAACTTCAAGAGAACAGACTGGGCTACAGGAGACCAAGCAAGAGAGAAAAAAACAAAAACAAAAACAAAGCAAAAAAAAACCAAAAAACAGTGTTCTGAGTTGGGCCCGCTTTCTGGAATGGCAAGAAGGTCTGTGTTCTTTCTGCCTGGGTCTGGGGCACTGGGGGTAGGGAGCTGGAACCATACCCTGTTAGCAAGGAAGAGCTGGGGTATAGGCACGAGGTTCAAAGTGGAATGGAAAAACAGAACTAGGAGGCTGCCAGATGTCCCACAAGTTTTCCTGAGTGGGGTCAGAGATATTAGATCTAAAGCGTGGAACCCAGGCTACCCAACAAAACTCCCTTGATTCATATACAGCTGAAAGCAAAGGTACACGTGAACCTATGTACACACAGTCTTTTGTGACTTGGCCTGAGTAGCTAACTCCAAATTATCACGTCTCTACTACTTGAAATCTGAAATTAATAATGACCCAGGACCCTTTGGCCAACCTGGCTTGTACTCTTCCTAGCAATCACCAGCCAGGATCATGCCCTTTGGCCATCATGTAAAGAAAATATATATTTCATCCCTGTTAGTTATTCATGAAGGAGGATCCACCATCCATAGCGCCCCCGCCTCCCCCCCCCCCCAGCTCATTAAAAAAGGCTAGAGGGCTTTAGGTTAGTGAACAGGGACAAGAAGTTTCTTCTAATAAGGAACCCCCCTCCCTAAACACTTTCCATGTGCAATTAGATGACTGTGAAAAATCAAATATTATCTTATTTGATGACAATACATAAAAATCAAGTGACCATACTTGGATACTTATTTCTTTTTGTACATGTTTTCTGGATATCTCCCATAGGCATCAATTAGTGGTGTCAACATAAACAAATAGCACTGTATTGCCAACTCATAGAAACCTGTGTTCCACTGTCACGACTGGGTCAGAAACAAAACCCAGACAAACCCAAACCATGTCTGGACATCTCTGGACCCACTTCACTGTATTTTTAGATACATATATTTTAGATATAATTAGATTAGAATTCTAATTTTTGTGGCTTCTATTTGACTTATTTTGAATACCATATGTAAATATACTTTCTGTTGAGTTTCAGGTTGCTTTTCATACTATCAAAACCTGAACGTTGGGCCAGCATCAGGTATCTCGGTGGTCAAATGGTGTCTTCATCTGTGTGAAGTCCTAGGTTCATCTCTAACACTGAAACAGGAAAGCTGCTTCCAGGTAGAGAAATTCCTATTGGTTGATAAGCCAGCATGAGTCTTATTCAACTATTTCTATGTTGTGCAATGCTTGCCCACAAACTCTGTGTGTCACGGGCATCATCAGGAATGCGAATGTCAACAAAGACTGATGTAAATGTGACAAAAAGGGATCCCATATACACGGAAGGATAAATTAGAGTGGCCAGATATTACTTGGCTGGAAAGACAAATGAAGTAATGAAAAATTCAAGGCAATGGACAGAACCTCCCTTCCTTTATCGCCATGGCAATTCTAATTTGAGTATTGGAAAGGCACAATCTCTATTTTTAAAAGTGGATCAACACAGCTCACTTCATAGAGAAGCCTGTGTGTGGTCCCCGAGCAAGGGAAGAGTCGTGATGAAATGTGCCACTCTGTTGCCGTCTTTCCACCTAGAAACTGAGTGCCTTTTCAGGTAAACTGGCTTTGCTTTCCTGAGAGGCGTGCCTCACGTAGGCAAATGATGTTAAATCAGCCTACCGCAAATCACTCCGCAACAGAGAAAGCATGAGCAATCTTCCTTATTAAGGTTCCATTTATTCATTAGAGAGGAGCGAGGAGCGGCACTGAGAGGAAATGAGGCAGTGGAAGCTCCCTGTGCCTTTACTTTGATTTTTATCCTTAGGATCACCAGAACAGAATTCTTGTTTTAGGTCTTCAAGAATAAAAACATCTCCATTTTCTATGTTCACACTTAAGACTGTCCTCAAAGGCTATGCTCTTTCCTAACTATAATCACATGACTCATAAGTCACTCTACCTACTTCTATAACATCAGCACATAAAAAAAAAAATGGGGTGCAGTGTGCCAGCTCTGTCAAAGGACATTTCAGGTATTTCCCGGGAGCCTGTAAACTAATTTTAAGGCAAGCCCCCGAGCCTCAGAACTGTCATGCAGAGTGTCTACACTCAGTTATCCTGGGTCTCAAACAGCAGTGAAAACACATCCTTTCCCCTCTTCCTTACCCACTATGCAACAATTAGAATAGTAGTCTCATTTCCCAAAATAATTAAATCCACATGGATCAGCATGTACTAGAGTTTACTTTCCCACTGTAAACTGCATTTACTATCATGACTGCTTCACACTGCATGATCCGCAACCTGCACAACTACAAAATTAATACCACGTAAACATTTTTAAAATGTTATATAACATAGAGCCAAAAAAAAGGTGGGGGTATGAAAAAGGTTATCACTGAGAACTTAGCTTTTTATGAGACTGGTCAAGAGACTCAGTAAAAAGCAATATACTAGTAGCTTGGGTTTTTTGTGTGTCTGTTTGGTTAGTTAGTTGGGTTGAGTTTTTTTCTTTGGTTGGTTATTTTTTGGGGGTTGAGTTGTTTGTTGTTGTTGTTGTTTGTTTCGTTTTTTCAGTGGCCCTGGGGTTGAACCCAGAGCCTCACATATGTCAGGCAAGGCTCAACCACTGAGCTATACCACAGCACTTTCTGTGTTGTTTTGGTTGTAAGAGTTAAACTCACTTTAATAACACAGTTCAAAAACAGCTTTTAAGTAGCATGCAAAAGTCAAACTTTAAAATACATGGAAAGTCCCTTTGATCAGGCCTAAAACTCAACAATAAAGAATTAGAGAGACATTCATAAAATATTACACAGGGTTCAAACAAGTAAGTAATTACACTTCACAGTTATGTCACTGTTCAAAATGCCTCTTTTAGATCAAGTTAAAGACCCATCTTTTCAACATTTGTCTGAAAGCCCATTAAGATTTAAGTGCAATGCTAAGACCACTTAGATGAGTGTATGCCATGGTGAGAATGGACTGAACCTCTGAGACTGTAAGCCACCCCCAATAAAATGGTTTCCTTCATAAGAGTTGTGGTGTGCTGGGTCCCTTGGCAGAAGCATATTGGGAGGACTTTCCCTTATGGTGTATGAAGGTATGTCCCTGTGTTTTCAATTGTTGACTGCTGTGCCTGGAGAGAGCTAAGTGCTGGCAGGATGTTGGCATTGTCATTTCTATGGTCCACTGCAGGTTTTCTATTCCTAAATGCTTGTCCTTCCTCACCTGCCCAAAAGATGAAGGTCAGGCAGCCCTCAATGCCTAAAGGTAATTGATATGGATCAGGTGCTGCCTTAATGCCTATTGGTTCAGACTGGAATGTGGCTTTTTTGTATAATAAGGAGCTGATGGCCCAGAGCTGGAGCAAGAAGTACAGAGACAGGATTTCCTAGCAGAGAGAGAGAGAGATGCAGGCAGAGACAGTGCAAACTCAGGAGATTAAGGAGGTGCATAATACAGGCGGCAAGGAAACAGATGGGAGGAAGCAGGCTGGGAGAACCACGTGGGGAGACAGAATGGCAGATAAGTCAGGCTGAGTTAGTAGCTAGTTGAGAGACTGCCCAAGCAAAAGACCAACAGCTTTAAAATATTTAGAAGTCTCTCTGTGCCTTAAATCAAATGCAGGATCTGTGAAAGTCATACAATAGCAATAGAAACCCTAAGACAGGGTACCAGGGACTGGGGGGGTGGCCGTAATAGGCCCGACTGTGATTTCATTTATAGGAATGTGGGCTTCTAGACATTGGATTAGAAACATAGACGAATGGTGAAAGTGGGCTTTAGTGGGTCGTACTAGTCGGAGCCTAGAAGACCAGTGATGCTGAGGACAATTTGAACTGTGGGAGCCTGATACAAAAGGCTTCAGAGGGGGAAGAATTATGAGTATGTGGCCTAAAGACAGTTCTTGCGATATTTTGACAATGAATGTGGCTGTTTCCTGCCCTTGTCCAAAAAAAAAGTCCGCCTAAGGCTACATTGAAGAGTTATGGATCAACAGCTTTGCCGGAGGACATTTCCAAACAACCTAGTATTAACTGTGTGGTGTGGTTACTAATAGCCACACGTGTGCAGATCTATAATGAAAAGGAACAAGTCGAGCAAGGAAAAATACAAAATGTACAATTTGAGGGGGGTGGGCTCGGGGAAGTGGACTGGAGATAAGCTGTTGTCAAGGAAATAAACAGAGTAAAGAAAAGCCTCATGTTAAATGAAATAAAGGGAGTGGTGGCCTCTCGGCAAGACCCTACCCACCTAAGCTTCTAACCTGTGAAAAAGAATTAAAGAAACTCTTAGGGCCTGGTGTGATGGCACACGCCTTTCATCCCAGCACTCCATAAGCAGAGGCAGACAGATTTCTGACTTGAAGACCAGCCTGGTCTACAAATCCAGCTTCAGGACAGCCAGGCTTAGGCAGTGAAGGAAACCACTGAAAACAGAAAGCTGCTGACCAAGAAGATGTCACTGAACGAGGAGGACGCGTGTTCCAGCCCTGACAAGCAGCAGAGTTTGGCAGCTTAGGCCACATGGTTTTGGCTGAGAATTATGATTCCTAAGTCAGGACTCTCGATAACATTTCTGAAAGCCTAAAGCTCACGCTGTCACGCTGGGGCCGCTGAGACCAGACAACGAGGACTAAAGGTCCCCCAAATCGAATACAAACAGAGAAATGAGTAAAAAGGCCCAAATGCCTTCTTTCTATTATGAAACCAGAGTCTCTATTAGCTCAGGCTACAAAGCCTGCCCTTTGCTGTTGAGATCACTATGAGGAAGAGGAGGAGGAAGAGAGAGAGGAAGAGGAGAAAGAGGAGGAAGAGGAACTGGGAAAATGCAGTTAACCCCTCAGTAGCCACTGTTGGGGGCCGACTTTTAGCAGAAAGCGGCTATCAGCTTTGCAGCCATCTTGAGCCATATACCCTGACATGAGACTTGGATTACAATAGCCTACAACAGCTGAGAACACTCCGATAATCTTGGTTTAGATACCTTGAGATTAAAGGTGTGTGAGATTAAAGGTGTGTGAGATTAAAGGTGTGTAATTTAAGAGTATGATTTAGAAGTATAGAGATCAGAGTTAGAGACAAGACCTAAGGGCATGATTAAAGGTGTAACTTAGAGGCGTGGCTTAGAAGTAAGACATATAAAATGCAGAGGCAGACAGTAGGATTCAGACATTAGGGAGACACATCAGAGAGAAGACATCAGACGAGAGAGAGATTCATACACATCAGACATTAGGTAAAATCTGGCCTCACCCTCGCTCTTGCTGAACCCCCGACCTGAAGACCGGAGCGGCAGCTTGGGCCGGGATACAGTGGCCGCCCAAACGTGGGTCGGCCCGGGCCTCAACATTTTGCCTGGGCTGCAACATTATTTTGGCGCCCAACGTGGGGCTAGTGCGGTCCCCAACAAGCCACTTCATGAGAAGCATCCACAGAGACAGCCCCAAAGAGGGCTTGGCACCTGCTCTAGAAGCCATCGGGGAGCAGTGTAGCCTTTTTAGCTCATTGCACCACTGCTGCCTTAGTCTAGATGACTAATCTCCAATAACCTTAATCTGCACTAGCAATGATTAATTAATTGCTTATGGATAATTTTAGCACTCACCCCCGTCCCCCTAACCCTCTAAGCAACACTGAGATTTCTCCTCTGACTGCTAGTGATGGTGCTGCAGTATGTGAGAGGCACCTGCTGCCCAGTAACCCCTCTCTCCAGGGGCCACAGGTAGCCAGAGGCAGCAGAAATACTAACACATTCATTAGACAAGTCCAGCTTCCAGTGTTTTCTGTGGAGCTCAGGAGGCAAGTTAGAAGGCAGAGCGGTGACAGCTCTATTTGAACTTAGTTCTTCCTCAGTTTCTGTTTGTTTGTTTCTTTTGTTGGGGTTTTTTGGTGTTTGTTTGTTTGTTTTTAACCACAAAGCTAAATTGGAGCTGTGGTGATCACGGGCACCACACTTACATGCTTGCAAACAGCAGTGTGTTTTTTGGATGAGGATATACATTGTTAGGAACAGATGTGGAAGGGAAAGATGCAGTCATCACCACCTACACAGTAAGACTCTGAAATAACCAGGTAGTGCTCACCCTGGTGGTCCTGGGCACAGCAACTCGCTGGACCTTGGCTGAGATGCCTGTTAGATTACCGCACCCACCAAGAGCTTGATGCTTGTCAATAAAATCGGTAACATGCCCTTTAAATACTAAGCTATGACCATCATGCCCAATCTAGAAGTAACTAAGGATACATTGACTGAGACCATGTTCTTTCCTAGAAGGCACCAATGTACCTGGGGAGGCGGGGTGGTACTACCCTCCTCCCACTGGAGTCAGCTTCTCTCCGGGTTCTGACATACTGCGTGGACCAGGATGTCCGAGCTCCCACTTGGTAGAAGTCTAAGCAACAAGCCAAGGGACAAGAGTATATGATACACCAAGGCACAAGGCAGTATCTTTGAAAAGATGGGCCCCACATAAGGGCTCAGCTGCAACATTCATATCTGAAAGTCCTTGCTGTCCAAAAACAAGACATGAGGGTCAGTTTGCCGAATCAATGAAAACAGCATCTTCCATCTCAGTCTTGCAAAGGCCTAAGAAGAAAACCACACATACAAAATCCTAACCCTCTACCCTGTGCCCTTCCTAAGCTTAGACTGAAACCAACTATCTTGCTTTCCTCATAGACAATAAAGAATTATTTTTATTAAAGTCTTTATTTCAAACTGTGTATTTGCTCATATCAATGCTCTGAAATCAGTCGTGTCGTATACTGTTTACACATTCACTGCTCACAACCAGAATCACACTGAGCAGAACATGCAATAAAATACACACACAGAGTTGCTGCTATAATTATCAGTTTATATCTCAAAAGGTTAATGAGCCCAAAGTAAGGAGAGTCATTAGCACTGCTTTGTTTGAAGATCGTTGTCTTCCCCCAAAAGACCCACAGAAAAAATTCCCTTTCAAGCAGGTAAAGATAAGTAGTCTCCATTTACAAATTAGTTTGATTCATTTATAAGTAATCTATCTTACAACTGAAAAGTATTTTTTTTTTTTTTTAACGAAAACATGGGTCCAGACAGTGGTACAGCCTTTGGATAATGAGCCACTCACTCAGTTATGACTTTGACCTCCTAGGCCTATCAGGAAACAGGGTAGTCAGGGGAGGGCAGAGTTAAAACTGAGCAACGTGACTCAAAGGTCCAAAGGTCCAAGGGGTGAGGCTGAGGTTCAGCTGTGCTTCTTTGGTCTGTCTATGCCAGAATTCTAGAAATTCAGACACCACCTAAGAGGAGCCACTAAGAGAATATCAAATTGCTATTATGACTTTTCTTACTTTATGAACGTCTTTATTTCAAGTGTATATTTGCTCATATTGATGCTCTCAAACCAGTGATGTCGTGTAATGTTTAACTTTTTTTTAAAATATTTGTTTTTATGTAATGAGTATACTGTAGCTGTCTTTAGACACACCAGAAGAGGGCATCAGATCCCATTACAGATGGTTGTGAGCCACCATGTGGTTGCTGGGAATTGAACTCAGGACCTCCAGAAGAGCAGTCAGTGTTCTCAACTGCTGGGCCATCTCTCCAGCCCTCGTGTAATGTTTATACATTAAGTGCCCACAACCAGAATCACACTGAGGGGAACATGTAGTGACTCAGTTAACAGACAGAAGGCAAGACATGTGCAGGGCATCACGGCCTTTCCAAACATCCTCAGGAAGTGATGCAAACTGATCTGATGACACTTACTGGATTACTGAGCTGAATGAGCATACACCAACTAAGGAAAGAGGCATTGGATACAAAGCCTAGACTCAGCTCTCTCCAGACACATTCTTTTACAAAACATGGATCTGACATCATAATTCAGACATGCTACACTGTGGTCTAAACTTCTTTGCTTTTAATTCCAATCTCCACCCTTCCTTATCAAGGACAGACATGGTGTGGCTGGCCTCTCTTGTAGGTAGGTATGGCAATATAGCAAGGTTCTGGCTATGAGACAGCGACAAGCATGTTGTATTGGACTTCCAGGAAGGCCCTTTGAAAAAAGGAAAGGTGTATCATATTTTGGACTTTTGGTTTTACTCTAGGGTTCAGCTTAAAACGTAGATATTCTGAGTGGAATGCCAGTGAGCCATTCTGGACCATGAAGGAACTTCAAGTTTGGATGCCAAGTGCTGAGTGAACAGAGACAGAGAAAGTAAGATCCTGTGTTCTCTGATGACTTGGTAGACTATTTTGCAGCCCACACTGCCTTTGCCCAGCCTTTGATATGAGAGGTTTTGACGTGGCTTTAAGGTACTAGGCTCAGACGCTTGTGACTCACAATTACTAATATTTACACCCAACCCATAGCAATTACACAGCGTCAGATAACGAGGTATTTTCAAGTTGGAGCATAAAAAAGTAGAATTTATCATTGTTTTATTCTATTTCTTTTAAACGAAAACTATTCCACTACTTTGGACCCCTCCCACCCCCCAAAAAATGTCATTTCCATTTTAAAGGGAGAACTTTGTCTTTGCATAACAATTAGAACTTGTTGGATAAATGGTTAGCCACTAGCAGGACAAGTTCATCTACAATAAGGAGAAATACAGAAGTTGCCAAAGCTAACACCCTGCTTGGTCGGTCTCTTAACCTTCACATTTTAGCACTGAGAAAATGGTGTTTAAAGCCCTCAATAGTTTGTAGAGTCTTGAGTAGCTGAGTCTTCAGAACAAGTCCAAATTCCTCAGAACTGCTGCCATAATGGGTGCCGGCAGTGTTTCTGGGCACTGGTATTACACAGGCCACTTGGTACACAAGCCTAGAACCAAGCAAGAAACTAAGCCAATATCGGGTACCAGTTCCTCAATAGACAAGTCCCCATGAAGTCTTCAATGCTATTCCTAGTCTGTCTTACTAGGGATTTCAGGCCATCTAAGTACCTTCAGATTCAGAACATACATGTCCCCTCTGCCTTCTTGCATACATTTGTCTTAGTAACATGTATGATGTCTCTCTGTCACTCCAAAATACTCATTGCACCCAAAAGAGTGATCTGGAAGTGACCATCATCAATCAAGATGGACCACAACAACAGAAGATGAGAGGAAAGTCAGCAAAAAGACTGAGAGGCATCACTTCTCTGTGTAGTGTGGAACCCGCTCCAGCTCAGCTTCTGACTGGATAGGCATTAGGTCTACTTCTTTTTTGCAGAACATTTGTGTCAAGGGCAGCACAAACTCATAAAACCACGGTATTAGTGATCCTCATTGTGCCAAGACAAACCTGTAGTCATCTGATACGTGATAAGCATGTGATAACCCATCCACTCTGCTGAAAAGAGGAAAACCTCTAGCCCACCATTCTGGGAGATTAGGGATGATTTTTGCTTTATTATACAGGACAAGGAAGGAAGGTCCTGGACTTTGTCCAGTGTACCATCTTAGACACTTGTCCTTTCCTATGAGGTACCACAGTCCTGAGGGCTTGTGCTACAAAAGAATATTTCTATATCTCTAAAATGAAATTACAGAGGTCCTAGAAAAAAAAATAACCCAGATATGCTAAATGATTCAACCAATGAAATATGTCAGAGGGTATTGTTAGCACTTGGCTTTAAAGCTGCAGGGTTCTCTGCCATGTTCAGCCACCACTGATAGAATGTTTCCCTCTAACACAAACCCATATCCATTTCAAATGTGTGGCTCTGCGCATCAGGAGGATGTCTTGTCTCAAGGGCAACCAAACTCTAAAACAATAAAAGTTCCTTACACAAAAATGACCTGTAGGCGCAGAGCTTACTACAGAGGAGCAGACTGTCTTTCTGTCTGTCTGCTGGAGAGGGCTCTGCTCAGTGAGTGGACCATAACACCATCCCTTTGGTTTATCCGCAGGTTGAGAAACAGGCTTTTGAGGATGGGTATAAAGCATGAGCAGTTCAGTTCAGCTGGACTGGCATCCTTCCACGGGCCCAACCAGGCGCCAGGGCAGTCCAGCTGTGCAGTGCTGTTCATGCCAGTGTCACAACTCTGCCACTAAGAGCCTGTTATTTCCATCACCCTAGTGAGTTGCAGCCCTTGGCTGAGAATCTGCAATCCCCTTTGCCTGGTACCCTGGATGTCTGCCCAGGCTGCTCCGAGACCAGCACCGACAGGCTCTGACCCGGCTTTGTATAAGACCCGCCTCTGCCTCTTTCTGCTTGGTCCCACACAGTACAGAGGCCTGACCTAGGAGCTGTCTGGAAGATACTCTCTCTCCAGCTGTGGCTTCAGTCCCATTCTTAGATGTCCCTTGCCTACCTCTCTATTGCAGATGAGAGGAGAATGCACTATTATTTTACAGAACCCCTTAGAGACAAAATGACCTGGAAACTGTTTGTGTCTTATGGGGAATTCTAACCTATTTCTTTGGTGCTATGGCTTGATTTTACATTGTTGCTCTGGGTACAAATCATAACGAGGTGTAATTGCTTTATTCTTCAGCCCTTGGGATGCTGAAACGTTCTATGTTCCCAAATCAGAAGGTACGAAACATTGACGTGTATGGGCAACTTTCACAAGTTATTGCTACTACTTATGGTTCACTTTGTTGGGGGTGTATGAGTGGGACTTGAGGGGTAGTTATTGAGGAAAGGTCTCACTCACTCTGTAGCTCTCAGGCTGGCCTTGAACTCATGGCGATTCTGAGTGCTGGAGTTAGAGTAAAAAGCCCTCAGACTCAGCTCAGAGACTCACTTTTTAAATTAATTAATTAATTAATTAATTAATTTTATTTACAGCCCAAGTGTGGCCCCCCTTCCAGTATCCCCTTGCAAAGTTCTTCCCTTCCTCTTCCAACCCTGTCCACTTTGCTTCTGAGATGGTGCCCCCACCCCCTGGCATCTTCCTTCCCTGGGGCATCAAGTCTCTACAGGATAAGGTGCATCCTCTCCCACTGAGGCCAGACAAGGCTGCCCTCTGCTACACATGTGCTGGTGCCTTGGACTAGTCTGTGTATTCAGAGCCTCATTTTTAGTGTTCTTCTGTTTCTGTCTGGTTTTCTTTGGAGGGGCAATGCGTGGGAGAGACACAGGAAGTAAGAATAAAACACACATTGCACCAAGCCTAGAGAATTATAAAACACACCAAACTGTAATGGACCCTACAAGCTAGAAGAAAATTTACAAGGGAGGGGGTGACTGGAGGGCTGCCACTGAAATGAAGGAAAAAATGCTTCATGCCAAATCAGAAGGAAGGGGTGGCAGGAAGGAGCAAGGAGAAGGGGCAGGAGCTGAGGGCCCGTGCCTGGGCCTTCACCGCCCATTATCTGCCTTGGCTGACCGGACCATACACGGGCTTTTTCCTTCCTTCTTTCTTTTTTAATCTTTATTTTTTCTCTAAATTTTTGTTTATTTATTTTTGGAACTGTTCACACTTTCTCAAAAACAAAACAAAAATGAAAACAAACAAACAAACAAGACCCAGTAAAGGAGAGGCTGTCGGGGCACTAAGCCCGAGGTACCTGTGGGGAGCACACTGCTTTCTGACAGCCATTTTCTAATCCAGGATACTGACCCACTTAAGGGAGGGAGAAGAGAGGACACGATTTCTCTAATTATCATCAAAAGCTATAAAATGGGGGCAAACATAACAGTTGGAAAACGGCCTAACGATGACCTAGCCACGGGAGGGACTGGAAGGGTTTCTAATGGCCATCTCTTTAAATGTCCCTGAGAACATGGATGGGCCCTCTGGCTTTGATGTCTCCCCTGGGGCTGGACAACAACTAAGGACTTAGGTACTCACTGATGCAGAACTAGGGTCATTTGTTGATCAGCATCAGCAGCTATGTTCGGATCCCGCCCCCACCCCCTGCCCTCCCAGAGATGTAGAATGCCAGGTTGAAGAGGCATTCTGTACGAAAATTGTATGCCCCAATTTCTTCTACGGAATTGAAAGAATCCAGTGGAAAGTACACAGAAAAAGAGGTTCATATTTTGCCACTTAGCCATGCCCCACCGCCCGAGCCACGCCCCCAGGAATCTTTCCCTTTCACTGCCTTGCTAGCATCACTGTCTCTGCCTGTTTTGTGTTAACAAACCTGGAGAAAGAATCAGAATAGTCCACATTTGCTCTTGCTGGCCTCTGATCCAGTCAGTTACCCCCTTCTCTGGCACTTGCAGTCACAGCTTGGAAGTGTTTCATCTGAGGTGCCTGGAAGGCATCTCTAAAACTCAGCTGGACCTAGCTTTAAAAGGGGTCTATGGATTTTGTTTTAAAGGTTAATCACATGTTGGGACCACATCCACTCCCCAACATGCATTGTTACCACCTCCAAACAAAAATGTCTGTCATTCCTATAGATAAAAAACAGGTTTTACTGAAAAGGAGAGAGACCAGAAACAGTAACCCTCAGGTGCATCCGTGGTCAACACCCAGGTCTGCCCACAGGCAGTCAGAAATGGGAGGCAGGGAAGAGGGCCACGGTGTTAGATTTCTTCCTCTCCCAACAGTCTGAGTGGAGAGAGCACAGTTGCTTCAAGTTCTCTCTTCCTTTCTCAGTCTGTTCTATTTTAAGGCTGCAGCAGAGGCGCTGGCAGCTCAGTGTTTCCAAGTTAGTATGTCACTTCCCTACTTCAGATCACGTGGGAGGTACAGCCTGGGAAGCCTGGGGGTTCCTGGGAGGCAGGAGAGCAGGCACCATCTCAAAACTCCTATGTCTCAACAATGTGCCCATTCCCTGCGAGGCACCTTTATGAAGGCTTTTTTTTTTTTTTTTTTTTTTTTTTTTTTTTTTTTTTTTAAATCTCATTGATCTATGGAATCTCAAGAAGTCAAGTGTGGTGCACACACACACAGTATGAAACTGGTTGCCAGGGGCTGGTGTATTAGAGGGAAATGCAGAGACACTGGTGAAAAGACTCAGACTTTCAGTGGTGAGTTGAACAAGCTCTATCTACTTGAGGGACTCACACAGTGGGTGGCAAGGAATGTGTTAATGAATTGGACTGTGATCATCATCAGACAATATACAATATAATAAAATGATATCAAATAATCTCGTTGTATATCATAAATATGCACAGTCTTCATTTGGGGGAAAAAAAAACAAGATACTTCCAAACATTTTTAAAAATATACTTATTGATAACGAATTTGAAAGTA
The DNA here is from genome assembly GCF_011762505.2 of Arvicanthis niloticus. Classification (NCBI taxonomy): domain Eukaryota; kingdom Metazoa; phylum Chordata; class Mammalia; order Rodentia; family Muridae; genus Arvicanthis; species Arvicanthis niloticus. Next base: position 20,941,505 of record NC_047671.1, read on the forward strand.
AAAGGCCTCGTTAGGGGTCTAGCAGGTAAAAACAGGATAAAATAGGCTGAGGTGTAACTTAGGTCACCAGAGCTGGCTAAGGATGAGCTGGGTGCGAGCTGGGTGCGGGCTGGGTGCGGGCTGGGTGCGGGCTGGGTGCGGGCTGGGTGCGGGCTGGGTGCGAGCTGGGTGCGGGCTGGGTGCGAGCTGGGTGTGAGCTGGGTGTGAGCTGGGTGTGGGGGTCAAAGGCAATAATTTCCATGGCAGTCCCTCCGTCAAACAAAACACTGACTCTAATAACAAACACAACACATGAAGACATGGAAACTTACATACATGACGGGATGTCTTAATCTACCTGGCCACAGGGGTCTCATTAAGTCTGCCATCCCAGACACAGGGAAGTCTGCAATGTTGGGGGGTTGTAAAAAAAAAAAAAAAACCAGAAAGTTATATGATTCCTTATTGGACACTGCAGGCTATAATTTACACCTACTCTCTATGTTTGTTACTGTTCAACATCTGATTTAAAAATATTTTTCTCACTGGGCAGTGGTGGCACACACCTTTAATCCCAGCACTTGGGAGGCAGAGGCAGGCAGATTTCTGAGTTCGAGGCCAGCCTGGTCTACAGAGTGAGTTCCAGGACCACCAGGGCTACACAGAGAAATCCTGTCTTGAAAAACCAAAAAAAAAAAAAAAAATTTTTTTTTTCTCTAAAGTCAATAAATCAATGGGTATAACTCTTGAAGGAGTCAAAGATCAGAAAAACATTGAGGTTCAGCTTCTCCACAGTTGGGTCCAGACCCACACGGAATGTTCCATACTTGGTACATCACCACAGCAAGTGTTTGGCATCATAAAGTTCAGGAGCCAGCTGTATAAACCCTGCATCGAATACAAGTTAAGATTTGGTATCCTTGTCTGTGGAAGGATCATCACATTCTCCTTTGCTGGAACGCGCTCATGAGCAACAGTTGAGACACCACTCATGTTGATGAAGTACACTCCCAGTGAACGGCTGCTCATCAGAGGTGTCAGCTGCAGCGTTTAAATCACACAGGAGAAACTATTCATTTCCTCATGCATGTCTCTTTCTAGTAATCTCTTAATTATCTCACTTACTCCCATATGAAACAGGTGCTCAAAATTCAATTGAGTTGAAGATCTTAAGGAGTTTTAAAGTGTGTGCCTATTTCTCATCAATTCCCAAATGTTCAAATTTCTACATTGTTAGGGGTGGTATTATGGTAATGGATGGCAAGACGCACTGATAGAAGAAGCCCAGTGTGAAAGAAGAGCAAATAAAACTGATTATCTACCTATTGCTGTTAAAATAATTCAAAGTGAGGTCTAAGAGAAGGCCTCAAGTGTGTGCTGCTCTTCTAGAGAACCCCAATTTGGTTCCCATTATTTGACAGCTCACAGTCACTTGTAACTCTAGCTCTAGTGGTTCTGGCGCCCTCTTCTGGCCTCTGGCAGCACCTGCATGCATATGCGCATACACTCAGGTAGGCATACACACATACACATACATTTTTTAAATTTAAATAAAAAAAAAAACTTTCTAACTTAAAATCTAAAAGCCTGAAGAATAAACTAGGGCAGAGTTATCTCTAACTAGGATGTTTCCTGAGACAGTGGGAGGAAGAAACCGAGAGTGGCTTGCTCCGTTCGGGTTTTTGACAAGGAAGGAGGCAGAGAGCCACGGCTCTTGGGTGATGACTGAGACCACACGGGTTAGATGCAGAGAACTCTGGGCTATGCTCATCGATCACATACAGCTTTATCTCATACAGCTTTAAGCACAGCACTCTTAGTTCAGGCCATGTTAACAAGAGTTGTATCTTCCCAAATGCCTGATGATAAAACAGAAGAAACTGGAGTTCTTCTCATATATTATCTCTAACATAAAAGGCTGAAGCTGGAAGCAGTCAAACTCATGTACCCTTTCACGGTAGGTGAAGTGAATGCTGACGACAAGCTCATACATCCTCACAGTGGGTCAAGGTGAACCCTGATGTCTGATCTCTCAGCAAAAGATCACATTCACACGTTTTAAACCTTAAACATTTTACAACTGAAAGTTCAGATATTTTAAAAACTTTTTTAATGAGAAAAAAAAAAAACCCTGTCAATTCTTGTCCCTTCACGGAGGTAAAACTCAAGTCTCTCACTGAGGCATCTCAGACGCAAGGCCACGGAGCTCTCTGCCAGACATGCCAGCCTCATTTCCTCCTATCAGCACCAGGGTTCCCATCTCACGGTGAGAGAGCAGCACCGGGCAATATTTATTTATAGTCTAAAGGGCAAGAACTTCTCATCCTTCAGGCCTGAGGATGTCTGCCCAGCCCTCTGTCACACCTGGTGAAGTCAGCAGCCAGCCTGACTGTGGTGATGTGGGTTGTCATCCATTTCCTGTTAGCTCTCACCTATTTGGAAACTGACTCATGCAACTGTTCCCTAAAGCAGGGGACACTTTATAGTTTACCTACTGAGGGCCTTAGCTCACTGAAACACATGTCCTGGCTCCTTTCTTTCTTCCTTTTTTTCTTTTCTTTCTTTTTTTTTTTTTTTTACATGAGAAAAGAGTATTGGATTTAATTGTTTTTCTGTTTTTCTTTTTCATTTTTCTTTTTTTTCAATTTTTATTTTTTAATAGGATATTTTATTTATTTACAATACAGATGTTATCCCCTTTCCCCCTTTCCCCCTTTCCCCTCCCTAGAACCCCCTATTCTATATCCCCTCCTTCTTTATGCTTTTATACCATTTTGATTACATGCATGTATTAAGGTCAATTCTAAGTTGAGGGTCTAGCAATACAATAGATGCAAATAATCAAGGAACAAGCAATACAATAAACACAAATAGTCAAAGGAAAAGCAAGGCATTAAACCCAATTACATGAACACTCCAGTGATCACTGTTTCTAAGGGCTTATCAGGATGACCAAAGTATCTGAGCCTACTTCCCTGTCCTAGTCCAAGGTCATTTTCATGTCTGAAGCCAACTTCCTTGTTCTAGTCTAAAATTTAGATTCCTCTCTGAAATTACTTCTTTGTTCTGGCCTAATATTTAGATTCCTGCCTGAGATTACTTCTTTGTTGTAGCCTAAGATTTAGATTCCTACCTGAAATTACTTCTTTGTTCTAGTCTAATGTCAGATTCCTGCTTGAAGCCTACTTCCTTGTCCTCGGCCAATGTCATATTTCTACCAAGCAGCTCCGTTCCTTGTCCTTGGCCCCCTTTATTTCTTTTGAACAACATACATTCTAAAAGAAAGCAAATGAGAGCAGAGAAGGACCTGGGGAGTGTACATTTTCCTCACACAGTGGCTGTAAAGAGCTACAAGACAACGACAGAGCAGCGTGCCAACAATGCTGCAGCAAAATGATCCGAACAAAGGGCCTGGGTGAGGGAGTCCTTGCTAGGTTTCAGATTATGAAGTGGTAAGGAGGATACCTCATACACAAGGCTGTATATCCTGGCTAGAAGGCAGTTAAGGCACTGCCCAGACAACACACACAGTCTTCCCAGTTTATGTAATCCTAGAGCTGGAAGAGGAAGCACACATTTTAAGCCAATAGCTGTGATATGTAAGACGAGGTCAGAGGACAGGAGCTGACACTCACTAAAACGCCATTTGCATGGTTCAAATGGTTTGATTCTGCAAAAAAATAGGAAGCAGTATACAAGTGTGTGTGTGTGCGTACACACTGTGTGTATACATATATGTACATATACATCTGTGCACATTTACACAAATATGAAAGCACATGCAAATATACTCAGATATGTTAAGTATATGCACACTCATGAAATATCTATATTTCAGTTCTAGAAAAAGAGAGAAATCCTGTTATACTATTTTTAGATTAGTCATTATGTGTAATTAGCAAATTATAAAAGTTGCTTTGCGTATGTATCCATTTTTTTTTCCATGAATGCTAGTATACTATTTCTCAAATAGCTAGCAACCTTTCAGGGGCCCCTGTAATCAAGTGACCATATAGACATTGTTTAGTCACATAACAAAAAGTACACCTTTGCTATTCATTACTTAACTAATATATCTTGAGGGGAAAAATGACAAAAACAAAAAACAAAACTCCTCTTCCCTTAAAATGCCAAAGCCCCCTTTATGGTCTCTAGTGACTGCCACGCTGTTTGTATGATTCATTTGTATCTAAAATGTTACATAGCTTGCACTGATAGTCAGCTTATAGACAGTGGATGCTCCTGAACTCATCAATGGTAGCTAACAGAAACATACTTTAGTTGCTGGACGTAGCAAGAATGTCTGACAAAGTATTAACTGGATAGCTGATGTGCTTCACAATCCTGTGATGTCCTGGCCCACTAACAACTCCCTTGTGTGGCCTAGGGAGAAATCAAGATTATAGTATAATGTTTATTTTTGATTAAACTTGTTAAAGTAAAACATCAATGGTATAAGTTCCAATTCCTGTATCATACATATATATATATATATATATATATATATATATATATTAGTTATATGTTTAATTACATGTTTATAATTAAATATATTTATAATATCTTATGTTTAATTATAATATGTTTAATATAAAAATTATTTTGCATTTCTAAGCAACTAGTGCTAACGTAGACTATTACTCAGAAAGACATAGAGACATTATGGGAGCCTTTAAGCCAAAAAGCATTGTTCTCTCAAGTCATATGCCTACCAATCCTACAAAAAAACCAGTCATACGAGTGAGTCCCTTGTCTGTTGATTAGCTGTCTCTATACAGAGATCACTCTCTTCTCTGTTGCAGTAGCAATGTCTGTGTGAGTCAGCTGGGGTAACTGTGGTTAAGGTGTTAGGTCTCACACTAGCCTTGAGAGGTGTTTCTTCCCACATTCCTTTGACAGCTTGCTCCTGCTTGTCAGAGAAGCCAAATGAGAAGGGAGGGGAGGGGAGGGGAGTGGGGGAGTGGAAGATGTGTCTTCCTTCTGGGCAAACCCCCATCATCTAATATTTCCCTCTGGCACAGTGACACCTGCTGGGAAGTACGGGCGAACACGGCCCATTACTGTCCTATGAGCCTGCTACAGTCATCCTGGTCCCCAAACCTAAGGCTTCCAATCAGCTGGGGTCAATGCACAAGTTATGTGACGTGAAGATAAATTTGGCATTGGCTGTCTAGGAACGGACAGCAAAGTCAATAGACAACCTCCCAGAGGGTCGCATTTCAAAGGGCTAACCAAATAAGTTTGCAAAAACAGTTCATTTCAATATGTGAGCTAGTTCGGCATGGGTCATATCCTTATCCCTTTAAAAAAATGATTACATTCATTTCTGTTTTAATTTCTTCCTAATTCAAAGTGTAAACAGTGAGATGGAGCATGGCGACTTTGGTGTATCGGTGTCTGGTACCTGGATGCTGCATCTATCCAAGTCAGAACGGAGTGGAAAGGGCAGTAACAAGGTAGCTAAACACATACAGCAATTGCCCCAAGGCAGCTGCCAAGTATCACCCATTGTAAAACTAGATTCAAGTAATCTGTGGTCTCTACGTAGCATGGGCTAGCCTGAAACGCAAATTCTGTAGCCCTGGTCTCTCCAGTTCTAGAATTATGGGTCTGTACCACCATACCCAGCTAGGAAAACACCTGAGGTGCTAGTTTTTGAGACTGGGCTCACATTAAGGGTACCTTTCACAGCAGAGGCAAAGTCTAGCAGTTGACAGTTTTCTTAAGCTTGATATACAATGTAGCACTGGCCAGGCTTACTTCTCATCCCAGGCTTTGGTAGTATATATTCATGACTCTTTAATAGTGTAGGCTCTGTTTGTTTTGTTGTTTTGTTCTGTTTTGTTTTTAAAAGGGGTAAGGTACAGCAACAAACCCAGTAGTGCCGCAAGGCCAGTTGAAACAGTAATAGATCATGTTGGTAGCATGTAGCCTCAACGATATGATTCATAAATGCCAGGATGTGATCAGTAACAACCAACACCCACATCATGGACCATTTTAAAATATTTCAACACTTTCTCCCCTTTTCAGTTAAACAGATCCTCTACCTCTGAAGACACAGGTACTCTTAAAAGAAGGGCTTAGCTATGACAGGATTCAAGAAGCTTCTTTGTTCTCTAAGAAAGGAGTCATTTTTTCCTCCTTCAGCCAATCTGGTTATCTGAGTTGGGCTCACATACTTCATTTGATTTTTAATAAAAAGTCTCTGGACATAGGTAATGCTAAGTACCATGCCTTATTTTCCCAATACATAGACCTTAAATCTTCACCTATGAATTTCACAGTATTAAAAAAAAATGTATCTTGAATTAATCACGTGTTGTTCACGTGATTTTCCTCTGTGCCTTTGTCTAACTACAGTGAATTCATCTGAGACACGTTTGGCTTGTCTAATAGGGCAGGCCTGACATCCATCACTTCAGTTTAATCATGAAGGGAAAGAATCAGACAAATCCCAATACAAGGGAATTCTACAAAAACACCCAACCCCTGAGGTACCGGATGCACAAGAGGATGACTACAAAGTCTAAGCGCCATGTCACCACACCGTGTCACCACAACCTATGTGCAGATATTAACATCACTCACCGGTGATGTTGACGAGCTCTCTGATTATCTGTGCTTATGATAGAACACATCAGCTACTGCCAAGTTTACCACCCCCACTTCCCACCCCTTTTCATTCTACCCACTTGGAAGTCGCTCTGTACGGTCCACACCTAAAGCCGAGACATACACTCTCTCCACGCCATGCACCAGAACATCTACATAAACCACGGATCACCATTTGAAACCATACAAAGGTAGAAATTATTCCCAAAGAGTCTACTCCTAATGATAAGAGTCCTTAACTTTTAAATTCTAGTATAATAATCCTTAACATATTGGTTTGTGCTAAAGTACTATTAAATGGGAGAACAGTCATGGTAGCCCCAAGATTATGTAGACCAATTTGAGGACATTTTTGGACGTTATCATACACAGACTTACATGTGCGCACACATTCTGCACATAACTCCTTTGGGATTAGACCTGACCACTTGAAGAACTAATGAGAAAAGGCCCTGCCTAAAGTCACAATTCAAATTAAATGATTAACACAAAACAACTGAAACACACAACTACTTTATCCCACATTTCTGTACTCCTTAACAAAAGCTTGTGAAATGAATCCGTTACGTCCTAACACACATATACTACTATAAGCTAATTTTTGACTTTGATCTTAATTTAGAACGAAACAATTGATCTTGAACGAATAGGTAAAATGTAAAACTTCTGAACTGTTCTCTACTACCTATGGATTCTTTGTTGGCCAATCAATATAATACACATTTACAGGGTGCCCAACCATGTTTCAGACATCAGAGCAGTAGAGACAATAATATCATTATTTTATCTGTTCAGGTACAGGGCAGAAAACAAGTTCGAATTAGACATTATACTGTAGCTGTGTGACTAGAATGTTCATAAGAAATATGAAACATACCGAGAGAGAAAATCAGGCCCTGAATAGTAGGCTAACTAATCCACTGAACACAAGACAACCGCAGTAAAGAAATTATTAACTATATTGTATAGAAGGAGTAGTTCAGCTAACTGTACCTGCTCTAAGGCAGCGGTTCTCAACCTTCCTAATGCTGTGACCCTTTAGCACAGTTTCTCACGCTGTGGTGACCCCCAGCCATACAGTTATTTTTGTTGCTGCTTCATAACTATACTTTGACTGCTGCTATAAATCATAATGTAAATCTGTGTTTTTCCAGTGGTCTTAGGTGACCCCTGTGAAAAGGTCATTTGAGCCCCCCCCCAAGGGGTCACGACCCACAGGTTGAGAAATGGTGCTTTCAGGTTAAAAAAGACACTTAAAAAAGACCAACCTTCTTTGCCTCATCTGTTAACACCACAGTAGAAAACCTGCATTCATCACGAACCGCAACACGCTGGTGATGGGCCAAAGCTTTCATTTGCCTGTGAACAGCAGGCACACACTACTATCAACAGGATCTAGATAATTACGGTATCAAAGGACGAGAGATTAATTAAGTCCCACCACTATTAATGGGCATCATCCCCTGTTCTTGGCATAGCTCAGAGAACATAATGTTTCAACTTCTGACGAGGGAAAGATGATGTTCAAGTCGTGCAAACAATTATTTTAGAAGAAACAAATGCTCTTAATTCGGGGCCTTTTCGAGCTTTGTAGCTTAATTAAATTCTAAGAATCTGCAGACATATTTGATGCCATTTTTAAAAGTCCCTGTCTCACATCTTCAGACGTTTTGTGTCAAGATAGCCGGTGTCTAGACACCCAAAGGAAGGGCCGTAAAGCCAGCAACAACCAAGACTGCCCTTCCTTCTGCTCTAGATGGTGTGTACACAAGGTCACAAACATGCAAGTGTACAAATATTTCCACCATGCACTCAACGGGAGACTGTTATTTGCAGACAAAAATATTGATGTTGCTAAGTGATACTGAACAAATCACAAGCTGTCTTTTTTTATTTTTTTCTCCCATCTATTTCTCGCTCACAGACCATTTTAATACTGTCCCAGGTCTGCCCGCATTTTGTCACAACTAGAATATCACATTTGCTATCATTTTTAGATCCCTCCTCAAACTTAAACGGGGGTTAGTGAAGCCATAAGTAAGCAATATGTAAAGTAAATGAACAAGGCAGAACTATTATTAGCCAGCTTCAAGCTAACCCTATGCTTTTGGTTTTTGCATAGCAATTCCTCTCTCGGCAAAGGAGAAACAAAAGTAAGCAGCAACCCCTGCCCCCCAAAAAAGGTCCCAAAGTGAAACTTAGTAAACAATTACACACAGACATTTCTCATAAAGAGAGAGACACATGGAGTAAAATAACCAACCAAGTTAAGGTTCTATCTCCTCCTTTGTTCCTTCTAAAAGAGAAGCATCATTTGGAATTGATGTGCCACGGGGAAGAGGAGGGAAAAAACTCAAAGGACCTCGAGGTGCCACCCGGGCAGCTATCAATCATTGTGAGGTGGTGGAGGAGACATGAGCGCCTGGCCTCCCACGACAGACACCGAATTATAGAGAGCTACGAGGAGAAAGGGGGAAGGGGAGCGGGGCTGTAAAATCAAGATTCCTCGGTGGCTACTGAAATTTAAAGATGTTTTTTAAAAGATCTATAAATCCAGGTCAAAAGGTAATGTTCAGTCCTCCCAATCCACTCAAGAAAGGAGAGACTAGAAGGCACTAGACACAAGCAGGTCCAGAAGGGGAAAGTGATATGTCTCCCAGCATCCCTGGGTCTCTAGCCTATCAGTGGCTATACTGTGTGAAGTCTTATAGAAAAGGGCTTGGGAGTTCCCTCTGCTAGCCAATGGATACTGTGGACCTGGCCATCACCTTAGCAACCTGTCTCACTCACTTATCACACCATCTTCACAGTCTAAATGCTTCATAATCAGAGGCCCCTTGCTCTGTTCGAAGAATATCATTGAAAGTAGGTTCTTCCCATTTCCCCATTTTTCTCCCTTGGCAGAGAACTCCTGTCTGTCCCCATGTTCATCCCCCCCCCCCCCCGCCCCATCCCCTTGTCAAGCACACTTTGATGCCTCCTCCTGTTCACTCACTTCATATCACTCATTTCCCGGAATGAGTACATAGTTCCACCCACTTGCAAATATCTCTCTTCTCGGTCTCTTACTCTGTCCATAAACCAGAACTGTCAGACCATCTTCGGACCCCTGGCTCTGTCATATGTGCTCCATGACAGCTATGGATTGGGCCACCTCCGAGCATTCACCCCTCTTCATCCAGGACAATTCACATCCTGGAGCTTATAAAAATGAACTTTGCACAGTGGAAACACAAAGCAGATCCTCGGAGAAAGAAAGAAAGCAGCAGTTATTTAATTCATGCACCTCAAGATGGTGACGTGGGGTAGATCTGCCTCAGGCTGGATGGGACATAGTTCCTGATGTTTTACCTCAGTGCTGCTCACTGTGGACCAAGAGAGCCTACTGGTAGTGTAGGATGACCCGTTTTGTCATTAACTACAGGAGGGGAGATAAAAAAAATTAGATCCTGCTACAAGTTACGGGTGTGATCTCAGTGGAGTAGAACCAGTTGGAGACACACAGAAAATTTATGGTGACGTACATTGGAGATAAGAGTGACAAGTGCTTTGCTACCTCTAATCCAAAGGCCAATCCTTGGACTGGGCTGGATAACAACAACAACAACAACAACTGGCCACTTTAAATATCACTGAAAGAATCAATGGAAGGGCAGTGTGGGAATGGCCTCAACTCAGAGTGACAACATTTTTATAGATCACAGGAGACTTGAAGGTGGCCAACAACAAAACATGTCAAAATGAAAACCAACCCAGGCTGGATCTCTGTCATCTGGAAGGCTTCTTTTTTATCAACCACAACACTTTTATAATATCCAAGCTACTCCCCATATCCTCAGGCTTTGATTTACCCCAACTGCTCAGTAGCTCCCAGTGTTAAGTGTTTTCACAGATTCATAACAAGCTCAAGAATTTTGGGTTGTTTTTTTTTTTTTTTTTTTTTTTTTTTAATCCATCACAATTCTATAACACACATTATTCTCTCTTTCTCTTCATTACAGAAACTAACAGGTTCTATGAATGAAACCACTTCCTTATTAAATCTGAAGTGTGTTTCCATGGGATTATGTGTTTCACAAACCCATTGTCGCTGCTATAACATTTTGTTTTTCACCTCAAAACCAATGATGAAACTTTTTTTCTGAATTAGAAATACACAATCTGAGGCAGTCTCTCTGAATGATCATTGAGGTGGGGTTTCCATCTTGATTTTATAGAATGAATGCAGACCAGGAAAGTCAAGATACTGTACAAGATCCTCCAGCTTCAACATGGCAGTTCCCAAAGTTGAACCTCGCTAAGTTTTAAGGTCAAAAGTGTCTTCTTGATCATTTTGTTACTGGTTTACACAGTAAGAAGAAAAAAAGTCAGACACTTGTAAAATCCACAGACTTACTAAGACTCTTCTAGCTAACCCAAGTTGTTGTTGGTATGAATAACTCCCATGCAGGGATGCTACTGGCTCTTGCTTGATTGTCTGAATTTCTTCTCTGTGATCTCTGTCATCTGTCAGTGGCCACCCCCTTTAATGTTTCATTGTTACAGCTCAACAGTCCTGGTTTCTTCAGATATTGAAAACAGAACTATGAATTATTAAATTTAAATGCTTAGTAAGTAAAATAAAGTGGTTTTGTTATGGTTGATGTTGCTGGGTTTTTTGGTACCTCACATGCAACTCCTTCCTCGGAAATACTAAGCACTCCGCCTGGGTGCCTCTCAGCACCTTCCCGACACTGAGAGCTCCAGCCTGTGGCAAGGGCTCACTCCTTCACCCTATGCTAATTCGCCAACTGTGAATTCTTTGGCTGTTCTTGAGAGAGATGTTTTCATTATGGTTTCAGCCTAAACAAAATTCCAACTTCTTATTAAGAATGTTTAATAAAATCAACAGGGAGCACAGTAAATTAGATGCTGCCACTGTGCCTCCCTCTGCGTCTCAATGCAAATGTTTCTCGTCTTCATAGCTTCTCTGAAATCCCAGGCTATCATCCCAATCAGCTCCCACCCCAACTCCATACAAGATGACATAGCAGCCCTAAGGCACACACCAGCATCTGCTGAGGAAGTAGAGTTTTGCTCTGGGAAGCTGGGTAATGCCAGCATTTGCTTTAGGACTCATGAGATAGCCCCCCCCCCCCAGATGTCAGTATTTCTTGCACTGTGCCACTATTTATTAGGTATTAATAGCATAAGAGTTCCAATTCTAACTTCAAGGTATAACAAAGAATCATGTGATATGAAGGGCTGCTACACAAGTACATGATCAAGAGCCACCTTTCTCCCTTTTCACCTCAGAGAATGACTTAAGTTTTAGTAACAGTGGTTCAACAAAAAAGAAGCACAGCGTTTAGGGCATAAGAACTATAAACTCCAATGACTGCTGGAATCTTGTCTAACATCGCAATATTTCAAGATAAAAGATGCAAGATGCACAACTTTACTTCTTTAAAAGCCTCCATTTCCTCAAGAAAAACCTAGCCAACAACTACGCCATGTCGCCAGCTTGACTGACTCTGCATGCCACTTTTTTATGGCCCCTCAGCAACACCAACTTTGTGACATCCCATAATCCCTTCAGCAAGTCCATCACTGAGTTGGGGGAAGGCACCTGCACCCTTTGCTAAGTTGGGTCAATGGCTGTACATGAAAGGGACCACATATCCCCTCCAGTGGAACTACATGTCCTCCATACTGGGACCACATGCCCCCATACTAGGACCACATGCCCCCCACACTGGGACCACATACCACCCACATTGAGACCACATATCACCCACACTGGGACCACATACCCCCTACATTAGGACACATGGCCCCCCTACACACTGGGACATAGGTCTCCTACACTAATTAATCCACTGGGACTAATCTGCTCATCACTAAGTATTTGCCTCATCGATGGTACCCACTAGTGAGAATGGCCAGAAGTATTTCTTATGCCAGGATACTCACCAGTACTGCTCAATTACATCTAACAGCTGTGGGGCTTGTAAAATCACCAACTATAAGACAATGGCGCACTTTCATTTCTGCTCCAAGACAATGCTGCTATTAAATAATCCCAAAATGCCATCCTATCCAATGCTTCTAAGTTCCATCCCAGGTCTGTGTGGGTCCTTGGCAGTAGGCACAATGCTGGTCTTGGAATAACTGCTACCATGACCTCCCAAATGAAACCAACTCTCTCTCTTACCAGGTTCTCACCTGCTCAACCCTACTTGTGTGGCTTTCCCTACCTCTCGGGACGAGGTCTTTGCATTCCGAGCACCTCTCCATGTCTCACTGGTACTATGACCAGAGCACAGCAGGCACTCGGTAGACATGATGTCATCCATTTACAGTTTTAATCCCTTAACATCTCCTGTGTCTTTCCTGCTCCACTGTCCTCCCCACCCACCTCTAGCTCCTACAACTCACTTAGTGGTCCACACATGGTTACTCTGAAGTCATAGGGGAGTGGATCAATGTTACTTCTGGTGAGAATCACATCTTTTTTTTTTTTTTAAAGCCATTAAATTCTAACAGAAATTAGAATTGCATACAAGAATCATTCATTAGGCTATATAGGGTCATTGAATAGTTCCTAATATACACATTTAGTACTTAACTCAGATTCAATGGAAGGCTTAACATGCATTTTATATATATTCACTATATATATAAAATGCCTTATATACATTATATATATATAGTTCTGCTGAAGTGATTTGTTTATGTAGAAGTTTATGCTAAGGAACAAGGGCTCCATAAAGTCCCTTTTCTTTGTATATGAAGCAAAGTACTGGGTCTCGGGCATCTAATCTGCTGCATAGAGAGAAACTGAGAAAACTTAGAAACAAAGAGACCTTTCCACGCCTGTGACCATTTTCCCTCATACTTAGCAAGCAGAGGCCAGAACTTATGCATAGAGGCAATCAATGGGAACCATTTAGAGATTGACATTAATGCCACTCTCGTCTCTTAGATAAGGAAACACTTTGGAAAAGTCTGAATTGTCTGGCTATTAAAACCTCAGAGCTAAGAAAGTCTATAGTTGAAGAAATTTGGATTAAAGTTCTGTCTCATGATGCCTTCCACTATAAAAAGTGATGCCTGCTCAAACAGGAATCCAGAAGACACAAGAAGCACATAGAGATACACAGAGCATCCACATTCTGAAGTGCTTTGAATGATTACAACCTAGATCTCAGGCAGCCCCTGAAGCTGCCAAACCAGTCCCTTTCTGTAGAGAATGTCACAGCCATACACTACTCTCTGTCCCTTAGACGCGTACTGGTCTGTTCAGACATTAGCTTAAATGTCAGCTTGTCCCCTTAAGCTCTCACTACCCTTCCCTTCCAGCTCACTTGAGAGAAAACAGTGTTTTGTTTTCTGCTGGAGGTGTTTTCTAACTGCCTGTGAACTTCACTGCCAGTGTCACCAATCAATCCTTCCTAAGTGCCACTCAAGATAAAGACCAACGACCTCTGTGCCGACTGCCAGGCTGGTTTCACAATTTTCTGTCTCCTGAAAACACGTCTTTGTTTTCCTTTCAGGTCAGCAATAGCATTAAGTTCAAGGCTCGATTCCTGCTTCAAATATCTTCCTTGCTTAGGAGGTGGGCTGAACACAGCTCCTGCTATTTATGGTGTCAAAGAAGTTTGTTTACCCTGTTAACAAAATCAACAGCCCGGACTCCGTGGGGCACGAAAAATGTCTCCAGCCCACTGCACCACCCTTGCAGAAAAACGGGCCCAAGGCAGAATAGTGTCCCAGCAATAGCTATGCGTCTTAGTGTTTCTGTTGCTAGGATGAAACACCGTGCCCAAAACCAAGGCAGACAGGAAAGGGTTTTATTTGGCTTACACCCCCACATGATACAGAGGCCACAGAGGGGTGCTGTTTACTGGCTTTCTTACAAGACCCCCACCCCAAGGGTAGCCACACCCACAATGGGCTGGGCCCTCCCTCGCCCATCAATCACTAAGAAAATGTTTTACAGCTGGATCTTCTGGCAGCATTGTCTCAACTGAAGCTCCCTCCTTTCAAATGACTCTAGCTTGTGTCAAGTTGACCTAAAACTAGTTAGCATACCAGGCTTTCACCAAACATTATAATATAATATAATATATATAATATATAATTTTCTATAATATGTATGTCCAACTACTGTTGCTGGCATTCACCTAAATCCGTGTTTTCTTTATCAAGGTGACAACTTAAACCATTTTTAGGTCTTGTGCTTGACCCAGGCAGGTAGTAAAAGACATAAAAGCTGATTGCTTCTCGGTGTGCTTGTTACCAGATCTGTTCTAGTGAGCGTTCTTAAGAATCTGTGTCTGTGAGTTGACCTAAACTCCTAAGTGAAATAGCATGTACATGGTAATATAAATAATACATATTTCCCCAACATTCCCAAAATGGTAGCGCCAACTTAATAATCTGGCGGGGATGCCTGCTGATGTCTGACCCATTTCAACAGTCTGCAGTAGGCCTCAGATACTTGCTTTCTGATGGGACCATGTTGCAACATTAGAGATTCTACTATGTAGAGTCTGTAAATCTAAACCCTTCAGTACTCACTTCAATTCATGGATAATGGAACACAGTCACAGCAAGGTACCAGCCATGAGCTTGCCTAGTCCCCAGGTGTGACCAGCCAGCTTGCCAGTGACCACACTAGAAGTGAGAAGAAAGTGCTCTGGAGACAAGAGTCTTCCTTCTTAACTGTGCAGACTAACAGAGAGGCAGTGCTTAGGTCCCAGAGAACGCTTCAAAATAGCTATAAATATATTTAACAATTTCAAAGCACACACATCTCCAGTTCTCAACCAGGATTTGTTACTTAGGGATAAATCTGAAGAGGGGGTTCTCTATGCTGCATTTGAGTGTGTATTTTTTTTTCCCAGAAAATATTTGTTCTGCTGCCTGTTTCCCTTGGCCCTGTCCTAAAACCTGCAGACATCTGCAAATACCAGCACCCCACAGATACCAGATCGCAAGCTTGGTGAATGTCCATTTGACTTCAAACACAAATCTACTTTTATCTTGGAAACTAAACAAAGTGTTACTGAGATCTAAGTTCCTTGGCTCCTGTCTCATCCTAAGTTTTGAAAACTTGTAATTTTAACAAAAGTCAGGCCCAGATAAACCTGAGAGATTTGCTACAAAAACAAACATAACATAGCATTTTATCCAACCTCCGCCGCAGTCCACCGTGTAAACTATATGTCTGCCTTCTGTGTTCTTGAGCCAAACAGAGCATTGGCATGCCAGTGCTGCCTACCAACCAGCCTTCTCAACCCTCATGAGGTCAGGGCTTCTAGAACTGTCTGGCAGTGGTGGTGACAGTAATTTTTCAAGGTTCCTGTTGCCCACACTAGCCCGGGAGACAGCCACCTGGCCCCGTGTCAGGGTGTTCATTTGTTGTTCTAGTTAAGATTATTTTTCATGTACTAGAGATTTCTTTTTTTGATATAAGGATCATTATCAAGTTCTGGATGCTTTACCTATTGTAAACTCTAGGATGTAATGAAGCAATATGCAAATGTTGATCTTTACATTAACCCTCAAACTGCTGACATAACATTTTTCCTTCCACTGAGATGTAATTGTCATGTTGCCTGCTTCATTTGTAATTTCATTTGGGCAAAGAAGAAAACACCAACATTATGTAACAGTAGTAAATTCTGAATAACACAGGGTTGAAAAATACTGCAGATTATCTTGAAAATAGGGGCAGAAAAATAATGTTTGTTTATCTGTAACATACTCCTTAGGGGCCTTCTGTAGTAAAGGAAACAAAACCAAAATGATCTTGCATCTGGCTTTTCTACTAGCAAAACAGAAATATTCACCTCTCCACATTCTAGATCCTCTCTCAAAAAGATCAATTTTTGTGCACATTTTAAAAATTAAATCAAACTTATTTAATGACAAGAAAATTACTTGAACAAATTCTTTCAGACAATCTATCTTTAAACACGTGTACAGCTAACCCACGATGTGGGCCACTGCATTCATTCAATTAGTTCTTGGACCTCAAATCTCCTCAGAGGCCTCTCAATGAAGTGTTTTGGGGAAGACAGAAAATGATTTCCCAACAAGCTGTTAGTACTCCAGCAAGTGCACACAGCAAGCCTCCACTCTGAGGAGTTCTTGGCAGGAGCATATGACATTTTTTTTTCTTTGTAATGGGGAGAGGAAAATCTGAGCCAAAATCAAAAGTTATGCCACCATTGCACACCAGAAACTTAAGAGTAAAGTTTCTTCCCTGGGAACCCAAACACATTAAAAGAACTGCACTACCAAACATCGCCATAGAGATGAACATGCCACTATTCTGCCAAGATGATAAATATCAAAATATTAGAGGGCAATTAGACTAAATACAAAGGCCATCTAGTTGCCTGGTATAAGCCCTTATAGATGTGCTCATTCCAATGTCAGCCACCTGCTCCCATCCCCACACTTTGAGAAACATTAAAGACAAGGATCAAAATATGCCACAATTGCTCTCTTCCCAAACTACGCAGTCCTAGAGTAATAGCTTCATCAGAACGTTTGGAGGTAAACCCAGACCACTCAACCATGGTAACTGATGAACACACTTCATAACTATCTTTTTCTCACTACAGGTGGGGCTGGAAATTCCATCCATTTTAGTCAGCATCATAACACTGCTAGAATAATGTCCCTCCATATCTAGAGTCTCAGTACACTCCGAAAAACATTTCGGGATTGACTCAAAGATTGTTCATTAAATGGCTACAGGGTCCTGTAAGAGTTAAAGCCGAAGGTAACTGTCTTTCACATTCAGATACAGTGTTTCCTCTCACTGCTACAGCTCTGTAGTTACATACCATTTCCATGCCCAGCTCACTGATTTTTATGAGTTTCCCTTCCCTTGGTAACTCCACAGATCATCTTTTAAGGAGCCTGAAGGCACACCACCAGAACCACACGTGCCAGGCAGATCCAATCCTTTTGTAATTTGGGGTCTGCTTGCTTCTTACAAACTTGAATCCAAAGGACCCACCTTTGAGAATGAGACCCTTAAATTATGTGAGATGAGGCTGGAAAATCTCTCAGTGGGGAAATGCGCTTGCCTCCAAGCCTGCCAACAACCTGAGTTCAATCCCCAGAAACCACATGGTAGAAGGAAAGAATTGACAAGTTGTCCTCTAATCATGACACGACATGTAGGCTGTGGCATACAAGTATACACACTCTCCAAATAATAAAAGCATGCACGATGACATGCATGTATACACAGCACATGGACACTCTAAACAAATGAATAAATGTGCTTGCTATGACAAACATGTTTACATGCATAGTCTTTAAATAAATAAAAACAATTGCTCTTAATTATTTAAGGTATTTCAAAATAGAAATCTTCCCACTAAAGAGAAGGGCACATGATATGCATGCAAGAAGAGAGTCTCCGAATGTGACAGCGCTTCAGAATGAAAGCGATTCCATATTGGCGGGAGGAGCTACAGTTTGTTTCTATAAATAATAACAAGACTGCAATGTGCACAGACAACAGGATCAGTGTGTGCCAGCTGACAAGTGTGGACAAAGCACACACTTAGTTACACCAGAGGCTTTCATTGCACCTGGACATTCAAAATTTTCTGCCAATATTGAGAGATATGACTTATATTGATTTAAAATTTTTAAGAGAATAAAACGTAGTTTATTTTAGATGACAGATAGACAGCTAGAAATAGATGACAGGTAGATATAGATGAGAGAGAGAGAGAGAGAGAGAGAGAGAGAGAGAGAGAGAGAGAGAGAGAGAGGAAGGAAGGAGACAGACAGAGACAGACGAAAGACAGAGTAGGTTTAGACATTTGCATGTATTTAAGAAACTCAGAATCCTGGGGGTCTTTTTTGTTTGTTTTTTGGGGGTTTGTTTTTTGCTTTTGTTTTCTTTTTAATACTGATGCTACTGTGATGTTGACCATGTACCATTGTGTATATCTCAGGAAAAGTTTTCTTGTTCTTGCCAAATAATAAAGCGTTATTGGTAAGTTCCATGGACAGCAGGCTCCCTCAGCAAACAGCCAGTTCCGTGAGCTGACCCCTATCCCAAGGACAGGCTTGTTTGGAAGGCCAGATGAACTGAAGCCTTGGCTTAGAAGCACACTTGCATGTAAAAGGTTACCTTTCCAGCCACATGCAGCCCAGAGACTACCACAGGCTTGTGGACACAGGGACCCTGGGAGGCTCCTACAGACAGTCCCGCTGCTCTAGGAAGTGGGGAAGAAATAGAAGTGCAGAGAATGCATCTTACACACTTCCTATGAAAATGTTTGCTTTTAACAGCACCACTCATATACCACCGGAAATGAGCCCCTCCCATCTTCAAAATAATATAAACTACCCCCCAACCAATGTGATCAAGTCCATGCTATTTCCAGCACCTTTTAATCCTGAAGAAGCACTCTGGGGTAGAGAAGGCGCCTCTACAGCGAAGCAAAATGCACTTTGGACAGTGCTGGGTATGTTGCAGTTAATACCAGTAAGTGGTTTTCTTATCAATGCTGTCGTGCCCTGGGTAGCCTCCAGCCATGGTAACAGCAGCATGAGGCACAGGGGCAAAGAATGGCCCCAGATGGACTCCAGGTTAAACAAGGTAGCAAGGCACTGATGGAGGGATAAAACTTAGGGAACCTAGAGGAAACACCAATACCTGTCACGGCTGTGAGCATGCAGAATAAACATTTTCTGTGACATCGGGAACAGCCCCAGAAAGTATATCTGAGAATATTTTATTCCAACTATAAGTGGACTAAAACGGTCTCATTAAGAGAAACTTCCAGTCTCTGTGTCACTTCCTCCTGACACAGCATTTCCTGGTCCTCTGCATCCAGCTCAAAGATGTCTGCTACTTCCAGGTAGCATTATAGACATGTAAGCCTAATGCCATCACCCTAAACATTTCTTAGTGCAGGGAGGGGAAAGACTGGCTTCCTTTCCTTGTTATCCTCCATTAGGGTAGACACAGCAGCACCTAACAGTTTGGGAAAGACACATTTAGTCTTTGACAGCCAGGGCATCATGTTCCCTGAAACATAGCCCCAGCTAACTGTAATTCTGGTCTTTACTTTGTTCTCAGAGTTTCTACTGCTTTTTATTTCAGCCAAATTGAAGAAGCGCTTTTTGCACACAGACATCAAGACCCATCTAGACTGAATGGATGCTTGAAATGGTACCATGGTCAGCTGACACACTGATGCTTTCAGGGACTTTTGTACATCTCAATCAGGTTTCCTGGTTACTGAGGTACTGTGAGGTCTAACATTAATTACTGTGCTTAAGAGATCTATAAAACAAAAATGCCTCTAACCTGTAAGCCCCACTTGTCCGAAGACAGATAACATCCTATAAGAAACGCTGTAAGAAATAAGCCACGTGTTTTCGCTTCTGCAAACAAGGTGGGCTGCCCCAACTGCACAGGATGTATATGATCACACATAGGCAGGAAGTACATTAGGGTGTATGCTTACCCACAGTCAGACCGAGGTTGGATATAGCCTTGTAGGAATCATCTCTGGGAGCCCTGAGTATGGGCCTGGCCAGTGTCCATCATCCTGGCTAAGATTTAATAAAGCTTGCTTCAAATTTTGCTAAAAAATTGTGGTAGTGGCCAGGCAGTGTTGGCACATGCTTTTAATCCCAGCACCCAGGATGGCAGAAGCAGGAAGATCTTTGTGTATTCAAGGCCAGCCTGGTGTACAAAGCAAGTTCCAGGACACCCAGGGCTGTTACACAGAAAAACCCTGCTTTGGGGGGAAAAAAAACATCTTTGGGGGAAAAAAACCATGATAGTGATCTTATTCTTATCTGGTGTGAAGAACAGTATTGGGATTAAAGAGGTTGTTCTTTAGGGTCTGAACATCAGAGACTAACTTGAATATGTTTAATGAAAGTTATAAAAAGATAACTGCAGAGCCCAGGCATGTTCCCCAAATACTATCTGTGTGTCAAGGGCAGTGCTATATCCTCCATTCTTGCAGCAAATGGTTGGTATTTGTTTCTCCATTTTACTCTGGGGACACTAAAGCTCTCTGACATCAAATAACTTGCTGAAAATCAAAATAATAGTAAGAGGTATAGCCAGGTCTCAAAAGGCAGGCCTGCTAATTCTCAAGCCTGCCAAAATGCTATTCTCCACAAGAACATAGTTTGATGATTCCAGACCAGAGTGTACATGTGTCTGGGTTTGTGTTTGGATGTGTATCTGTGTGTCTGTGTGTGTGTCTGTGTCTATGTGCATGCATGCATGCATGTGTGCACTCACAACCCATGCAAAAACACATACTCCTGACCAATCCTTAGGATTGTATATAAGCTCTCACACTCAGGCACTGTGAGAATAAGCAGCTTTAACTAGGGCATTCTTAATTTAGAACTGGGGCAAAATAGACATGACAGAAACCAACTTAATTGGCATTTTAATTCTTTTTAAGATAAAGTCACATAAAATTGAGGAAGCAGAGACTAAAATGTGGGCTTAGCTCAGATCTGGAGAAGAACGTTGCCCTGCTTTAGGCCACAGCTTCTTTGTTGGGGGGGCTACAGCAGAGACCACATGGCCCAATTGTCATTGCTCTCAATGGCATGAGCAGATTGGAGACAGGTGGGGTAGGGTTTTGTCAGCAAGATTCAGTAGCTATTGTTTCAAAACCACTGAGCTTCAGTGAGGTTTGTTACACAGTAAAACTGAGGCATTAGCTGATGACTTCGGGCTTACCTTTCAAGTCATACACCACCGGGAAAATTAAGGCCTTTCTCAGACTCCTTGAGCAGCTAACAGACTAACTACTATGCTTTCATTTTTTTTTTTTTTTAAATCTGGCTCTACTTAAAACCTCTTCCTGAGGAGGATGTGAGGGTCTTTCTATCTAGAGTCAGCCAGCCTAGCACTCACTATGCAGTCTGGACTGACCGCAGATTGGTGATAATCCTCCTGCCCCAGTAGTCTCTCCAGTGCTAAGATTACAAGCATATACATTACACCTGGCTTAACTACACTGTTTAAAAAGATGTTGAGGAACAACACAGCACTTTTATTTAGAGAGGGAAAAAAATAGGATGTAAAATTCTAAGTTCCAAAGGAAGCATCCAAGTGCAATAAACAAGAAGCAAAAGGTAGTCCTCCCTGAGGTGTGTATCTTCTAAGAAAAACATAACATAAAACAAGCAGCCAGTAGCAGTCAGGAGACCCTACAATTCTCCATACTAAATACAGCAGCCACAGTAATGCCATAAAGGTTCCCTGACACTCTGAGGCTCACTCCTAGTCCTAGAGAAAAAAGAAGAGAGTCACAGGCATGCCACATTAACACCTGTGAGAAGAAGCCCCTTCCGTGTCTACAGGGTCAGGCTCCCTAGTGCCCCTCTCCAGAGAACAGTGTACAGAAGCTTCAGTGGAACTGCTGCACTGGATGAGAAGAGAATCAGGCCAAAGCAGAGAATGTCGGTGACCAAGGAAGACCCAGTGGAGTCTGAGGAAATGGAAAAGCAGGCACACTGCAAGGCCAAGGGGTCTGTGGAGGAGAAAGTCCCTCCAACAAGAGGAGAAGTGGCCAGTGAAAGAAAATGTACCTTGTAGATTGGGGAACATGTGGGAGGGAATCTATTCCCAGGGAGTGACCCAAGGAGTGGCTTCTCTTGGCATGTCACAATAAAGCACCACAAACTCAGCAGCTCAAATGCCACCCCTGATTTGCTCCAGGTACCTAAGTTAGAAATGCAACCTAGATTGACTTGGTTCAGTGCAGAGTCTCATGTGGAGGCAATCAAGCTTTTGACTGGTATGTTTTCCTCTGGGCTTGAGAGACTCTTCAATATCCATCGCTCTCTTGGTGAAGCACTGATGCCTTGCTACCTTGCTCGTGTGCCACTCCTCACAATATGTGAGTTCATTTCTTCAAGGTCAGCACGACTAGACTAACAGTGTCTTAAGGATGCATCGGATTAAGTGAGACCTTCCTGGACAACGTCCCATTAAATGACAAAGGAGCAATCGATAATGGAAGGGCCTACAGTGTCCCACGATCCCTGTCACTGTAAGGAGAGAGGACTGGCCAAGGTAGGCACACAAGAAAGTGAAACCATCTTCCAAGTATGCCTAGAACTTCATGAAAACACACAAAAAAAGGACCATTCTATGGGAGAGAGACAACCTCTGATACTATTAACCATACTCTGCTATGCTTGCAGACAGGAGCCTAGCATGTCTCCTGAGAGGCTTCATCCAGCAGCTGATGGAAACAGATGCGGAGACCCACAGCCAAACATCAGGCAGAGCATGGAAGAGTCTTGTGGAAAAGTGGGAGATAGGATTAAGGGAACCAGGGGGCAAAGGGCACCACAAGAACTACAGAGTCAATTGACCTGGGCCTATAGGGACTCACAGACTAAACCAAAGAGCATGCAGGAACTGGTCCCCTACACATTTGTAGCAGATATGCATCTTAGTCTTCCTGTGGGTCCTCTAACAACTGGAGGTGGGGTTGTTTCTGATTTTGTGGACTGTCACTGGATCCCCTTCTCCTGACTGGACTGCTTTGTTGGGCCTCAGTGGGAAAGGATGTGCTTAGTCTTGCTGCAACTTGATGTCACGGACTCATGTACCAGAAAAAAAAATTGATCTGAATATCATTATTATTGATAAGTCCCTTTACTAAAAAGACCCCATTGCTGTGCACACACAGAGACTGTGCCATTGACCAAAGTCAAGTAGGTATTCTAACTTCCTATGGCACTAATTTGACAAGCCACCGTGAATAGTGAGTCTTCAAGAAGCTGAGCAAAAACAGCAACAAGCAGCAGCATCCGGGGATCCACAAGCACCTTCCATCAGTGAGACTGCACCATATTCCCTGATGAAGGCCTTCTCCAGCATCTGATGAGACGCAACCATCTTCCATCAATAAGACCCCATCATAGTCCTCAACAAAGACCTTCTCTGGCATCTGAACTCACCTAAAGTCATATACAGATGTGGGTTTTTTTTTTTTTTTTTTGTCTTTCCTTTGGCTGAAGGAAGAATATCTGAAGTTAATGGAATATCAATCCTATAGTATAACTGGCTTTCTGTGTGGAAGGATGCAGCTAAAGCCACGGCCACAACTCCCTATCTGTCAGGGTAAGGGACTTTCTTTGTCTCACAACATCTCTTAACATCTCAGGAGAAAGAACACTGCAGAACATGGCACACAGTCTAGGGAAAAAGAATCATCAGACTAGTGCTATTAAGGGTGTGGCTATTCTTTTATGCACCATGGCAACTTGAGGGTCACATCTCTCTTGGTGACAGTAAACCAACTAGGTCCCTTCCAGATGGATATAGCAAGAAAGCTTTTAGCATACTTAGCAAGTTGTTCCCAATTAAAGAAGGATATAAAATAGATTTCTGCCCTTCTGAGGATTACCAGTAATGTACCTCATCACCCGTGTCTCTACTGAGAAGAGAGATGGCAAATTCTGGAGCCAATAGAGAAGATGCATGTGTTGTGAGCTATTTATTTCTTGCAAACACACAGGCATCCACTTCCATCCTGACTCCCACGTGTATTAATTATTTAAAAGCAATGTAGCTAGTGCAGATTTTACCTAGTAAATTCCAGTTTTGCTTTAATGGTCAACCTTTCATAGGTAGTGGCACCTATTTTAAACAATAAGTTCTGAGCTATAAAATATCCCCAAATAATCTGGAACTAACAAAACTGAAAAAACTAGTAGTTTTGAATGTGCTTCAGGGTAAGATGGGGGGGGTGGGGGTGGGAACTGTTTCTTTCTGCTAACTTTTAGAAGAAATTGTTTTCCTGGAAGAGATAAAACCATCTGTGGAAATTAATCAGGAGTAGGAAAATCTAATGCAAACAAACAAAGAGCTTGGCCCTGTCTCCCCCAAGAACACCAAGAAGAATGAGGCATGCTAACTTCCCTTGCTTCTGAGAGCAGGAAGAGGGTGTGTTCCGTTTCTGACAATACACTGAAGGATGTCTCTGGATGATCTCTCTCCTGGAAACACCTCAAGTGCTAGGTAAAAGAAACAATCTTTAAACTAAAGGAGCAAGAAACACCAACCGACCGAAAGCTACAGGAAAGCAGAAACTCAGAGTTTAAGTGGGCACTCAGAGTTTTCACTTCTGAAGTATTTGCTGAAGCAGTGAACTTGACCTTCAGCGGCGATGTGTTCTTGCAGTTTGTAAGGCAGGAGCAAAGCCCAAGGCATTTCTGTTGTGGGGATACAAGGGACGCTGCTACAAGATAAAGCTAAGGTCTGCAAAGGAAAAAAAAAAAGCTGCTTTCAATGCAACTAGAAAGTAGAAGTAAGCATGGCCTAATTCCTACTACCCCAGTGGCCTGCAGTGAAAAGCATTATTCTTGAGGTGATAGGAAAATTATCTCCATTAAAAAAAAATGGGATTTATAACCATAAGGCTGTCCCTAGGCAGATTTCTATCCTAAAATCATACTTTCAGTGAGTCATGCCATCATAGCCAAGGTAGAGAATGATCAAAGACGAGGGTGCTTCAGTCTCTCTGATAAGTGCATGTATCCACTGGGAGTGCATCGTCACTGGAGGCTCTGTTCCTACCGTGCAGTTCTATGGAAAGTTAAGTTTGCACTACAAAAATTTTAGCAGATATCATGGGCAAGATCCAGTGGGACCATAGAAAGTTAAACAAGACTTGAGAAAACTCCAGATACAAAAGATATCTGATGCAGA
This sequence comes from Arvicanthis niloticus, assembly GCF_011762505.2. NCBI lineage: Eukaryota > Metazoa > Chordata > Mammalia > Rodentia > Muridae > Arvicanthis > Arvicanthis niloticus. The sequence continues at coordinate 20,966,832 of NC_047671.1, forward strand.
CAGTAAAATCCTATATATTCACTAAAGGTAAAGAAAGGATTAGAAATTTCATATATGGAATAACTGATCATGCAACTAGAATAAAGGAGGTGCAGCAGAGATAATATTTAAGGAGGTAATGACTGGGATTTCCTTAGAACTGGTAAAAGCCAATGGATAGAGAGAAATTTCACAAAATACCAAATAGAAGTCAAGAGAGGAAGGGAAAAAGAGGGAGAAATATGTATATCTGTACATACAGAGAGAACTTTGCCAGGTAAAGATCTTTAAAGCAGCCTGAGAGAAATACAAACTACCCAGGGCTCCAACTCCCTCCAGGACTACACTCTTGCTGGAATTCAGGCATTCACTAGAGACCCTCCCCCAAACACGGATTCACACCTATGGGTGGTTTAGGAGACACTGAAATGTTTGAGGCAATGGCATTAATAGGTCATGTAATCCTCAAGCAACTGGGTAATGCTCTCCATAGTGAAGCTACCTTTGGTTCTTCACAAGCCTTCCCTGGAGGGAAACCTGGTTGATTATTTTATATGCACTACCAGGCAGATGCCCCTGGTCATTTAACTAGCAAAGTTAATTTCTGAAACTTGGTGTTCAATAACACCGCCATGTCTCTGGAAAACACTCAGGTCCCAGCCTCAACTCACAAGCCAAAGGTGTTGCAGAAGTTAGGTTTACCCTGGAATTCTTCCTTGCAGGTGCACGAGGAGTAAAGGCTTGTGCTTCCTGTGAGTGGCCTGAGGAGACCTGTTTAGATAGTTTGCTACTCTCTTGACTCAGAAAACCCCGCAGAATGATGCAAATCAAGAGGTTCAAATCTTCGTATTCGCTGTAAGAACACCCGTAGAAACTGTCCAGGCCATCAAGGGTAGGCATATCCAAAAAGTCACCAAGTGATTGAAGATGTCACCTTAAAGAAGCCATGTGTGCCATTCCAACAGAATGGTGGAGTCTGTGGGTGTGCCCAGGCCAAACAGTGGGGCTGGACACAGAGTCAGTGGTAAAGAAATTTTTGCTTCACACGCAAAGAGTAATGTTGAACTTAAGGGTTTAACTGTAGACTCTCTCTTGTTGAACATATCACACAAACAATGCACCTAAAATATACGGATGAACTCACTCACAGAGCTCATGGCGGATTAACCCATGTACGAGCTGCCACACTGAAATGATTCCCAGTGACAGACACAGACTGTTCCAAAGCCAGAAGACAAGGCTGCACAGAAGAAAACGATATCCCAGAAGAAACCGAAGGAACAGAAACATATAGCATGAGAATAAACTCAGCTTCAAATATGTGCAGATAAAAGTAAAGGAAGAAGACAGAGCAGCGGGCAGCAGTTATTTCTCTCCCTCTGTCACATGGGTCATTGACCTCAGACCATCTGACTTGGTGGCAAGTACTTTACCCCACTGAGCTGTTTTGCAAGCCCACTGTCTGACTTTCTAAGACATATCTTGATTGCTTCTGGGATGTCTTCAGCCAGATCAGGTTCTGAACTCTGAGTCTGGAGGGGAAGTGCAGCAGAGATCAGTACTATAGGCTGTCCTTATTCTGCTGTGGTTCTCTCAATGCCCACCATTGTTATGGGTTTGTAAGACAAGTCAAATAGAATTGGTGTCAGTCTGTCACGGGAAACCAAATGGTGAATTTGTGGTAAATATTTCCCAGATACCCAGCCGGCACTGCAACACAACATTCCATGGGTGTCTTATTTTTGTACATCTTTTGTATTTTAATTTTTAATCGTTTATTTAGTGTGTGTGCGCACACATGTATGGGTGAGCATGCACATATGCATATGTGTACAGACACAGACATACGCACACACACATATGCGCACACACACACACACACACACACACACACCACAGCCCATTTCTAGAGGTTGGAGGGCAAATTGTAGGAGCTGGTTGTTCTCTCCTTCCACCACCAAGAATTGAACTTGGGTCCCCAGGCTTTGGCAGCAAGTGCCTTTAGTTGTTAAGCCACCTTGCCTCTCCCTGCCTCCCTACCCCTTTCTTTCTTGGAATCTGTAACCTAGACTGACCTGAGATTCACTATGTATCCAACCTACCATTGCTCTAACAATCCTTTTCATTTAGTTTCCTGACTGCTTGAATTATAGGTATGAATAAAAAGGCCTGGCTCTGCACATCTTCAAGAAGAGATGCTACACTTCCTGTCCCTTCGCTCAGGATTATTATGGTTTCCCTCAGGAGCAAATGTGTAATTTGTTTACTTTATCATAATTAAGACAGCATACCTTCAAGAACAAGGACAGATATACTTTCTAGCTAAGGTTTTATAGATTTCTTCTCCATAAACACAGGGTTCTCTCCTAGAATTCAACCCACAAGCATTCATCTAGACCCATCTTCACCCCCCCGTGGGTCTCTGAGGCAAGAAGAACTGGAATCCAATCCAAGAGCCTCATATGTTCTTCCAACATCATAAAAACGTGGCAAGCTAGATTCTTAAGTTTGCAAGGAGGGTAAAATTTCAGATTCTTCACTGTCCTTGACACAAACAACTCATGACAAATAAGCTAAAAAAAAAAAAAAAAAAACCTTGAAGAAGCAATTCACAGAATAAAACAATGTTCTATTCACTCCTTGGAAGGGCCTTCAAATTCTGCTCCTCTAGGTAAGATGCTGACATGGGCCTCAGTGGAGATGTTAGCAGGGGGAGCGGTCCAGTGCAGCCCTGGCATCATCATGGGGTTCATGCTTCAGTTAGGTATCAGTCTATAGCAATGTTCAAATCTGTGATATTTGGGTGAGCTGAGATAGAATCCCCATTTCCTCAAGTAAATTATATGAAGAAGCACACTTGGAATTTGAACAGAATCTTAAGGCAACCAATAGTAATCAGCTAGGGACGCTTTGGGCAATATGATATAAACCTTTGTTATTTTCTGGATTCTACTATAGAATCCAGAATCTTGTCTGTCAGCCAGGCCAAGTCACTTAGGTATCTGTTTGACTGTAGAGGAATAGTTACTTAATACTCAATTCTATAAAAAGGAGTGAGGGAAAATGAATTACTATTTATTGAGTTATCTGTTATATGGAAGACACTGCACTAGGTGGTTTTTTTGCATTTGTTGAATTTTCATAGCAATTTATTGTACAGAAGAAAAGGGTAAGCTTCACAGAAAATTAATTACCTCTTCTAAGGTCACATACCCATTTAACAGGAAAAAAAATTCAACCCCAACATCTCAATGACTATCCCAGATTCTCTGAAAATAGATAGGACATGTATTATGGAAGGAAATTTACTAGAAGTTAAAACAGAGTTGGCACATGCAGCAAACTACAATGAAATAACCATTTCCAATCTTCCCAACTTCCCACTTAGAAAAAAAAATTCTTGAATAGAAGGTGAGTGTGGTGGTTTGAATATGCTTGGCCCAGGGAGTGACACTATTAGAGGTGTGGCCTTGTTGGAGGAGGTGTGTCACTATGGGTGTGGGCTTTGAGACCCTTCTCCTAGCTGCAAAGAAGCCAGTCTTCTCCTGTTTGCCTTCAGAACAAGATGTAAAACTCTCAGCTCTTCTAGCACCATGCCTGCCTGGACGCTGCCATGTTCTTGCCTTGATAATAATGGACTGAACCTCTGGACCTGTAAGCCAGCCCCAATTAAATGTTGAACTCTATAAGAGTTGCCTTGGTCATGGTGTCTCTCCACAGCAATGGAAACTTTAGAACAGTGGGTGAGGGACAACTCACTGGACTGCTGGACTCCTACCCCCCCCCCCCAGTTCCCTTATCTGTGTCCATGCCCCATGACCCTTTCTGCCTTGTTTATGTTTCTCATCCCTTTGATCAAATACTTGATTTCAGCAACTTGCGGAAAGTGAGGAATTTTTGCTGGCTCATAGCATCAAAGCATATGATCCATCCTGGCAGGAAGGGCACAATGAAAGTGGCCTCTCTGCTTCTAACAGCACAATTGGGTAGCTACACACACACATTCCTCATCTTGATAAATAAGAAAGTAAAGAAAACAATTGGGAGCAAAACCAGGCCACTTACCACAAAGGCCTGCTTCCAATGCCTCGGCTCTACCAGGCTCCACAACCTAGCAAGACAGTACTACTGACTAGGAACCAAACTTCAAATACACAAGCCTACGGGGAATGATTCATATTCAAACACAATTTTCTGCAAGTGACGTCAGTAGGGTCATGGCCATCTCATGATGTAAAAGGCAGTCCCTCTAACTTCAGGGGTCTCATAGTCTTAAGAACATTAATACTGTTTAGAAGTCCAGAGTCTACATAGATGTAAGTAAACTCTTAAGCTACCAACCCATTAAATAGAAAACCAAACAAGCAAGCTATACACTCCCCATACACAACCACACAGCAAGAAAAGGCTGGCCAATGAAAAACCAAATCCAATAAGACAACCGTTAACTAAGCCTTGCTCCCCCATGTCCAGCATCCTGGATTCGTATGGTGGCATCATGTGAAATCCAAGAGACTTAGCAAGCTCTAGAGTATGGCCCTGTTACTTGCAATCCTCATGAGCTACATCTTGGGCGATCTCCAGCTGAAGCCTGCAACTTTGCTCAGCAGATGTGAAGGAACAGTGAACTTCCTGGAGTCCCCATCACAGCTTAAGTTCACTTTCAAAGCTCCAGACAAACACACCCAGGCGTTCCAGGAAAGAAATCTAGTCTTGCTACATATTCCCTGGCCTCAGCAGCATTTTTTTTTTTTCCTGAAACCTTGGCACAAGGCTCCATGATCCCACTCACTCTTGCTTTCTGTAGGTATACAAAACCAAAACAAAGGATAAAAACACCACAGGAACAATGTCTGGTTCCACTGGTAGCCTAAGATGTAGAAAGGCCTCCTTGGGCCATGGCTGCAGGAGTCTCTGAGTACCTGTAGGATGGAATTGGGGTAAATATTTCCCTAAGTGGTCTTAATCCAGGATTCCCAGGGTGCTCCATCTTCGCAGGTCTTCTCTTCTCCTCTCCTCTCCTCTCCTCTCCTCTTCTCTCTCTCTCTCTCTCTCTCTAAAGTTTTTCAGTGGCTTTCACTTTTATACCCTGGATCCTTGTGTGGGTGAGGCATCATTTCTTTAGTCTCAATACAAAGCTCTTCATTTCTCTCTCTCTCTTTCTTTTTCATATAATATCTTAATTACTCTTTTGAGAATTGCATACATGCACATAATATATTTTGATTATAGTCACCCTAACTCCTGGATCTAATGCACCCTTTACCCTCCCATACATCCAACTTCATGTCCTCATTTTTCAGTTTAGACCCCATTAAACACAGTTCTGTTAACCATGCTAACCTCTATTAACTGTGCTGACTTTCATATACTGTGCTAACCTCTTTAACCATGCTAAGCTCTTTAACAATCTTCACCACTTTGTCCCCACTGGCTTTTCCCACAGCTTCCGACTCATTCACACTCTTTCCTCCCCAAACCCCACAGTCTCAACATTTTTCCATTCCACATTTGGCTTGGAATTCCCATTGTAAACCTAACTAAAGGCAGCCCAGCCGACCTGGATGCTGTATGGAATTTCCTCTGCCAAATAAAGTAGTCCATCATCCTTTCAATCCCTAGACCTTCAGGGAACACCCATAACAGACAGAGTATCGACCACAAGTAGCACAGATGATCTTGTACCCAATGCCCGGAGAGTTTTCATCACCATCTGAAATCTGGTGACACATGGTCCTTGCTGTCCAACTATCAGCATCCTCTTGATCCACACGCTCAACAGAATGGTCCATTACACCAGGGCTTCTTTAACTTGAAGTTAGACAATCTGTATTCCTCAGCAGTTCAGGTCTGAAAGCCCATGACCCAGATGGTTGGGTTTATCACATCAAGGATCTCACTTCTCCGGTACTAATTTTGTGTCAGCTACTTTTTTTGAGCACTGTGATCTGTAAGTAAATACCTGACCGAGGCATCTAAAAAGAAGAAAGGTTTCCTTTGGGCTCCTGGTTTGGGTGCACTGAGCCCATCATGGAGAAGAGGAATGGCAGCTAGGGATGGCTGTTCTCTGTAGCACTAGAATGTGCAGTAGCAGCCCCTCACATCCAGGGAAGCAGGAAGAATGGTGTCAGAAGCAATGGAGCAAGAAGCAGGACATGGCTGTCACTCAGAGGCCAAGGGACTGTGAGAGAAGCTAAGAGTTTTTCCCAGGGTCATATATAAAGCAGGCCAAAGGAATTTTACTTACTAATATTTGTGCTGACTTATGCTGCCAAATCTATTTTCTGGTAACTATGACACCCCAAAACATTAACAACAAATGCAGCTGGTAACACCCAAGACAATATTTAAACCTAATTATTGCAAAACAGCTGGAAAATCACAAATCAATGCTGAATACAGGTCTAGTTAACTAGAAGTGGGAAGAGATAACAATACTATGAAAAAAAATCTCCAATTTTCTTAAAGGAAAAATGCAGTAGTCATGAGTGTTCCAAGGCTACTCAGGGGAGAATTGATCACTCCGATTTAACACAGGACTATGGAATAGATAAAACTGGTTGGTGTGTCTAAGGAAGTATTAATCTATCACATGAGAAGCAAACACAGTGAGGCTATTAGGAATATAAGACACTTCTATAGGGCTGGAGAGATGGTTCAGCAGTTAAGAGCACTGACTATTCTACCAGAGGTCCCGAGTTCAATTCTCAGCAACCATATGGTGGCTCACAACCATCTGTAATGGGATCTGATGTTCTCTTCTGGTGTGTCTGAAGATAGCTACAGTGTACTCATATATATAAAATAAATCAATTTTTTAAAAGAATGACACTTTTATAAAGAACCCAGCATGGTGAGTCCTCAGTATTTCATACCCCAGATGCTCACAATAGACTCTATAAATCCCACCCGTGATGTTCTTTGGGGGTGGGCACTAACAGTTATAAACTTAAACAAAGCTATGGATGAGTAAGTGATTCTTAGTCATGTGGGGATCTATAAGGATAACTCATATGCTGTTACTCTGATAGAATTTCTTATTTCAGGGAGCCAGTTTTTTTGCCAATAAAGATATCCATGAGGAATTTAAAAATAGTATAAATAAGAAAACAGAAATGGGGCTAGCTAGAAAGGAGACAGGGGCAGGTAGAAATGAGAGGGAGAAGAGAGGATAGCAAGAAGCAGAAATCATAAAAAATAACTATGCATATTTATGAAGCTGTCATAATGAAACCCAATATTATTTATAATTAACATATACTGATAAAAATATTCTTCAATGGCATAGCTATAATCACCTTTATTTGTTAACCTTCTGTGTGCATTTGACAGGTCCAGTGCACGATAAAACCCCATGAGGGCTAGACCAGAACTTTTATTAAAAACAAAACTGATTTGACTGCTAATCCTATCTTTCTCTATCCCAGATAAAGTAAACAATACAAGCACTCAGTATTATATATAATCTTAATTCAAATGCACAAATAGCTTTAAATATACAAGCCTAATGTATGATATGTACAGCCTCAGATATTTTACAAATTCTCTGTAGTCTATGGGAGATTCTTTTGCTAGAATCAATGACACTAAAATGACAGGATTCCTGGGGACATTTCTTCATACAGTGTACTTTAGGGGAATTAATTTGAGAAAAAAATGGCAATTATACTTTTCTCTTTAAGCCTAAAGATGATATTTGTCATAGGAGTCAACAGATGCTATAGCAGATACACATCATGGGTTAAAACCTACCATCATCTTTCTTGTCCCCGAATTTCCAAGTCCTTTAGGGAAATACTTCCCCACTAGAAAAGATAATGGAACTCAGGGCAAGTATCCGCCTTACTCACAGTTTCCAGAGAACATTCTGGTTTTGTAGCAAAATGCTAACCTGTAAGAAGTCCTAAGTGTATTTTGCAGGATTAAAAAGCTTGATGGGAAAGAGACCTCTTCACTTGTACTCTTTCCTCCTCTGCCTTCTACAGGCTGTGCTTGGGTCCTGATGGTGAGAACACAACCATTCCAGGGAACCACTCCATAGCCAACCATTTCCAGGGAAACCTGATCAGAGCCGCCCAAAGGTCTTGCTCCCGCGAATCCTTATGGTTACATTGTGTCTGCTTATCTTCGGAAATCCTGAACTTAGTTTCTTTTTCTTCCAAGCAAATGGAAAGGTCGGCTTAGCCCCACCTTGATGCTGTTTTCTGTTGTTTGTCTGTTTTTTATGACATCTTCTTATTCCCCATCAATGCCATTCTCAGCTCAGTAATTGCTTCCAACACTACTTCCATTTTGTCCTGTGGGTTTTCCATCTTTGCACCTGGTCTCTGGAGTGGAGATGGTGAGTCCTTTGTCTCCAGCATTGGGGTGTAGGAGGCCTCTCACAAGATCCTGAGGGGAGTCAGTCTGGATCAAGGAAGGAGCCGAGGTATCTTAGTCCGTCCTCATATTTTCAGTTAGTTGTCCTTATGACGTTCTTTGGGTCTCTCTCTCTCTCCGTCTCCCTCTCCCCCCCCCTCTTTCTCTTGTACCTCCATACTGTACCAATATGTAGTGGTCAGAAACTTTAAGATTATCTGACCTCTCACAGAAGAGAAACGGAGGCCTAAAGAGTCTGAATGACCTACAGAAAGTGTCTCAGCTCTTTAGAGTACACTTTTAACTAGACACGCCAGTGCTCGGGAACCCATGTGCTATGTGCTATGTGCTAAACACGTATGGTCATCCTTATGCTAGCCAGGCCAGATTTTAGGAAGACACTGTCACATCATCACGGTTTTTGAAACATATATATATATATTTGAGATTATACTACAATTACAACACAATTTCCTTTCCTCCCTTCAGCATCCTCTAACACACATCCGCTTGCTCTCTTTTAAATTCCTGAAGGTGGAACCCAGGGTTTTGCACACACTAAGCAAGTATCCTACCAAAGCTCAGTTACTATGATTTAATCAACAAACGCCTCCCCTGAACCACATGGTTTGAATTCCAGTTATCACGGTATATGGGCTGCGAGTAACTAAAATGCATACTTGGCAGTCTGCCCTTCTGCCCACAGACCACTATATGAGTAACAGATGAGACTCAGGTCTTTTCTTTCCAACTCTCCTGGCAATTGGACTCTGTATGGCCGGAGGCTGGAACTCACCTTCCGACAGCAAAAGAGTGTAGCTATATTCTTCCCTGTCTCCCTAACACATCATAAAGACTAGCGATCAAAAGAGGAAACTGGCCAACATAAATATAAGCACAGCACTGTGACAAAGACGTTGTAACACTGGAAATGGTCTGTCAAGTCACTCTGACATAAACCTAGCTATAGAAACGGGTCACCTCCAGGGCAGTAACCTGGTGCTCTTAGGACACTCTACAAGTGCAGTGTAGCCAGTGTATGCAAGCTAATTGCATAAAGGAGGGAAGTTAGCAAGATGCCTTGGTGCATGAAAAGCTTTCTGTGCAAGCATGAATAAGGAAGTTTAGATCCCCCGCGCCCATGTAGAAGCTGCACAGAAGCAATAGCCTGCCTGTAACCCCAGTGCTTAGGAAGAAGTGACTGGGGTAACTGGGGCAAGCTGGCTACCCAGTCTAATGAGAGATCCTGCCTTGGTGATTAAAGTGGAGCATGATTAAGGACACCCAGTGTCAACCTCTGACTTCCACACATATGCACACACGTGTGACCACGCTTGAACACATTTGTGCACATCGCCAACCAAGTCAGCTCACTGTGGCCCTTCATTCCCAGTTAATTCCCACCCCCAAAAGTCTTTCCATCAACGGGTATTTATTACACCTACTGACCTGTAACAACCATCGGGACATAAAGTCTCTATGAAAAAAATATGAGTCTGTGGTGAGCTGTCGAGTGAAACAGACCGCAGATGCAAGTTAAGGCTGCCACAAACAACCACACAGGCCACGAGGACCTCTCCAAGCTGAGATGCCACAGAACAACTGAAGAAGAGTCTTGACTCCAAAATACTGCATCTCCATCTCTTGGCAGTCTCTACCTGATATCAACAAATAATAAAAATGTACCGGATAGCCCTCCTGCAAGCCTATGTGTTCAGCAATTACTAGCATTAAAAAACTTATTGATGACACATAGATCACGAGAATTCCATGTGTTTGGTAACACACATACCAAAAATCAATAGTATAATCTGGGGAATGTCAAGGGATTTTTTTTTAAGGATTTACATATACATAATATCTTTCTCCTCAAAATGGGGTCTCACTATGTTGGCCAGGCCAGCTCCCACCTTCTGGAGTTAAAAGATATTCCTGTCTCTCTCTGAAGAGTTGGGACTGTGGGTAAGCACCACCATGCCTGATAAGAGTAAGAACATTTTAAAAATTATTAAAACCAGAAAATTTCAAAGCGAATCATCACGAAACGTATCCGGCTAGTGGTTAATTAGTTAAGGCCAACAAAGAGCCTGTTTATTCTAGGACAGATATTTTTGTAATGTGGCACCGGTTGATAAGTCATAAGCCATATTATACTATAGTCTCAATCATTAAAGAAAACAAAAGGTATTCCAGCTGGAAGAACTTACATAATTAATATTTAGTACTTTAATTCATAGATGTCTGAATATGTGAGATATTTCCCAATGACTTCACCATCTAACCTAGCCATGTCAATCATACAAACTCAGAACTTCTATACTATAGAGAGTGCCAATTTCAAAGAGGTTTGTGGCCAAGACATAAAAGGATTTGAAGTGCTATGGAGGCAAACTTGGTGATAGACCACTCTGTTGATAGCTCAAGGCCTTGAGCTGGACCTTGGCAACCACACTAACAATTCACATGTTACGCTTTCTTAGGTTAGAAGTGTGGGGGATATTTGATGTTTTAAATATTATTTCGTTTGCTGAAGCGCAACCTCCTTAAAGGATAATTCTGTATTATGAAATAAACAAAACCAAGAAACCTTTTCATTTACATTTTCATAAACAGAGGTGTGTGTGTGTGCACATGCATGCGTGCTATGCTCTGTGCATACATACACAGGCACTTTTTTTCCCTTCTTCTAACATTTCAAGTTTCCGTGTACTAATACCCACCCATTTAGCTAGCAGACCTTTTAACCATGTGCCCTTCAAGGCTTACAAAAATAATAGCAAAAGAACTTAAAAATGGACAAAAATCATCTATTGTGGGCTGGAAGAGGAAGAAAGGGGTCGAGGATGAGACGGAGACAGTCACACATAGACAGACAGCGCTCAGGAAACTGCTTCCACCCCGAGTCTGGGCTGCTGGGCTCATCAGGCAGGTATTCAGCCCTCCGTGTCTGCAGACTTGCTTAGCATTGCAATCGGCTGTCTGCCCAGGAGGATGAGGTAATGTCTAGGTTTAATGCCAAAATCCCTCTAACTGGCAGGACACATCGGGTAAATATTTCTACTGTAGGCGATCACATTCATTTGACATCGCTGCCAGTTTTATTGTTGTTCTTTTGCTCATTTACATTAATTCTTCACCGGCTGTATTTGTTTAAGATTGAAGGTGGAAAAGGCAGGAAATTTTTTTTTTTCTGGAATCACATTAACAAGAGGAGGGGGGGAAAGGGCTCAGACTCCTTCCTCTCCCCAGCCCTGACTTTGCCCTGACAATGAGGGTTTGCAAGGCCTCCTGAAATTCCTTCAAATATCCTTGGCTCCACAGACACCTCCCACAACCTACTCACTGGGTGGCTGTAAATCTGGAGCTTAAGGACAGGTTAAAGGGTAGGTAGCAGGCAGGAATCTGAAGTCTTTCTTCAAGCTACCTTTGTTAGTGGAAATATTTAGAAGCACAGAGTATTCTGGTTGGTTTCTTCTGCCTTCTAAAAACACAGCTCTATACCTGCTATGACTCTTCATTTTGATTCTCTGTTTAATGGACTCACAGATTATAGGCACTCTGGTTGTGGTACCTACCGGGGCTGACTTTCTTACTAATCTTGCCTCTGTGGTTACTGTTAGCAGTCTGCACCCAGCAGATTATATTACAAGCATGCTCAGGGCCTCTTTCCTTCCACTGAGATTCCTGCCTTGTTACTACCTCAAAGACTTCTGGCATCAGCCTCTACTTGGTTTTAAAAGACAAACATTTTTGGTTTGTCTCTTTTTGGAATCAGAAAGAATAATGAATTTACAAGTGTTCACAAAACACAAAGGGCAGTCACAAACTGTCATTACTTGGGTCACAGGGGTTGGGAATAATACTGCCCCTCCCTCCAAGCATTGCTCTGGGAAGAGCTGTGAACACATGATGCCAAAGTAAACTCCTCAGAAAGACAGTATTGTGAGAGTGGAGTTACCTGTGGGTGATCCTAGAGACCATCTAAGAAGATCTTGCATCAGTCTGCAGTTGGGGAGGCAGGGAGCAGAGAGGGCCAGAGAGGACGGGATATGCTTCCATTTTCATGGTCTCAAGGCAAGGGGGCACTATAAGAGGATGGGACACAATGTGCCAAATATGGAGAAATCTATGGATTCTATTCCTGTGCCACCATGGGACTATTAGGATCTTTGCAAACGTTCTAATCTGATCCCATGGCGTGAAAGTGCTTCCTCCATTCTCTAAGTGGTAGTAATTAGCAATAAAAAAAAGTGCCCAAGTGTTCCAAGTATGGTAGCATATATTCGGTAGCCTCAGCACTGGGTGCTGAGACCAGAAGCTCAAGAATTCACGTCCAGCCAGACTATGCCACACTCAAAAAAATATAGTAGTCACCTGATTAAAAATGTTATATGACATCTTTTTGTTTTAGTAAAAAGATAAATAAGATTCCCCATGGATAAGCTGTTTCAACTTTATTTTTATTTAAACTAGAGAAAGCCCATTAGGAGGCAGACTACAATTTTACAAATTACTAATTGATGAAAGTTGCTCATTAATAGAAAACTCTAGCCTGAAAACACATGAGTTCATCTTGCTGGATTTCCTGAATACATGCATGTTTTAAGTTTCTATTGAGACAGTAGGTACAAAAATCTTTAAATATTATTAGTGGAAAAATTCTAACTCCCATGTTTCTTTGCTGTCTATCTTTCAATCCACGGGGGCCTTTGAGAACTGTTGCAACAAACCTATGACTGCATCATTTATACTTTGTCATTTTGATTTGGTTTACCTTAGTATAGTGGCTTTTGTACAACGACCACAAACCATGAAATCACACTGTCTCCCCTCCCATCTCTTAACCCCTTCACTAACCTCGGGTATAAAGGACTTTAACCAAAACAGAGACTCAAATTTCTATGTTATGCTTGCTTGCCTCTGAAACCACTGAATGATAGGAATTGGCACCAAACTGGGCCCTAAGTGTAGACATGCAAAATGTAACTGAGCACCTTAAAGATGAACTTTGACTTCTCCTGTTCTTCCTCTCTACGAGAGCCATAGTTTAACAGAAAGACTCGGGTCAGCTAAAAAGATGGCATTAAAATCATCAACAAAAGATTTGTTAAGCATTAGACTAATAATACCGACAAGAAATCTCAAAAATCCCCTGAAAAGACTCAAATACAGGCAGCAGAAGAAACAGAGCTATTTCGTTCATCTCCTAACCTCAAGCAGGACCCTGGAAAATCACAGACGATGCCTCACTGATAAGGCGTGGCTCATGTGTTCAAAGACAACCACATCCCCCACCTTATTAAACAGTCTACTCTAGTTCCTACTCTCCATGATGCAACAGAAATCTCCACAGCTCTCATCTCTTCTGGACTGCTCACAGGTTTCTATGGAGATCAGGTGGGACTATCTTCTGTATAATGAATGGTACTTCCTTTTCCTCCATACTCTGATCTCCTCCAGATAAGGATCAGAGAGGTGTCCATAGAGCCAATCGAGTGGAGGTTTATTGCAAAGTGAGTAGGGCTAGAAGCTATGGGATGAAAAGCCAATTCTACCTAAATTCTACCTAAGAGCCAACAGACGATGGTTACTTGAGTTAGAGGATGGTAAGAGGCCTTCACATTCACTGATTTTTGTGACACAACACAGTGCCTATGATTTCCCATCTGATCAAGAGGAGGTACACACTCCCAGAGAAAGTCAGCTAACATTTCTGTACAACATCGATAACCACCTAAAGATACGAGGGCTTAACCAGATAACCTCCAAGGACATTTCTTGGTCAGAAATTTTATTTTTTATAAATGTATTCTCTTAGACTCTAGCAGATAATGGCTGAAGGGAAGTTTAAATATCCTTGATGCTTTCCATTCCTTTTTACTAAGCAACATTTTTGGTAACACCCTCTTTCAAGGATACCATGTTAGATTCCAGAAAATGGAAAGCATATGCTCTTAATTTCCTCAAAAAGACAGACTCGCTCCAAGTGAAAGTACCAGTCTTCTTCCGTAGGCCAACCAGAAGAGCACACGTTCACTGAAGAATCACAATTTTATCATTTCACTTGCCAGTAGAATTTTAACCTCAAGACTTTCCATTTTAAGATTAAAATTAGGTTCAATCTTTTTTCAATTCCATAATACATTCCCCCCACATTCACTTCTTTGACGTGGGAATTAGAACTATTCTCTGACCTACGAAATGAGGCCATCAGAACAAATGATCGATGCTTTCACTTCCGTAGTGAAACTATTTTTACAGATAGTCGGTGGAATTTTAACAGTCTTCCCTCAGAACCCCACCATGTGGGCCCCTTTGAGGAGTCCCACAGATTTCTATTCAGAGGACACCCATGCTCTCAGACAATAATTTATTCACTCTGAAAAAATCCCTCCACTCTAATAGCCGTTCATTCTAACTTCCAGGACAGTGGGCAGAGGTTCTTAGGATCCAGATGACCTTACATTTAGTATAAATTCATTAGGTTCTCCCTCGTGTTTGTAAAATACGGAAAGGGTGGCTTTGGAAGACGTTCACTTCATAATAAAGTCTTGTTTAATAATTTAGCCATTCATTGATAAAGCCTGGGAGACGATGAGGGAGGAGTCCACCCAAACTTCTTATCACTTAGATACTTTCTTTAGGTTCCAGGTTCTACAAAATGCCATTCATTTTGTATATTTTCCCTAATGCACATATGTCAACATCATATGTGTGATATGTAAAAGAAGATGCATCTTATGTGTTTTGTGACACAGATACAGATGTCAGAAAAGTAAGAAGACAAAATCTCAGTAGGCACACTGCATGCGACTTCATTAGAGAAATGTTCTTGTAAGTTTCAATTCTTAATCTCTCCAACTGAGACTACACTGGCAACAAATCCTATTAACTAAAAACAAAACAAAAACCAAAGCTGCTTCAAACAGAAGTATGGTATTTTATTTCCTTTTTAGAAAATATTATATGCTTTTAGTGTCAGCCAAGTCAAAGAACACAGTAAGTGTCAATATTTCCTTTTTCCCTTTAAAACTACAATGGCTAGCCAGTATGATTAATAACATCCATCCCTTCCTCTAACTGACTCCAGATCTTTTTTTGTTGCTAGGTAATATTTAGAGCCAGTTGTCCTCCAAACACAGAGGAGACAAGCCCTCTGGTAGCAGAAAAAACTGCCTCTTGACACCCAGTGCTTGCTTGATAAGCCCTCCACGCCAAGAGCCATGCATTCTAGGTCTGGGACTACACCATTCTATACTGCAAGGTACCCCAGCACCTTCTCTAGAAGTAAGGACCTCCTAAATGACCACTCTTAAAGAAAAGAGACCCACTATAGCACACATCCTTCTTCCTAGAGATCATGAGACCAAAGGACAAAGAAGAAGGCATGCTTGGTTCTTACCCTTTCTCCCTTTGCCTGTTCCAATGTATTCTTCTTTCTAAAACAATAGACAAAGCAAAACATCTCTGTTTGGAAAGAACTGAGTATCCAAACACAAGACTACATAGAAGCCCAGATAAACATGACCAGAAAAGAATCTCACCACAACACACGATAGGCAACACACGAGATTAGCCTTTTTAAAATCCTTGTCAAAAAACGTTTAAGGAAAAGAAATGTTTTTTCAAATATGAAGACTATGCATCAAAGTAGTACCAGACTTCTCAACAAAGACAGGAAAACATGGGGGTGGGGGTGGTTAATATATTTTAAGGCCTGAGAATAAATGGGTGCAAACAAAAATTACTACATCCAGAAAATTTTATTTTGCAAATGAAATAGAGAACAACATTTCAAAATTCCATGAGCACCAAGCTGGCACCACAGAGATGTGAAAGATGCAGTTCAGAGAAGAGGGAAGACATGACCAGCATATTGAGGAATAATAAATTGGGTAAGAGGAATGAGTTCACTAGGCAAGGCAGCAAATGATCACGTCTACCTCAGTAATCTAGATAACCCCTACCAGCACCGGGGGGATGAAAGCATAACAAAGATGCAAAGATAAATAAAAACAGAAAAGCAAATTGTAGACACCAGAAAACAATGCTCAGTCACAATTTTAAAATGTAATTAGTATTAAATTACACAACTGAAAAAACACATAGCAGCTGACTGGATTAAAAAACAACATTGAACTATTTGTTTTCTACCAGAAATACGTCTCCCTAGCAAACACACACACAAAGCCCGACAGTTAAAGAATGAAAAGCAATATGCCATGCAAAGAGGAGCCAAAAGCTACCAGGAGTAGCT
The DNA here is from genome assembly GCF_011762505.2 of Arvicanthis niloticus. Taxonomy (NCBI): domain Eukaryota; kingdom Metazoa; phylum Chordata; class Mammalia; order Rodentia; family Muridae; genus Arvicanthis; species Arvicanthis niloticus. The sequence continues at coordinate 20,983,426 of NC_047671.1, forward strand.
AAACTTACATCTCACAAAGTAGATTTCAAGCCAAAATGAGTCACAATAGAAAAAAAAAAAGTGACTACATGTTAATAAAGGGGATAAAAAGGCAATATATATCAACTTTAAACACATACGCACCTAATGTTAATAAACCCAATTTCACTGAAAAATGCTATTTACTCAATTTCATTTTAAAAATTGCTATTTATGTCTACAAAAGCATTTTGTGTTTGTATCCAGACACAAAAATCGTGGGTAGCATCAATGATCTAATCTCACCAATGAATTCCATTTAATTCAAATGGCCCTAAAGGACCTCTAAAGATTATTCAACCCAATGGCTGATAATTCATCTTTTTCTCCTCAGTAACTCATGGAATTTTCTTTACAAGATCAAATTACAGGAGCAAAGCCAAGCTTTACAAATGTAAACAGTTGGAACTTTTCTTCTATTCTTTAGATCACAGTAAACTAAAACTAGAAATTAATAGCTAGAGAAACCATAGAAATAATAGAAATACAGAGACTGGACAATATACTCCTGAGTAATCAGTATATTCTTTAAGAAATTAAAATTTTTCCAGAGTCAAAAGAAAACTAAAGTTCAATTTACTCAAACCTTTGGAATACAGGGAGGCAATCCAAGAGAAGAGTTGATGACTATCTGTACTTGCTTTAGAAGTCAGAAGTATTTATCTCAAAGAAATAACTATTAACCAGAAAGTAATTCAACAGAAAAAAAAAAAAACAAAACAATTTTCCTGATGTAAAATTCTCAATGAAATACTTGCAAAACAAATTCAACAACTTGTCAAAGAGCTCATACACCTTAATCAATTAGATTTCACTGGCGAGAAATGCAAAAAAATGGTTCAGCATTCATAAATCTGTATATAAATGTTGTATAATACAAAGTTACAAAAATATTTCAGTGCATATAGGAAGGGTCTTTTAAAAATTCAATGTCCTTTAAAAGCCTGAAAGAAACTAGAAACAGAAGGGGGCATACTTCAACATAATAAAGAATATACACACACACCTGCAGAAATCATTAAACTGAACAAGGAAAAATAAACCATTTCTTCTAAAGTCGAAAGGGAGACAAGAGTCTCTATCCTTTTCACTTGTATATAGTGATCAGTCTTAGCTAGAATAGTCAGGCAGGGAAACTTTTTAAAGAATAAAAATAGGAAAAGAAGTTCAATTAGGCCTATTTGTAGATGACATAATCTTAGAGTTGACATATTCTACAGACCTTATAGAAAACCCCAACATTTGATAAACACCATCATACTTGGGGGATACAAAAATCAATGCACACACACAAATCAGTAGCTTCCTAATACCAATAATCAATTTGCTAAGAAAGAATCTTGAAAAAAAAATTTCTATTCACTATACCTTAAAACGCAAACAAAAAGCCCTCAGAATAAACCCACTACCCAGAAAGACAAGGAATGCTACAATGAAGACTTTAGGGCACTGAAGGAAGAAATTAAAGAAGGAAGGCATTAAAAGCCAGACCTATGGGTCAGCAAGATTAATATTGGGAAATGGCTGTGTTACCATGTGCTCTTTACTCATTCAATGCAGTCTCCATAAAAACGCCAATGACTTACACACACACACACACACACACACACACACACACACACACACACACACGAAACCAATCCCAGAATCCGTATGCATTTGGAAGTGCAAAAGACCCCAAACTACCAAAGCTATCCTAAGCAGAAAAAAAAAAAAAAAAGCAATGCTAGAGGACCATCATGTCTGGCTATAAATTATACATCAGGGCCATAGCAACAAAACAACATGGTACTGAGACTGCTGACCCAAATGCAAAGCATGTGTTGAAAATCACAGTGAGTGTTAATGATAAGTTAAGTTTACACTGTAAGCACACCTCCTGACACTCATTTCCATATACATTAGCAAAAATATTGAGCATGGAGTAATTGGGCTCCCTAATTAGTGGGTATTGAACTCTCAGTTGCTGTCTTGGCTGCCTAGGGCTATCGCCGTAACAGTTATCTGGACGATTATGCCAGCGCCAGCCGTCTTGATCGCAGATGCCTCCAGGCGACTATGCAGAGATTGCTGATGATTCCCCGGCTCTTCAAAGCGCCACTTGGCAAGTGCTATTTGAAACAGTTTCTGTCACACTTTCCACTACCCCAAGGCTTCATGAACCTTGTCTCCCTATTCCAGAGAAGAGAGCCCGTCCTTGATGAAGGCTCTGACAGGTGATAGGTAAAGCTATGATTGGCCCCAAATGAACATCTGTAACTGCTCCAAATACTGCTCCTCTTCTCGGGGTCAGTTATGCAGGCTGCTTGGGTTCCTTTAGTGAGCTGCCTGGGAGACACTCTCCCAGATGATGCACTATTAGTCTAAATACAGACTTGTCCAAATGGCCTTTGCTTTCCTGTTTCCAGTAGGGTAGGCTGAGCGGGTACCAGGATACAGGCAGCAACAGAGACAGGACAGAGCAGTGGCAGCAAGGATGCTGACTGTAGCAGCTTGACAGCGGAGTACACAGCACTGTCTCACCACAGCTTGATAGTTAGTAAAAGTCCTGTCAAACTTGGGAATGACCTACCAGCCGAAGAAGCCATGGTGTGCCCTTGGACCAGACACTTGGCTTCTGCCTGTAGACTGAACCCTTCTGGCACTGCCTGGGAACCCACAAAGGATATTCATGTCCCTGTGATCCCTACCAGAGCCAAAGACTGGTTCCTGAGCAGCACCACAAGTCCTGAGCCCTGGTGAGTGCCCAGTCCTTCATTTCAGTCCCAATGAGATAGTACTTTGTGTTGTCCCACAGCCAGAGCTGTGGAAGATGTTGAACAACCAGCTGTCTGACGGCTGAAGGAACAGCTGAAGAGTTCCAGAGTGGCCAGGGCAAAATAAGAAAGGAAACTGAAGGAGAAAAAGAAAACCCGGAGGGGCTAGAGAGGTGCACCTGCAGGTCCCAGTTGCCAAGAGACTTCAGTGTACTGTTAAAGTGGAGAGATTTGTACTGGTGGGACTGGGAAAAGAGGAGGGAGGGGGCTGTGATCGGGAAGTAATGACAATAAAAAAAATAAATTATGGAAAAAAAATTCTTTAGAGCTGAGGGTCTTAGACTCAGACTGAAAGCTATAGCACTGGCTTGCTGTCAAGAGCCATGGGTTCCAGCACCAGGGCCTGCACAGGTACTATTACCATTTACAGGCCTAAAGCCTACACAGGAACTACCACTTCTAGGGAAATGGGTCCTCAGATCTGTGGGTGGATCCCATGGCACCACCTTTGATAACAAGCTGGCTCAGTGATACCTGCTCATCCGCTGCTTGGAATGGGGAGGAAGGGGTAAGAATCAACCCAGGAAGTTCCTCTTCCCCCAAGCCCCACCTCAGGCTTCTTCACTGTACTTGAGTCGCCTTTAAACACTGATCCAAGGGTTCCCAGAAGGGATCCAGCCTGGGCTCACAGAGTACTGTAAACCCAGTACAAGCCAACTCAGAGTACCCAGTGTCACCCCCACCGTCCCCTGTGTCTCAGTCAACGGTGATGCCATCCTCCTATGGGCTCGGGGCTAACTATTTGAGGACAGTTCTTGTCCCCTCTAACTCTCTCGTTACACATGCGATCACCGGCAAGCCCTGCTGACTTTATGTTCAAAGTGTACTGCCCCAGACCTTCTCCACTGAGGTCCACATCACCACTTTCCCCTGCTTCCACTGTCTCTACAGCTGCAGAGCCAGACTCCCCTGCTCCTGCCCTTGCCCGCCCCCAGACAGCCTAAGCTCAGCACAGCAGCCAGACAAATCTTTTAAAGAGGTCACATCGTTATCTCTGTTCCAAAACTTCTGATGTCTCACCCGAAAGCAAAACTCCATTCAATGGTCTATGAAGCCTTGCATGATCTAAGCCCCACCTCTTCCTACCGCGAAGCTGCATCTCTGACGCCTCTCACTGATCTTGGACAGTGTTCCAGTTTACTTTCCATTGCAGTGACCAGACACCATGACCAAAAGCAACTTGCGGAAGAAAGGGCTTATTTTAGCTCACAGTTTACAGCCCATTATTAAGGGAAGGAGCCAACGTAGGGGACTGAGTCGGAAACCATGGGCAAATTCTGCTTACCGATGTGCTTTCCCTGGCTCAGTCAGCTACCTTTCTTACAGGGTCCAGGACCACCTGGCCAAGGATGGCACTGCATACAGTGGGCTGGGTCCACCCCGCATCAATCATTAATCCAAAGACACACCCACAAGTCAAGTTAATAGAGTCAATCCCTTGATTGAGATTCCCTCTTCCCAGGTTTGTCTAGGTTTGTGCCAAATTGATAAAACAAACTAACTTTGAGAGTCAGCCTTGTACTTGTGACTTACTTCTCCATTGCCTTGAGTTATGATAAATGCCACACCCTCAACAGGGCCTTTCATGACGATCTATTTATAATTGGAACACCCTAAGGTTCCTTATCTCCTGTTCTTTGCTTTTTTCCCAAAGTATTCATTAACTTCTAACACGCCACTCAGTCAGTTTATTGACTTGTTCCCTACAGCAAAGGACAAAGTCATGGGGACCGGTTATCTGTTTTGAGTTTAGTGCTGGATCATGGTGAGGTGCTAGGTATTTATTCCCTGAATGAATGGATAAATGACAATTTTACCTGAAGACTCCACAAAGGACTTGTACACTCTTGCATTGCCACCTTGCAGTGATCTCTTGAACTCTACCAAAGGCAGAGTCTACAGGCCAGATTCTTCAACATTTCCAAACTGATACATAATTTTCTTTTCACCACTGTTCATCCTTCTCTGGTCCTATCATTCCTACCATCTCAACAAAGACATTCCCCAGACGGTGTTTTCGTGGGATGTTGGTTTCCATGATTCCCTGACATACTAGCTACTGTATCAGAAAAAGCTCTTTGGAATTATTCATCTCTACCACAGACCTTAGAGGAGACATGAATTAAGTCATCACACAAGCACAGACACCTTACACCTGCTTCTTAGCAATGACGATGAATTAATTACTGATTATTTTGGTTGAAAAAAGACACAAATCTTGATCCCTGGGAAACATCTAGAAGACCTTCAGGCTTTTGTAAAGAGTTTTCGCCGAGTGGATTCAGAAGGAAAACCAACTACTTGAGTGGTGTTGACTTATCTGAAATTAGAAATGGCAGTCTGAATTACTTTGAAGAGCACTAACTGGTTTTAAGACAATCGCTTGGCCTATTACAGATAGATAGTGATCTTCCGTGATCCTCTAAAGCATGTGTCTCTAAAATAAAAAGCAGTTCTTCCTTCTCTCAACTCTCTTATCATTTTGTTATTGGCCTGTGACCTGTTTCAATGCCAAGGCCCTCCTCTCTTGGGTGGACTCTCCGACCCAGACTCTGGCATTCTATCCCTAACTGCCTGCAACTTTTCAAACCATGTAAAGCTCCAGCCAACAGATGTTTTCCACTTTTGCTCCAACTCTTCTGGGCTCTTTTCTTCCTTCATTTCCATAGCGTTGCTTCTTCCCTTTGGGCTCCTCATTAGCCTCCTAACGGCCCCCCAGGATCCAGCTCTTGTCCCCACCGAAACACAGGGTGGTGCAGCTCATCTTTCTGCACTTTCTGGGCACAGACAGGCATTTCCACTGGGAGTTGAGGGTTGGTAACAGCAGCCCCGGCCCAGGCTCATTATCACTCACCTCTTGGGAAATGTTAACAAGCACTTTCTCACCTAGAGCTGCCCAGCAAGCCCAGCAGATGACACACAGCTACAGAAGTCACCTGCAGGATTTTCCACACCATGCAAACTAACTGGCTGCAGTTCCCACAGGAACCCTCTGGCCTGGTGCTGCCCCCCAAGGTCTCTATGGTCCTTTCCATTTATGCAACTTGGCACTGGATTTTAATTTTTGCATTTAAGAGAAGACAACTAAAATATTCAAATGGTAACGAATGCACCGTGCTTAACTGTTCAATGAATTCTGCTAAACAGAATTTACTTACATTCATTTCGTTAATGGGAATCTACATAGATGAATGTTAGAAAGGGTGTTTATAAAGGATGAAAACATGATGTGGTCACGGAAGGTCCCCTCTTGGTTAGAGGTACCTGGCTCATCCACCAGATCTTATCTGTGGGCAGCAGGCATCAGTGGGTGGGTCAGTCTGGTTCTGCTTCTCCCCTAAGGTTGGCCTTAGACACTGGTTCTTCTATACAGGACCCCAGCCCTTGGCACTGTGCAGGTCTCTTCTGTCTCTCCTGAAGTACAGTCTAGACCCCTCTGTGTCTATTTGTGTTTATCCCCTCTCCAGCTCAGCCACAGAGTCTCTCACTGTTCTCCCTCAGCCTCAGAGTTTCCAACAGCTCCACATCCAATAGTGCCACCAGCATCACCAGGTCTCTAGCCACGCCCCTCCCACCACACAAGACTCCACCCATTGACACCCCCATCCCTTCCTCCGTGCCCTCTGAAGTCCACCCTATGCACAGCATACTCTATTCTCTATTCACACCTCAGCCCCTGTGATGGTTTGTATATGCTGGGCCCAGGGAGGGACACAACTACAAGGTGTGGCTCTGTTGGAGTAGGTGTGTCACTGAGGATGTGGGCTTTAAGACCCTCCTCCTAGCTGCCTGGAAGTCAGTATTCTGCTAGCAGCCTTCAGATGAAGATGTAGAACTCTTAGCTCCTCCTGCACCATGCCTGCTTGGATGCTGCCATATTCCCACCTTGATGATAATGGACTGAACCTATGAACCTGTGAACCAGCCCCAATTAAATGTTGTCCATATAAGAGTTGCCTTGGCCATGGTATCTGTTCACAGCAGTAAAACTAACCAAGACATCCCCAAAGAGGTTTTTACTGCCCCTCAAAGCTAGAGCTCCTGCTTTGATACCCTCCCACAAGTCATCAATCTATCTACCACCACTAGCAGTCTGCAAAGGGGAACTTTGCCTCCATGATACCTGTATGGTGCTTACACTCAGCATATATCACTACTTACCCCATATAGAAAAACAGTATATACTAAATAAATAGTGTCTGGGGCTACAACGTGTTCTGAAAGAGAGTGATAGAAGAGAATGGAGAACAGGGATTGTGACAAGAGTTCTAAGACTTTGGGAAGTGGCCATAACTTCAGGGCCACTGGCATTCGTCCTGGCAGATGGGACTCAATCCTGCTATGCTGTCTTCTTGGGCTCACACCACTGCTGTAGCATAGGTAAGATTCAAAAGCCTGACCTAGGGAACCACCCCATCTGCTGACACCAAACCCAGACACTATTGCTGATGCCAAGAAGTGCATGCTGACAGGAGCCCAGTATAACTGTCCCCTGAGAGGCTCTACAAGAGCCTGACAAATTCGGATGTGGATGTACACAGCCAAACATTGGACTGAGCACGGGGACCCCAAGGGGGAAGCTAGGGCAAGGACTGTAGGAGCTGAAGGGGTTTGCAACCTCATAGAAAGAACAACAATATCAACCAAACAGACTCCTCTGAAGCTCCCAAGGACTAAATCACAACCAAAGAGTACACAGGGGGTACTCATGGCTCCAGCTGGATGTGTAGCAGAAGGCTGCCTTATCTGGCATCACTTGGAGGGGAGCCATTTGTTCCTGTGGAGGCTCAATGACCCAGGATAGGCAAACATTAGGCCACTGATACAGGAGTGGGTAGGCAGGTGAGGGAGCACCATCATAGAAGCAGTGAGGGGTTGGGGGGGAGGAGGTGATAGGGGGCTTGTGGAGGGGAAACTGGGAAGGGGGATAACATTTGAAATGTAAATAAACAAAATAACCAATAAAAAATGAAAAAAAAAAAAGATTCAAAAGCCATCAGCTTACATCCACAGAAACATTGCCATCTTGTGTTTAGAACCCAAGTCAACACATGTATCCAGAGGAAGCAGTCGGCCCACAGAATTAGGGGTGTCAAGCTGAAAGTCAAGGCACAGAAGAGGGAAGCATTTGCATCAACACTGTCCTCTCTAGGACCTCCTTAACCAGACTCCTCCCCATGTCTTACCACAGGACCAGGGGACAGAAGAAAGATATATACCTTGTCCAAGGTGGTCTCAGCTTCCACTTAACCAAAACCACTTCTGAACTCACACCTGTGACTCTGCCCATGTGTGTCACTAAAACATATCCAGGAATAGCATCCATGTCATATTTCCTAGGAAGTGGGTGGTGCTTTGTCAGAATGCTGACTGACATTATATGATGTTTAGATGCCCACTCACTAACCAAGACTGTTGATATCCCTGACAGCCATAGTATGGCTTTACCCAAAGGGACATGTTGCGTCTGGCTTGTCTTACTAATTTTACTCCAAGTTACTTATTGCTGACTTTCACTCACATTACTGAACTCTATTCATGGTTAAAACTTTTTTTTTTTAACAGAAATTTTAAGTTCATAGCAAAATCTGAGAGAAAATTTGTAGATTTCAGGAATCCCTGCTCCCAACACATGCACAGCTTCCTCTTGATCAACACCGCCATCTTAGTAGAATTAGTTACTACAATCAGTAAAACCACATGAGGTCTCACCCGAAGTCCACCATTTGTGGAAGTTTGGAAAGCTAGTCTGAAGCTCTCTGTGGGCCATTTGTGGAAGTTTGGAAAGCTAGTCTGAAGCTCTCTGTGGGTGACGACAGACGTCTACATTATCATACAGAATAGCTCCACCCTCAATATTCTTGTCCTTTACTTAGCATCTCTCCTTCCTCTCTCAGCCCTGGCAATTGCCTATTTTACTGTCTATACAGCCGAGCCTTTTCCAGAATGTCACGGAGTTTGAGTCATACAGCTTTCCAAACAGCAGGCAGCTTCTCAAGCTGCCTTTGTTCACTTCATAATACGTTTTCTCTGTGTCTTCTCATTGTTGGGTAGCACATTTCTTTTCAGTGATAAGTGACATCCCAGTGTCTGGATATAACCACATCCTCTACCAACAATGGGGATTTTGGTGGCTCCCAAGTTCTGGCAACTATTAGAGAGCTTTGATAAACATCTGTGAAGGGTTTTGCCAGATAATGTAATTAGCAAATCATACACCAGTAGCACACACTTCGGGTGTTCCTCTTTGGTTGGTTTTGTTTTTAAAGCAACTGTCAAGCTATCTTCCAAACACCTGTATTTCCACCAGCAATGGATGTGGCTCCCCATCCTTCCCAGTGTGTGGAATTGTCAGTGCTGTGCAGTTTGGCCATTTTAAAAAAATCTGGAGTGGTGTCTTGTTTTAGTTTGCATTTCCCTGGAAACGTATGACATAGAATATGTTTTCATGAACTTATTTTCTTTAGTGATTGTGATGGGCCTTAGTAATTATTTAGCTTATGTTTTTCTTTGCTCAGATGCTCGACCACTCTACTGGTTTTGTTCCTCTAGTCAAGTTTTACAAAGTCTTCGTTCATTTCCAGTAACGGGCCATTAAGTTAATTTCTGCAAACATTCTCCCAAAGCCTATGTGGCTTGTCTTTTCATTGACTTGACAGTGTTATTTCACAAAACATAAAAATTTAACTGCAATAAAGGCTAATTTGTCAACTATTTCCCTTTGGTGTTCCATTTAAAAAGCCATCACAAACCCAAAGCCATCTAGATTATTTTTCCCTTCTATTTTCTGGAAATTTTGTATGATCTTATGGTTTATATTTATAATTGTGATGAATTTAAGGTTGACTTTTGGATAAGATGTAGGAATAGCTCATTTCTTTTGTTTTTTGTACCCAGATGTTCTCTGTGCCAGAATCACTGAATAAGACCACCCTTTCTCCACCTGCTGTCTTAGCCTTTTTGTTGTAATTGGCTAAAGGTATTTAGGAACATCTGTTTGCAAACACTCTGTTCTATTTCCTTTAACAGCAATACCGCACTGCTCTGATTACCGAAATTCACAGTAAACCCTGAGGCCAGGCAGTATTAATCTTCTCACTTGCTCTTGTCCTTAAATACCATATTCGCTACAGTAGATCTTCTGGATGACCCTGTAAACTTTAAAGTTGGTTTGGTAGTGGGTATAAAATAACTTGCTGAGTTAGCTTTAGTGCTACACAGATTTCATTTAAAACAAAGGAAAACCAAGGTCTAGAGACACAGTTCGGCGGTAAAGCAGAGCATTGGCATGTCTAATTTTGTCCATTTAGGTCTGTTCTTTCCCTATGTTGGACTGGCTAAGGGTTTTTCCAATATTGTTTTTTCAAAAACCCATCTTCTGTTTTATTAATTTTCTGTATTATTTGGGGTTTTGTCATTTGTTCGTTCCTATTTTGTTATTTTTTTCAACCCATATTTTATTATTTCCTCTTAGCTACTGCTTTTGGATTTGGCTTGATTTTGTCTGTCCGAAACCTTAAGGGGCATCATTATGTTACTAATTTGAGATCTCTCAACTTTTTTTTTTTTATGTAGACGAAAGTACTGTGCACTTTTCTCTTAGGAAAACCTTGTGTCTTTATTCTGCTCCCATGATTTTGGCAGGTTGTGTTTTCATTCTCATTCAGTTCCAAAGTTTAAAAAACAAATCCTTCTTTATTTCTTCAATGAATCAAGTATCACTTGATAGTGAGCCATTTAGTCTCATGTACTTTCTATGGTTTCTGTTGCTCTGGACTTAGCTTTATTCCATTACGATCTGAGAGAATGCGAGGAGCTTATTTCCATTGCCCTGCCATTTTTTGAAAGTTCTTTTGTGTTTTCATATGTGATCATCTCGACAAAGTTCCATGACTACTGAGAAGAAAGCGCCTTCCTCAGTGTTTGGATGGACTGTTTTGTAGATATGTATCTGTTAATTTCAACTAGGGCTTCGATTTAACTCCAGAGATTCTCTGGCTTCCATTTTGATGGCCTGACTATTGGCGAGAGTGGAGTACCTAAGTCACATACTATCACTGTGTTGGGATTAATTTGATTTTACATATTGTATTATTTATAAAGTTGGGTACTGTGAGTTTGGTGCATATATGTTTAGAATGGCAATATACTCTCAGAGAACTGTTACTTTAATGGGTATGACTTCACCTTCCATATCTTTTCAGTGTGTTTTGCTTTGAAGTCTATTTGGTTAGATATTAGAACAACTATGCCTGCTGGCTTCCTGGTTCCCTCTGCTTGGAATATCTTCTTTCATCCATTTACAGGTAGTAGCTGTCATTCATGGTAAGTCATTTTTTCTGCAAACAGCAAAAAGCCAGAGTGTTTTCTAATGGTAATAGGAGTCCAATCCATTCTTATCATAAAATTCAAAAGCATTTAAGGTATCAACCACTTAGCATAGTACATTGCATCATTTGAGAACAACCACTGCTAACCTGGCATTCCTTTACACTGGGAGACTGAAGGGTAACCTGGCTTCAACAACTCTAATGTTGCTTGCTAAGAACAGAGTTGCATACAGCAACCAACACTCACAGTCTTGAGTTTGTCAGTCTGCCCTATTTCCCTTTGTAATCTCTCAAATACTCCACTAGTCTAATGTTTTCCTAGGAGAGGGACTTCCAAAGAACTCAGAGGAGCCATGGTAGATTTTGGGCAAGCCTTCTCAGGCTCTAAATTATAGTTTTTAGAGAACATGGTTTACCTTTTCTAGTCTTGCACCCAGACCAAAATAGGACATTACTCTCTCCAGACACTATGGAATCCTCAGCCAACTGCCCTGCCTGGAGTTGTGGGCTATTTTCCAAGGTAATCTTCAGTCCTCTGTAACTGCCACTAGGAAAACATGGATATCCCAGACATATTCAACCTCACCTCAGGAATCACACACCCAGTAGGGCTTTCATCTGTCTGGCATGATTCGTTCACTCAGAAACACCTGACAGAAACACCTAACCCACAAAGATAAAGTCCCAAATGGCTGAAGAATCTAGAGCTGTCACAAGAATCCTTCACAATCTATTCTAACTTCCCTCCTAGGATTGTTGTCTGGACCATAGGAAGACATGCTTTTAATGCCTTCTTTAAAGTGAAGAAAACTTACCTGCAATTCAATCTTTAAGCTTTAATTAGGTTTGCTTTTTCTAGCTTCAAGTGTTTAAGCCCATCTGAAGGCTGGCAGGGGCAGGGAATTCACTGTATTCATTTGAAGTATTTTCAGTGCAGCTAAGACACTTAATTAATGTTGATTTTTACAAATAAATGCTTTTGAAAAGATGATATGCAAAGACTTAGAGTAAATTAAAAAATTGACAGTATCTTTGAAAGTTTGTCTGTAGTCTTCTCTCCATATATTAATAATGAAATAATATGGCTTATATATTCCCACTGTGAACTATGAAATGTGCCTCTTTTCATATAAGTGAAAGAAAGACGTAATGTTTGTAGGGCAAGATTATTCGTGCGATAATGCGAAATTCTGTAGTGCCAGAGACGTCTGTGATTCATATCATTTATGAATGGCCTTATGGACCATCTGATTACATTTGACCTTAAATTGTTTCTCTGTAACCTTTCTACCAACTGCTAAGGCCAGGAAACTGCAAATTAAGGTAAGAATATAGAGAGGACAGAGGCGGGATAATGAGGGGATGGGGGAGCCTGTCAGGTGGAGTTTTCATTAGCTCAGAGGACGCCCAAAGCCTCAGACTTGGCTCATTGCCTGGACAGGGTCAGGATCCTGCAGACTCCACAGTGTTGCTCCTTTGTTCTTATTCAAATGTGTTTTGCAGCCCAGAACAGAAGCTACACTGTTATAGAGAACATTTCATGAACCTCAAGTCTTTTATCTGAAACTGAAGCCTAAATGACTTCCTTTATCTGCCTGGCTTGCCAGCCATCCCCTTCAAGTACCTGCATGAGAATGAGGAAGGCCTGTGCTGTTACACTTTCAAGTTTCAATGAACTTACACAGAACCACAATCTCAAAGGGCAAGGGGCTGATTTTCATACTGGGCCTTTGGCCTTCAGAAGATAGCTCGCTTTGCAGAAGGCTAGCCGGCTGCACGGAGGTCTCAGCCATGCTCCAACATGAACAGAGAGAACTGCAATCAGCAGCAGAGGCTTCTTTACCCTCTGGCCTAGAGGCCACTGGAAGGTGAGCAGCTTCGGTTTCAGTGGCTAAGATAAACTCACCCAAACTAAGACTTCCACAAAACCAAGACCCCAGTTCTTCCATACAGGTCAAAATCAGTATTTTTATGATCTGAGCTTCCTTCTACTCATTAATCTTCCTTTGTGAGATGTATGTCTTCACTTGAAATAATAAGACATTAATTATTCACCAAAGTTTTTTTTTCTCTAGTGCCTAAGACAGAAAAACAAAAGCACTGTCCAAGAAAAACATGGCACCATCCATGAGTGATTCGTACAGAATGGAGGGAATTTCAGTCTACCTGAGTCCACCGGGGGCTGAGCCAAGCCCTACTTGGAAGTGTACACTCTGTCTGGAACATTCTCTTCAACCTTGCCCTTCCTTTGCTGCCCCCATAGCCCACCCAGTGAATGGTGTCCTCTGGCTCACAGCATCTAACAATCCCACTGGGTGAGACTAAGACCACCACCATAATTTCGAGGTAAACTTAAAGCAAGCTTTAATTAAAATACTGGCCAGGATGATGGACTCTAGCCAGATCCATCCCAGGATTCCCAGAAAATGGCCATGAACTACATATACATAGACCAGGTGCTTACAAAGACAAATCCACAAGGCCACATGCTTCCTGCCTTTGTCCAATCTGGGACAAGCATACATCCTGACCTACTTCCTGCCTATATGTGATCAAGCACATCTGTTACAGCTAGGTCAACCAAACTTGTTTAGGGATGAGAAAACATGTGGCTTGTTATCTTACATGGACAGCAGCCAGCAGCATATCAGAAGTAACTGTCCTTGGGTGAGGGGTTCATAGGTTACAGACATTTTTAGTCTCTGGATCTCTTGGGCACAGGAATCAAAACCTGGAATGTTGCTTTGGCTCTCACACTTCCTAGTGCTTCACACCCGTGTTTTCAAAGTCCAGCGTGTGAAGCAGCAACATCAGCCTCACCCTTCCAAATGTGTAAACAATGCAAATCCAGAGGACGCCTCTCCCCCCACACACCTTCTGAATCTCAACATGAAGTGCTTTAATGGAGAAGACACTGGAAAGCCTGTATATGAACCTTTGATTCCTTCCTTTCAATGTAAACAAAATGCTGCATCTGTTTCTAATGGTGCTTCCTATGAAATACTATAGCAAGTGTCCAATTAACATGGTATTCCTCCCAGAAGCGTGTAAGGTTATACTGCAGTAGAGGCAAGGATTCATAACATGTGTGACTGTTATTCACATACAGTCCCAACTAAACCAAAGACTTGACTCTGATCCTTAATGACATCCACTCACCACTCTGGGGCTACAAATAGATTGTCCTCAGTCTAAAGGCATTCAGTGGTCTAAAAAAAAAAAAAAAAAAAAAAACAAAAAAAAAAAAAAAAAAAAAAAAAAAAAAAAACCAAACCACAACCAGGCAACAGGCTGGAGAGATGTCTCCAGGGCCGAGAGCATGAACTTGTCTTGCAGAGGACAGAAATTCTGTCCTCAGCAATTCTCAGAAATTCTGCCCACACCAGGAGGCTCACAAACCTCCAGTAAGTTCAGCTCTGAGAGATACAACAGCCACTCCTGGACTCCAAGGGTACCTTGCCTTTACAAGTGCACATAACCCCCAACCCCACCCCCATTCCACAGGGACGTGCATATAGACATAATTACAAATAAAAAAAAAATCTTAGGAAACAATAGCCTAGCAGGCTTGTTGTCCAATCAGAGCAAATGAGTCAGAAATGCCTGGGCCTCACTGGGGAGCACTGAAAAGTACCAAGTACCGAGTACGAATTATGACATCATGCCCAGCATCTCTGTGGCTTTTCAGGGGAAGAAAAAAATGTCTCCAAGTTTGGTAAATCCCTCATACACAACACATTATCTGCAAACAAGCTTTCTTTTAGCCATGTCAGCTCCATCATGGAAAGTGGTTGGCATCAGTGGCTGGCAAAGAGAGAGAGGCATTAAATGGTCTTGTCACATTATCTGAAGAGTGGTCTCTAAGGGACTCTGGTTGTTCAAGACACTGGGGGAAACAGAAGTTGAGGGCAGGGTGAGTACCAAGGAGTGAGGAGGACAGAGGATGCTTTCTCACCTGTGCACCTGGTACACAGGATGAGAGAACCTGCAGAAAGAAAGGGGAGACGTTGTTACTGGGAACCAAGGGTTTCACTCCCAGTATGCCTCCCCCTACTCTCCCCTACTTTCCAAGCACATGCTTTAAAAAAATCAAAAACAAAACAAAACAAAAAAACCACTCAACTCCCCAGAGAACAACTGTGAGAAAATGGTGGTTTTAAAAAGAGGACCAACTCAGGCATCAGATGCTTCTATGGCACACATGGAAGGCCAGGTAGGGACAGAAGATGTGACACAGCTCATGGCGTAGTGTCCAGGACCTGTGCTGTGCAGTACAGTTTGAGCCATGCACCGTGAGAACTCCATATAGGCGACACAGCTGGCTGCAGGAGAGCAATATTCATGCCAAACTGACAGGGTTTTTGTTTGCTTGCTTGTTTTATTCTTTATTACAAATAGATTTCTTTTTAAATAGAATATATTCTGATCAAAATTTGTCTTTTCTCATCCTCCCAGATCCCACCCCCCCCCCACTCATTCCCAACTCTGTGCCTTCTTCCTCTATCTCTTTAAGAAAAAAAAAAACAAACACTGGAACAGAACAAAACAGAGAAAAATGAGAAAAAAAGAATGAACATAAGAAGCATATACACATGTGGGACCATGCATGTGTGTGCGTGTGCACGCACACACACATGCGTACACAGAGGCAAAACCCACAAAAGATACAAAATCAGAAACTATAATATATAAGCAAAAGTCCAGGAAGGGGGAAAAATTCTCCAAGAATGTCACTGTGTTCATAGGAGTTGGCTGTGGACTGCAGAGCATGAGTCCGGCCCTTAAGTGTGATGTGTGTATACCCGGCAAGGTTTGGTTTTTCTAATTCTCCTTATATTTAAAACTGTAAACTACTGTAAGCTATTTTTTTTTTCCATGAAACACAACTATAGGAAGAGATAAAAATTGGACACTGAGGAAACACATGGAGAATATTTCTTTTCCAGTGAGATGTGCGCACGCACACACACAGACACACACAGACACACACACACACACACACACATACACACACACACTCCATATATATAGGGAGGAAGCCAAGACACTGCAAACTTCTGGCAACCACATTTCTGAAAGTCTGAGAACGTCTGAGGACGCTCCCCTTTGGGTGTGAGGGGGTCTCACAGAATACCATTCTCATATGCTATACGGTCTTAGTAGGAGAGGTCTCCTACACAAAGCGCCATCTGATTATGCTTCCAGGACACCCGACTGAAGAAAGAGAAGCCCAACTCAACAACTTAAGTTCCTCTCCAAATAGTTCTACTAATTAAACAAAAAGAATTATGGTAAAACTACAATGTGTTTTGTCACTTCAGCCGTTTGAAGTGTGACACTCAATAGCATTAGTCACATTTACGCTGCCGGGCAATCGCCACCACTAGATGTTTTCAGATCTCTTCTATCGTTCAAAATAAAACTCAAGAAATAAGTCCCAGGATGCCAACCCCAGATCTTAGCAACCTGGGTCAATTCTTGTCTCTGTGCTTGCCTATTTAGGGACATTCCATACTAGTGGCCACTAGCTCCCTTCACGGAGCCTATTCCCCACGGTCTGTGCATGCTGTAGCATGCTAAGAGAGCCATTCCTTGCTGGGATGAGAATGGTAGCACTGCATGGATGTGTTACTTAATCTACATGTCTGTGCAGTATGTATGTTATGGCCAACATTTTTTAAATGCTTCTTCGATTATTTATTACAAGTCTTTGGAGCAGATTCCAAAGGGCTATTGGAATTCTATGCTTATCGCTTTGAGGAAATAAACTGTATGGTACCGGTTCCTGTTCCTACCAATAATGGACATATGCCTTGCTGAGGTTCATTCTCAGGCTTCTAGATAACATTTTCAATGACTAACTTTGTTGTTGAATGTGTTCTAGTTACTCCTCCTCTTATCTCCCTTCAGTCCCTGTAGATTCCACCCACACTCACATTTCCCACACCCCCTCACCAAGCCCTATCAGTTGCCTTCTAGAATTTATGACTCTTGGTTTTGTGACCCATTTAATTTAACCGGGGCCATCTACTGGAGCCAGTCACAGGTCAATTGTGGGTACACAACTGAAAGCAACACTTCTCCCCGCTTTTAGACTGGAACACCTCAGCAGGGAGGAGAAAGGTCCTCTGAGTCCCTCTTCCCATGCCTGACTTGAGTTGATGGCTCAATTCTTGGCAGGTATCCGTCTGCTTAGAGGGGATGTTATAAAGGACTTTCAGGCTGAGCACTCGTTCTCAGCCCTGCTGCAGCCAGGACACTCTGCTCTGAGAAGAGACTTCCGGTTTTCTTCAGATCTTATTACAGTTCATCTAGGGATGATGGCACTTCTGGGTGTGAAGGGATGCCCATTCACTATGCTTTCGGTTTGCATTTTCCAAATGACCAAGAATGCTAAGGATTCCTTCATATGTTGTCACCCATTTGCATGTTCCCTTTGGAGAAATGGCAGCTCAACTAACTCCATTGTTTACTTTAGAACTGGGTTTTCTTTGCAATATTGAATTTTAGTAGATTTTTTATATTTTATTTAAACCTCTTTTTTATACAATATAATTTGGTCAAATTCTCCCTCCTTCAGCTCCTCCCAGATGTCTATTGCCTCTCAACCCACCCAACCTCATGTTCCCTCTCCCATCTCTCATTGTCCTCAAGATGACTCTTATCAGGAATATAATTTGCAACATCTTTCCTCACTCTTTGGAGTATCTTTTCATTTTTTTTTTTAAGGAATGTCTTTGCACACACAAAAGTTTTTATTTTTAACAACATTCAATTATTTTTTATTTTGCTGCACACATATATGCTAGCATCTGAATCCACTGCTATATAGAATGTATAAAACCTACCCTATGGTTAAATCAGATATTTAAGTCATTTGTTCTATTAATTCTGCATGTAGTATGAAACCAAGGTCCAGTTTTATTCTTCTGATATGAAAATTCATTTGTGCCCCCATTATTTGTTGAAAATACTACTTACTTCCCATTGGAGTGGACTTAGCATCCTCTCTCAAAAGTCAACTGACCACAGATATATAGGTATACATTACTCAACTGACAGCTCAATTCCTCTGTGTTTCTGATCTTATGCTCAGATCACAATGTAAATTTTGAAATTGAGATGTATCACTCCTTCAACTTGAATCTTTTTCAAAACATTTTATATATTGTGTTTTATTTTTATTCCATAGAGAATTGGAATATTCCTGTCCCACTGTTTACCACTCCAGACACATGGGACCTGGGAGAATGGAGCCTAAATATGAGGTGGACTAAAGTTTCATGAAACAGCCAACTTTATTCAGAGCATCAGACACTTTATACTCTGAGGGTCAACAGGAGTCATGTGAATAAATTGTATAATCCCAAGGGCAAGCTACATGTGGCAAGAACATATTTTTCCATCCAGGCAATAAACAAACAACAATATCCAGTTGCAATGAATAATCTGAAGTAAACTCACTCCTGTGTGCTACTCCTAGGAAAAACATGAAAGCCTAATCCAAGAATGATTTTGAGTTTTTGAAGAAAATGAAGTCACAAGACTCTTGTCTTGGTTTCTTGGGAGTTTAAAATCTCATATAACTCCATTCTTGGACCATGTTCTGACACCCGATCCCAAAGTAATCCTCTTAGGATTTTGATGAGGTCCGAATTCAATCTATTGATTACTTGAGGTAACACTATCTTCTTAGCAATACTAAGACCTGAAGTTTTTCCATCTAATTCATTTTAGGATGTTTTGTAGTTTTCAATGAATGGTTAAATTTAATCAGGTATTTTAGTCTTTCAAATGCTTTCTTAATTTTTATTTTATGTATATGGATATTTTGCTTACAGTACCAGTTGCATGCTTGGGGCCTGTGGAAGCCAGAAGAGGGCATTAGATCCACTGGAACATGAGTTATAGATGGTTGTGAGTTGCTGTGTGGGTGCTGGGATTTGAACCTGGGACTTCAGGAAGAGCAGTGTAACTGCTGAGCCACCTCTCCAGCACTTTAGATGCTATTTCAAATGGAAACGCGTTGTTAATTTCTGTTGCAGACTGTTCCTTGCACACAAATAGAAAAAAGCTCCATTTTCACCTTTTAGTCTCATTTCAAGAAACTTTACTAGATTTCTTATTAGATCTAGGAGCTATTTTATGGATTCTTTAGTATATTTTATGCATAAGATCATTTCGTCTGTATACAGAGTAACTTGTCCTCTTTGCAAGAATACCTCTTTTTCTCTTTTTTCTTTTCTACTTACCCCAGCTAGAACATCCAGAACAACATAAACTATCAAAGATAGAAGTGTGCACCCTGTCTCTCATGATCTTTCACTACTAGATATTGTGTTAGGTGTAGTTTTTATAAATGTTCTGTTATGTGCTTATGTTTGAGTTTCCTCCAAATTCATAGGTTAAAAAAAATGAATCCTTCAGGCAAATGAACTAGGAGATAAGGCCTTTGAGTAAAGATTAGGTCACAGATGGAAACAGTGTTATTTTTTAAAGTGAGGCTTTACAGAGCTCTTTCTGCCATGTAAGGATACATAGATGCCATTTCTACCATGTTAAACAAGAAACCACTGTCTATGACTCAAAAATGAATTCTCATGAACAGTGGATCCAACAGAAACCTGATCAAGGACTTCCCAGCTTTCAGAGCTATAAGAAATACATTACTATTATTTACAAAGTTTCCAACGATACTACTTTATGATAGCAGCCTGAATAGACTAAGATAATTCCCTTTATCATACTGAGGACGTTCCTTTTTATTTTTGGCTTTTTAATGCTTCTACCATTAAAAAGAATTCTGGGTTTCAACACAAGTGTTTTATGTGTTTATTAGGACGTTTGGGGTGAGGGATTCCCCTGCATTCTATTACTGTCACATATTATTCTGTTTGACTTTATATTGAGTCACAATCCTTCAAAAAGTGTCTTTTAAAAGATAATTGCAAAACATTACCATTCAAAAGTATTCTCTAGGTGCCACTTGAGAGATTGGTTGATTACTGCATTCAGCAGGTGTTTATTATATGCTTATAGGTACTAATCAGAAAATTAAAAGCACATTAGGAAACCAAATGATCAGCAATCTCTTCCCTTCTGTAACGACATTCAGGGGGCAGGGAAGATAAAATAAGCCAGACACTGGAATATAGAGTAGATTCCTGGCTGGTGAGAATAACAGGGAAAGAAAGCAAGAAAGAGAACAGAGTATGGAGAACACATTTTGGAAGAGAGGAACTTTGGTCTTAATGCTATGATTTACACATGTTACATGTATGACTCATCATACATACATAACACGTAGCACTGCGTCAGAGATAAGAAAAGCTCTCATAAAAGATTAAGCAATTGCCGAAACAGCCTTTGCTACAACAATCCTCTGCCAAACCGCAGCCTAAACAGGAAATCCTATTTCCTTTCGGCTCTCGGTCTTGCACCAACAAAGATGGCCCTGCTGCCAAATACAGTGTGGGTCTAGTGCTAGGAACCAATGAAGGCATAAATGGGAGAAAATATGGCCTCTTAGAGCACTTGTCCACTCCCTCAAGCAGTAAGTAGAATTCCAAGGTCCAGGATGTCAAAGTACCTGCCCTTTCTAATTTTCATTCATTTTGAGAGCAAGAGGCTATTCAGGACTGTGCATCTGTCTTTCCACATGTCCTACAGACTCCAGCCTTTTAAACTACAGGTTGAATAAATGAATGTAAAAGTTATAGAGAATCTGTCAACAACTGAAGGTCTCTGAATGTACCATGTACATTGCAGATGTACAACAACCGAAACTAACATACATGCTGAGTGTGTAATGGACCCGTGTGTTTGTGGTAGCACTTGCCCGAGTTTCATCCCGAGACCTCTCTTTAGCCTCGGTTCTGAACATACAGCATAAGCACTCTGTAATGAGCATGCTCCATGCCACACAATGCCAACGAACACTGCTGAGAGCGACTCAGCCCAAGACACTGTATGTCACACTTTTCAGTGGTCTTACTGTAACCACAAAGTTGTCCGCTCCTGTAGGAGTATAATGACTTGATCAGAGAAATCAAAGCCTTTTAAGATTTCCTTACTGTCATTCTTCAGCATGATCAAAATGAGGAAGGTCTTTGGACTGCATTGTGTTAAAATATGTTTGATTTTTAAAATTGCTGTTTGAGTTACTGGCCGGAGCTTTATAGAAAAAGTTGTTAAATGAGTTTTGGCTTGGGACTGAAAAACAAATTTCCAGAAATTTCTCAAGTAGCCCTAAATATAATTCTGCCATTTTTTTTACTATGTATTTACGTAAAGCTGATAGCATTGATGATAAAATAAAAATATCCATCACCTTGGAAAACATGGAGACTCTATATCCCACAACATCAAACATGCAGATAAGATCCCACTGTCTGTGTAAAGGCATGCCCATCTTGTCAGTAAGCAAACTTGCTTTCATTTTTAATAAATATGAGAATTATGTATGCCAGAGTTGTCTACAATTTTAGTTATGATTTACTATCAATACATATTTGACTTGTACATATTTACTTTTGTACAAATATTTACAAAATACATATTTTGGCTGCTGCAGAGTAGTATCAGATGACTATGAGACGTTACAAGGGCAGAGGTGGCCCAGGTGGTAAAAACCTTGCCGTACAAGCATGGGGACTCGAGTTGATCCTCACGCAAACATCAAGATGACAGACATAAACTGTATTCCTGAAATTTAACCCTTGGGACACAAGGAGCTTCAGAGTCAGCAAGAGAATCTGTCTCATGAATAAGATAGAAAGTGATTGAGGGAGACACCTGACTTCAACCTCTGACCTCCGTGGGTATGCACACTAACACAGGCATGCACATGTATGTGTGTGCATGCATACACGCACACATTACAAAAGGTTCGTCATTTCTACTCCAGTGGACTAACAGAATCTGAACACATGCACCTGACCATCCAGATGAGTAGAAGGTATAACAAGAGACTGGAAGGTGGGTGAGCCACTCAAAAACTGGGCCTCAACATGTAAGCAACCACTGACTATAGTTCAACCAAGTAACACGAATCAAAAGAAACCGTATGCAAGTTTTTAAAAATATTCAGACACCCCGTACATTTTTAAAAAGATCAATTTTAAAATTTGAGGAAGCAATGTATTTATTAGCAGAGAGCTCTTTAGAAAACATAGTTTGACTTGGCATCCTGAGCTTGAACAGGATTTCTTTTAGCTCCGTTCACTTCATTTGGCTTTCTCCCCCCGCCCCCCAGAAGACAGGAAGCACTGTGTGAGCAACAGGAAACCTGAACTTCCTTCTCTTGTGCCCCAGCCAACCAATTAGCATGCTACCATGAGGGGCAGATGCACATGAATATGGAACATAGACCCTCATTTTTCTGTTCAGTCTGTCAAGCTATGAATCCACTAATCCTGTTTTATCCCAAACCTTAAGGGTTCAAATGGGGGGGGGGGGGTTTGAAGGGAGAGATGACTTCAAAAGCTCTATCTTCAAGGGTGTGACGTTCAAAACACATAGGCCTTGTCAGCTAGCAAAGGGCTTTCCTGAAAGCAATGGCGTTCTACACCCAGGTATACTTCCTGGTAGAAGCTGCTAGATTCAGTGACCTCTCAACTCATCCCATGTTACAGACAATTCTAATGTTAGTGTCACTTGTTTAAAGTGAAAAGGGGAAGGCTTTGACATACACGCTGACATAAACCTAGAAGACAACAGGTACAATCAAGTATTCAAGAAGAAAAACTATTGGTTTATGTGAGCTCGGATAGCTGACGGCGAACAGAAATCATGTGATGTGTGATTTTATTTATCGCACTAGAACACTTTCTATAGGAAATTACTGTTCTCTGTTCATGGACACAGTTTAGGAAAATGTAAACAACATCCCTAGGACCAGTGTTCCCAAAAAACTCTCCTGAGCTATTAGCTGTAATTTCCTTTTTTACAAAAACCAATGGACAATGTGGCCAAACAGATAGATGGAGGACTCCCAGCAATATGGAAAAAAAAAAGTTGTTTTGCAGAGACTGCTCTTTCAAACCAAGAGACTTCCAAAGTCGATCTTTTTTGTTAACCAGTAAATAGCTCATTCATATTCTACAAAGGAAGCCTCTAAGTTGGAAGGAGTAGTCATATTTAACATTAGGTAGGAAAAATGGGGCTGAAAGCAAGAAAAGAGGTAGTTTTCCCCCCCAGTTTCTTCAGCTAGATTAAAGCTTCCCTTGATTTAATGGTGGGGGTGGGGTCCGTTTTTTCCACATGTAAGAATCAGGGCTCTCACGGAAGGCCGATGACAAGCGCTCCCCATAAATGCGGAAATGATGCCAGAGAAGAAGCAAAGCAACACATTTTAAGACAGAAATCTTGGGTCTTTTTCTCTTATTCTGCAGTACAGATTTCTTAGCTGGACTACTTCCCACAAAGATGGAGGACGGCTGTCAGTGCAGTCCCAAACACACTCTGTGTTCATGCCAGGACCATCGATCCTGAACACAAAAGTGCCCATCAGAGTATTGTGCAATGGCTGAAACATGACTTCTACTTAATTACTCAGAATTAGCAATCAACACCAGACATGTGTGAGCGGGGTGGACTCTATATGGAATGAATTAAACCCACTGAAAGGCAACGATGTTCCTTCGCCTTCTCAAAAAAAAAAAAGAAAGTGACAAGTTAGGAGCTGAGAAAATGTATTAACAACTGTTCTTAAGCTTGCTTTTTGGGCAGAAAAAGAACAGAACGGAGCTAGAATGCTAACAGGCAACAAAAGGGAATGGGCCCCTTCCTGGAATTAGTCATACTTCTACGCGACGTTCATGGACTGTCCCCTTCCTTACAAACCTTGGGCTCAGAGAGATGGCGGCAACAGGGAAGAGGGGCTCGAAAGCAGCGTGTTCTTTGCAAAAGGTGAAAGAGAACAAGGCAGGACTAGGAAGGATGAGAGACTCCGCATCAATTAAGAGCAACCCAAGGTCATGGGTGATGTGGACATAGCCCCGAGGGAGTACCTCACGTATCACACCTCAGTCCGGAGACCCTGCCTTCGGGGAATCGCCAATTCTTTCATGGAGATTCTTGGACATGGATTTCCAGTGTAGGCACAGATGGCAAACAAACCCTCCAACTCCCTTTAAGGTCAGCCACAGTTGCTGTTATAGGTACCTGTCTGTTCAGAGCCCCCGGAACATTAGGATCTCCACAAGTACTTGCCCTGCTCCATCCCTGACAGCCATCACTGCTCAGTCTTCCCTGGATTTTGGGACCATCTGCTCTAACGACACACCCCCACCTCAGGAAGCTTTTTGGAAAGAGAAAACTTTGTGTCGGGTAAGTAATTAGCTCAGACACACGAGCTAATTACATAGCTTCCAATTAAAGTACATATATTATTAAGATCAGCTCTAAGATCTAATAGCTTACTGGACACAAAACATCTCAGAGTCCTATCTAAAGTTCACCTTATTAAAATCATATTAGTCATCTTAACAACAATATCCATCCCGTCTAGGATTGCCTGCATTGGAGAGTCGCAGCACTAGGCACCAGGCTTGATGCCCAAATCCTGGAGCTCCACAGTCTACCGGACATCTAGTCCTGAACATTCTAGATTTGGGGAACTTACTGAGACTGGCCTCATACCTAACTCAACAACGGTATCTTTCACATCCAAAAGGACCAGAGTTGACAAGACTGCCTACTGCCTCTGGGAATGGAGGAGGTCTCCACTGCTTTGGTAAGCCTTCCAGTGCTGTTGTAGATACTGAGGTCTGTGATGTCAGCAAGCACTCCCAACGCTTTTTCCAGTTTCCACACAATGAAGCACAAACTGCCTCTCCAGAATCACATGCCCTTCCCCACAAGAGAACACGCTACCCTTCAGGTGAGCTGCTGTTGCTGTCCTCCGATCCTTCCTTGCTTTTCCTCACATCTGTGCCTTCTGACGCCTCCCACAGTTCTACAATTCTCAAAACTCCTCATATTCCTCAGGGCTGCCATGCTGCACTCTCCAGACCTAACCCAAGGAAGCTTGGCTGCTTCTGGCTTTTCCACCTTCTAGAGACTGTTCATATTCCCTGGGTTCTCGCTCCTCCCTCCATCTTCTAACTCAGCAATGGCTTGTGTCCGTTCTATATTACATCTCCATGACCTTCTTTCTGCTGTCACATACCCCCTCTGGTCACACACAAGAAAGGTTCTCTACTTTGGGGAATCTATGTATTTTTGGCCTATCTTGGTAGACCAGGGTGACCTTCATCAAGGTCTTTAGCCTTAGTTATATCTGCAGATGCCCGTTTGCTGAGTAAGGTTACATTTTTATAGGTTTTGAGGATTAGGATGTGGACATCTTTGGGCTATAGAAGGAAACTCATACAACTGGATACAACAATAAAAACAATGGAGTAATGTTGTAGAATCCATGTAGGGTCGTTCTCATGGATGTGTATTTAGTTTCCACCAGGATTCATGCTCTAACATGGCCCTAGTCACCTGAATGATCAAGAGGGAATCCCAGGATATTTCTATAATTAATATGTGAATATAGGAGACTTACTCTCTAGCTAGAGAGTCACTAAGGAAAATGCCAGCTATTGGCTTTTGGCCTTCACATGCATATGCCACCTCTGAGTCTCTGTCTCTGTCCCTGTGTCTCTCTGCTCCTCCCTTCAGCTCTCCCCCCCACCCCCGCCTGTGTGTACAAAGACACCTTCTCCTTCCTTGGGTAAAGTAGGCAAGCCTAACGCTTACTAATGATAGCACTGTCAAAGTAATGTGCAGGGTTTTTTGTTTTTTGTTTTTTTCTAGCTGCTAAATTCTTTTCACAGGAATAGCATTTTGAAGACCTCATTGCTTAAAGTCAGCACATCTGTGTGGCTTTGTCCCACTGTTCCTTTCCCAAATCCCTTCCTTACACTTTGTAAACCTCTGCCTTTCATGTTCAGAATGCTGGTACCTCAGTTCAGTTGGGACAGTGTCATGACTACACTTTGCAACAACAATAAAAAATTAATAGAGCAAAAACTCTCACCATCTAGGAAAAGCAAGAGAATCATTTACCAAGACAAACACTCCAGGACTGCAATGCATTCATCTGTTCACTCTAGCAAAGACTAAGTATCAGTCATAGTCATGATCCTGTGGACAATATAGAAGGCCCTCCAGGGCTCAGAATGTTGCCTCCAGTAGCCTTTCAACCATGGAGGGCAAAGAGAATAAGGAGTGAAATAAGTACCAATAAGGAGTGAAATAAGTACCAATAAGGAGTGAAATAAGTACCAATAAGGAGTGAAATAAGTACCAATAAGGAGTGAAATAAGTACCAATAAGAAGGGAAATAAGTAAATAAGGAGTGAAGTAAGTTAATGTCAAAGCAAAAGGTAGCTCTCCAGGGTGAGCTGAAAAGGTAACTCTCACAGCAGAGGGTACCAGCGATGGATACTCTGAGGGACTGGTTAGAGACAGGCCATTTATGAACACTGACATTGAAGCTGTAAGAATTTAGAGGAATTTAATATATTTTTAAAAGTATGAAAAATTTAAAGTGTATCTAAGAAAACATAATCACCATAATTCTGCTAGCCTACAGTTTACTGTGATTTGGTTTTGGCTTAAGGCAAATGGTTTAATAATGTAGATCTGGACCCAACATAACTTTGATTTTCTATTTCTCTAGAATACTTATTCGAGTCTAGTGCATTAGACCACTCTGCCATCCTGCTATGCTTAGAATTCTCTTAGTCAACTTCCACCCATTGTGGCAAAACACTCAAGAGAATCCACTTGAAGGAGTAATGATTTGTTGAGATTTGCGGTTCCAGTTCATATGCAGCTCATCTCATTCCCAGGTGTGTAGCAAGACAACATTATTATGGCAAAGGAAAGTGGCTTATCTCATAGTGGCCAAAAGGGAAGGAGACAGACAGACAGACAGACAGACAGACAGACAGGCAGGCAGGCAGGCAGGCAGGCAAGAGAAAGAGGTGAGGCAGGCCATTTAAAGGCATCTCTACCATGGTCTACTCCCTCCAAACAGACCACACCCCTAATACCTCGCACAGTTTGAGTTCATGAATAAGCCCACTAATGATCTAATCACCTTGGAGTAATTCATAAGCTTGGGGCCAAGCCTTCAACATCAACACACTGGCCTTTCCAAGGACATGTTCATATTCACAAACAACTCCTTTTAAAAGTTAAAATTATCCTAGAGAGATGGCTCGATGGTTCAAAGCACTTAATGCTCTTGCAGAAGACCTGGCAGCTTAACAACCATCCACAACTCCAGGTCGAAGGGATCTGATGCTCTACTCCAGCTTCACTGGGCACTAAGGACATACATGGTCACAGAGACATACATGCAGGCAAAACATTTGTAAACATAAAATACGTCAATCTAAAAATTTTAAGACTGTATAATCATATTTAAGTCAACAATAGAATGAATTTCATAGTCAGTGATACGCATTACACAACCTAAGTGCATGAAGGCTATATCATCTCTTAGCATAAGTCCGTCCTATGACAGTCCCATAACAGCAAAGTTATCCAGCCCCATATTTCTTAAAATGTATTTGTCACAAAGAAACATATGACTGCATGTCTGTGCACATACATGCCTGCACATTACAAATATTGTATCAAAATCAATATGCTGTGGCGTGTACTATTGTAATAGCTTTGTCATGGAAAAATAAGGGTCCAAAATGCATAAAACCCATGGTAGCAGGAAAGAATTAAATATTTATTATCCATCTTAGCACTACTAATAATTGTTCAATTATGCTCTAGACCACCAAAGATGACATTAGGTGTGGGACTGACCATAGGTAAGGGGAGATGGTGATCAAGCTCTGAGCTTTCCTAGAGGCTCTACAGTGGCAGGATGGTCCTGTCAATTCAGGGTGGATGAAGTCTAAAGACAAAACAAAACATCCGAAGTCATTCCCAGTGTTTATTATAGGAGTGTTGTCTCCTATTCCCTAGCATATCATGCACAAAGCTAGGCCCTGTCTCACCTCATCCATGCTGGCCACACACACCTGTGTCAGGTGAGTTCCAGCCTGGGTCAGACAGCCGTGCAACCGCCCTTTCTAAAGAGACAGTCCTTGTCCAGTGTAGCTAAGTAGTACCAGGTCTCTATGGGCAGATCGTTCTCTAAGGATGTGCTTCATGCTATTGGATTTCTACACAGTGAGTGCACGGGAGGGAGGGAGTTGGTGCCGCAACATGGAAGAGCATATAAAGATACAGAGATAAAGAGGCATGTGTCAGGAAGTCCAGGATGTCCAGGAAGTCGGCGCACAAGGCAAAGTTCCAGCTGAGAAACTCAAAGGCCGACTTATTTGTCATTTCGTGTTAGCAAAGACGTCCTTTTGGGTTTGGCACGTTTGGATTTGCTTTTACACTTCTAGCATCTCTTTTTAGGAGCGACTCCACCTCAAATGAGAGATACAAACCACATCTAATTTATTTTAATTCACTGACTGCTTTCTAGCACCATCGCTATCTCCCTTGTGTGCCTTGTGTTCTTTTGCATACGCTCACCATCCGCTTACAGTTCCCTTGTCATCAGAACCCCCAGAGGCAGCGCACTTCAGAAAGCATGCTCCTTTGGAGACCCTTGAAATGAAACAAAAGCCCACAGAAGACTCTGGGATAAGGGCAGCATCCTGCTCTCTGTCCCTGCACTCCTCACTATCTCCAGAATGAACATCTGCAGGGTAGCTGCTGTGCCCACTAGTCCCTGCTGCCTGTTAGCATATTTTAATGCTGTGATCACAGTTTTCTATTTCTATCGAGGTGCTACAAGGTGCCAGACTCTGGATTCACACATTGCGTCATTACTGTCCCCAGTGAGCAGACTACACAGCAATACTGGGGACAGGGTTGAAAGGTAATGAGAAGGTTAATGGTGGGAAAGACAAATGGAGCACCTGGTATCTTGCAAAGAATAAATGTACCACTGCAAAGGGGGAGGCTCTGGTTTTAGCAGGCTCTGGTAGATACTGTGTGTCCTGATGATGAAGATGTCTCTTGAAAACTCTTAAAATAGCCACAGTATTTACAAAAAAAAAAAAAAAAAAAAAAAAAAGCATTCCTCTTTGCTAACTGTTCCAACCAATATTTATCTTGTTAAACTTAACAGGAGCCAAGTCCCTGTCTCAGAATGCTTTTTGGAGTCACAGGAGAATGAATCTAGGATCCAAAGCGCCTTCCTTGCCAGTAAACCTCAGCCCAAGGTGTTAATGAACCGAGGTCACCACGGAGATGAGAGCAGCTTGCTATTAATTTTAACTCATTCTTGTGAGACATAAAGAAAAGAGCATAAATCCAGTGTAATCCTTCAAGGAAAACATCATCCAGGATTTCTCCTTTGAACGTTACACTCTGAGCTTAAGTATAACACCAAGACAATCCAAGTATCTCCTGGTTTTCATCATGCAAATATATACTCACCCACCCAGAAACAGAAGCAAACAAGTCTGCCATCATGACTTCTCAAAGGGTGAATGCCAGAGCCTACATCTAATGACTCATTATTTTTCCACATGTGATAAATATTTACATGTCCACTCACAAGCATCAGCTCCTCAGTGCCCCCCACCACCATGGTGTGGGCACCTAGAAGCAAGCCACATCTGCCCCCTTTGATGCCCACAGGTTTGTCCCAGGCACAGTCTTCCAGCAGCCCCTGGGTCTCCTTTGTGTCTGTTCTCTCTGGAAACTCTCAGCCGCATACACATGACCACAGAACCAAACTGAACACACTGCTGCTTTCTTCAAGTATATGGAAGAGCTCTTATGGAGTCTGACAGCATCTGCTTGGTTGATCACTAAATAAAATTAATCAAGCACTTAGCACCTAGTATGGACCCAACCTGTGCGCTTGTTGAGAGAGAGATGCTTACACACACACATGCAAAGTTCTTTTGAAAGTTATAATGTATAACCAAGATGTTGACCATCACACCTGGATCTATCCCACAGTGGTGTTTCCCTCGGAGACTGTCAGCTCATGACAGTTTTAAACTAGCCTTCGCTGTGCAGAAGGGAGAGAATGCTTCAGCAAGTACCTCCCTGTGCACCAGATGTTTCTGCCTGTGTGTGCAAGGAGACATGGTTTCACTTTTCCATGCTAGATCCCATTCCCTCAAATGGCAGACTCGGCACCTTCTCATCCATTCATTCATTCACATACCAAGAGTTACCGACTTGTTACCACATACCATACCATTCTAGGCCCTGAAAGCATATCAGTGATAGATGCCCTCAGATACAATGGAAACCAGAACAGGCCCCTCTGCATGCAGACTCGTTCCACACTCATCTCCTCATGTGGCTTTCGCCTCGATTCCTCCAAACTCTGTTTTCATATTGTCTCCACAACAGGGCTACTTTTAAGTCCTGTTTGGAAAGACGGCACTTCTAAAGAGTGTGCTGGGTCTTCCCACTCTGATAACCTTCTTCTGTGTAACTTTGTCTCTCCTTTCATAGAGGTCATACCTAGAAGCCGTCGAGCTTACCTACAGATCCCTGCCCTGCAGGAGAGGGTTTTTCCAGGGTCTTTACTCCTCCTTCTTAAGGTATCTAATCCCGCAAGTTAGTGTGGGGACTTCTACAGCATAGAAGAACCAGCTTAAGAAATGGAAAGTGTGCCGTTTTGTCGGAATATCTATGTGTGTGCACGCACATGGGCACGCGCGCGCGCACACACACACCACATACCAAATTCTATGTTGAAATCCCAACCCTCAAGGCAATGGTGGTAGGAGTTCAGGTCTGTGGAGGTTGACAAAGGCACATGGAAAGACCTGTCAGAAATAGGAGTAAGATTTCTTGCAAAAGAAGTTACAGAGTTAGAGAGATGGTTTATTCCATGGGTAAAGATGCTGCCTGTGGTAGAAAAGAGAACCAGCTTCCTCAATTTGTCCTCTGCAGACCATGCACACCATATGCACACAACATGCATGAAATGAGCAGCATAATAAAAGAAAACAGCACTACAGCTGGATACAGTGACCCATGGGTGCTTGTAACCCCATCATACAGATGGGGACAGGAGGACCAGCCTGGGAACATGGCAAATCCCTCTATTAGAATTAAAAAAATAAATAAAAGTCTGGGGTTAGAGTTCAGTGGTGCAGTGTTTACCTGGCATGTGGAAAACCCTGGGTTCAATCTATTGAAAAAAAATGAGGAAAGAAAACAAAGGCAAGTAGGGAGGGAGGGGAAAGGAGGGAGGAAGAGAAAGGAGATGGAGGGGAATGGGAAGAGAGAGAGAGAGAGAGAGAGAGAGAGAGAGAGAGAGAGAGAGAGAGAGATCCTTTTGCCATCCATGTAAGGATGCAACAAGGAGGTGAGACTGGGAAATATGTTGTCTTCAGGTGCTAAACCTGCCAGCACTTTGATTTTGGACTTCTAGATTCCAGATCTGTGAGAGACCCATTTCTGTTGTCTAAAGCCTCACAGTCAGGGATGGGGCAATGGCTCAGTCAGAAAAGTGCTTGCCTGGCAAGCATGAGGACCCAGGTTCAAGCCTAGATCCTAAAGTTTTCAAAAGCAGATGTGGTGGATTTTATAATCCTGGTGCTGAGAACACAGAGAGGATAGGACCCCTAGGACTCAGTGACCAACCAGCCTGGCCTATTTGGAGAGATCCAGGCCAGTGAGGGGCCCCATCTCAAAACACAAGGTGGAGGCTGAAGAGATGTCTCAGACGTTCAGAGCATTTGCTGCTCTTGCAGAAGAACTGAATTCAGTTCCCTGCACCCACATCAGGTGGTTCATAATACCCTGTGACTCAGGTTCCAGAAGATCAGACAGCCTTATCTTCCTTCTGCAGGTATGCGCGCACGCGCGCGTGCGCACGCAGACACACACACACACACAGGAACATACACAATATGTAACATAGTCTTCTAATATTTAAAAGAAAGGGTGGACAGCACCTAAGAAATAACATCTGAGGTCCTCTGGGTCCACAAGCACATACCTGCATATGCATGCACACCCACACACATGTGCACATCTTCACATAGGTACACGCGCGCACACACACACACACACACACACACACACACACACACACACACACACGGTGCCACAGTTAAAACAGTTTGTTAACTTTGGCCCAGGCTACAAAGCCTATTTATCAGGGTTACAATAGTGAAATATTTCAGCTCCCTGGGTTTCTGACACATCTACATAGTGCTAGGACAGGGACTTCTCTCCTGTCTCTTCCCATACCTGATCCTGCTCCCCTCCTTCTTCCCCTCAGCCTCCACCTCTCCCACCCAGGTTCCTCCCTCCCTCTGCCTCCCATGATTATTTTGGTCCTCCTAAGTGGTACTAAAACATCCCACACTTTGGTCTTCCTTCTTGTTAAGATTCATATGGTCTGTGAGTTGTATTGTGGGTATTCTGAGCTTTTTGGCTAATACCCACTTATCAGTGAGTACATACCATATATATCCATTTGGGGTCTGAGTTACCTCACTTGGATGATATTTTCTAGTTCCATCCATTTGGCTGAAATATTTGTGAGGTGGTTGCTTTTAATAGCTGAGTAGCGCTCCACTGTGTAAATGTACCACATTTTCTGTATCCATTCTTCTGTTGAGGGACATCTGGGTTGTTTCCAGCTTCTGGCTGTTATAAATAAGGCTGCTATGAACATAGTGGAGCATGTGTCCTTGTTATATGTTGGAGCATCTTTGGGGTATATGGCCAGAAGTGATATATCCAGGTCTTCAGGTAGAACTATTTCCATTTCACTGAGGAATTGCCAGGTTGATTTCTGTACCAGCTTGCATTCCCAGAGTGGCATTTTAAAATATGGTTTCACATGACTCTTCCCTCTTTTTGTAACTAACACTCAATATTTCAACCTCCTATGCATACCTGCCAGGAGAGCCTCTCCACAGTGTGTTCTCTTTGATTGACGCCCCTGTCAAGGGTTAGGGGGTAAATAATTTTCCAACAGACCCAGCCTCTGCCCTTCAACAAAGACACAGCTGGACTGAACCTGCCACTCCAAGGCAAGCAAATTCTAACCAGCTAGGATAGCAGCACATGTACATGCGCACACATACACACACACACACACACACACCATTGCACTCTTCCCCCTCAACTGGAACTACTCAGGCCCCAGGACTGAAGGAGTAAAGGTTTAACTTGGCATTTTCCCTCCCAATTTTAGAATGCAATAAAGCATCCATATAAAAGACAAAGAGGTAACATGCAATTTTAATTTTTTGAAAACCTATTCTTAATGATAGTTCTTAAATATTTTTAATATTTAAAATATTATTTTTTAAATATTAAAAATATTTTTTAAATATTTAAAAATATTTACCTCTTTTTTAGCCCTCCACCCACCAGAGGTAGTGGAAAAGGAAAGATATGTAGGGGAAGTGGACCTGTTTAGAAAGATTCTTTGGAGCAACTCTTGTCTGTGTTATCTGGACATCGGCAGTTTGGTTTATAGGTTAGTAATAGCAGCTCCATCCACGCGCAAACACTTCATGGATATACCAGCAGGCAGGTTCGGTAGAGTTGGGATAGCAAACATGAATCAGCAGCAGTGGCACTACCTAGCAGAGACAGCCAGGCATCAGCATGAGTCAGCAGGAGGGACGAGGAAACACACCAGGAGTAGTTCTCCGCTATGCCTCTCTCAGAGAAGTGAAGATTAGCCAAGACTCAAGACTCACAATCATTGCACAGCTAGCTCTAAAGCAAGCCTAGCTCAGTCAACAGACTGTCCGTCGAGTCATTATTTATACCCTCCAAATATCTTGCCTCAGCACGTGCATCTGTCTCAGCTGACATCACTCTGCCAATCAGCCTGACTCCACAGAAGTGGCAAAAATCTGCAGCACACTATCAGAAGTTTTTTGGCGAATTTCTCTCTATGTCGTCCTAACAAATGTAGCTCAACTACGAAATTTAGGTTGAACCAATACAAGTGTGTCCGTAGCAAAGAATCTTTCATAACGTGTCCTTTCACGCACTTGCTTTAGCAGAAGATCCTTTCTCCTGTGTCTGTTTTAGTGAAGCATTCCTTCATGAGTCTGCCTTAGTCTTTCACCTGTGTCCACTTCAAGAAAACACCTTCATGTGTTTGCCCCAGCAAAATTCCATGCAACTGACTTTCCAAAGAACCCTTAAGTTTCAGTAACATATGACTCTACTTATATATGACTCATGGCAAATAACTCCTATTGGATGCCCTTTCTAGAACAGATGTGTGTCTGTATAGAAGCATACTCTTTCAATGGGTTGGGTGGGGCATCACTACGTCCTATGGCTAAGGCACATATCTGAACGCAGCATGGGCAGATGTACGTTATAGAAACAAAAGGCAATGGTGGGGGTGGGGGGAGCTGCTGAGAGCCCCCTGTACAGGCACCAATGCAATCAGTAGAAGCACAGCCTCACGTCATGCCTACACATCTGTGTGGGGAGCCGACAGAAGGTGGCTATCATCCTTGCAGCCATCTTGAGCCATATACCCTGACAAGAGATTTGATTACATCAGCCTACAACAGCTGAGCACACTCTGATAACATCTTTTTTTAGATACCCAGGATCTTCCCTTGGGTGTGTGAGACTTAAAGGTGTGATTTAGAGCCTAGACTTAAGGGCATGACTTAGAGATCAGATTTAGAGACAAGACCTAAGGGCATGACTTAAAGGTGTGACCTAAAGGCATGGCTTAGAAGTGAGACATATAAAAGGCAAGAGGCAGACAGAAGAGTTCAGTACAACTTAGAGTACAACTTGGAACTAGGAATTAGGTTAGAGAGTACAACTTGGAGTAGAAATTAGGCACTTGGAGGAAGAACTTGGAATTAGAGAGTAGGCACTTGAGACACTTGGAGGCACTAGGGACTAGGGACTAGGAACTCAAGACTTGGAATTTGGAGAGAAGAGAGACTGAAGAATAAACAGGATTGAATCACACTCTGTCTGGTCTCCATTCTTCCAGTCTATCCTCACTCTCTCTTGCTGAACCCTGACCCACGGACTGAAGCAGCTTGGGGCAGTGCAGGCTCTAATAATTTAGCCCCCAAGGCTTTTGGCAGTGCAGGTTCCAACAGTGACAGAGCGGTTCCCAATATTTTGGCCCCCAAACGTGGGGCAGCTCAGGCCGCAACACATCTGACCGCACTGTCACAGATGTTAGCTACAGGTCATCTCATGGGTGAGACAGTGTATGCCCTAAGTGTGAGAGAATGCAAACAGCAGGAGGGGGTAGGAAGAGAAGCCTTTCTGAGAGGCTCTTGCACATCCTGGGCAATTCTGCTGAGATTTCTGACAAGGGCCCTCTGGGAACCTGGGCAGTCTTGCTCACTCCTGAGACTTGCAAGCTCTTGAAACTTATGGTATCTGTCTTTCCTCTCCAGTGGACATAATCCTTTCCTCTCCCACACACCCCAGAGTAGCTCCTGGCACATCACGGGAATGCACAGAGAGAAATGGCCATTGCCAAATTTAGGCTCTTCTCTTTTTTCCTCATGAGAAGCCTTATGCTGTGTCTCCATGAGACATGACTACAATCTATCAGCTCTGAAGGCTAACCTGGAGCTTCTACCTTCAGGGTGGCTCTCACAATCTCTGCATTCTATCAGTAATCACAGGATACCTCGGAGTATCAGCTTCCACAAAGACAGTCCCTTACAAACTTTATTATATGCCATTGGACAGAATTTTTCAAGCAAAATTATGACCAAACACCACCAAATCAAATGGTGAGATGCTCGAAAGTAAGCTGAGTCAAAGCCCACCTGGTTGGTGGCATCTAGCCCTAAGTTCACCCCACACTGTTTTTACATAAACACACTTCAGGACAGACACACGCTGTCAGCATCATGGAAATGCCATTCCTGGCATGGGAAACTCAGTCTGGAGTACCAGTTTCTACCAGAGTGTACTGGGTTCTTTGACAACAGCACAGGCCACCTGGTGGCCTATATTCCCTTTTGATCAAAGCTCTTTTCTGCTGTTGGGGGCCTGGGTTTGAATGCTATCATTCTGCATTCTTTGAGAGTGCACATTCTAAATTGATCACGTTACTGTACCCTAACTGTCCTTTCACAGCGTCCCTACTGCTTAATATCTGTCAAGTTTGCACTAAAATTGATCAGTAACAGGGGGCCTCTCCTCTTAACACCCTCTCCCTCTATAACCTCTCACCCAGTCCTCCTTGAGGAAGCAGGCTCTGCATTGATTTCCAGCTGATTGCAGGAGAGCTTGCCCTGACTTTCCTCGGTTACTTAAGCCAGCAGGCGTCTCACTGTGTGTCCTTAGAGACCAGAGCTTTGCTCAGGCAGAGAATGTCTAGACGGTATTCATGACCCATCTGTCTGGCAAGGCCCAGCGGATGGCAAACTCTATTAGAACTGAAACCATTTTTTCCTTTTCCTCCTCCTCCTCCTCCTCCTCTTCCTCCTCATCCTTCTCCTCCTCCTTCCTCCTCTTCCTCCTCCTCCTCACATGCCTTGCTCCCTTTGCAAAGCAGGAATCTGACACTGGAAATTACTATCACTGTTGCAATTTTCAAAATAGCACATCAGACTTTTGTTAACATCCACGCTAGACTGCTAAATATTTAAAGAAGTGGATAAATTTCATCTGAAGTAGGACAGCCCTGTACACATGAAAGCAGCAACAGAATCAGAATGTAAATCCAAGACGTTTTTATCTGAGTGAATTTCGTGTCACAGTGGGAGGAAATGATGCCCATCAGATTAAGCTTTCCCTCCCATTTCTCCTTTAACTGCTTAGTCCTAGACCCTGTATGTTTCTAATTGATCTGAAAGCGGTCTTGGAGAAACAAGGGGGTATGGAGTGGGCCTCACAGGCCAGTGTCTCCACACTTTGTGGCTCACCCCCCCACACACATTTTCACATCAAATACTCAGAAGTTTGTTGCCAGTGGCAACCTACTGCAACTGGACCCAGCAGAGTTCTTAATTCAGCCCAGAGACCCACACACCCTGGCCGGCCCCTTGCTTTAAATCCATTCTTGGTTTACTGTCACACACACCTGTAACTTTTTCCATAGATTCATTTTCTTAAGTAGAAAGAGGGGACAGCAATCCCTAGCAAAGGTTGCCCACTGCTCTTGTAGAACAGCCTCTGCTACTTGGCTTGACCAAGAAAATCCATAGTTAAGCATTAAGTACACAGAAACTTTATAGCCCCCTTGGTAGAACAAACCAGAAGACCCTGCCCCACACTCTCCACACAGGGCTCACTGAAGAATGAAAAGGAACATAGCACTCGAGCAAGGTTCAACACTGAAAGTACCTGCTTGGTGAGGTCAGCTTTAGAGGATAGGAATGACTGAAAAAGACTTGGCCAAACAGGCTCTCTCATCTTCACAGCTTGACTTCTAATAAGGAAGGTCAAACAGAAAGGGAGCTGACCCCCCTGGGTCACATAACAATACATGGACAGTCAGAACCCAGGACAGGTCAGTATACCAATGATTTCTAACAGGTTGGGGCTGCTGGGTTAATTTTTCACATTTTTATTTGAAAATCCAGTATGAAGCCAAGATAAATAAAAATCCATGTATTAATTAAACCTTACTATAAATAGTTGTTCTTGGAGCACTCAGTTCTTTGGCCCTTCAGGATAGTAGATTGTTTGATCTCTGCCCCAAAAATCCTACAAATCCTTTAAGAACTAATTAGTAAATCCCTATCTTAGCTGTTTTGTTTTGTTTTGTTTTTTGATACTGTCAAGAGGGAAAAAACACAGGCAAAAATAAAAACACAGCTGAATTCAATCTACCACCAGCAGCAGCGGGTTCTAGTTATGGGCCTGAAGCAATTATCTAATCTCTCCAAGCATGGTGTTTCTATGAATGCCTTCTAGGATCGTCTTAAGAGATACGAACAAGAGGGTGTGTGCCAACAGCTGGCCCTCAGCAAATGGAGGGTTCCTTGCCACTTCCATCCCCGGGAAGCTGCAGACCTTCTGAGAGCAGGTTGAATATTTGCCGTGTGCCAGCCTTTACTCTAATTGATTGTTCTGCACTATTTTATTAGATCCTGCAAACTTCCTTCTGAGTGAGATATCAATGCTATAATCCTCACTTCATAAAGGATAGAATCCAGGTACAAGAAACTCATCAGCTGTTTTAAAGTCACGGTTAATGACGACTCTACAGTTGGAGCCTAATGCTCTATGTTGAGGTACTGCCTGGACCCAGAGTCACTGCTTACAATGACTATTACACTGTGCCTATAGAAAAGGATTTTCTTTAAGAAATATACTGACAGAAGGGAGGAACTGCTTGGTAGGACCATCAGGACACTGAGGCTACGAGCACTCATACTCATCTATGCACATGCCACACAGACACTCTTACCTTAATCCACTTGTGCACACTTACAGACTCCCACAATTATATACCATAGGCACAGTTGTATACACACTACGTAGAGACTTACACATGCAGATACTACACGTATCATATGTAGATACATACACACACACATACACACACACACACTTCTTTATGACATTGAGAAATATTCCACATTTTCTAGACATGAAATAGTCCTGTGTATATAAGCATTCACATAGTTAAAAACAAACAAACAAACAAGGATTGGTCCCTCAAGGTTGCCTGGTTGAGGAGTTTTCTCCCATTATAAAGCACAAATTCTACTATATTGTGAATCCTAGAAAAGAATGCTGGCACCAGAACAGGCCTATACTTTGGCTAGTTTGGTATCTATAGTAATCAAATACACATCTAAGGACAGGTAACTTGGCAAGGCCAGACCTTATATCATCTTTTCTTTGTCTTATTATGTAGTTTTCCAAGACAGTATGGATATTTTCAACCCCCAGGTCCTCTAGCTGTATATCACACCATGCAAACAACAGCCTTTTCTGATCAGACTCAACTTTTCTAAAATAATTCATATACGGACTCAGCAAATACAGGCCCATGACCTCTATACTGCATATGCCATGGGATATGCTAGATGAAGCTGAGGCTCCAGCAGAAACCTTATAGGCTTGGTACTCTGAAGGCATACAATAGTACATTGGGTAGTAGCTATGGGAAGATACTCTCCAAGTGTCAGTCAACATGTACAATCAACGCTCAGGGAGAAGCATCAAACGTACAAAGTGATAAGCATAGCTCCTCCATCCTAAGAATGTACTATCTTTTGAGAATTGAACCCATGGGTGTATTAACAGATGTTACCATAAGAAGGCACAAAGTACCAAATCCAAATAGGATAGCATATTTCTGGTTATGGGGTAGGGTCAGAAAAGAGTGGCCCACTTAACTAGCAGACAATGCACTAAGTCAGACAACAGAAACACAAGGGCTGGTCTAGGAG
The DNA here is from genome assembly GCF_011762505.2 of Arvicanthis niloticus. Classification (NCBI taxonomy): domain Eukaryota; kingdom Metazoa; phylum Chordata; class Mammalia; order Rodentia; family Muridae; genus Arvicanthis; species Arvicanthis niloticus. The sequence goes on from NC_047671.1 coordinate 21,022,966, forward strand.
TAAGAAAGAAATGTGCAGCCGGGTACCAGACACACAGAGTCTGTGGGTCTTGTAAAGAGGCCTAATGAGCTGTTGCAAACATCAGTCTTGGCTGTAGATAAAGACAAGGGAATAGCCATAACCTGATGACATGGTCTGGAAAAACCTAGGGCGAGTTTGGAATAGGTCAAGGAAGAGTGTGGGATAGCTGAGACTGACAGCTGCAAAATACAGAGCCTGTGATCCCAAGGAACAGAGAGAGAGAGAGAGAGTTTTTAAAAGAGACTGAAGGATTCTATCAACTGTGGAGAGAAGACTGGGAAGGAAGGAAGGAAGGAAGGAAGGAAGGAAGGAAGGAAGGAAGGAAGGAAGGAAGGAAAGAAAAAAAAGAGAGAAGAATGGTCTCCTGGATCGTCCACGAGCAGGTGACTCCAGCAGAAACAGCTATGACAGCTGTGGTCACAGGGCATGCGATCCAGGAAGTGACTGGTGACAGCCTGGAGACTTGAGATGAGCAATAAAACCTGAAGAGGGCTCTGAACAGGAAACTGTGGGGACACACGGTGGTCTTGGAAAACTGTGCAGGGCAGAGCTCACCCACAATGAGGCAGCCATGGGCCTCTGGGGAAAATCTGGACAGCTGAGAACAGGATCTGCCAGGAGGCACAGCAGAAGTGAGCTCAGAACCAACAGGCTCTAAGGAAACAGGAATAATACTGTAAATGTGAAGTTGCACGGCAGGTGGTGGAGACGGGAGAATGTAAGATCTGGGAGTTGGCTCCTAACGTGGAGTAGGCAGGGCAACTGCAAAAGCTGACTGTGTGCAGCCAGCGGTTTTAACTGTTCACCTGATAACAATGAAAAAATCGTTGGTCATAACTGAACAACAGAGAAATGGCTCATACGTAATCCATGAAGTGTGACATATACCTCAGGGTGATCGATCGCATTGTTGATCGGAGCTCTCTTCATAGATAATAACAGGAGAAAACTACAGAAATAGTTTGTGGCTGTTTTGAAGCCAATAGCAGCACAGAAAGACAACCAGACACACACCAAGGCTGCTGAGGAGAGACAACTGACCCCTATGAAGTAGTTTTACATACGCATACAACATTCACAACTGACTCTCTCCAGATGGCTCAGCAGAACTAAGGAAACCACAGGAATGGGAAAGAACAAACAAGCATACTCATGGATACCACAGAGAAACAGAAAAACCCAGCTTGGGAAGTGTCTAAAACAAACAACCCAGACTATGAGAAGTCACAACTAGACAGGGGAGAGAGAAGAAAAGGGTTTGCAAGGGAATCTACAGAGTGAGAAAGTTCATAAGCATCATCATCACCACCACCACCACACACACACCACACACATACCACACACACACCATACACACACACCATATACATACAAACAACACACACACCACACACACCATATACACCACCACACACCACACACACCCCACACACCCCACACACTACCCCACACACACCACACACACACAACACACACACACCCCACACACAACCCCACACACCCCACACCACACATACCACACACCACACACACCACACATACCACACACAATACCACACACTACCACACCATACACACCCCCCCTACACACACCACACACATACCATATACACACACACCACACTCACACCACACACATACTACCACACACACCATACACATACACACTACCACACACACCCCACACCACACACACCACACACATCCCCCCACACACACCACACACAATACACACACCACACATATACCACACACAGACCACACACACACCACACACATACACCACACACACACCACACACATACCACACACATACACCACACACCACACACACTACCACACCACATACCACTCACCCCCTACACACACCACACACACCACACATCACACACCACACACATACACCACACACACCACACACACCACACACACTACCACACCACACACCCCCTACACATACCACATACACACACACCACACATCACACACCACACATAATACACACATACACACTACCACACATACCCCACACACCACACACCACCATACATACCATATACACCCACACCACACACCCACACCACACACACCACACACACATACCACACACACCCCACACCACACACCACACCTCATACACACACCACACACACACCACCCATACCATACACACACCACACATACTACTCCCATACACCACACACACACACCACACACACTACCCCCATACACCACACACACACCACCACACACACCATACACACACCACAATACCATACACACACAACACACACACCCCACATGCACCACCACACACTACCACATACACACACATACCCGCACACACCATATACACCACACACCACCACACATACCCCACACCACACACACACACACACACACACACACCACAACCACCAACAGGCTGGGGTTGATGCACTAGGAAAAGGAAGAGAACCATCAGGAAGGAAGGCAGGGAGAAGGGGAGCAGAGTAGGGCACACCATGTGTATAAAGCAGCCATCGTAGTGAAACCCATTACTTTGCAATGCTAACAAAACTAGAATCCCAGAAGCAAATGAGACAACCAGTGCACATTGTCCTGGGGTGTCTGATGATATGGAGAACTGTTTCTAATGTTACTGCAATGGTCATAGGAAAACATATACAGGTCTGGCAGCTGTAAGCCCTGGTCATAGTAGGTTTTCTGTGGAGTTCAAAGATCTCACGAACAACACTAGATGGTAGTTTCTGCTTGGTGCCTAAAGACCCGGAGTGTCTTTGGGAGATCACAGAGGAGGGGAGAAAGCTGGTTTGGCAAGGAAAGCAGTTGGCTCAGGTGATATACCTTACTTTGTTATCACTCCAACTGACCTGGGGTTGAGAGTGCTTTCAGGAAGAAGTTTAGAAGTTAAAATGCTGGCTTAATTGAGATCCCCTGGCTTTAGTTCATGTGATTGTGAAGGCGGGTTTTACGAGGCCACCTATGGGGACAGAAGTGGCTCATACCTCTGGTGAGAATGGGGCCCCTGTGCTTCCCACTTTTCCCTGAGTCGGATCCTTCCGGGTAATTGAAAATTCCACTGGAGCTGAAAGTGAGAAATCCTTCCTGTTGGCAGCGGGTACTTTTCAATTCTGGGCTTCCTCGGAAGGTCAGAGGCACAGAGCCCTCAATAGTGGTTGCTTCAGACTGAGGTGTGCAACCTTTCCAAGATGTATAGACTGTAGCGTCTCGAAGACTGTAGGAGCTCAGTTCTCCACCACTACCTCCCGCCCCATTGAGCTGCTGTAACAGGACAGTGCACCAGGAAACTCCCAGCTGGACAGGAACACTGAGGTGGCACGTGGCTGGCTGGTTTGCTCTGGAGAGCGTAGTACATGGATACCAGCTTGCTTCAGGCTCTGGGACACAGCAGACCATATGGTGAGGACCTATATAGCATCACATGCTGGCTCTTCTCTGGCTCCAGCCCAGTTTCCAACTCTATCTCTTAACGAATCTCCTCCAGCCACTGTAGGACCACCCTCTTGGGTCAGGCTGCCTTGCTCCTGTCCAGGACGACATCACCCTCACTGCTATTCCATGTTCCTACCGGCTGAAGCCCCAACTGTCTCCTTTCCTAATCATTCAGAACACTTCCTTCCCGAAGTTGCAATGATTAGTGCAAGCAGACCGATTCTGTCTTCACTTCTCAACCACACACGATGGACCAATCATCCATCACTTCCGATGTTCATTTGTAGTTATCTTTCTCTGTGCTTTCCTTCTGACTCCCGGCACTAATAACACTAGGATATGTTTTCGTCATCCTGCCGTAACATCTACTACAATGGGCAGAGAAGGCACTTAATACTGAGTGCTCAAAAATACTACAATTTTTTTGATAGAACAGCAGAAGTAAAGATAAGGAAAGAAGCTGAGAGTTTAGTCTGTCAGAATATTCTCTCCTCCATTGAAAGGTGTATCTGGAAACTCTCCCTTAAGATAATCAATGCTAGCCTGTGAGAAACTCTATGGTTTCACAGCGAAATAAACTAGCCTCAGTTGATGAGAATCTGGTCATAGTTATCTGAGTAGCAAGAGAGCCAGATGAAACCAGACATGCCTACATCTTGATTCCAAAACATATACTGGAAGGAAAAGCTACTTAAAGGTGGTATAAAGACTATTCTTTATGGCTGACCACAAGCGATGGTGGGATTTTCTGTCTTACCTTAATTCATGCTAAACAGTATCAAATGAGAAACAGAGATATCTGAGATATCTGAACATTGGTGAATACCTGAAGCCAAGGGCAGAGGCAAAAAAAAATGGTTCATCGGGATATCCAGAAGGTCTCATTCTGCTCCACTTTAATTATCAGATATCAGAATAGTCAACATTTTCTTTAAGGGAACAGAGCAGGTCAAATGAGACAACTGTTTCTAAATAGTATCAAAGAGTTACTAGGTTTGTCCTGTTGGTTTTGTTTTGTGTGTGTGCACAATGTGTGTGTGTATGTGTGTGTGCAAGTGCATGAGTGCACTGCACAAGACAAGAAATCCTGCCATACTTTAATTTCTTCAAGATGGGAAGGACGACAGACTTTATTTATGGAGTTAGCCATCTGCAAAAGGCAACTGTCCACCTGCTGAAATGCACCGCAGATGGCCCAATAAAAGGTCCGAGCTGCCCACTGAAATCTCACAAACAGGGAGACTCCAGGGTACAGTACACAGATATTAGTAGAAGTCAATTCTTATTTGCTTCGAGTTCTCTTTGGGTGAGATATGACGGGTTGGGAGGATGCATTCATTCATTCGTTCCATATTAGATTAACCTCTCAGGGTGACTGAAGAAAGAAGAACAGAAGCAGCTACAACCTCTCTAGAAACACTTAATCCCAAAGAATAGACCAGTCAGCAACAAGGTCAGGGGGTGTGTTCCTTACAGGACAAATGCCATTCCCCATTGGGTGCCTCAGGAAAGCAGCATATAGCTAGTCTCCCGCCAGTCCACAGGCACCTTCAGCTGCCACAGTTCCTAGGAAATCTTTCCAAGGAGACAAAGTAAGTTGGGAACACTGATTTCTTGGGATGCACTCACTTTTGGGCACCTAGAAACATATTACATATTACATATATGATGACATTGAAGACAAATCAGATAAAGCTATGGTGATTCAGTTCCCCAAGGGATAGATGCTCAAGCCATATTTGAGGAAGAGAAGGAGGAACAAGGAAAGGAGGGGGAGAGGAGGAGGGAGAAAGGGGGAGGGGGGAGATGATAACACAATTATGTAGTTCACACTTTCCATGTCTTCCATTCAATCTGTGTGCAATCTTATATGGCAGAAATTGTGCCCATTTCATAAATACCTAAATCTAAGTCTTATGGGGATTTAGTCACTTCCTTATGCAAAAGCAACCTGACTAACTGCTAAGAAAGTCCTAGGACCAGGATCTTCACCCTTCAGACTGTCTATCTTGGAACAAGTTCATATTCACCAAGCACTTAAGCCTTGAAAGGTTTGAAGTGACTTACTTGGATTGCCTGTTTCCTCTGTGCTGCACACAATAGCCATTCATATATCCTAATTGCCCAAACATGGGCTCTGAGGCACAGGTAAAAACAACCTGCTGACTGCTAAGAAAGCTGTTACTCCAGCAGTCTAATTTGGAACAAGGACACTTATTCAAAGCACATGTAACCAGCCCTGGTGATACGGTCGTGTAATCCCAGCTACTTGGGAGGTTGAGGCTGCATAATTCAAGATTGCCTGTTCAACACCAACCAGAACTATAGCGTTAAAGGACTGCACAGGAAGCTTAGTAGCAAGACCATTGTCTCAGAACAAAAGAGGACCACGTGTGTAGCTCAGTGGTGGAGTGTTTGCCCCGGAATGGCACCTAGATTTCAATTCCCAGTACAGTAGAGAAAAGGAGGAAGAAGAAAAAGAAGAGGAGGAAGAAGAGCAGGAGCAGGAACAGAAAAAGGAGGAGGAAGAAGAAGAGGAGGAGGAAGAAGAGGAGGAGGAAGAAGAGGAGGAGGAGGAAAAGGAGGAGGAGAAGGAGGAAGGAGGAGGAGAAGGAGGAGGAGAAGGAGGAAGGAGGAGGAAGGAGGGGAAGGGGAAGAGGGAAGAAGAGGGAGGAGGGAGGAGGGGGAGGGGGAAGGAGGAGGGAAGAGGGAGGAGGGAGGAGGGAGAAGGGGAAGAGGGAGGAGGAGGGAGGAGGGGGAAGGAGGAGGGAAGAGGGAGGAGGGGGAGGGGGAAGGAGGAGGGAGGAGGGAGAAGGGGAAGGGGAAGAGGGAAAAAGAGGGAGGAGGGAGGAGGGGGAGGGGGAAGGAGAAGGGAAGAGGGAGGAGGGAGGAGGGAGAAGAAGAAGGAGGAGGAGGAGGAGAAGGAGGAGGAGGAGGAGAAGAAGAAGATGATGGTGATTTTATGGTTTAGATTTGGGACTTAAAAATACTTTTCCAGGTTTATGTAAAAGGCAGAGAATAAAGTCCTCAGTGCTCTTAGTCTTCTGGCATGTGCCTGTTTCAGGGGATAGTCCCCACCCAGTTCCCAGTCCCCTTTTCCCTCTAGTGTCCTCTGCCCTGTGTCCTCCTCCCTTTGTCAGCTGACAAATGTATCAGACTATCCATAAAAAGAAGAAGAGAGGCTGGACAGGCCAGACAACTCCATACAATCAGCTGCATTACACAAATACTACCAAACAAACATAATAAGGAAAGCCAGAGTCCAGTGCTAAGAGAAGTGTGAGCCCAACCTAACCTTTGAGAAGTGTCTTCTCAGCATATAAAGACAGAACTTGAAAAGCAGTCGATATAAAGAAATTCAGGAGATGGAGAGGTGGCTCAGTGGTCGGGGCATACTGCACTAGCAGGACCTGATTTGGGATTCCCAGCATCCACAGAAAAGCCAGATGTGACCATTCACATCTTTAACCCCAGTGTTGTGGTCAAGGGTGGAGATAAGCAGAACTCAGGGGCTCACTAACCAGCTAACATAACCAACACAGCAGGCTCGAGGTACAGGGAAAGGCACTGTGAAAAAGTATGAGAAGCAATTGAAGAAGACAGCCAGTATCAACCCCGGGCCTTCCACATGTGCCTGTATAGATAAGCATTTGTGTGCTCACAAACACAAGTAACCATTGTGTTTTAAAACTGAAATAAAGTTCAAAATGATAATACAAACAAACAAAAAAAATCTTGAGAAGACAAACACCAAGGCTCCTGAATTTGGCAAGCACAAACAGCGGGCTTAAAACTTACCAGAGCAGAGTTATTTTTACATTAGGACCATAGATAGTTTTCTCTTAAAGTATTAAAATGTGGTAGGGAGAGAGAAAAATTATATACAGTTTTTGTTTCCTTAAACACTCCAAATTTACAGTAATCGTGTTTTGCCGTCTAATTCCCACACAAGATTTTAACTTAAGAAAGACTTTATTTTATGTGCATGGCTGTTTTAGCTGTCTGTGTGCATGCTGCATACAGGCCTGGGGTCCACAGAAGTCAGAAGAGGATATCAGAACCCCTGAAACTGGAGTTAAAGATAACTGTGATCTGCCATGGATGCTGGGAAGCGCAGGCCCTCTGCAAGAGCAAGTGTTCTCAACCTCTGAAGGTATAGCCCCAGCACCCCAAAGCTAATTTTTGCCAAGCATAACGCCTCCAAATGATACCAGTACAGTTATGAAGAGAGGCTGAGTGTATCATGAAATGATCGATCTCAGTACAGGGACTCCCATGAGAAGGATTATAGCTCTGAGCCTCACATCACATAACATAACAGGTACTTTGGAATGAACAACCCAAATGGCAGGTTTATTTTAGCTCAGTTTTCAGAGGTTTAAATCCATGGGCACCTGGCCCCATTGCCTTTGTGGCTATGCCAAGGCAGACACCATATTGGAGACCAAAACTATAGACCAAAAGTGCTCACATCATAGCAGCAAGAAAGTCAAGGAAGCTGGGCATGCTAGTTTACATCTGCAAGCTAGACACGTGGGATCCTGAGGCAAGAGGACTGCTATGAGTTTGAGGCCAGCCTGGGCTACATAGTAGAAACCTATCTCAAAACAATAACAATGAAAGAAGCTAAGAAAAAAAATCGAAGGAGCCAGGGTTGCAACACCTCCTTAAGAACAGCAGAATACCCCTAATGAGGCTCCAAGTCTGTAAGTTTACCACCTCACAACAGTACTGTGCGTGGGCTGGAGAACAAGGCTCGAATGCCAACCTGGGTCTTGAGGAAGCGCCTGGGGAGGTCTGAACATAGCAAGGATAGCATGCAACCATTACTCCCTAGGTAGGCTGATACGAAGAGTCTCACCCCCTCAGCCTACTTCTTTTGGTTCATGGAAAAACAGATAAACAATATGCTATCCTTTCTAACAGAACTGAGTAGTTTCTAACTGCATCTCCCCTCTCCCCTTGTCATAATAATCATGGGATCCAAACCCAATGAATTTCAGACTTCTGATCTCACATTTTTCAAGTTCAAGACAGTGTTACCAGCTTCTGCTCTGGAGAATCCTACTTAGAAATACCTGACACATGTTTTAATTCTATTTGGTATTTATAGCAAAATGTATGACCAGAACCTATAAATATTTCTATTTTTTGTGGATAATTATAAACCTGTCTTTACTTATTTCAAATTTATTTCTGAACTTATACATTCAGAAAGGTCTCTACAGCTGTGTGAAGAACACAGCTGTGTGGCTTCTTGGAATAAACTGGGGCTTCTCAAATCAACAGCAAAGACCTGCTACAAACCAAGGCTCTGGTGCTGCAAGAACACATGAGTTCTCCTTCTCACACCTGCTATCCTCCATCCTAAAAGCAAACCTTGGTGAAAATACTCGTCTCTTTCCTTAACCAGAAAGCATGACATGTCCCCCTCCCATCCCGTCCACTTTGGAACACCATCAGACACAATGCCACAAGGGTGAGTGAGTCAGAGGGACTTACAGTTGAAGATGCCCGGCGGTGGATGCTCAGTCACCAGGAGACAGTTCTCTTCGTCACTGTTGTCCCCACAGTCGTTCTGTTGGTTACAGACCAGAGAACCAAGATACAAGCATTTACCGCTGGTGCAGGTGAATTTGCACTCTGGAAAAGCACAAGACAAAGCATGAGGCAGTCAGTGCTCGCTCGGTGCTTACAAGGTGTTGCCGCCATTGTCTCCCCCACCCCACTCCCACCCCCACTCCCATGCCATGGTGCATGCCATGGTGATTTGAGAACTGAGATTATCTAGAGATCCCAGGAAACTAGACTCAGAAGGGCCATCTAGATGAGGCTGGTCTTACATCGCAACATGGCCTGCCTGTGGTACCGCACTACCCACACACAAGTACACAGTTGCTCTCTTCCTTCCGTTGCTTACCCTACAAGTTATTCTGCTTCAAACCAACCTTGACAGCTTCCCACACCCTAACAACACATATATGATAAAATCTATATTTTATACTGTAAGTCAGGAAAAACCATGGTGCTCTACTCCCTAAGCAGCATGGGCATGGAAGGCCACACTGACAGATTAGAACATAGTATAGAGCCCACGCCCACATCCCTGCTGGTTGTACCGAACACAGGGTATCCGAGCTGTATAAATCTATACTTGGAAACGGGACTTTAAAATAAAACTTCCAACTTAAACAATTTTAAGCAATCAAAGGAGATTTTTAATTCAAAGAGATTTAAGCAAGTGAAAGAGAGATTATACAACAAAATATAGCCAGTTGTATTATGGATATGTATATGTATTATGTATATCATGGATATCACCTTGGACTCTTAGGTATACACAGAAACTAAGGAGCCACACAGGGTAAATGGCCAATAGAAGGAGCTTCAGGAAGAGTCACAGGTTCCCAGTGATGGCAACTACCACAGCCACCCCAGCTGCCAAGGTCTCTTCCTGTCTCAAATAAGAGCAGTAGACCTGGATCAAGTGTCAAGTCATTTCAACTCCAACTTCTTATTAAAATAAAATTCCAAATAAAAGCCTGTGCATAGCCCAACAATGTCTTTCCAGCTCTGCTAATCACAAAGAGAGTTTCACGAGCTGAGACCCTCTGAGAGGACAGCTACAATCTGAGAGAAAAATATTACCTGTTGCAAAGAACGGAAATCAAAGAATTTTTGTCAGTCTTTATGAGAGGGGCACTTTAATTTTTCCATTTGGTCACAATCTGAGAGGAGAGTATCGGGGGAAAAAACCACTCAGCCCCTGACCATGTGTAAAATAACAGGGAACGGAGTCCAAGTGCATTCATTCCACGAGCTTTTAGTTAGCCACAGCACCTAAGGCAGCCAGTCTGTGTGCTGAATGTGATCAGGTTCCACGGTACAGATGTGGCTAGAGCTGAACTCTCTCATCCCATACGGTGCAAATATTAAAATCCAGATGTTTGAAATCTCCTTTATGAAATGACAACTTTTAACTTAATGGGAAAAAAAGAAAAATGTCAAGGAAAGAATTTATTTTCCTTTCCAAAAGAAATATTGGACTTCAGACGAACGCCAAGCATGAAGAGAGCATCAGCCAAACACAAGTGCTCTAGTGTTACTGAGACAGCCAAACACTAACGGAAGACTGCTGCTGTTCTAGCTGAAAAAGCTCTGAAGCCAGGCCACCGTCTTTCAAGTTCATATGGAGCCTTAAAACGGCGAGAGAATATAACAACATGAGGTCCCCTCATTTGCTCCTATGACAAGTACTCAACGATTTGTAGACAGAGACATGGAAACATGGAGTTGGCATTCTAGACAGGGTGGTGCACACCTGTCTTCTAAGCACTTGGGAGAGTGAGGCACAAGGATTGGGAGTCTAAAGCTAGCCTTGGCTACATAATTAGAATCTTTCACAGGTAGGTAGGTAGGTAGGTAGGTAGGTAGGTAGGTAGATGATTGATTGATAGATAGATAGATAGACAGACAGACAGACAGACAGACAGGGAAACCAGCTGCTATAAAAATTTACAGCATGAATTCTCAAAAAGAACGTGAGGGGTTGGAGCTGGGGAGATGGCTCAGTGGGTAAAATGTTTCCTGTGCTTGCTGCCAAGTGTGACCACCTGAGTTTGGATCCTTGCAACCATGTACAAGACTGGGAACGGTACCATGTACCTGAAATACCATCAAGGGAGAGGGAGACCTTTGCCTGCTTGCTGACCAGACAACCTGATCAGCTGGTAAGCTTCAGGTTCAGTGACAGAGTACATCTCAAAATAATTAATGATGATGATGATGATGATAATGTAGAAAGTTCAAGGAAGACATGGAATGTTGGCCCCAAGCCTCCACACATGCAGGCACATGTACATGTACACTGGCTCACAGAAGTGGGAAGATACATACATGCAGACAAATACACACATACACACCCCAAATAAAACAGAAATGTGACTGATTCTTCTTCTAACTCCAAGGCCACACATTTTCTTCCTCCTATCCTTTGTTGGGCTAGCCAGTCTGTAACAGGCACTCGGTGAATACTGGATGTGTTTGACAACTGAATAATCGAGAATCTACACCTAAAGAGAAGTCCTTATATGGAACATCCTGTTTGTTAGGCTGCTGGCAGAAGGAGCCTCACAAAATAGTGTCAGGCCTCCCACCAACACTATCACAGCCTCCTCAGATCCCCATTTACTTCTCCCTCCCTCCCTCCCTCCCTTCCTCCCTCCCTCCTCCCCCCCCCCCACCCACGCAGGCTATCTCTGCCTCAAGATCTGCTTCCTGAATGTGTGGGACTCACCCATGGTAAGCATATCTATCCATATAAACCATCAGAACAGCTTGCTTTAAGTAACCCCTACTGGTGCCCCGGAAGGGCTTGTGCTGTGACCTCCTTAGCAAGCTCGTCCTTACTAGATAACAATGTCAACCCAGCAACTTTCACATTCACATAATCCCAAACTTCTCAGTGACAAGTCTTCAGTCCACATCAAACTAAAAGTCTATCGCATGACCACTTGAATCAAAATGAATAGATATCTGAATTTATTAGCTCTTCATGTGTTGTAGGAAAATACCTTTAAAATATAACTATAAAGCAATTAAGTGTTAAACTTTAATGGGAAAGCTGGGGTGAAATTTCAGTGCAGGGCAGAGCATTTGTTGATGTTGGCAAGTCTAGCATTGACAGAGGCCAGCTTCCAACATGACCCAAACTCTCCTATGAGGGCCATACCCACTACACTTTCCTAACCCCAAATTTACATATTCTGACTCTAACAAATGGGGCACTGTGATATTCCAAATACATCAAAAAACCTAAGAGAAGACTCTCATCCCAGCTGCACATTGGAATCCCTAAAATTACTGATACCTGTGTGCCAGCCCAGGCCACTGCTCTCATTGGCTTGAAGTGTAGCCTAAATAACAGGTGTTTATAAGAGTTTCTTTGAGCTATTCTGATGACAATCCAATCCCCCAAGAAGTGGGCAACTCACACGAAGCCCTCTCTTTGGCTAAGAATACATTATTAAAATATTTAGTGGTATTTTGTTAATGTATTTTTTAAGCATTTAAATACACAAGTACTTAGGTAATTCTTGGATACAGTGCCCAGTCTCTTTTCTGACAGCAGGATATTTCAGAAACCTAGGAACCACAACACGTTAGCATCGCGAGGCTGAAGTACAGGGACCGATGCATTTTGGTTCCCAAACTACACTCACACATCAGAACTAGGCTATATTTTCAAAGGAATAAAACTCAAACCAAATAAAGTAAACAGACTGTAGCTGCTTGTGTTACAAATGCTAATTATTCTCCCCCCTCAAAAAACAAAAAACAACAACAAAAACCTGTTTGTATGAGAGGGTCTGCACATAGCTTCCGGGAACCCGCCCCCAGTTGGTTCTGATTGGTAAATAAAGATGCCAGTAGCCAATGGCTGGGGAGGACAAACGGAGGTGGGATTTTAACCTTTCCAGGGCTTGGAACCAGGAGGAAGGGAAGGAGGAGCTCATGCTTTAGGTGAGTGTGGACAGAGAAGAGACACAGAAGTCATCATGTATAAAGAAAGCAAGGAGAGTGCCCTGGGCTCTGGGACAAAAAAAGGACAGCCCAGAGGACTACACAAATGGGTCTGGAAAAGCCAAGATGGAACATAGAAGTTCATAGTAGTAACTTGGAGTTATCGGTGGAGGGTAGATTCTAGAAACATGGAGGTTAGGCAGTTGCCCAGCTATTGTGCTGCACAGGGCATATTAAAATAGAAAGGTTGTGTGTGTGTCTTTCATTCAGGAACATAAACCATTGAGTCAGAAAGTAACCCACAACAGGATTTATTAATTAATTATTAATTCAACAATAGACAAAGTACTCTTAATGTACCATTTTGCCTATTCTTTCTGGACCTTGTTGAATATTTCTACCAATTTATAGTTTAGAGAAACCAATGATTACTAAACATTAGAAACATCTGGATGACAAAGCCACAGTGATTTCATATGTAGCATGCAAAATGAACTCAGAAACCAATGTTAGAAATCAATTGTGATATTTAAATAGCTTTCTTTACAAGAAAACTAAATTTTCAAATGAAGAAAATAACATTTCTTTATGCAGCAATTCTCTTTGATTTCTTATAAAAATTAAAAAAATGGGTGCTGGCAAGATGGCTCAGTGGCCAAAGAAGCTTGAGGCCAAACTAAATGACTTGAGTTCAATCCCAGAACATACATGAGTGTGTTTGTGTGTGTGTGTGTGTGTGTGTGTGTGTGTGTGTGTGTGTGTGAGAGAGAGAGAGAGAGAGAGAGAGAGAGAGAGAGAGAGAGAAAACTCCAGCAGTTGTCCTGACTTTTACATACCTGTTATTGCATGCACACATGCATTACCAACAACACAAAACACTAATATTAACAACAAATTTAAATAGATCTACTTGATATGGTAATAGTAAAATTCTTTCCAAATCTGGGGTCTTTTCTACATTGCTATATAAAACTTTGATGAATTCTTTTCAGGGTCTTAGATTCCCTTAGAAATTCATAGTTTAACATTGACAGGAACTTAAAAGATACACCAGGCAATCCAAAGTTGAAGAACAATTTTTCCATCAAATTGAGAGAAAAACCTTTTTTAAAAAATCATGGATGTCATTCTAATTATGTATAAACATATTAACCAGTAGGACATACCACATAGGAGAAAAGAAAGAAAATGTACAATTAGGAGTTTTTCTAATATTTTGTCAACTTTGAGGAAAACAAGGGAGTTTAGATCATGACACCAGAACAGAAATAGAATAACCTAGTATTTTATGTAAATTCCAAAATACTGAAAAAAATAGTTTGGTTTTTTTTTTTTTTTTTTTTTTTTTTTCAACAGGATCAGAAGCCGAAGAATCTGAGCATTCTAAACCCAAAGGCAGAACAGTGGAAGAATCTTCGGGACTGAATTTAATCCACTTGGTAGAGTCAACATTCTAGTAGCTAAAAGGCAACAGACAGTTGTTCTTGATTTTTCTCACACTCATTTAAAGTCTCATTTTCACAGATGGATTTTCAATCATAAAATAAGGACTTATATGGGGCCTTTGCTCTCAGCTGCTCTCGGCTGTAAAAATCGGCCTTTTCTGTGAATTGGCAGAGGAATCTTCGTTGAGCTACTCCTGTGAAAATTCATAGAGCAACGCTGACTCATTTGCTCCACACACCTACCGTTCACGGACCTGCAAACTGATTCTGGCTCCACCATTCTGACAACAAAGCCTGCAACTCGTAAGCAAGGGGGACCTTCTCGGTGGTCTCACACTGGGAGGGACAGAGAGGCCACACAGCTGTCAGCAAAGTACAAGAACTGATAGGCTCCTGAGCTGGCAAGATGGCTCAGTGGGTTGAGGTGCTTGCTGCCAGGCCTGACGCCTTTAAGACCCCATACCCAGGTGGAAGAAAAAACTGACTCCAGCAAGTTGTCTTCTGCCTTACACACACACACACTGCTGTGAAATGTTTTAATACAAAGTATGCTGCTGAGAAACATGGGTGAGGTCTAATATGCAGTGACCTATCAGCAGTCGCATCTCTGGCAACACACACAAAAAAAAATTAAAACAGAAGTTCCCACCCCTCAGCAATCCCTCTGCCCTGCCAGCTCACACCACAAAGGCAGAGGTATCTCTTCTGACACTATCCTCACTCAAAGACAGGCTTCGAAAGGGAGAACTTAATTCCCCCCTGTGCTTGTGTACTAAATTAGTTGCCTCACAAACATTTAATAAAAGTCCTATCATTTAGTGCCACTGATGTCACGGTGCCCTTCGTTCGGGAAGAGGAGTATAATACGCAGAGATAGCATTTACCCATTTGGTGAGATGGGCAACAAAGCCTCACAGAAGAGAAAAAACATACTAAAAGGAAAAAAAAAAAAACCAAAACCTCAAACCATTTTACAAGATGGACAATCATTCCCATTATGATACTGAAAAGATTCTCTTAAAATGTCTAAAATTATCTGAGAAGGTTACATCAAAGACACAATGTGCTGGCCCTAGAAGGTCAAAGTCTCAGTATGTAGGTACCTAGCCCTGCAACCGCCTTTCAGCAGAAAAACAAAACAAAAGCAACAACAAACCCACACCCAACTTTCCCCCAAATACCATTGGCCACTAACAGTCCCTTACAATTCAACACAGCATGGGACACTTTCCATGTCTTGAACGAATGAATGAATGAAGTTCTTCCTGTGCTTTTGTATACATGAAGTGTGAAGAAGTGTTTCTACTGACTTTTTAAGCAGAGTAGTACACAGTTCCAAAAGCAAGTAGGTAATTACAAGTCATCAGCTCTATGCTTTCGGTAACAAAAAAACGTACACCGGTATCTATAGGGAACACAGGGAAATGACTTTAAAGTGTGTGTCTGACTCGTGAGCCTGAGTCACCATCTCTGGGTGCTGAGTCAGAGCTGGCTTTGCAGTTTCTTGAGACTCCTAATGGTTTTAGAACTAGGAGAAACAATTTATATAACTTTCTAAAGATAATCATTTAAAAAGGAAATAATAAAGTTATGTTATTTCTTATGGCATCATCCAAATAGAAACCCTCGTCCACCTCACCCCACTTTGACAGAAGAAATGCTACTTAAGTTACATTTCCAGCAAGAAAATGAATAGGAGCCATTCCTGTGGAATCCTGGAGGGGGGTGGGAGGGGGAGGACACTGGCTGAGTAGAACCAAGGAGCGGAGGCGACTATGAGGCCTGAGAGGCAGGAAGCCTTTCTGATTACCCATTTTGCTTTTACTCTGTCTGAGACAAGAGGAAGTTTGAAGATGGCTACAATGTGACCCTTAAAATATATATATATTTTTGTAACAATGTAAACTTTTTGTTGCAGTGTGTAGCATGATGTACCTGTATACAATGATGTATCTGTACACAACTGTGCACACGTACACAAAGTTCAGAGCTACAGATTTATGCAAAGAAAAAACTACACATCCAGCATTATGCACAATATACAGAAAAATCATAGGGTCAGGATCCCAGATTCTGCTTTGCGTTGTTACAAGAATTGTGTTTGCCATGTTGGAAACAGACCTCATGGGGGGGGGGGGGGGCAGGCAACCACTGTGTGAGGAATCGTGAATGCCTTAATGGGAGTTGTTAATGGGGGTCTAAGTAAATGTATTTTGAATGCAACGAGAACTAGTAGCATTCAGCACCCATTCATATAGATTAACCTTGCAAAATCTTCTCCTGTGGTTGTTCTGCAAAGGAAAGAGTGTATATCATGAAGAACAATGAAAGCCCGGAGTTATCCACTGACAAGTGTCTTTTTTGTATGCATGTGAGGACCATACCCAAGTAGTAGGCTCAATCAATATATAGATGCACAGACATTTACAGAAGGAATCTTGGTCCCTAAGTAAGACCCATACAGTATGAGACAGTTATCTTCTGGCCAGCAACCATGTGTCAGTTACACATGCATGGATGCCTGAATTCCCATCCAGCACTGCCTGCTCTGGGCAAGGAGTATGTTCTGGGCACAAAAGAACCAGACAGAATTGTGTCCAGAGACTTGGAAACCTGGCTTTTCTCCAGCTCGCACACTAAATATTTAGTTTGTCCTCACGTTAAGACCATTGGGAAAATGGAGTTCCTGGATTAGATCAGAGGCCTGGTGTTTGAGTGAGAAATGCTAATTTCAATGGTCTCCATACAAGTACCCCACCTCCTCCAGTACCCTCCCACCGTCTAGGCATAAATCAATGGGATCAAAACAGAAGCCAAGACAGTTCTCTCTTCTCCAATTTTCCAGTGGCCTTCATGTTGCTCAGAGTCAAACTCCAAGTGCTCAAATCCCCCAACTTGGCCTGTTTATCAGCTCTTTGGCCTCTCCGTTCTTCCTTCCTCCTCTCTTCCTGTGAGAATACATACACATACACATGCGCACACGCACACGAATCCTAGGGTTCTGGCTCACCTGCACTTCTTTTTCCTCTGCCTGGGGTACATCTTTCCAGCACACAGCTGACTTATGTCCTCACTTCCCTCATGCCTCACACAAATGTCCTCAGTAAACACAACCCAGACGCCTGCCCTTGTCACCCTCTTTCTGCACCGTTCTCCTTTGCCCGCTTGTCTAACTCCACAGTTAAACATATGCTTAACGATCTGTCTGTCTGCCTGTCTAGCTATTCTCTATCTTGACACCAGAACAGAAACATCACGAGGGCAGGGTCTTTTCCTGGCCCAGTTTTACTGACGAATTCCCAGAATCTAGAACATGGTTCAGTATGTGCAATAGACATTCAGGAAACAGTGGCTAAATTGACATTGAAGCAAGAGCTGTAGAAACGTTCTCACGTTAATTACTGATGTCCCCTTGGGGTGAAGTTTTTCTTTAACTGAGCAAATACCTTCTCTAAGAAAATATATATCTTATACATGAAAAGAGAGGAAAGGGGGGGCAGACAAAAGAAGGAAATAAAACAAAAATATTAGCAAATCACAAAAGAATGTTAATGTAAACAACCAAACAGCTTTAAAAAACTATGCTCTTTATTTACAGAATCATTTCCTCTCTAGCCCACCATGTCATAAATATTTAGTCTTTTTCCCATCTGTCCCTTCCCAATTAACCTGGCTTAATTCCGAAATCACAATGTTCCCTCTCAGTAAGGCACTCATGTGTTACACAGAGAAAGCCCATTGTCTGGCTAAAGTGCTGGACTATTTACTCAGGAAACAGCCTGCAGCTCCTCGATTGGCAGCTTCTAGCATCCCGAGAACTGGGTGTCAACACTCAATACTCAAATTCTCCACCTGTCTCTCTTTCTATATCAATAGAAACAACCTGACTGATCTGGAACTGGAAAGACTCAAAGCCAGGAAGAAGGATGGCTCTCCGTCAATCCATGGGGTTCTGGTAGCTGGACTTGACTTCAGATGGTTATTTTTATCTTTTGGATTAGTAAAAAAAAAATCATTTTTTTTTTTTTTACTTTGAGCCTCCTGTAGTGTCTACTTAGTGTTCTTCATCTGTCACCTACCCTTTATTAAATGTCCTCTCTTAGAAATTCCTGCTTTCTGAGACATAATTAAAACTGGCCTCAACATGCCAAATGAATATACTTTGATATCCTACTGAGAGAAGAATGCTGCTTGTCTCAAAATAAGGAAAGTTTGCTAAAATGAACTATTTCTTCATGTTTAGATTGGTATTCCTGAGAGCATAAAAGAATGGTCTCTGGTGTCTGTAACTAACCAAATTAGAGGGGTGTGGTGAGTGGAAACCCATCGCAGGGAGGCAGGAAAGGGGAGGCAGATACTCCGCCCTTCTTAGTGTTAGCAGAGGGTAGAGCTTCCCTGCTGATCCAGACCAACCCTGATTGTACGTAGGGACTGTGTGTCTCAGGAACACTATTGCTGTGATGAACCACCACGACCAAGAGCAACTTGGGAAGAAAAAGGCTTCTTTGGCTTACATATCCTGAATCATAATCTCTTGAGGGAAACCAAGACAGGAACTCAAACTGGGCAGGAACCTGGAGGCAGAAGCTGATACAGAAGTCATGGAAGAGTGTTGCTTACTTACTTGCTCCCCATGGCTTGCTCAACCTGCTTTCTTCTAGAATCCAGGACTAGCCAAGGGTGGTACCATGAGGGCCTGAGCCCTCAGTCATCAATCACTAAATAAGAAAATTCTGTACATGTGTGTTATAGCTCAATCTTATGAAGCAACTTACGAATTTAGATTCCCTCCTCTCAGATGATTAGAGCTTGTCAAGTTAGCACACAACATGCAACTCTCTTGTCTTCTAGTGGATTCTATCATAGACACCACTGTATGGGGATAAACTGTTTACTAATGACAACATACTAAAGGCTAGAATCTCAGGCTCCACAAAACAAAATATATATTGTCCTGAGCATGCCCTTTTCAGATATAAGTCAAATAAGTATTTCCTAGTTTATCTATTTGTCCAATGATTAATGTTTCTGATAAACAAGAGACTTCAAGACAGTTTGATGGTCAATTGGAACACTGACAAAAAATTATTACCTTCTAAAATTAACCACCAATACATTTCTGCTCAATTCTTACCCAGGGCAAATCCAAGCACTGAGATTACAGGAAGGATCCCCAACCAAGGCTTTCAACTTTAAAATGTAGCTGTGTCCCCATCCCCATGTCCCAGATCATGTTCTTTGTTTTCATTTTCCTGTAACACTTGCCACCTTTCACTCAATCATAAGTTAGCCTTTAGTTTTGTGTATAGTCTGTTCTCAACAGCAGTAAGTTCTATGTGCATGGAATTTTACATCACACCTAGGATGCCTTCCCCGGCATCTCCACCATCCCCCAGAATTAAGTATTATTGCCTATGTTGCCATGACACCCCATGCCTCGCCATGTTTTCATCAACTGTCTGTCTTTCTGTCTAGCCCACCGGCAAAGTCTCTTGAGCCCAGAACACTAGCAGTGGTTTTGTTTTGTTTTTTTTTTTTGTTTTGTTTTGTTTTTTTGCATGACATGCCTAGCAAAGGCTGTTGCTGATAATTGGTTCAATGCAAATCAAAAAGCACTAGAGAAGGGAGAAGTCTGCAGACCCTGCGGGTATTTTGCCTGGACTTACCATCTATGGTATATGATATATGGTGTATGTTCACCAAGGATGAACATACAGATACAGGAACTAAAGAAACGGATCTGCCATGAGGAAGTAGCTGCAACTGAGAGGAAAACCATTGGCCTACATAACCACAGCTCTGAAGGGAAAATAATCTGGTTTGTGACTGAAAAATAAGGCAAGAACTAGAGAAGGACAAGAGAGGACCTCCATGAAAAAACAAAGTCCAGAAATACCGTCGGTCAGATCTACAGCACGGTTTCCTTAAGATCTCCGAGTGAGAGCAGGGGGGCAGGAAACCCCTCCTCCAACTTTGCCCTACATGGGTCTGTGAACAACACAAGGGCACCTCCAGAAGCAATTCTACACAAACAAATGAACGTTGAGACTTTGAAGCAGCTGGGTGTGTGTCTGCTGGCCTTCCCTATGTCCCAGGCTGGGAGGGAAGAGGGGGCCATCATTGAGAGATGCCTGTTGCCAAACCTGGCCCCCTTCCTTTTCCTTTTTTTTTTTTTAACTATTACCACCCTTAGCTTTAATGAGCTTTAAAGTAAATTCACCACAGCAGCACCCTGCCTCCTTTCTTCCCAAGCCTTCTTGGGATGTGATTGAGGTAAGCAAGTATCTTTAACCTCATTTGATCCCAGACGTGTCTTGATTCTGTTGCTTCTGCCTGATCACCTCTTCAAATACTAGTAGTGACCAACAGCCCAAGTGTAGATTAAATGCAACAAGACACCCAGCAGTAAATATATACACAGGCAAGGACATACTGTCCCCTTACCTAGCCCTTGGGTATTGAAAAACACACGTGGGAAACCCAATTAAGCAACACACAAGAGAGAAGGTTCTGGGATGCCGTGTGTGTGTGTGTGTGTGTGTGTGTGTGTGTGTGTGTGTGTGTGCCTGTGTGTGTCTGTGTATGTGTGTCTGTGTCTGTGTCTGTGTGTGTGTGTGTGTCCGTCCTGTGGAGCTGACCTTTCTATGGGAAGTCAAGCCAGCAAGGGAGTCAGGGCAAGATCAGCAGCTCTCTCTCTTTTCACCTGCAGAGTTAACTTCAAAAGACAACACAGGGCTGGGGGAGTCAGCCTAGTTCAGTGAAGGAGAAAGGGGATGGCCATTCTTCTTTCAACATACATCTTAATTTTGTCACGTTTCCATGAGTAACGTCATCATGATTAAATTTTTCCATTTTATATTTTAATTCTTTTGTCTTAGCATTCAATTTGGCTGAATAGACATTTAGGCTGCTCCTCTGATGTCAGCACCTATTCTCTGGTGTTTTCTGTATCTGATCTCTGACCCTTTCCCTCCACCCTCCTCATTCCTCCTTACTCTCTTTCCCTCCCCCCTCTTCCCTTCTTATGGTTTATTATCACCATTAGCCTTAAAACACTTTGAACTACATTTACTACAATAGCACCCTACCTCCTCTCTTCCTAAGCCTTTGCAGGGATGTGACTGAGGTAAACCAGCACCTTCCACTTTATTTTACCGCAGACTTATGGCATAGTCAATCCCTTATTTCTGAGGCTTACCTCCTCAAAAGCTAGTAGCGACCATAAGCATCAGGGTAGATGACATGCAAATAAAAGACTAACGTAAAATAAAAACAAACATGCACAGGAGAGGAAAAAGGAAGCAGTGGAGGGCCCTTCCATCCTAGACACATGAAGCAAGCGCAGGGGTATCGTCTTCCATTTCTGTCAGCAGTGCTCATGTCACTAAGGTCGACCAGCAAGAAGCTACATACAGCCCAGTGTTGTGCAACAAATGAAAGGAGACATTTAGACCTGTTCGATGTGTTTAGGCAATTGTGCCTAACACACTGAAGTGCTCTTCTCATTAAAGAGCACTGGCTGTTCTTCCAGAGGACCCAGGTTTAATTCCCAGCACTAACTGGGTGGTTCACAACCATCCGTAACTCCAGTTCCAGGGAATCCAAAGCCATCTTTTGGTCACTGTGGGCCCTGCACATACATGATCACAGACATACATGCAGGCAAAACGCATATACATAAAATAAAAATAAAGGTTAAATTTTTAAATAAATTATGAATATATATAGAGAGAAATGTAGATAGATTTGCCATTCAGTAAAATTTAAGAAGTGTATCGGGAATTTCTTAATCAGAGCAAATTTTAACAATGCTTGAAAATGATTTCCTCCACTAGTCAGGAGGTTGTGTATTCTGTTTACAGTGGGTACCAGTGTATGTGTCAGCCATTCTGTTGGAATAAACTGGTTGACTTATTGCCTAAGACTATGTATCTAAAAATATCTTCAGATGGTCGCCCATCATAACGCCAGTACACGTGGAGATGTGCTTCACTCATGCTGGGGCAGGGCATGTCTTTCCCTAATGCCCATGCACTGACAGGTCTGTCCTTCTATCTGCTGCGGAAGCTTTTCCTATGTGAACTGGGTCATGTGAATGTACACATTTCTGATTTCCCTGCCTCAGCAAAGATACTTTGAATTCTACCAACAGCCATTAAGAAAACAATGAGGTGGGTGTGGCAGATTCTCAGAAGAATGGTTGCAAGAAAGCAAGGAAGGCTGAGGCAAAAAACGTCAGTGGAAGAGAAAGAGACTTAGAAAGAAAAAAAAAATCAACATTCAGCTAGACTGGACCACGACTAGAAATGCATACTATAGGCACTTGGGTTTTCTCACATGTTGTCTTAGTTAGGGTTTCTATTGCTGTGATAAAACATTATATCCAAAAGCTACTTGGGGAGAAAAGGGTTTATTTCATCTTAGAGTTGTAGTCCAGCAGGGTAGGAATTCAAGGCAGGAATTGATGCAGGGGCCATGGAGGGATGCTGCTTACTGGCTTGCTCCCCATGGCTTTCTCAGTCTATTTTCTTATACCATCCAAGCCAGCCTGCCCACCTACAGTGGGCTGGGGCCTCTCCCATCAACAAGTGATCAAGACAATGCCCTGTAAGCCAGTCCTACAGAGGCATTTTCTCAACTACTCGTCCTTGTCCCCAGATGGCCCCATCTTCTGTCTTTGACCTAAGAACTAGTCAGCACATACAAGTAGCTCTCAGTTCCAGGCACTAATGCCTAGACTTATTTATTCATAGTTGTGGGCATGATATAGCTTCCATGCAGTTCAGATGCAGTTCAATTAAAAATCAAAGCAGTTCCCTCTTCGGTTCTACACGCCAAGCTTCAGATCACCCTCTGCTTTCTCATTTGTTATCCCTGGTGCTCCTCACCCAGTTTGTTTATTATTCAGTCAACAAATCTTATGTGGCAGATCCTGTGTTAGGGGTTTGGTACACATGTGTACAGAGAGGAAAGCAAGCTTAAAGGAGCAAGTTTGTCACCCAAGGGAGAGCTAGGAAATCATTCACCTGAATCATCATCTCCCAGGCCTATGCCTTGACCCCAACAGCTGTGGTGCATTGGCAGGAATAGGAGAGAAAGAGTGTTGCCACCACGACAGAGCTGCAGCATCTTCAGCCTAAAAGAGAAGGGTCAAGGCCCAGGCTCTCTTCCTAATTTCTGTATGTTCCCTGCCTGCCCACTGGTTTTGATACACCCAAGGACACCAATGATATAGAAATAAGAGCCAAGGTAGATAAAAGTATTCCCATGAGACTCAGAAACACACGTTCAGGGTGGAAGGGTGTTAAAATGAGCAATGTACATATTCCATCATGCAGAGTTACCCCTGTGCCTCCACACAGACTTAAGACTAACATCCGTGGTACTAAGTGCATAAAGATATCCCTGATCCTGTTGATAAGCAATGCTTATTCCACTCAATAACTACTTCCTGCTTTTCTCTGGATAGCATTGAAATGAATCCTTAAGTAAATCCGCTATCCTATCCCTCACTACAGTTGGGTAGCATCTTAGATGAAGGCATCTTTCTGACACATTCCCATCAGGCTGCATTGAATCCCATATATACCTGGGACAGAAGATGCTAAGGCATCTTCTATCAGCAACGGAAGTAACTGATGTCCATTCTGACATTAGAATGGATCCAGCCCATTCCGAAGGCTTTCTTAGCTAGCCATCCATCTGGAAGACGGGAGAATGGTTAATCAGGGGCGACTAAGGGCTGCTGTGGGCAATAACTGTGCAAGGAAGCCTCATCTTTGGGCTCTAAACCCTGAGCAACATTTTATCTTAGGTATTTCTAGCCAAGTAAACACTGGAGCTCAGAGTTGGGGTTTGATAGCTTAAACTATGATTCCACCACAGAATAAATCCTAACCTGGGTCATATTCATATAATCTGTGGGGAGGTGGCCCATGTCAGGAAACATGGTAAAGTTGAGTGGTCTAGAAGCCCTGGAATCCAGATGGAACAGTAGGAGCTTCACTTGCTTCTAACCAGAACTAACCTGTCATGTGACCATACTCCTCACATAGGAACATGATCTATGGTCACTTAGATCAAAACAGAATTCTCCATGCTAATGAGGTATCTACAGGCCCTAAGGATTTAGCCAATAAGCTTCCCTTCCCAGACATTCCTTCCTGCAAAAGGTATTTAATCTCGGGTCCACCCTAAAGAGGTGATATGCTCCCACTTTCTACGATGATCAATCAATAAACAGTTTGGAATCGAGGACTGTCTTTCTCACCAAGAACCACCATGGGGACCATGGAGGAAGCCTTTGTCTATAGTGATGCCATTTAAGTCTCCCATAGAAGGCCCCTCCACAGCTCTGGACTCACCACCCCTGAGCTAAGCCAGAGTTCTCCATTTCCCCAGCCCCAAGGGCCTCCTCCGTTCCCAACTCCCTGCAGCCCAGTAGCATCTGGATGTCCAGGAGTTTGAGAACCCTGGGCCCGGCCTCCTCCCAGGCTCATGGACCCTCAACCCTTCATTCCCAACTCCTCTGCTCATTTTCTAGTGGTGGCTGGATTCCTGGGAGTGAGGGAACCCCAGCTTCGGCCACCCATGTCTTTGGATGCATTTTCCCACGCTCTAAGAGGTGTATCTGAGCTTCTCTGGAGCCCAGTACCTGACGATGGCACAGGGTAAATTCAGTCTAGCGTCTCTGCATTTTGTCTGCCCAGCGGTGGGGCAAAACTCGGAGCCACAATAAACTACCTTTTTTCTTTAGCATAAGGAGAGAGGCAGTACAAGGACATAAGGTATATTACACCTTGAATGTACTCTGACTAAACAAGGCCTCTGGGGAGTACTGTTGTTATTAGAGTCACTGTCATTGGTTGACAGACTTTATTTTCTCTCATTATAATTTACTTCCTATAAATCTCATCCTTGGTACTTAGCTTAAGGTAGGGTCTCAGGAGCAAAAACAGCTATGTAAAAGGTAACATTTTTAAATGTTTACTTTTGGTATCTACGT
Organism: Arvicanthis niloticus; assembly: GCF_011762505.2. Taxonomy (NCBI): domain Eukaryota; kingdom Metazoa; phylum Chordata; class Mammalia; order Rodentia; family Muridae; genus Arvicanthis; species Arvicanthis niloticus. The sequence continues at coordinate 21,048,415 of NC_047671.1, forward strand.
TTTGCCTGCATGCAGGTGCAGGACTTATATCCTCTGGAACTGGAATTAGAGACAGCTGTGACTTGACATGTGGCTGCTAAGAAGTGAACACTGGTCCTCTGAAAAGAACAGGCAGGACTCTTAACTGCTGACAGTCCCGCTGGCCTATAAAGAGTAACATTTTATACAATGTATCATTAGTTACTTTTAATCCATGAACTATTTACATTTCTACTGACCTCTTATTTCTAATAAAGAAAACAACTTTTGCTCTGTCACTTTAACAGAACCTGACACCAACCTCAAATATTCTCTCATGAGGCCTAACTTTTTCGAAGAACTGAGATGTTAAAAAAATAAAATAAAATAAAATCTAAAATCATCCTATGCTCTGGTAGGCTTCAGACAAAGTACAGTCCCATTTCATGAAGGTCCTCAGTACTGTGGTGCTATGTGTGCCATTATAAATGTCTAAGAGTGGTACCCTAGAGCAACGGGCAAATGTTCCTCTGCAGTGCCGCATATCACTGCATACAGAATTTCTTTATAATTAGTGTGCCTTTGGGGCTAAAACAAAAGCTAAAATTTTGGCTTAATGACTGCCAAAATAATTGCTTTCTTATTTGGGCTATCATTGATATTATATAATTTTTGTAAAATGACACAACTAATTTCAACATTCATATATCTGTGCTATATATATATCTACCTGGGGTCTTTAGGCCAAGATCTGTATGGATGCTCACACTCCCTGACACCATCACAGCATATGACATTCCCAGGAAAATGCAACAAATTGGGGCTGAAGAGATGGCTGTCCACGGAGATGGCCGTCCATGGAGATGGCTGTCCATAAGAATGGCAGTCCTGCCTGTACAAACTTGGTGCTCTGGAGCAGGAAGCACAAAGAAGCCAGACACAGTTACCAGTACTATCTCCTGCAGCTAGGGTTGGACAGAGCCAGAAACAGCCCAGGAAGCCTTAAGATAAGCAAAGAAGTGAGAGATCCGGGCTCACTCCAGAACATTTGGGGAGGTCGTTAGGGTCTACTGGTTTCTTCCACCTGGAGTCATCATTTGACTGTTTTGTTTGTTTTTTTCAAGACAGGGTTTCTTTGTGTAGCCTTGGCTGTTCTAGAACTTGTTCTGTAGACCAGGCTGGCCTTGAACTCAGAGATATGCCTGCCCCTGCCTCCCAAGTGCTGGGATTAAAGTTATGTACCACCACTTCCCAGGCTAGTATTAGACTTTAATAATTAATAAATATTTGAAATGATTTGACACTATTCAAGCATCTTTCTTCTCTAATTTTCAATGACTACATTTGGAAATTATTCACCTATCATTACCCATGTGTCCCCGATGCATTTTTCTGAGACACAATAACCTTGAAATCTCATTGGGCACAATCTGGACTACAGTCCATCCTATAACACTATCTCAAAATGAAGTTTTAAAAAGGCAGAGACCGGGGAGGGCTACGCTGGGATATTGCTCCATGGTGAGGCAGTTGCTTAGCACATATGAGGCTCCAGAGTCAACCCCCAGTTCCCTGCCAAAATAAAGAAATTGATTTCACCTGGAAAGTGACTGCTTGTTATACAGGAAGAACACCTTGACAAGTTCTTAACACAATTAGCAAGTGTCTTGTTAGTTTTAAAGGTTCTGTCACAAGCAATTTAAAAACAAGTGAGGCATTTCCTATACCTGTCAAATGCTTAGGTTTTGATTTCATCCTCCTAAATCTGCCATTCTCTTATAAATGGGGTTTTCTGCTCAGTTAATGAAGAGTTCCTGGCTTAGATCTCCACTGTTATGAGGAGACATCATGACCTGACGCAACTTGGGGAGGAAAGGGTTAGTTTCGTTCACAGTTCCATGAAACAGCTTATCCTCAAAGAAAGTCAGGACAGGGACACACACAGGGCAGGAACCTGGAGGCAGGATGCAGAGGCCATGGAGGGGTGCTGCTTACAGGCTTGCTCCCATCATCTGCGCAACCTGCATTCTTATAGAACCCAGGACCTCCAGCCCAGGGATGGCCCCACCCACAATGGGCTGGGCCCTCCCCTATCAATCATCAACTAAGAAAATGCTCTACAGGTATGCCTGCAGCCCTATTTTATGAAGGCATTTTCTTAATTGAGGTTCCTTCCCCTCAAATGTCATTAGCTTATGTCAATTTGCCATAAAACTATCCAGCACAGTAGCCAAATACATCTAGATTGCAGCTTCAGGCATAAACCTGATCAAAAAAATCCCACAGTAACCAAATGCAATCAGCTTTATATCAGCACTAGTCTTGGGAGCTGGTGTGTCAGTTATATGAATGTGGGTCAGCTAATCTGACGGTATGCATTGTGCTAAGGATATTCCTGTGTTTACCCAGATACTTTCTTTAAAAGTCATTTTGCCTTTATAAACTAGGGGAAACCTAGTATAGAGCCAGACACAGCTGCACACCTCTAGGTACAGCAACCAAGGGACTGGGTCAGAAGTACTTAAACTGACAGCATCTCAGGCAGTTTCTCAACCCTCGTGTGGCAACCCCTTTCGCAGGGGTCACATATCAGAAACCCTGCATATCAAATATTTACATTATGATTCTCACAGCATTAGGAAAGTTGAGAACCATCTTGGGCATCATAGTATACCTGAGGCAGCTGGGCTACCTACATCGTGAGAACTGCTTTCCAAACAAACGTAATGATTCATTAGTGAACAGTACACATATTAATCAAAAACTGCAGATGTTCAGAACGAATGATGAAATTAGAGTTTTACTCAGACTTTTAAACATGTTTAAGGTTCCACATAAGATGTAATGGGTTGGTAGATTGCTCTAGCAGTAGCTAAAAATCTTCCCACATGTATTAATAAACCAGAGGCAGTTATTTAATAATCTATAGTCAGGATAACCACAGACGATATGATAAATAATCATCTATATTCAAGGACAGATCCCTAGAGGGCATCAAGAATTTACACACACTCCCTACAGTGACCTCACCTGACTTTTCACCCTCCAAAGAGTCCCCCACCACCACCACTGCACCTCCTATGTCCCTCACCACCACCACTTACTCACTACATGAGACATGGTCCTCTGTGTACCTCAAAGACAATCCAGTTATCTCCTTAGTGAAAGAAAGAAACAGTGTAATTATTTCATGTCAGGAAGATAAAGCAGACCAGGTATGGTGGCAAAGGTCTGTCCCCGGCACTAATCAGGCTAAGAAAGAGGCTCAAGAGTCTGAAGCAAATCTACACAAAGATGCTACAACAGAAAAGAGGTAGAATCCAGCCCATCAAAGCCGACAACTTCCAGGGGAGAATTTCACTGTCTGAACTCGGAGTTCTCTGTGCACGCTAACACACAAGGTCATCATGGTCAAATGTAGTCCTTAGGCTGGAGCCCAGTGATCGAGCATAGAAACTGCCTAGCATACACAAGTCCTTTTTTGATCCCAGCAAATGAAAATTAAACAGTAATAATCACTTTTAGTAACGTGTTAACAACCTAATTTTCTGTGCTTAAAAGTATTAATCCACACTCAGCACGGAATTTACAGAACAAAGACAAACATTCTAAAAACCAAAGTGGGAGAGGGAAATAAGAAAGGAAGGAAGGAAAAGGAGCCGAGGAGGGCAAGCCAAAGGGAGATGTGACGAGTATCTTCACTCCTGAGCCAGAAGGAAAACACGACTTCGCATTCAGCATCCTCCGTGCAACTGAAAGTCACATGCCAGTTCTGTAGATGTGAAAACCAAGGGAGTGATGGTTCAAACTAACTAGTTATGATCTCCTTAACCCTCCACCTTAATAAATGCTCACCCAGTGTGGTGGTTTGAATATGCCTGGTCCAGGAAGTGGTACTGTTAGGCAGTGTAGCCTTATTGGGAAGTATGTCACTGTGGGGGTAGACTTTTGAGAGCTTCCTCCTAGCTGCCTGGGGATGACAGTCTTCTCCTAGATCCCTTCAGAATAAGATGGAGAACTCTCAGCTCCTTCTTTAAGTGCCATGGCTGCCTGGATGCTGCCAGGCTTCCCACCATGATGATAATGGACTGAACCTCTGAACCTTGAAACCAGCCCCAATTAAATGTTGTCCTTTATAAGAGTTGCCTTGGTCATGGTGTCTCTTTTCAGCAATGAAAACCTTAACTAAGACACCAAATATTTAGTGAGGAGGAGTTTGGGAAGACCTGCCCTACTGAGGATATTCAATGGCATGGAACTCTAAGGCCACTCCCCACCCTCCAGCTGCTAAATAGGACGGTTTGACCCACCGCACCACCATACACACACACAAATGCTTTTTAATCACTCTCAATAGCTAAAATACATGTATATGTATATATACGTATGTATACACACACATATATGTGTATGTATGTATATGTATGTATGATGGCACTGGGAATCAAACGTAGAGCCTTGCAAATACTAGAAAAATATTCTACCAAAGTCATTCCCCCAGGTCCTGGCTTTATATTTTTATATTCACTGCCAAATTAGCTCTTAAAAGTTCACTCATTCAACTACTTAATATCTATTGAGCCCTTAATTTCTAGGAAGCAATGGGGTCCCAGTCCACAACTACATGATCAGAAGTTACGAGGGCTATGAAAGGGTCTGGAAAGCACTTACAGGTAGGTATACAGTCAAAGCTAGTCCACCACCACCTCAACACATGCTATTTGCATGGAAAGCTGACCAGGTGCGTCCTGCCATTTGGCTAGGCAATTGTTCACTTTCATCTCAATGTATTGATTGGGTTGTTGATTTCTTGTTTAGATTTTTTTTTTGAGTTCTTTGTATATTCTAGAGATTAATCCTCCATCAGATGTATAGCTAGCAAAGATCCCCCCCCCCCCAATTCTGTATGCCACCTCTTCATTCAGTAATCTTCCTTTGCTGTGAAGAAACCTGTTAATTTTGCGAGGACCCATCTGCCCATTGTTGTCACTGTTTCCCAAGCACCTGGGGTCCCATTTGGAAAGTCTTTGCCTGTGCCTATTCCATCAAGGGTTTTCCCTGCTTCTTCTTCTTCTAACAGTTTCAGAGTTCCAGGTCTTACATTAAGTTCTTTGATCTACTGTATTGATTTGGTACAGTAAGAGACGGATTTCTCCACTTCTTTCTGTATGTAAATATCCATTTTCTCAATGCCATTAACAGGGCTGTCTTTTATCCCAATGTATATTCTGGCATCATTGTCAACAATCACATGCCTAAAACTGTTTATATTAAATTTATTCTGTTCCACTGACCTACATGTCTGTGACCTACATGTCTGTACATGTACCTACATGTACCCCCCCACCCCCCGTGTGTGTGTGTGTGTGTGTGTGTGTGTGTACACACATAAAAGCCAGAATTGTTTTTCTACATTACTCTGCACCTTAGATTTTGAAGCAGGGTCACTCAGTGAACCTGGAGCTCACTGATTCAGCCAGACTAGCTGGCACATGAGCCTTGGTGATCCTCCTGTCACTGGCTCTTCCCTGCCAGCATGCAGTGCCACACCCAGCTTTTAAGGTGCTTGGCCTCTGGGCTTATGTCCTCATCCTTGTAAGGCAAGCGCTTTTGCCAACAAAACTATCTCCCCAGCCCCGTGATGGTTCTGTTTCTATGGCTCTGTAATAACGTAATAAACAGACATGGTGGTGCCTATAACATATTCTTTTTGCTCAGGAATCTTTTGGTTATCTGGGCTCCTCTTTGCTTCCATATACATTGTAAGATTTATTTTTCTATTTCTGTGAAGAATGACATTGGGATTTTGATGGAAATTGCATGGAATCCTTAGATTGCTTTTGATAACTACGTTCACAGTATCAGTTCTTATGACACATGAACATTGAAGTTATCCCTATAAGCCTCTTTCAGTTTACTCTAAAGTCATACTTTCTTTTTTTAGGGAGGCAATGTGACTGCGTTGTTTCCTGTTTTGTTTTGTTTGCATCATGCCTATCATTGATATACAGAAAGGTGATTGAATTGTTTATGATCTTTGTATTCTCAGTCAGTGGCTTGTTGAGCTATGGATGTTCATCTACTCCAAAGAAGGTCAGAGCTTGCATTGATATAGTTCTACTAGGTACTGTTACTCTGGGGTAATCGTGAAAAAAAATCTAAGAAGTCATTCATGTTAAGTAATGAACTGAGACAATACCTTGTCTTGTTCATCTTTGTGTCCAATTACAGTGTCGATGCAAGACTTAGCACTAAAGGTGTAATGTAGCACTGGTCAGATTTACCCCAGATAATCACATACTTGATTAATGGAGGGGGATTATATTTTCCCATGAGACGCTATATTTGTGTGACTCTTTCAGGAACAGAAATCAGAGATTCTCTGGGGTTGTGTTCAGATCATCACTGAGTCAAGCAGGAGACCCTGAGGGGAAATAGACCCCGTGTCCTCTTTCACATTAATTCTTGGCTTGTCTAAAATACCGTGCCAAGAAAAATCAAAAGAAAATCTTAGAATCAACATTGCCGTATTGCCCTGTTCTTCACGTCTTAGATTAATGGATAAGTGTATCAGATTGTCATGTTAAATTTATAGTGATCTTCAAAGAGCCAAGGCCTACAGCCCTGGCCTTAGACTGCTGCTATAAACAGTCATTTTATTTTATTGCTGGGTCACTGTCTGGTGTTCAGAGGTCAAGGACTCAAATCCATTTTCATTTGTCACATGCCCAACCTTAGCACCCTAACAACCGCATTTCCTCTCATACTCATCACGTGGAGGACGCATGCCTCATCCTGTCAGCGTGTAGAAGCTCCTGGGCAATTTTTCCCAAGTCCTCTCACCCAGCACTCAACCGGAGCAATATGCTGAAATCTCACACTGGGAACAAGATGCTTCTGGGTCTGAGTCAGCCCCCAGTCTCATCAGGAGAAATTGTACCTTGCATGACCAGGTCTGCCTCCTACTCTGTCAAGATTCCAGAGCCCTGCCCCACCCCCGCACTGGTCTCTGCTTTCAGAGGCAAACAGAATGGTTAAGCAAGTCTGGGAATTCTAGAGTAGGCAGGTTTAACATAAAGGTGAAGTTACCTTCCCCAGTAAGCTACTGAAACATGTGTCACAAAAACCAAGGGACAAAGAGGACACTTGTCTTCCTTCTGTGGCTCTGTGTGATACCAAGCACTCCACAAAGAAATGCCCAGAGAGTATCATTCACACTGTTTCTTAATATACAGGGATCCTTGGTGTCTCATTCATAGGTCATTGTCACAAAGCAGTCAGCAGCAGCAAAACCCAAGATTCCTAGTGTTATCAGTACTGAGGAGATACCAGGGCTTGGATACAGGTCTTAGGCATGCATGCAGGGCAAATGTTCTATCACAGAGCTATTTCCTGAGCCCTATAATTTCAGTGTGTTCACTGAAATTTGATGCAAAAGTACAGGTGGATTTTATCAGATACATAAACACACACACTTTTAAAAATCGCATAGAAAGAACCATCAGGAATTATTACTCAATCTAAAGAAAAGAGAAAAGGAAGAAATTGTCTCTCATAACAAAGAAAACTGCCCCTTTTGGAGAGCAGAGACTAGAGGCCGACAGAAGAGCATCCAGACACTCTTCAGGACTCAAATCAACAATACCATACCAAGAGCATGCGCTAAAACTTATCGGTAAGGAAGTTATTGGAGCAGTCAAAATACTCATGTCTACACACATAAACCCTCATTCAAATTACCTTCCATGCCCAAAGCACAGATGTAAAAAATTAAAAGGAGGGGGTGGGGAACACCTTTGTGGCTGAGATAAAATTTGTGAGTGTTATGTTTAAGGAGATAGCCATGAACTTATTAGTTTATATCTTTCCTTCCTTGCATGGTACTTTAAGATCATATATTCTATATGTTTATGTCATGATTTGGGGTTAACTTGGATACATATCTCAATTCCAATATAGAGTTGTACTGTTTCTTGAAGTCTGCAATATTTGTATCTAAAATGAATTAAACGCCCACTTCTTTAAAATGCTTTTGTGATAACTAGACACTTTATATGAAGTGCCTGGTACAGTATCTGACCCATGTAATATAAGTAAGCAGTAGCTGGTAAAACAGTTTGTCACTATTATCTCATGGTCTACAACATTTCCCAGACTCCTTATCAGGTGTCTAACACACTGCATTTTACTTTCATTATGTCTGATTTCAGTTCTTTGCATGTGTTTTTTAATATCAATGACAACCAAATGGGTATGAAAATTCGGCCTAGATATATATAGTTACTTAAAGAATCTTAACATAACATACATTTAAAACAACGACAAAATATACTTACCTAGTGACAAGGATAGCTTGCTTGAGAGGTCACGTAAAAAGAATTGGGGAGGTGCTTTTACTTTTTTTCTTCTTTTTTATTTTTCTCTGAAAGAATCTCACTATATAGCTCTGGCTGGCCCAAAACTCACTATGTAGACCAGGATGGACTTGAACTCACAGAGATCTGCCAGCCTCTGCCTTTGCCTCTCCCTCCTGAATACTGTTTTTTTGTTGTTTTGTTTTGTTTTGTTTTTTAATTTTTGTTGTGTAAACTGAATGTAGACCCATATTCCATCAGAAATTAAAAATTCCTTTCTGGCTGTTTTATGTCTAGCTTTTTAAATGCTGACTTATTTGTTTATTTACTTATCATTTCTTCAGACAAATTCTGACTATGCAGACAAGATCAGTCTGTAACTCAAGATCCTCCTGCCTCAGACTCCCAAGTAGTGGGATCACAAGCGTGCACCCCAAAAACTAGGTTAACTTTTTTAAATTATAAGAGTTTTTCAAGGGCAAGAAAACTCTTCCCAAATGTCATTTAGTGACAGCTACCCAGCATTTCATCATACAGATGTGCTATTATCATTAGCCATGTGTTATCTGCGGGCTGCTCTGCCACGTTTTAATACCACTGTCTTTCTAAGTTTTGATGGTATCAGCCAATGTGTAAGTAATTCCTTGTGATCTGTCACTTTTCAATGTGATGAACCTGTTTTCCTCTTTTCCCAAATGCTCGACAAAAGCATCGCAATAGAACCATTTCTTTCCTGCTTGACATTAATCCACCCATCAACATTCTGAATTTGTCAAGTCAGAACTCAAATTAAGGGAAAGTTCCCAAATCATCCTAGGTAGCTGGTTGTTTCATGCTTTAAAGCATGTTTACTAACTGCCGCCTATGAAGCTGCCTGAGCCAACAGGATGGCTCAGTGAGTAAGAGCATCTGCCTTGTTAGCCTGAGTTCAATTCTCAGAATCTACCATAGGCCAGAACTGACCTCCAAACTCTGCATAAGTCAACATGCCTGCAACCTCATAATCTCTCTCCCCCCCTCTCCCTTTCTCTGTCTCTGTCTCTGTCTCTGTCTCTCTCTCTCTCTCTCTCTCTCTCTCTCTCTCTCTCTCTCTCTCTCTCTCTCACACACACACACACACACACACACACACACACACACACACACTATATAAGAACTTAAGAGTCTACCTGTGAGTTGTAAAGATGGCACAGCGGTTAAGAACACACTAGCTGCTCTTCCAGAGGACTCTGGTTCAACTCCCAGCACCCACATGGCAACACCATTCTCCAGTTCCAGGGAATACAACAAACACCTTCATATGGACACATACGCAAGCAAAGCACCAATGTACATACAAATAAAAACAAAGGATTCATCCAAAAAATTCAAAATAAATTATCTGCAATTTTTTTTTACAAATTACTTATGTGAGAATCTCTGACTTTTATTCACTAAAATTGTGTACTTTTTTTTAAATCCCTAAAACTGCAAAAACTGCAAAATCCAGGAAATTTAAATTTAGTTTAAAATTTTTCCTACAGTGTCCAAAACACATTCTGGTAATATATATAGACTGTAAACTTTTTTCATGTTCCAAGAAACAAACAAACACTCCTGTGGTTTAAGAGTTCTAGCTCCTGGGCAGCACTAAAACTAGGTACCTAAATTTCTGGAAACAGGGTTCTTGTAAAGAAAGCACAAATCTGGGTTGGAACAGCAGGTGCCTTTAGGCTTTGAGACAATGAGTAGGAGATGGTCCCTCACTTTACCACAGATGCCAGGAAAAAATCACAAAGGACAAATGGGCTCCTGTGGCCAAGAGCATCAAGGGAAGATGGGAAATGGGGGGGGGGGGGGGGAAGCACTGTTTTTCTGTCTTATCATTTTGAAAAAAGCGGTCTTTATGGCTGAAAATATGATTAAAAATGTGTCAGTTGTTCTCATTCTAAGTGAGAGGTAACAAGTATGTGAAGATTGAAAACTGCTTTGGTGACATGTCACCACTGCTTTGTCACTAAGCTGTGGTCCCTGGTTGAGGACAAATTCCCCTTGGAAACTCTGTTTGCAAAGGCAAATATATGGATAAATCCTGATGTGGACTGGTAATGGTGTCACCTGGTGGAGGGGAGGGGAATTTTTTTCCATTAATTAATTAATTTATTCACTTTACATCTGGATCCCAACCCCCCCCCAATCTCTCCCTCCCACACGCCCCCCTTATGTCTAAGTGCCATTTCTCTTAAAGTGCAATCCCTCCTACAGCAGTCCTTTCAACTTCAAGGTAAGCCATCGAGTGTCGGCACTGCCAGTCCATCCTTCCTCCCTATGCCTGTCTCTATGGAGATTTGGCCACAACTATAAAGGAAAGCCGATATACCATATGGAGAAAACAAGGCCTCTCATGGGCCCCATATCAGGGGTGGAGACCCCACAGATCAAGGCAGGAAGGTCAGACTTTCTGCTTCCAAAACTTCTGTAATCCTCCAAGAGTCAGGAGAAGGGTTGGTGAAAAGGCCCCAGCAACATGATTGAAGGTAGAGCAGAAGCAACTCTGGAGAACCAAACACAGTTCGAGCTGGCATAGCACAGAAGCATGTGCAGAGAGGGAACAAATAACAGAACACTACGATCCTTGGCTGAAATTCCATTTCAATGTCTCTAACTCCACCCCTACTTGTTACCCAAGAAGAACCAGGTTCTGGGGCAGGCAGGTTAAGAAGTTACCCAGGATGCTGCTTTATGCCAGTCAGGGGGCCAAACACTTTACCGAAAGCCATACCTACATATCAATTTGAACACGGAGAAGTTAAGATGATGTATAACTAGAGCTTTCACCCTCACTGACTACTGCTCATGCTCTGGAAGGTGCTCTGCATGCTACAGAAGGAAAAGGATAAATACCAAGCCATCTATAAACCCTTCAATCTACAATGCTGATCTGACCTGTCTGCATGATATGCAATAGTGGTACAGCAGTAGAGTAGTAACCAACCACTACCTGATTGGATTTGAGACTCCATGAGATGGAACCCACATCTGATTCTGCAGGAGCCAGAGACTAGATAGACCATGCACCTAGCAGGGAAATCAACTACTACTGTTCTGCTAAAGTTAATCACGTCACGTCTAACAGCATTCTGCTATACTCATAGATCCGAGACTTGCTTAAGCATTAGAGAAGCTTCCTCCTGAAGTAGATGGGAACAGATGCAGAGATCCACAACTGGAGAATGTGCAAAGAGAGAGACTTTAGAAAACAGTCCTGAGCGGGATTGTCTCCAACAAACCCCTCCCTTAGGGCTCAGTCAAGTGTGGGAAAGAGGAGGCAGGAAGACTGTAAAAGCCAGTGAGGATAGAAGACACCAGGGAAACAGTGCCTTCCAGATGCAACAGGACTGACACACATGTGACTTCCCAAAAACTGTAGCAGCATGTACACTGCTCCAAACCTGATGGGGTCTGTCCAGTACTGAGAGGGGAACAGGACACAAACTCTCATCCCCAACCCAGATTCTATCTCCAATTAATAAACAGTTACCAAAAAAAAAAATCAGTTTTCTACAGTAGAGTCTCACTCATTATACAAACTATACTTTAAGGCAGGCCTGTATGCCCAGTAGATTATCAACACTAAAACATTCTCATAATGCTTTGGCCACAATTTCTTTTTACCTCACAGGTCTTTGGCTTATATACTATACTTTCCAATTTTGCTTTTTTAAAATCGATCTTGTGTTTGTGTATATGCATATGTGTGAGTGTATGTGTGTGTATGCATATGAATGTGTTTCTCATGTTATTTTTTTCTGTTTGTTTGCTTTTTTACTTTGGTTTTATTATTATTATTTTTTTTTAAATTTACCTGTTTGATTTCTAAAGAGAGAAGAAGGCATGAGAGTAGACAGGTGGGAAGATGGGGAGGATCTGGAAGGAGATGAGGGATGAGAAACTGGCCAGAATATATTGCATGAAAAATATTTTCAATAAAAAAAATAACCATCCCACCCCTAGCCCCAAAAATAAATATGATACAGAGGAATCTGTCTCTGTGTGAGCCATCTGTGAGACCAAAAGGAGCATGACCAACACTCTACCGGGAAGCCAGCCTCATGCAGCAGCAGCAAGTGAACTGGTCACCCGAGGGACTTGGGCTAGGCTCAGTGAGAGACACAAGCCAGATCAGCAACAGGCAACTACTTCTCCTTACAGTGAGCACCACAGCAGAGGGGGGACTTGATTCCACGGTATCTCAAGTGATGGGGGAAACTACCCATCTTCTTCCAAACACAGCACAAAGCTAAACCAAGATCCTTGTTCTTTCTTCCCTCGGAGCTCAATCATTTCTTCCTTCTCAATCCCCTCTCTGCCCCTCCTGACTCCGTAATAACCAAGTTAAAAATCTTAACTCCATCAAAATAAGTTCAACAGGATCGTTTTCATTATGGTGGGGGGGGAGGGGGAGGGGGATGTTTACAAAATTACTCTCACTGTGGAACACCAGCATGCACTCTTTTAATAACACAAAATGTACTATTGTAACCAGTTTTAGATAAACTGTGGCATTAACCCCGTCCACACCACTCTGCAGCCATCACTACTGTGGTTCACTTTTGCTTCCAGCCCCTAAAATAAACCTATTTTAAACCTAAAATGATAAGAGTAACCAGGTTAAAATAAAAGTAGATACGGAAATGTCTGTATTTCCAGGTTAGGACGCAGTCTATACAACACGGTCAGACACACGATTAAAATCCAAGTTCCCTAGAAGCTTCTGGTATCTCTCTGCCAATCCTTCTCCTCTTGCCCCATGACCTGAACTGGATTCTCGGACACAGTCCAATTCTCCCCCCTCTCCCCGATACCACTGATACCATAGCAGAACATCACAGATGGCCCTGCATTTCAAGTCTAGCACTGCAGGACAGGGCTCTCTGGGCCTCTATTACTCCTAATCCACAAATGGTGCAGGTCGCCTATCTTAGTTGCTTTCTGTTGAAGTGATAAACACTATGATCAAAAGCAATTTGGGCTGCAGAGGAAAGTTCCTATTTGACTTATAGGTTAGAGTCTATCATCTAGGAAAGCTGAGGTGGGAGCATAAAAGCGGGAACTGAATGAAGCAGAGGCCGGCGAAGAACACTGCTTACTGGCCTGCGTCTCATGGCTCACCCAGCTTGCTTGCTTATACAGCTCAGGACTACCTGCCTGAGCCAGCGGAGCCCTCCAATATTAACCTTTAATCAAGAAAATGTCCCACAGATTTGCCTACAAGCCAATCTGATGGAGGCATTTTTTTCCACTGAAGCTCCTCCAGATGACTCCAGCTTCTACCACGTTTACAAGAAGAAAGGGAGTGAGGGAAGAAAGGAAGGGAACAAACGAGAAAACCAGCACACTGCCATCACCTCTAGGGCTGTCTCAAAGACTGTATCTGAGACTGTATACACGGAAGGTCCTGGTGCAAAGCCTCTTATTTAAGCTCTGTGGAAAAAAATACATTATGGTTGACACTAGAGAAATTCCAGAAGGACAAGGAAACACCTTGAAATTTTCAAAACTTTATCACAAAGTTGAGACAATAATATCAGCATATTTTCCCACTTTGTCCCTCATGAAAGGGATACTAGGCATCACCATCTGACCATGTCCGGCTCCCTGGGTGATGAAGCTTTCCTTCCAGTAAGCCCCATGAGTGACCCTGCTCCTTTAGGACCTCACAGACTAGGTAATGGGAAGCAAACAGCAAATCTAAGTACTGGTCTTGATGGGGAGTTCTGCTAAGTCAGAACAACAGAAGCCACTCTGTCCCTTAGAGTTGCAGACACTGACAAGCCTGGGAACTCCCAGAGGAAGCATAGCAAATGTCCCCTTCTCCTTGGGGCAGTAAGAAGGCTGGTTTAACTAGGGCACGGTTCAAAGAGCTTTGTCTAAGATGTTGTCCATGAGTCTTCTCTCACGCCCTCTATTGAAAAGCAGTTTGCAGGATCTTTTCAAAGAAACACTCCAGGCCATTTTGGAAGGTGTGGGCTAAAGCCATCTAAGGGTCTTCCCAAAGGCATGGCCTTGAAGACTACTGTGAAGACCAGAAGCTGCAGGTCTGGGGTGTGCAGAAGGGGTTGTCAAGAGCATTCAGAACACTGTCACTCGTGTGTGTGTGTGTGTGTGTGTGTGTGTGTGTATAACACTTAGCCACACCTCCAGGAAGACCAACTCCACCCACTCAAGAGACAATAGAGAAGAGGAGATGATACACCAACTCCTCAGTTTGGGGTTCTTTCCCTTTGGGCAGTAGTAGCTAAGCACATATGGCCACAAGCACCTATAAAGGGCTTCCCTTCAACCACCCAAAGACAAAATTGAGTCTCATCCTACTTATGGGTAAAATAAACATGAAAAGGCCTTGCTATTGCTGACCCTCTTGCATAACTTTCTATGGTGAAATGAGTTTCTTCTTATCCCTGAAATAGTCTAAGCTTATAAAAATTGTGCAACACTTCTGAGGTATCTAAGTGTGGTATCAGAGGCAGAGGAGACACATATTCTCAACCTTGGCAGGATGATTATCAACTCCCTCCAAACTATAATAAGCTTCATGACATCTCTAACAGTACCAGGAAGTCTAAAATAGAGCTGACACAGCCTAAACTTCTATTTCTCTCTCCCCAGAGGCACCAGGTCTTTGTTTTTACCACAACGTCTTATCTTCCAGGAGTTTATTATCTACATCAATACGCCATTGCCTCAACAAACTACAGCTGGGAATAAAGGCCACCAGGAAGAATCAAAACAGTATAATTAAGACCACCTAAGTTTTTAACCAGCCCACATTACTAAACATGGAGACGATCAACCTCACTTGCAGATTTGGGTCTGCCTGTAGAGCAGCATGTTCCAGAGTTTCTTGTATGTATGTGGGAGGCAGAGAAGAGGTTCTCCATCTCAGCTGAATGTTGGAGATGAGACCACTGATTTAGAACATGCTGGCTATAAACAAGTAGCTGGCAACTCAAACTGATGTTAGCACAGCCTCAAAAGTAAGGATTAACCAAAGCTCTTTGGAAATTGCATCTTAAGCGTTAATAAATTTCACTACTTTAGACCCTTAATTCCGTCTTAGGGGCTTATCCTAAGGAAATAAGTCAATGGAAGAGCCTTTATGTATGACGATATTCATCAAGGTAAAAGGTATGTATATTCAACAAAAGGGATATGATTTTTAAAATCAAATATACAAAGGATATTATGCAGTAATTTAAAAGCATATTTATGAAGAAAATGTTCATAGTGTAATACTAAAAATAATCCACTTATAAAATTGAACAAGCATTATAAACACAGATCTCTATAAAGAAGTTTGCTCAAGGACAAAGATTGAAAGACTCTAAGTTAGAATGTCAACACAAAGAAAACTTACATAGCACATGCACACGTCTGTACGAACATACATCTGTAACTCATTTTCTTTTCTTGACTTGTCTGTGGCTTTCCAAATATTCTTACAATGAGCAGATGTTACTTACAAACTTTCTTAGAGTTTCTATTGCTTCCATGAAACACCATAATGAAAAGACAAGTTGGGGAGGAAAGGGCTTATTTAGCTTACACTTGAGAGATTCTTGGAGGAAGTCAGGACAGAAACTCAGGCAGGACTGGAACCTGGAAGCAGGAGCTGATATAGAAGCCATGGAGGGGTGCTGCTTACTGGCTTGCTTCCCTTGGCTTCCTCAGCCTGCTTTCTTATAGAACTCAGGACACCAGGCCAGGAGTTGCCACCCACCATGAGCGGGGGTCCCCCCCCCCATTGTTCACTAATTGAGAAAATGCCTTACAGCTGGATTTCACGGAGGCATTTTCTCATCTGAGGCTCTTTCCTCTCTGATGACTCTTCTGTCAAGCTGACACACAAAATCATCCAGTCTAATGGAGTTTTTTGTTTTTTTATTTTGTGTTGTTTTTGCTACAAAGTATCATCTAAGCAGCTAAGATAATTAATCAATATGTCCTGAGAACATTAAAAACAATATATCAATTCCTATGTACAAAGATAAACCCCCCTCCCCCCCAAAAAAAAACACCATTGAGAGGGTGATGTGCTTCTGTGGGTAGAGCTCCATTCACCTGAAACAAAAGATGGAAGAGGTGACTTCCAACCACTTGGTGGGGAAAAGCAAAAAGGCTCCTACATTTTTGCCATCTTCAATTTCACACACAAGCCATGCCTTCCTATCCAAACACAGCTGCACAGCCACCCGCTCTTCCCACAGCCACTCTGCAGTCTACTGAGCTTTAGCCTCCAAATGTCGATTCAAAAGTGTTAAGGTGACAAATTTTGTAAGTTGAGGTGTGGCTAACGGCATAGTGATTTTTCCTTGCTCCCAAGCAAGATTTAAAGCTAAGGACAGATGCCTTGAATAAGGCAACATTTGAAGCAACATTGTTTCCTAGTAACTCGGACAATTAGCCAAGTGTTGCCAGATCACATTGCAAACAACCCCCCACCCCCAGATGGTAAACTGGAAAAACCTGTTTCTTGTTGTGGTGTGGCTCAGCCCTGGCACACATCTTTAATCCAAGAGCTTGCTGTAATCAGGATTAAATAAAGTCAACCTTGAGTCAAGAGGCAGAGCAATCAAGCAATTGACAGGGAGTGAACATAAAAAGAGAGAAAGAGAGATAGGAGGGACTTTGATTTGAAGAGTATTTAAAACAGCATGGAGAAGGAAAAGGAGGAGGAGCTTCTTCCTTCTGAGATATCAGTGGAGTACGAAGGTCAGCTCGGTGCTTTCTCTGCCTCTATGCGTTAACAAGCTTTCACTATACCACCTGGCTCCTGGGTCTTCAGTGGTAAAATCGAAATTTGGGTTTTTTAAAAAAAAAAAAACAGCAACAACAAAATAAAGTTGCTGCTACCTTCAAATCCAGTAGCATATGGGATATGTGGAATAAAACTAAAAAGAATGAAACCAACTAAAAAGGTCAGCAACAGCCTTCTCTTGCCTTCTTGGATAACAGCTTCATTCCATTGCTCATGAAACACAAAAGAACACATATCCCTTCCATCCTATGTTATTGAAACTCTCACAAGTGACACAACCAAAGAGGAGAGGAGAGGCATCGAAGATGCTGAGCCAAGGAGGAATCCCTCCCGGACAGCCGTTTCTTAGTTACTTTTCCTAGTACTTGATAGGATGCTGTAACAAAAGCAACTTAAGGGAGAATGGATTCATTTTTGCTCATGGTTCAAGAGTACAGTCCATCACAACATGGCAGGCACGGCAGCAGGAGACTGAGGCATCTGGTTACATGGCATCCACGGTCAAGAAGAGACATGAATGTCAGTTCCTGATGTCATTTATACACAGTACTAGATCCTGGCCCAGAGTATGACATCACCTACAGTAGATGGGTCTATCCACCTCAATAAATCTAATCAAGGTAATTCCATCCAGTTCCCTACCCCTAACCCTAATCCTAACCGCACCCCACCCCCACACACTCAACCCTAACCCTCACCAAGTGACAACTGAAATTAACCATAATTCTACCTGGGGTCCACTTGACTACCAACACAATTTTATATCATAACCTTCACCCCCAGTTCATTTCATACTGCATTTAGGCCACCTTCCTTCAGATGAATTTGAATCTCCACAGAGTGGACCTGTTGGCCTTTCTTATTGTCCTCATGCAGTTCAGGCTTCTCTTCCACAGAACTGACCTCTTTATCACAGCTGCTTTCTCAGTACTGGCCTGAATCTTACCCTGTCTCCAGATTTCTTCTGCCACACAAGTTAGTCCAACATTCTAAAATTCAACTTCACTCAGGTTCTCAAGGCACAGAATGAAATCAGATTCTTTGCAGAAAACATTGCACATGGAGGCTGGTGAGATGGTATAGTGAGTAGATGTGTTTGCAATCAAGACTGACAACCTAAATTGGGTCCCCCAGGACTTAACAGGTAGGAGAAACCCAACTTCACCAAGTTGTCCTTTGACCTCTACACGCATCCATGGCACCCATGTTGACCACACATAAACATGCATGCAAATAAATAAATGTAATCTTTAAAATCACATGAATGGCTCCATCTCAGTTCCCGACAGTCTTTGTTCACCTCTAACACCTTACAAGGCAGGCTCTACAATTCCAATTTCTTGACATTATTGCCTTCCAAGATCCACTCATAAACTCTGCAGTATGTTACGGTTTGTAACAGCCCAATCCCTTCACATTCCTCCCTGAGAATCATGAAGTTCACTATAGCAAAGACCCCATTTCTCACTACCAATTTTCTGTCTTAGCTGCTTTCCCTGATGTTATGATTAAAACTTCCTAACAAAAGCAACTAAAGGGGAAAAGGTCTTATTTTGGCTCACAGATTATATCCGTGTGTACAGTCCACTGTAACAGAGGAATCACAGCTGCAGAAACTTGAGGCAGACAATTACACGATATTCGTAGTCAAGAAGCAGAGAGGGATGGATGCTGGTGCTGAGATCCTTTATATACAGTACTGAGTCCTAGCCCAGGGAATGGTGCCATCCACAGTGAATCTTCTCACTTCAATCAATATAATCCCCACACACAAGCATCTCCAGAGGCCCATCTTCCAGGTGACTCTAGATCTTATTAGTTGAGAGTTGAAATTAACCTTTATTTTTATCACTAGTTGCTTCCCAGAAATGTGGGGAAGCTTTAAAAAAATCTCATCATCTTGAATGTTTTACCATAAATAATATTAGACACCTAATAGCATCTTATAACAAGAAGATTAGTTAAGAAAGGTACAAACAAATGCCACACCTTTGTTTGAAACTAACTCTCCTAATACACCGTTGGTCTTTCTTGAAATCTGTATGGACCTGGCTTTTGTGCACAGTCTTTTATATATACAAAAATCAGAGGTCTTGTTAGGATAAAGGTCCCGATTTAGCAGATTTAGGTGATGCAGAGAATAACTAAATTCTAATCTCTGAAGGCAAAACCCAGGTAGCTGTCTGTTTCCCCAGTGAGCCCAATATATAGCTAGCTTTGAAAAGATCGCCGAAGGCTGCCAAGATGACTCAGTAAGCAAAGGCAGTTTGCCACCAAGTCTGATGACCTGCGTTCCATGCCCAAGTGTTCCAAGTGATTGTTATTGAAGCAGGGCAACACAACTAGGAAGCAATAAAAAGATAAAGAAATCAGGTTCTGGAGAAAAGGATGAGATAAGAAAATGTGACGTAGGGAGGAGCTGCAAGAGCCTGGACAGAGCAGGGCTGTGGTGGGTGGAGGGAGCTACCGGGGGCAGACACAATGGGACATGACAGTCACAGCCATCATTTACATGGGCCTCAATGTCTGAAAAGCCCTGTGTTACCCATCGGGTATCCTCCAGGCAGAATGTGGGGCCTCTGCTTGTTGCTTCACGCAGAACCCCAGGTTGATCAGTCTTCCTTTGTCCTTGGGGTGGAGGATTCTGGAGGGCTGGATGTGCCTAAGTGGAGACCACGAGGAACCAGCAGTGACTTGTGTAGGATGGCAAGGCAGGCATGGAAACAGCCTCAGGAGTCAGGAAGGAAGTGGCAGCTGCAGGAACTGTTCACATCCTTGAAAGCAGAGACAGCCTTTGGGCCATTGCAGGAACTAGGCTGGGGTGATGGAGCCAGGCTTTCCCTCGTCCCAGTTTCTCTCCCGTTTCTATTCTTGTGCTCTCTTCTTCTCAGAACTGCTCTTAGGACCCTCTTGACATGTGTCTCTCTACACACCTTCCATCCTTAGTTGCCTTCTGGGTATCAAGGAGGCTAGGTGACAAAGTCACTACCCTCCACAGGAAGGGAAACGACATCCACAAATAAGCAGGTTTTTAAAACCAAAACAACTGAAGGTCTATGAGCTAAGCAATAATTAGAAGGTCAGGGTTGCCGCCTAAGCCGATGGAGAGGACTCTCAAGAGCTCAGCTTTGTTCTGTGTCATCTGAGTGAATGCTTAAATGTCTTTTTAGTCATGATCATTTGAGGACAACCTCACCTACCCCCATCATCGCTCCAGACAGAAGCGCTTTTACTTCAGGTCTCCAGGTTACATCCAAGGATGCTGAGGTCTTTAGAGTTAACCCATGTTCTCACAGTGAGAATGGGGAGCAGACAGGGCTGAGCCTGGCCCCCTGACTCTACAACAGAACTCTGTGGGCTCAACATCTCATGCCGGTGTTCTTAGCCTCCCTCAGAGTGGAACAGCGGAGCCCCAGAGCAATTCATTCACAGAGAGATGGAAAGGAACTGAAGGTCTTGTCAAGAAGCTGAGACCAGCCAGGAAAGGGTCCTTGTGGCTCTCAATGCCAAGCCTTGACCCCTTTTGCCCAGGCACCTCAACAACCTGACCTACTCGAGATACAAAATTTGAAAAGCAACAGTTTAAGATTCACAGGGACAGCGACACAGTCACACTCCAACTACTTCTCTCATCTTTCCTTCAAAGCAAAACACACAAACAAAAAGGGGCTCTTTTTTACGTGAAAATATTTTCCTCCATTCCAGAAGATTCTTTTTAACATAAAAACATTATCTCTATAATCTATATTTTTTTTCCCCAATAAACAAGGAACCACAAGCCCAGCAGAGGAAGTCATTTCCTGCTGGATGCTAAGTGAATCAGAAAAGAGCCAGAATTCAGCGTCCAAGGTCACTACATTATCTCAGGTCGTGGTCCCAGCACTAGCCCAGCACAGCAGTTCCTTGTAAAATGTGCAAACTGATGGCCAGCAGGGGAAATCGACAGTAAATCCTCATATCTGGTTGCTCATTTGCAAGCATGTGATCCTAAGTGCAAAGTTATCTCAGCCACCGTGGCCCCACCACGGCATTAACGCACAGATAAAATTGAGAATGGAAAGGAAAGATGGAAAGGGAAAGGTCACTACTCATCAGCAATACATTTCCCCTTGGAGAGCTTTCTTATCCCTTCTTTTAAAAATTACTAATGCTTTGTTCTGCTAATGATACAGCCTATTTAGAGAAGGCGAAGTATATTATTATTTCGTCAAAATCCGTCACCATGGCAGCCTGAACCCTTAACTCTGAATAGCGTTCAGATTATAAGTTTAGACACCCCTCCGTGCTATATACAGTTGTTTGCTATTTTGTTACCCACGACCTAACAGTGAAATCAAAGCCTCCCAATTAAGT
Source organism: Arvicanthis niloticus (assembly GCF_011762505.2). Lineage (NCBI taxonomy): Eukaryota > Metazoa > Chordata > Mammalia > Rodentia > Muridae > Arvicanthis > Arvicanthis niloticus. Next base: position 21,069,877 of record NC_047671.1, read on the forward strand.
GGCAAGTGCTCTCACCTGTGAACGCATTTGTGGCCTGAAAACCAGCTTCCGGCATACTGCTCCCCAGACAAGCCTGTGTTTCAATTCTTAAGCTGTCCTGTTGTGAAGAAACTGCCTGGGTGAGGCCTCAGGTCACTTCCATCTTAGCCTGTCCAAGTCCATCACTCTGCTGGTCCAGCTTTTGGGGGCATCTGATGCCCACTGGCTGTGCTCCCACACCCTGTGAGCAGCAGGCACTACCTGGATGTCACGCAGTCCGACGGCATGTGGGACACACAGTCACATCAACCATCCAGCCAGAGAGTTGAAGCCATGGTGAGGTCAGGAATGGAGAAGCTGTCCTGCCAAAAGTGGCTCTCCCACCTCAAAAGGAAGGGCTCCTCAGGCTCACAGCAGCCAACATCTTCCAGCCTCGCCAAGGGATCTCAGTCTTCTCTGATCTGCTGTTCTCTGCTTTGCTTCTGTTCTTGCTGAAATTACAAAGAAAGAAGTCACTTTCTTAAGAACCTTGGGGACCATGAAGATCAATAGACTGGCTGGCTGGGCATGCCAGTACATACTTGCCAATGGGAAAGGCTGAAACACTTTTATCTAAGACTTAGAACAAGACCAGCACATCCACCAACACTGCTCTCACTCAATACAACATCGGAGATTCTAGCTGGAGAAAAAAAAAGGTTAGAGAAAAATACCAAAGTGTCTAATTCAGAAATGAACTCAAACTGTCCTTGTTTGCTGATACCTGGGTTTTTATAAACAGAAAAGCACAGATATTCTACCAAAGATTGCTAGAACTGATAAAGTTAATAAAGTTGACAGCGAAAATATGAGCACTTTATAAAAATAAGGGCGATTTTTAAACATCAAAGTAAAATCACTGAGAAAGAAATAAAAATATTCCAACTCACACTGACTACAAGAAACAGGAGAAGGAAGAAGAATGAGAGGAAGGAATAAAGGAAAAGGAAAAGAAAGAAAAGGAAAGAGAAGGAGAGGAGAGGAGGGAGGAGAGGGGAGGACAGGAGAGGACAGGAGAGAACGGGAGAGGGGATGGGAAGGGGAGGGGGAGGGGAAGGGAAGGGGGAGGGGAGGGGATGGGGATGGGGAGGGGAGGGGTGGGGAGGGGAGGGGTAGGGGAGGGGAGGGGAAGGAGAGGAAGAGGAGAAAACTTATATTGAGAACAGAAAGCAGCAAGGGCCAGCTATGTTTAGACAAGAGGAAGCTGCTGTGGACATCTGGTAAACCATGGGTCAGCATAAAATGACTGACGCCACGTGTCTGGGGAACCCCAAAAGTAAACAGTGATGTACTCTGCTATGTAACTATTCCTCACAGAGTGTCATTTTGTGTGAATTCTGTATAAATATGGCCTTGAGGTCAGAGACCTAAGCTTCTCACCTCCATCTTTACCAGCCTGCCTGTACGTCTGTCTGTGCATGTGTTTGTCTACTTCCACGTGGCCTGTGTACCAATCTGTGTTTGTGCTTATGCCTGCCTGTGTGTGGCCCATGTGTGGCACCATGTGCCTGTGTGCCAGCCAGCAGCTACTTGCCTGGTGACCCCTGGACTGGTGAATTAAGTGTGCTTTATGTGCCTGAAGCTCCTCGCATCTCTCCACACTCCCAACCCTTGACTCCCAGCCTTTGTGACCCTCCTCTGCTCCTGGCTTCGGAGTGTGGGCCTCACATGCAGCAATATATTCAACAAAGAAAGTAAGTAATCTCTACAGTGTAAAGTTGCAAAACTCTAGTGAAGCATATCGAAGTGGACACACACACTCACAGAAAAATGACCATGTCCATGGATTAGAAGAATTACCATTGTTAAAATATCATACTGTCCAACATGATGTATAGATTAAATATAATACCCATGAAAATACCAACATTATTACTCCTAGAGATAAAAAAAATAATTCTAAATCCATATGTAACCACCATACAGATTCTAAATCCAAGGCTGGAGAGATGGCTCAACAGTTGAAAGGACTGGCTGTTCTTCCAAGACACCCAAGTTCAGTTCTCAGCTCCCACATTGTTGCTCACAGCTGCCTGTAACCACAGCATCAAGGTAACCAATTCTCTCTTCAGACTTCTTTGGATATGCACAAACCCATGATACATACACACACACTCACACAGACACACACACATACATGGACACACACACACACACACACATACACACACGAAAATCAAATCTTTTTTTTTTTTTAAATCCTGAGTTCAACTGCAAAGCAATTGTGAGCAAAAAACCATGAGCCATCAAGACAAACTTCACACTTACAGCAAAGCAGCACAGCACCAATATGAAATAGCACACTGACCTACACAGCAGAAGGGAGAACCCAGGGTTCAGTCAAGCACATGGTTACAGCCAACTCATCTTTAACAAAGGCACAAAAACATACACTGAAGGAAAAAACAGTCTCTTCAATAAAAGGTACAGAGGAGCCCAGAGAGCCACATTCAGACAAAAGAACCTACACCCAGGTCTCTCACCACACGGAAACATCAATCCCGAATGGAACAAAGGTATTACTGTGAAACACTTAGCATTTGTTAATATTGCCTTTTGTTTTGTTTTATATGTCCCAGAAGCATAGAAAGCAAAAGGCAAAATTAATAAGTGGGCTTACATTAAAGTAAGACTGTCTTGTATATTATTGAGATATTCAGTAGAGGAAAAAAGACAAACTATACAATGACAGGGAGACCCACATGTTCCTCGGACCAAGAAAAAATATCCAGGATCAGGAAATATGTATCAGGAAAATCAAAACAAAACAAATATATAAATATAGAGACAAAATAAATATATATAAAGATGCATTCTTTATATAACAGAATATATTACATATATTTATTTTATGTACATAATATATTTAATTATATGTAATAAATTTTATATAATGAATATATAATTTATTATATTGTATAATAAATATATAATATATAATAAACATAATTACATGTGTTTATTTTCCATGCATAATATATTTATTATGTTATATATAGTAAATTGTATATTATATATTAAGTATATAATGTATATTTATTATATAATATATTTTCATATATAATGTATGTTATATATTGTATAATGTATGTATTATATTTGTAATATATAGAGAATATCTATATATTATAAATATATAATAAATTATATATTCTTTAATATAAATTAAATATACAATTTATTATGTATTTATTTATAAAGAATAGCCTGAAGACATGAATAGAAAGCTTTATAACAGAGAAGATTTACTAACAGCTGAGAGTATATGAAAAAAATACCTATAAGGAGATCAGAGCCTGGCTCCAGCCTGTCATCTGGCTTCCCAGTACTTCACACGGGGGTCCTGAGCACAGAGCACACACGTCTCCCACCACACTCTAAGTGTCATGAGGACAAGGGCATTGACTATTTGAGTCTCCAAACTTCCTCAGCACACACAGCACTGCCTGCCTGACAGGTGCCCAGTGAAGAGACACTCACTGAATGAAGATTTAACTGAATGCAGGCAATTGTTTCTTTAACACAATGCTTCTTGAGTACTGTTCCTCATACAAGGAAAATGGTGCCCATAGTCAGGTCCAGCAAACATCTGTTATATAAGCCTAGCTGCGAGCCTTGAACTTACAAATGCTGTGCACCAGGTGGAGAAGCAGTCTTCAGCTCTGCTTAGCTCTGATCCTCTGGCATATGGGGGTGGGGGAGGAAATTCTGCTCCCTAGCAAAGATGACAGAAGGCATGAGGGGCTCCAGTGGTCACACTTCACAGAGTGTCTTATCCAGTAAAGATCTTTAGAAGCTGTTGACTTGAAGTCCTCTAAACTACAACGTGTAGTTAGCAAGAGTTACTTATCAAGACTACAGAGAAAGGGAAGTCTGTCCTACAGAGGGTAACCAGCCCAATGTCCAATGTGTTGGAGAACCCCAACTTACACACATCTCGTGTCCTCCTGTTCTCCCCAGCTTCCGAACCTGGGGTAGTTCTTTAAACCTAAATGCCTTAAGCTTGATGATATTAATAATAGTCAAGGAGGGAGGAAACTCACCAAGTACAAAAGGTCACAGGCTCAGCCTGAGCCACACATGCGAGCTCACACCCTCTATAGAAAGAGAGAGAGAGAGAGAGACAGAGAGAGAGAGAGAGAGAGAGAGAGAGAGACAGAGAGAGAGAGACACAGAGAGAGAGAGAGACAGAGAGAGACAGAGACAGAGAGAGACAGAGGGAGACAGAGAGAGAGACACAGACAAATTCATGCCTGCTCTGGTGTTCTATTTATCCTGGAAAGATGAAAAGGACTAACCAGGAAATAAATTAATTTAATACTGCACTTGAAAAACGTCTTGAAGGCCGTCCATAACAGAGCAACAGTAACTAAGGAAATAGAGAACACTCAATGGAAACCACCCCCACAGGAAGGGACATTTTTAAAAACATAAACACTCCCAAAACCGAACCAAAAAAGTTAGAGAATAAGTCTGCCTTGGTAGCTGTTCATAAAAACTCATGTGAAAATACAGTCCTCCTGGGACTCATTCAAGAACGAAAACCTAACTTCATTTTTCTTTTAGCTTTTCTGCCACCCCCACCCCCACAGAAATACGTGATAAAAACAGATATGCAGTCCAGGAAGCAGGAAGGTCACATAGTGGGCATGGGGGCCAGAGCCCAACAGAGAAGTGGCAAATCCTTTCTTTCGAAATCAAGTTAACATTCAAAAAAAAATATAGCATACAAAGAATCAACACTGCGGTTGTGTTTTTATTTCCTTGCACTGTGGACAGACTGTTTCGCTGGCAGAGTGTCGGTTACCTAGGTGACGGCTAGACTAAGCAGCAGAAAGCTGCGAGCCATCCAGCGCCTCAGAGTCCAGGACCTGGCTTGTGTCTAATGACCTCTCACTCTCTGCCCACCAGAAAAGTTCCAGGAAGAAAAATAACACCAAAAAAAAAAAAAAAAAAAAAAATGAAGAGGTGGTTCTCAGCTTTGGCAAACTGAGGCACTGTCACTAGACTGAAAAAACACTTGAGAATTCTACCGTGATATTACCAGAATATATCGAACACTGGTTCCTTTAAAACCCAACGTGACAAAGGATTTTTATTGAGGCATATGTGCAGAAAAGAAAGCTAAGGGCTCCTTATCCAACCTACTTAGCTCTTGTACCCAAAGGGCAGATGGTTGAAACTTGAGCGAGGGCCAATCCAAGTAAAGATTAGAGAGGAGAGGGGAGGAAGGAAAGGGTGGAGGGGGAGGAGAAGGAAGAAGAAGGGGATGGAGAGGAGAATGGAGAAAAGAGACAAGAAAGACAAGGGGAGAAGAGAGAGGATGGAAGAGAGCGAGGAGAGAGAAGTGTGACTTGATTAAGAAAAACACAGGAAGCGCCTCAGGGAAAGTCCCACTCCTGAATTCCAGCCCCACTTCCCAGACTTGCTCGAGTCGCTTGCCCTGTCTAGACTCCCATTTCCTCCTCTGTAAACTGAGGAGGTGAAATTCAAGATCCTTTCCAATCTGAATATTCCCCTGTGGCTGTGTGCCTGGCCAAAGAGGACAAGGCAAACATGCCTGCAGTGCACGTGGTACACAATCACAGAGGATCTGCACAGGTGTTGGGCCAAAGACGCTTGTGCCAGCCACTAGGGGAGGCTGAGTCCCAAGGCGAGGAATTATTCACGGGATTATTCATTTCCGTGACTTGGGGCTAAAACACAGATTGTAGCTTTTGTATTATAATCTCAAAGCTATCCAAGCTTGGGGTAGCTCAACAGGCGCTGGTTATAGCTTCAGAATAAAGGAGTGCCTGCTTTAGGCAGACAGTTCAGGGAGTGAGTGCTAAATATATAGAGTCTGATTCAAACACAGTTAAGCTACACGAAAGCAAAGCGATTACTACAATATTCCTCGGAATGTTGCTTTGGCAAACATGATGCTAGAGGAAACATAAATAATGTGCAGTCTAATGCTCAATCCAACTTGTAAAAGAAAAAGAGAACCTGTCCTCTATGAATTGAGCTAAGTCTAATGGCTGCCTCATAGGATTCGGCACAGGGGAAGCCACGTGGAGCCATCTACATGATCCCTTCACGTCATGGATGAGAATACTCCCAGAGAGATTCAAAGAAGGTAGGTGCTAACAAATCAAAAGTTAGTATGTTGTTGCATACAAAGCCAGGGCCAGAGGCAGGGATTTGGATCCAGGTCCAAACTCCAACTTGCTCTGTACATGCACACAGAACACCAAGGAGGAGGACGGCCCAATGAGGGAGGGACCTGTGAGACTGAGGCACGGATTATATACTAGTACAGACCTGCTCACTAGGAACCAGGGAATATTGACATGCTCTCTACTTCCTGATGCCAAAACTGTCCATGTGGGCATGTCTACAATGCTCACATACGGGCTCAAGGAAAACGGTCTGGGCTTGCTGAAGAGTCAGAAAGTCCTCAGGTAAAGATTCCTCTAAACATCACCTGACCTGTCACCAACACCTAGACTGTGGGTGCCAAGTAGGGGGCAGTGTGAAACTCCCCCACTCCCAACCTACTCAGAGCTCTGCTCCCACCCCCAGCCTAGAAAACAGTCCTTATCCACAACAAACATTTTCCTAAGATAAAATTGTCTTAAAATGGGCATGTTAGACAAACCAGAGGTCAGGAAAGGGTTACCATTGCACCAGAAGAATGAGGGAGGTATCTCACTCTTTACAAGGCTAAAAGAGAATATGGACTAATATGTCATTTATACAAAACAATTTTGACACCCTGCCCCGCCACCCACAAGCCACTCTTGCTACAAGCTTACACCAGGCCATGACGAACAACTATGACTGGCCCACAATACATCCTGATCTCTAGGCTACTAGACACCACAAAGGCTACACAATGAGTATTGTACCATCAATCTGTGGGAGCCGTTACTTTGACCAGAAAGTATACTAGGTGCAGGGAAGACAGAAGTGAGCAAACAAACCACGTTTCTACCCACAAGGCTTCCCATGCTCTTCTGTCACATCTGTCCCTGGTAGTGGTGCTTCTGAACATATTGTAACTATCTCTGGCACTGACCATGGAGACTGGAATACAGCAGGTACCCAGTCAACTCGAGCTGGACTACACTGAATCCTGTCTTTAATACCCTGATCATTTTTCCAATCTACTACCTCAGCCATGAGGATTCGATCACTGGAGCAATCCTGGGTGGGCTCTGGACCCTTCACCATTTAAAACACAAAAGTTTCACACACGATGGGTCAAAGAGCAGAATTACAAGCTCTGGGTCAGACCACTTTGTGTTTGTCTCGTTCCAAGTGTGAGTGTGACTTTGCACTTACTTAATGCCCACCCCAGCTGACAGCCTCAGTTACTTCAGGCATAACAGACAAATAAGGATGACAACTGCCCTGCGAGTTCTTACACATTTAAACAGAAAATGTGTATGAGACCTAGTAACTGCTAAGAAATCCCAGCCCTGCAGTCACTACCCACTACCTCAGCCAATGACATAAACCAGGATTTGGAGGGAAAATGGCCAGATACATTTACCTCCAGTCCATACGTAACCCAGATGGATACAAAATGCTTTTCATTTCACGGTTTGTCAGTTGACTTAAGTTATCTTGAGGCTTTTTTTTTTTTTTTTTTTTTTTTTTTTTTTTAAGATTCTCAATAGACAAAAACCAAAGCTCGAAACCATCCCATGTCACCTAAAATTAACAATGGGCAAAAAGCAGAGGAGAAGGTACAGAATTAGAGAAGATGTGTGGGAAGGGTTAGGAACGGATGTGGAAGAAGAGGAGAGAGAATTTTGCCTTTAAAAGGAAAAAGCTTCTCGATATCCATTTTTTTTCATGTTTGCATACCAAAATATTAGAACGTAGAGCAGCCCTAGAAGAGAATTTAGCTGTGGTTTTGCATCTCCTGACAGAAGCGTTACTGCAGGCTGCTGTGTTCTCTCCTTCCTCTTCCCTATTTGACTCAGTCTGTGTCAAACACTAGCTTTTTAAAGGCCTTCATGTGCATTTCTCAAGCTTCCCCAAATACCCAAGAAAGGAACAATACAGTCCAGACATCCTGCCAACCTCCTCTGACAAACAGGGAAGGACTGTCCCAGAGCCCACACTCCAGGCTCCCCGACCCCCACAGCCTCCTCACACTGCCTCATGGTGAACAGACAAGAGTAAAACAGGACCATGAAATTCTCACATTAACATTGCCCATCTGACTTCCAGTCATACACACTCACGCTATCCAGGATAGAGGCCTTCTGACCATTTGCAAGGCCCAGCCTTGGCCTGTGATAAACGCAGTGTTTCTCTGCATACCAGTAGGACATGAGAACAGAACCACCTAACATGGAGGGCAAAATAATTTCAATCAACAAGTTTGGGTGTGGGGGGGGGGGGTGTCTGTGTCTCTGTGTGTGTGTGTGTGTCTGTGTGTGTGTGTCTGTGTGTCTTTGTGTTGCACATGCTGACCCATACCTACTTACTCAATCTTTTTCCCTCTCCCTCCCCCCTCCCTCCTTCTCTCTTTCTCTCTCTCTCTAATTCATGTGCACACACACACACACACACACATACACACAATCCCTCACGGTTACTTAACAGCTTGTCTTCTGGCAGAAAGACTCATGAGAACCCAAATGCCTATTAAGAAAAAAAATCAGGCCAAGTCTTGCTCAGCACTGGGAAGAACACGGTGCACACAGTGAGGCCTTTCCTCTTAGAACTTTCACTCCCATTCAATCACTCTGCTGGGTTTTTTTTTTTTTTATCATTTATAGAAGTCAGAAGAAGAAATATGAAATTAATAACACACCATTCTTCATCCATCTGAGAGAAGTGTGGATTCTCATACAAAACCTCAATATCATCTCTTGTTTCGTCTTCTAAGAGAAAGGCTTGAAATTCAATGGGCGAAGCTCATACCAAGGTCTAAAACCAAGTCAGCCTGCATTGATAGAACAACTTACTCAGATCACAGAAGTCCACAGACATGAATGGTTAACCAGATGCTACAACACACAATGGTATTGTCTGAGGTTGGCTCCAGAGCCGACACCAGCAGCAAGTGGGCCCAAGAGTGTAACAAATGAGCTCTCACTGGCCAGTACTTGCAATAAGGAATGCTACATCTATGAGAAACCTTGTCACACTGAACCAGCTGATGAGTCGCCCTGACTCCACACGTCTTAAGGGAAATATTGATATGGTTTCATATTTTCCTGGACAGTTGAATGTGGAGGAGCTGTGAACTGCATCTGTCGTGAAGAACACCTGTGCTTCCACACAGACCCTGGAAGATCAGAGAAGTCTCTCATGCGCCCATACCATGCGCCTGCCACCTTGCCAAGCTACCAAAGCACTATGAAGTAGCTATGGGGGGGGGGTCTACTGCATTCTTAAGTGTACTCCATCAAGTGGCCGATATATACACTCAATACTCAACACTTAGGGATGTCTGGCTTAAGGCATCTAAAAGTAGACCTAAGTAACAGAATTCTCAGATACCAACAAAGAGCTCCAGAAGCAACTATCACCAAATATGACATTGAAATCACACATCAGCCACACCAACATGGACTCCGATAGCCTGAGAGCCAACTTCCTTGATATTTAAAACTGTCATTTGAGATTGGAAGGATGGCTCGGAAGAGCACTTGCTGTTCTTCTAGAGAACCTGCTTCTTAGTGGACACCTGTATACAAGTCACAGTCTCACACACACACACACACACACACACACACACTTTTTAAAAACTTACAACTATGCCATGTTTAACCTACAAAATCTAGCCCTTATTTATTCTTTCCCTGGCTCCTCTGAAGTCACCACATAAGAAATGACTTATATCTTACTCCTCAGCAAACTCCTGAAGCTGGAGGCCAGAGGACGGAAAGCCCTGGGCAGGCAGAATAAACAAGCAGGTGGAAGGGAAAGACCAGGGGACACATGAATAGGAGACTTTATTTCAGTGTATAGCCACCTCTTCCCACGTCCCTTCTTCCTACAGTTTTGAAAAGTAAACACAACTTCTCAAATCACACCCATAAAGACCAGCTTTCAGGACTTATAGGAAAGCAAGCCGTTACTAGTCTTCATCACTCTCCTGTGCCCTAGTGTTTCCCAAGTACCCCAAGCCACCCAGGCAATCACCAAAAATCTATTATGTTTGTGTTGAGTTGAAAACAGAATAAATATTGATAAATTTGAGGGAAATAAGAAAAAATAAAAAGGAGGGTGATGGGGTAGGTGGAAAGGAGCCTCTCCTTAGACCATAATCACTCCACAGATCCCTTGGGGGCAGCACAACTGTCCCCCCATGAGGGTGTGGTGACCACAGGGACAGGCACAGCTTTGGAGTCATACAGCAGAGTTAGAATTCAGCTGTGCAGGTCACCAAAGCCTCCTCAGGCATATTGTATAGTCTGTGCATACTACAGGAGTACCTAATGACCCCTTCAGAGATGGCCGTCCTAGAGGGTAGGTGGAGTATCATTCCTGGATGTCATTAGACTCCTTGAAAAGAGGCAGCATGGTCCTTTGGGTTATAAGTGGTTGGGGGAAGAAAACAAGCTGCTTTTATAAGGGGAGGAAAAGGGAAAACTGACTCGTGAAGGCCCTGATGGATTTCTGTACACAGCTGAACACTCAGTGAGTTAAACCCAAGGCCTGTGTTTATTAGAATTTAATAGTGTTATCTTGAAATAATTGCTTACATGTGTCAGTACTGGTAGTTTACTACCAGTAACTGTTGGGAGCCAACTCCTAGCAGAGTTCAAAGCAGCTATCATCTTTGCAGCCATCTCAGGCCATATACCCTGACAAGAGACTTGTTTTCAACAGCCTACAACAGCTAAGCACACTCTGATAAACATCTTGTTTTGCTCACATATCTAGTTTTGTTGTTTAATGCCCCCAGCTGCAAGGCGCATGTAGTAAAGTGTCTTCAGTTCTGTTATCCTGCTTGTCCACGGCTGGAAGGCACGTGGTAAAGTGTATATATACCCATGATTTCCTTTTAGTAAAGGGGACTTGATCACACACCCTGTCTTGCCTCCATTCTTTGCATCTCTTGCCCCTCCATCTCCATTCTCTCTCTTGCTAGACCCTGTTGACTGACCCAAACGGACTGGGTCACTTAGCCCCCAAGCGTGGGGCAGTGTGGGCCAGGACAAGTAACCTAACCAAAGCATCTCCATGTTAGTCACTCCTGGTAACCTGGCCCCTCATGGTTTCGTTGGTTCCCTGGCCCTCCTTCCCATTCCAACCAAGAAAGCCAGACACCAGTTAATGCATAATGACTAACAAGCGACAAGGGGTTCCCTACATCAGAGAAATCACTCTCTACTTGAAATGACTCATCTCCACACTTCCTTCGAATAAAAACATGTTATTATGTTCAATAAAACCGCACAAAAAAAAAATAATAGCTAAGGATGGTTTTTAAATAACTTATACCAACACCTAAAAATGGTTTCCTGGAGGAAAAACGAAAATATTGGCGAGGATATTTTAAGAGATTCCTCCTACTCCCCCCTCCCTCCCCTACAGATAAATATGGCCACATTTAGAGAAATAAAAACTCTCCTGGCCTAGCTGTAAACTTGGGCAAAGTGGGCTTTACAGTGAGGACAGAAGCTGCCATTGAAATTTCAAAGCAGTCTAGTTACTCCACTACCATCCCTTTCCCTTCTAGTTCCCATGGAAACAGACCTTCCATCACCAAAAAAATGGGGTAAAGATAGTACCATGCCCAGTCTCCACACCCTCCCCCATCTGTTTCCATGGGAACTGGAAGAGAAAAGAATGGAGGTTGGGTATCTAGACTGCCTGAAAATATCTATCCATGCCCAGAGCTGGGCCCGCAGGCCTTGATGGGCCCTATAGAGATGCAGCAGAACCTCAGAGGAAGTTAGCCTGGCTGGACTACATGGGCAAAGCCAGCCATGACTTCCCAACACATGCTGAGAAGATGACTTGACTTCTCAAACATCCCTTCAGTCAACCAGAGAGGACTTGCATCCCAGCAGTGGGTCCATACCTAAGTGGACAGCAGACTCATTCCTGACCTTATGAACTGATACTCCTGGAAGCTCACACTGGGATTCTGTACTGTTTCATAGCTCCAATGGCAACTCTAACATTGACCATTCTGGGAAACCCAATGTCCTAAGCTGGAGCGTCCCAGAATTTAACATGCTTGTGAAGTCTGTGAGGATCTTGACAAAGCAGAGTCCAGTCCAGCAAATCCAAGACACGGCTGAAATGATGTATTACCAAACTACTCCCAGGGGATACTTCACTTGAATGCTACTCCATCTTCAACTGTGTCTGAGTAGTGAGGTCCTAGAATCCAGGGAATTTGGCCCCAGTGCCTTCTCCACATACCAAACATGGAGACTATAGTCACTTCGCAGTAGCGCTTCACCAGGCCTACCCAACTCTGGCCTCTGAGGTAGACTGTGCTGGTGTTAGAAGCTACTGAGGAAATCAACTTCTATCTTCTATTATTCCCTATTAAGTATTTCTACCCCCAAGAGGTAACCATATTGATCAGAAAATAGCTGAAGACGTAAAAAGTATATAATAATGTAAATTAGAATAGCAGCTATGGAAATCAGTACAAAGGTGTCTCAAAAAACTAAAAATACAATTATTGCCTGTTCTAGCTATCTAGACCACTTGAGAATTTATGCCAAAGAGTCAGCATACTGCAGAAATACCTACACAGCCATTTATGGTGGCGATATTCACAACAGTCAAGATATGAAATCAGTTTTCCTGTCAATAGATAATAAATAAAACCTGACAGATGCACACAGAGTCTTGTGATTCAACCTCAAAAAGAAACAAATGTGCCACTCTGTAGAAAACGGGTAGAAATATGGATCATCAAGTTAAGCTAAATAAAGCATATTTTCTCCCAAAAGTGGAATTTGGATATCATAAATGCAAATGTCATGAAAGTACAAGGAACCATCCTGGGGAGCCAGGGTTGATGAGAAAAAGCACAGGGGGGAAGATCAAAATGCCATGCTGTCAAAATTATCAAACGTTGTAATGAAAGCCTACATAAAGATGTGTCCATAAAAGGAGAAACCACTGGGCATGGAGTGTGCACCTTTAATTCCAGCACCTGGGAACCTGAAGCAGGTAAATTTGCATGTGTTTGAGGCCATTCTGGTCTATACAGGAAGCTCCAGGCCAGCTGAGGCTACATAGTGAGATTGTCTCAAAAAAAAAAAAAAAATGGGGGGGGGGAGTGGCATATAATCACCAGATAAACATGATTAGCTCTGTCAAATTTGATATCTCAAACTTCTCAGATGTCTCAAAACATAAAAGCTAATTCCTCATGTTTGAGGGTCAAATTGGTGGTCAGAAATGGATGAGATGTCTGACAAATGTTTATAAATATTAATGCAGTACCAAAGAAGAGTGGGACTTTCCATGAATTGCTTTTAAAGAATTGGGGAAACCCTGAGATTTTATTATTAAAAAGTAATCAAGGCTAGAGAGCTGGCTCAGTGGCTCACATCAAGTAGACATACTTACAGAGAACCCAGTTTTGGGTCCCATTACCCACCCTTGTTAGATTACAACTGCCTGTAACCCCAGGTCCAGAGATCCAATTCCTTCTTCTGACCTCCATGGACACCCTCATGCATGTGACATGCACTCACACAGACACAAACACACAGAAGAAGAAATGGTAAATTTTTATAAATAAATAATTCAAACATTGCCAAAGTCTCTAACCTAAACAGAAACGTACACAGCAGTGTCGCTGTCTCAGTAAAGGTATCAGGTTAATAAAAAAGCAGTCCTTATTTCCACCTGAGCCATCAAATAGTTTAAAAGTAGGCAATATGTTAGTATATGGTTCAAAACCAAGTTACTATTTCACCAAATACTCTTTGTACTTTATTCAAAAGGTGTAGCGTATTAATCTCTGAAATTAAAATATAGCCGGAGATCTAGAGTATAGATTATTGAATATCATAATCTTGCCTGAAAATATAATATGGTTCTAAGTGAGCAAAAGAGGGAATTATTTAGTCTGCACACAATCAAAAATAGCCAACCATTTCCGCACAGCCCTATAACCGGAGGCATAGTCTGTGATTTTTTTCATTCTACTGATGCAAAAATATGTCTTTAGATAGTTTTATGTGTATATAAAATATTCTACAGGAACTTCTCTCTAAAGATGTGAATGAATATTGAGACCCAATTGAGCTTTTAGGCTCCTAGAAAGCACAGTACTGCAACTGCTGGGATGAGACATTAAATCAAAGCAAAGGATTTGTGCATTCACTTAAAACATTCACATGTGTGTGCATACGAGCACACTCGTGCTTGTGCACATGCACACACACACAGAGACACACACACACAGGAGTGCACTTAACAGCTATGATAGAATAGGCCAAAGGAATATGAGTTGGCTGTTAAGTGCTCCATTAAAAAATAGTAAAAAAAATAATAATAATAATAATTAGGGATAAATGCAGAGACATGCTTATACCCAGAACCACTAAAATCTGTTAGTCTGTGAGACCCAAGCCAGAAAATCAGTTGTCAGTATTTACTGCCTACATGTGTTTACTTTCTGTTTACACGAAAAGGCAATTGGAGAGTCAGCAAACTGTCTACAGAGGGCCAGATGGTAAACAGCTTTGTACACAGCTACGTAGTCTCTGTCCCTTACTTCAGAACCTTGTGGTGACAGTATCAGAGAAGCCACACAAGCAACACGTAAACAAACTAGTGCAGCCATGTCACAATAAGACTTCACTGATATAAATAAGCACTAGCCATTATGTGGACCATGAGCCATCACCTGTCAACAACAGAATATACGTAATTTATTTTCAAGGAAATGTCTTATTCAGCTTGGATTCCCCAGCTTCGGGGAAAGGACAGAAAAGACTTGCCAAGTCGGACTCCATTTCTGTTTTTCAGTCAGCCCTGAACCCACAACACCCAAAAATATTCTGACATTTCCAGTACTTACACACCAGCTCTGCACAGCTGCTACTAATTAACATACAATTGTTATTTTTCTTACGTTTGTAGTCTTCATATTTTCCTTGCATATACTGTTCCCTTCATTTCATTCTAACAGTTGTGAGGGCAAGAGTATAATCAGCATTTTATCTATAAGGTTTAGCTTAGTGTTCAGCAGGAAAATAAACACAATGAAGATGCTTGCCTTAGATTTCTACTGTGGTGGAAAACACCATGACCAAGAGGGATGAGGGGAACAAGGGTTTCTTATCCTTCCAGGTTACAATGTTGGGAAGCCAGAACAGGAACTCAAGCAGGGCAGGAACCTGAAAGCAAGAACCAAGGCAGAGGCTATGGAGGGGTGCTGCTCACTGGCTTGCTGCTGTGGCAAGCTCAACCACCTGTGGCTTGCTCAGGAGTAGCATTGCCCACACAGGGCTGGGCCCTCCACAGCAATCATTAATTGGGGAAATTAATTTGACACAAAAAATGTGTATGTATATTCCTATAATGCTATTGCATTCAGAGGGGTGCCTATCACAAAAAGTCTCAAGGATTTTCTAATTGGAAGGTACACATGCACACACACACACACACACACACACACACACACACACACATGCCCCACAGCATCTGTCTTTGAAGAACGCTGTTTTAAAAAGCAACAATAATCACTGTGGAAAAGAATAAAAATATTAATAAATTCATACTTGTAACTCTCGCTGCCAAAATTAAGCAACGCTTCAACGTGTAACCTTTGGATCAGACATTATATACATATTTTACCAAAAATAATCTCCCATCACAGACGTACTTACATATTTTTTTGATATGTATTAAAGCTATTTTATGTTAGTTATACTCCTTCTTTGGGATTCAACGCTTATATGATCCCATATACCCATACTGGAGACCAGCCTCCTAAAGTTCAGAGTTTTCTGTGTTAAAACCTTCTGACAAGGGGGTCAGACCTGACACGATGGTTCCTGAGGTTTACTTTAGAGACCTCTAATATTGGTAGGCAAAAGGCCAAGGGTTGAGTTACATCCCTGTCCCACTTGAATGCAAGGTCTACTGCTGCTAATCTGTCGATTAGAATGTTACATGTTTTCAAATGAGAGTGGTTATCTTTAGAAAGACTTCGGGCACCCAGGAGAGCACAGGCAGCATTTATTTGATGACAGTCCCACACCTGACACTACATAGTTTATAATGGACATGAGGACAACCAGCATTGCTTTGTCAGCTGTCCAAACAGCGCCTGAAAGCCAAAGTCATAAACCAAATGGAATCCAAAATACCACAGTTACAAGGTGAAGCTGTCCTCAGCCGACTCTGGCACTCCTCTGACACACCACACAGCAGCTTTGGCTCTAGAGACCCAGCTCTTCAGGATGTTGGAATGACTGAAGCACCCACATACGCTAAAAGACCCAGCAGTGTTCATTTCTACCCTCGGTTTCCTCTGGTAGAGTCCCAAAAATGTCCGTTTTAAAAAGGAACTTATGGCTTGCCCATTGGACCCTCTCCCCCACCCGTGGTCTCCGCTCTTACTGTTAACCTTTGCTGCTGGCTGGCATTTCATGATGATCCTGATAACTACAGCACATGTTTAGAGATATGATGAATCAGGCTCTCATTGCAACAAAGAAAGAAGAATGGTTTTTCCAATTAAGCTCTGCTCTGAGGACATGAAAAATCCGATGGTCCCCTCTTTCTCATGCAATCATCATAGAACCTCCTATCTGTAATACAAACAAATACTTATTCAAGTATAATTTATGATGCCTGTCATCTTTGTGTTCCCCTTCTCAGTTTTACAAAATTGTCATTAGACCTGTCACCTGTCCTCTCTCCTTTTACCTTGTGGTTTTCTACATGTCTTTTTGAATTTGTCTTTTTAAATGTGTTTCTATTGCTATTGAGTTCCAGTCTGGAGTACCTGGATACATACATAAACAAGGAGACAGAGTAAGCTGCAGCCTCCTCCTCCTCCCCACTGGCACAAACAAATCAAACAGTAGCAGCAGCTGGTCCTGTGATTCCTCAAGTCACACCTGGGTCATGATGTAAGGTCTCTCTTGCTGCAACGAATCCCAAAGCTTCATATGTAGTGTCTGTGTCTACTTGGAGTGCAAAAGATCTTGCACCATGAGGTCACTGTCACATGGAACCAGTAGAGTTTCATAGAAATTCGGAGCCCCATACGAAGACGGAGGTGTAGAGCATTAGTGCCAAAGAAACGTGAATATGGGAGGTTCTCAGACTAGAATAGCTTCAAACACTCTTACAGGGACTACACAGCACTTGATCACTTGTAACTGAAAGGCTGGTGTGAAGGCACAGAAAGCTCAAAAGATGTTTCTCTCCCTCTCCCTCTCCCTCTCCCTCTCCCTCTCCCTCTCCCTCTCCCTCTCCCTCTCCCTCTCCCTCTCCCTCTCCCTCTCCCTCTCCCTCTCCTCCCTCTCCCTCCTCTCGCTCTCCTCCCTCTCCCTCTCCTCCCTCTCCCTCTCCCTCTCTCTGGGACAGGGTCTCACTATTTAGTTTTGCTGGTCTGAAACTCACTATAGAAAGCAGGCTGGCCTTGATTCATGCTGTCCCCCTGCCTCTGCTTCCTGCGTTAAAGAAGGGGTTAAAGAAGCACACACTACTGCACCCCACCCCATCTATCTATGTCTGTCTGTCTGTCTGTCTGTCTTTCTTACTAACACATTCTGTTCTGAGGATGAGTCTTTCCCACACAGAATTCAGTGGACACAAATGCAAATCTTTAGGCTCTCATTAAATTGTCATGGTTGGGGCTGGAGGCCTGGCTCAGAGGTTAAGAGCACTGACTGCTCTTTCAGAGGTCCTGAGTTCAATTCCCAGCAACCACATGGTGGCTCACAACCATCTGTAATGGGATCTGATGCCCTCTTCTGGTGTGTCTGAAGAGAGCGACAGCGTACTCGAATACATAAGATAAATAAATCTTTTTTTAAAAAGTCATGGTCAAGCTTTGCCACCTTGAGTCAACTGCTACTGGAGAAAATAATAAGCAGACATGCCTCCACCTGCTGCAAACCCACTCAGAGTGGCTGGGCAGACCCTCCCAATGGAGATACACTGTGCAGTTACTGTACCAAGAGAGGCCCTTGCTTGGAAACACACACCTTATTCTTTCTCATATAACACTCTCTTCTCAGTTCAGAGTGAGAACATCTGGCAAGGATGAAGAGATGATGCCATCTAGACCTCCCAAAAGATGACATCACTGAACCTGATGAAAGAACCCACAGCAGAGGCCCCAAAGGCTGATGCTCTAATCTCTTAACAAATGGAACAAGACAATCTGACACCATGCCAAGATGAAATTGGCTATCCCATTGAGAGCACTGTACTTAAAGCCATGGAACCGACAGCCCAAGTAATATGTAAGAATTAGGCATAAGTTTTGTACACACACACACACACACACACACACTTACTTTTCCTTAAGCTCAATATTTTTATCATATGAGAAGTTATATAAGAAAAAGTTTGTCATAATGTATATATTTAAATGACTTTTAATATACACATTATACACTTGCATTCAGAAGCATGTCTGGAGTAAACAACCCAGAAACGCCTCACAGGCACATCAAGAGTTTCCTGGTTCTGTCAGCAGGTGTTGCTTGTGTCCTCAGAACATTCAGCACATACTGCTAACAAACAAAGCCATTCGTGCAGAGAGGGCAAGTGATACGGCACATTTGATAAGTGCAAATCTTAAATTCTTCATGAAAAGTTAGATTTCTTTTTAAATTTATGTCCACAAGTCTTGTCTGCATGTATGTCTATGCACCATGTGTGTGCCCCTGCCCAGGAAAGCCAGAAGAGGGCATCAGATCCCCCTGGAACTGGAGTTATAGGTGGTTGTGAGCTACCATTTGGTACTTGAGATCAAACCCAGGGCTTCTGGGATAGCAGCCAGTGCTCTTAAACAGTGATCCATCTCTGCTCAGATTTTTAGACTCAGTTCCTACCCACCTCTTGTCCTTCTCTGAGAAAAAAGGGGGTATTTTGCAGAGATCAACGGAGGTAAAGGCCAGAAAGGTGAGGCAGAGAATTACCAGAGCGTCATCTCCCTGGAGCCAGGAACAGGCACCTGCACAGCACCTCCTCCTGGTACTGTGAAGGAACATATGCCAGTCCTATGTTACCCAGTTTGTACTCAGTCTAAGACTGAGTGTGAGATGTGAGATGTGAGATTTCCTCGTCTCTTGTCTATCTTTTTAAAAATGATAGTGGACACTTTTATAAGTCAGATGGGATCTTGGCGAATGCTTTAGATGGCTAGAACATTTAAAGGTGGAAACTGAAAAATCCACACTGTTACCTATATCCCTGTCCACCACTATTTGTGCTTACTATGCATGATCTGGACATGCCATAACCTAAAAGAACACAAGAATCTTTTTTTGTCCTCCTGACTTTTCAGGACGGACACCTGTAGTGAATGGATGCACAGGAATCACACCGCAAGGCATGCATTATTGACAGCAAAACCTAAGCAGGACCATCCCTGACAAACATTGACAACTTTCCTGGCTTGTTAGAGTCACGTGTGTAGCACCTGTATTCATCTCACTGGATCCACAATTAGACTACAACCCCTCTGAAGAAAGACATATTTTTCTAAGAGATATCCTACAGAAGTATCCCTATTCTCAGTATGTCTCTGAAATATACCTCTTCCCAAAATGGCTCAAGATGTGGTAGCAAAGAAACCTTATCCTGGATAAAGGGAGTCTGGCTGAGATCTTAGGCGCCCAAACCTGCACATCACTCAAACAGACCTGCCCTTTAAGACTCACCATAGTTTGAACTTCAACATCTGTTCATTCTACAACTCACCCAGAGAGCTCACATCCTCCGTGTTCCATCAAAAGCTGAAAATATCTTATAGTTGTGTGATTTTAAAAGCCAAAGACTGAAATAAATCTAATCAATTCTCAGTTGTACCTTGGTCAGGTGCCTCGTGGCTGGAAGAAATCTCTGAAACACACAAGCCAAGACCGGCATCGTCTGAGGACAAAGCCAGCTCAAGGAACTGGTATCCTCTGAAAATCAGTCAGGGACATTCTTTCTGATAGTACCAACATTTAAATCATTATCTATCTTACTAGATTCCCCAATATATGTTCACAATCATGTTTATCTGTCATAAAAAATGTAAACTCTTGCCTTTGTTGATACAAATAAAATAGAGAAGCAGAGAGTTGGAGTTAGCAGTTAGTCATAAAGACTGGCTTTATGCTGGCTTTAACAACTGTAGAAATGGGAAAGTCATTACATGACAGGAAACCTTCCCTTTTTTTGGATAATTCCATCTCCCTATATTATAATTATATAAGAGTTCTATTTATCTTTGAACTCCCTATTATGGATCAAAGGTGACATTCACCCCCAAAAGGCTCATGCATCTAACAATTTAGTCCACAGCTTAAGGCACTGTTTCGCCAGCTGTGGACATCGGGGAGGTGATGTCCAGCTGGAGTCAGTGGGTCATGGAGAGGTGGCCTTGGGTAATATCCTCAGCCTGATTTTGTTTTTACCTCTGTTGCCTGAACCACTGACATGGAAACAATCATCCTCTTACCAGCACAGTCACAGGGTACCATTACCACAATGGACTGCAGCCTCTCCAACCATGAGCAGAAATAAGTACTGCTGCCTTTCAGGTAGTCGATCATGGTGACTAAAACAACACTGGGAATTGGTACCAAGAAATGACTGTTGCGACAAGTATGACATAGGGTTCGTAGGCCACCGAAACTGGTTGGCGGCAGAATCTGAAAGCGTACAGAGCTACAGAGAGAGAAGCTCTAGAATGCTATGGGTTTAAAGAGCAGTTCTAGTGGGAATTCAGAAGACCATAACTTAAAAAAAAAAATTGTGGACAACGAAGACCCAGCTCACAGAGTTTGGGGGAAACAGATCTCAACTGGGAGACAGACTACAGTAGAGGTCATTCAAGCTACATTGGGGCAAAGTACCCGGAGGCGTTCTGTCTGTGTCTGGGAGTCTAAGTGAGGCCGAATTCAAAAGAAATGGATGAATTTTTTGCATGGGGGAAATTTCAAGGCAGCATCCCTTTCAGCAAGCAGCATGGTTACTACTTACTGCTTTTAGTCAGACTTACAATGAAAAAGAATAAGACAAGGAACATAGATTTGGGAAGCTCATAGTCTTTGGAGGAACAGAGCATGAACTTAGCCTATGTTGCAGTGCAGCAGGTGTGGCCACAGTAGGTGTGGCTGTTCAAGAGTTAAAGAGAAACTGTTCAGCTTACACTGTGACAACAGGAATGGTATCTTCAGCAAGACCTCACCCATATCAAAGGCTCCAGGGTTGTACACATTCACTTGAAATGTAATGCCTGAAAAAGTAGTATTTGGATGGAATGTTTCTCTATGGAGTTCTCTGCCTCCAAATTGCTACCCAGGGAAATGGTTTTCCCAGTTCGGCCATGCAGACACCTGGCTGCTGCAGCTATGGTCCGGGGAACCAGTCTATATCTTGAGCTAGCAGTGTAACTTGGTACCATCACCTTTGTACTGATAGCTTTACAGACATACAGAATTCAGGGGTTACAGGGTTAAAGTGGGAGAAACCTGCTAATGGGAGACAACATGCGGCAGAGTCATGCATCCTGCATAGCACGCCTGAGTAGACAACACATGATACTGTGAAGGTTCAGCATGTACTGTAATAGAGACCTCAGGATGCTGGAAATTCACATGCAAGGAGTGTCGGATACCTACTGGGAACAATGCAGGCATGGAGTGAGGCCAGCCCAGTAGATAGCACAAGTGTGGTTTAGGTCAACAGTTGTATGGCTCTAGCTCCCCAGACCATTTGGAGCCCAGATGATGCCGCTAAAATTTCTATTGCCTGACATGGAGCTGCAGTGTTTGATGTCTGTCCTAAGGTTTCAGTCTTTTTGGTCCAATCACTCATTTCCATTCTCCTAGTCCTCTCTTTTGGAATGGCAATGTGTACCCTATGGTGTTGCACACCCTGTAGCACTGCACACCCTTCAAACTCAAACACCCTTAAACACAAACTCAAAAGTCATCAAGACAATGCAAGTCAAAGCTGTAATGAGATAACAGCTCATATACAAGAGAATGGCTGTTATCAAGAAAAGAAATTCAGAAAGGAATTCAACAAGGAGTTGAAGATATATATATATATATTGTTTGTTTGGAGCACTATTAATAGTGACCTAAAAGTGGAAATAACCCAAATGCCTATCAATGCGTGGATGGATGATAAACTAGCAAATATAAAATGGAATATTGCTCAGCTAACTTAAAAAGGAAGAAATTTTGATTCACATTACACTATGAATAAAGATTGAAGACATACCCTAACTAAAACAAGGTCATCACTAAAGAATAAATAGGGCATAATTCTGCTTATAATGTAACTGAAGTAGGCAAGTCCAAAGGCAGACAGTAGAATGGCGCCTTCCAGGAGCCTGGCCTCAGGACTTGGTATTTGACAGGAATGGATCATCAGTGGGCAAACAAGGAAGACTCTGAAGATGGGTTGTGAGGATGGTTACATAAAGAGCTATAGCTTATCATTGTTTGTTTATACATATACACACAGGCTACCACACACACAAAAAAATTAGCAGTGACTATGCTGTCCTGACACTGTGTGTAGCTAAGTGATAGAGTATTCACCTATTCCGTCAACTGTTCTACTTCTGTGACAAAACGCCATGATCAAAGCCACTCACAGAAAGAAGTGTTTGTTACAGAAAGGACTAAAGGAGCTGAAGGAGTTTGCAACCCATAGGAAGAACAGTAATATCAACCAACCAGACCCCCCAGAGCTCCCAGGGACTAAACCCTACCAACCAACGAGTACACATGGAGGGACCCATGGCACCAGCCACATATGTAGCAGAGGATTGCCTTGTTGAGCATCAACGGGAGGAGAGGCCCTTAGTCCTGGGAAGGCTCAATGCCCCAGTGTAGGGGAATGTGAGGGCGATGAGGCAGGTGGGTGGGTGGGTGGGTGAGGGAGCACCCTCATAGAAGCAGAGAAAGGGAAGATAAGATAGGGAAATTCTGGGGGGGGGGGGAGACCAGGAAAGAGAATAACATTTGAAATGTAAATAAAGAAAATATATAATTAAAAAAAAGAAAGAAAGAAGTGTTTGTTTGGCCTTATGGTTTCAGGGGAAGTAGGAACCCATCACTACCTCAGCAGAGAGGTAAAACAGCATGGGAGCCTAGAACAGATGCTGAGAGCTCACGTCACATGAAGCAGAGTGAGCTAAGTGGGGATGAGGCTGAGGCTGTGAAATCTCAAGATCTACCCCACTCCCAGTGACACACTTCCTGCAGCAAGAGCACACCTCCTAAACTGCCCAAACAGTGCCACCAACTGGGGACCAAGTAGTCAAATGCCCTAGGTTTTCTTGTTGGTTGTAAACTGCTTATGGTCTAATTTTTAAAAGTTCTTCAAAACATTTTATTATCATTATAATAAAGAAGAAAATACCCTTTTAAAATTGTTCCTTCAAAAAGAAAAAGAAAGAAAGAAGAAAAAGAAAGAAAGAAAGAAAGAAAGAAAGAAAGAAAGAAAGAAAGAAAGCAGTAGCAACAACAGAACAACAGTTATCACTGGTATACTGGGTACCTAGTCTGGATTTGTTTCTATGGTAATACCTTACCTTTACATATGAAAAAGACACAACATGTAATACATATAAAAGAAAAAGATTTAAGACACTGCACTTACCATATAACACAATGATTTTTAAAAAGCTATTGTTTCGACGGGGAAATGCATTCTCATACTACAAAGGGACGTAGTCCCTAAAGTGTGACAAGTAAAGGTACCAAATGCCTCCCTCTTCCTTACCGTGGCCCGCTGTCACTCAGTTCAAATAGCTATACTCGATTCTTACATGAAACATTAATAAGAATGCAAATCATTTTAAGAATTTCCACAGACTGCCTTTCCCCTCCTCTACCTCCACATGGAAGCATCAAAGCCAGCACCCAGCCTCACCTCTGCCTCAGGGGCAGCCAAGTGAATGGGAAGTGCAATGCCAACATCCTTTTATCGTCAGTCCTCATTCTGCATCTCCCACAAATCCACCCAGGTGAAAACCAACCAAAAATGCAAGCCAAATTCATGTACGGCCCCTCATACACCCCCTGAGAATCTTAAATGTTAGCAATTAAGCTAACTTTTTGACATACAAAGGAACAACCATGAATAATTCTTAGAAAGTAATGGGTTCTTTGTAAAAATCCAAAGATGGAGAGCCTGGTACAGCTCAACACTCTTTTCACCATAACCTTACCTGCCAGAGTAAACCTGTGTGTGATAGTAACCTTTACACTCTCAGGACCATTTGCAAACAAATCCACCTACACCGCATTCCATAAGGGCACAGCGGTGTCCACAGCCCAGGATCATCTGTCGGAGTCAAGAGCAGCAGAAACTGCCTATAGATCCATTTCAGGAAGTTCAACAACTATAAACATGTAAACTAGACAGGATAAGAGAAAAAAATGCCCCTCTCTAAGTGTATAACTAGAAGCATCCTTGAATAAAGTCAGGAAAGAGCCTACATTAGTAGGTACCGTTCTAAAATGGGGGGGAGGGGAGGGAAGATGCCAGAGAGTAGGGAAGGAAAAACGGTACATGATCAGAAACTGCCTACCTTCAAAGAAGTTATGAAAAAGACAGCAGATTCCAGAACACGGCTGACCACAGATTCTAGGCCACAGATGCAAAGAGAGAGGGGACAGGAGATAAGCAAGAACTGGACACACGGTGGGAGATGCAAGGAGACAAGGCAAACTGAAGGGTGACAAAAGAAATCAAGGATTTCAAATTCATGGATCTATTACCTAAGAATACCATAAATGTATACCATGCACTGCAGTTGTTACTGTTTACCAGATGATAGTTCCAAGCTTTTTCATTATTCCACCTTGCCAACCAGACCCATCAACAGCCATGACAACTCCACCTGATTAATTCATCTTTAACCAGTACTAAGGAAACTTCCTGGTATAGTGAAAAGCAAAGCTCTCAGACTGGTCGATCCCACTCTGTCTTTTTGCTGATTGGCAAGATCAAGTCTTCTGATCTGCATGAAAACTACCTTCACCATCTTAGAAATGGGCGCGCAGAGAACCTCTTCCTTCTCTGCACATGGAAGCAAAAGACCAGATTTCAGTGAATAGGTTCCATGGAATTTTGGAACGCCATTTAACTATGGAACTACAAGTCATAGTTAACGGATTAGAGTCAAAGTGTCTGGAAGGATTGCAGCAGGGCCCTGAGACTTGAAAGAAGACTACAAAGGGAAACAAAGAAATAAGAGACAAAACCAAGAAGATTCTGGTCACCATCAGCAGAACACAAACTCAGAGAACACAACCTGAGGGTACAGCAAAGAGCTGGGATGAGAGGAACTGGAGGAACTGGTGGGTGTGGCTCTCTAAGATCTACACAGTTTCAGAAATAAAAAAAAATCTGTTTAAAAGTCTCAGACAAATCAAGCTTGCAGGAAACAGCCCTCTTGCTAAGGCAGCAGGGTCAGACAGGCCTAGGCTGTATAAAGACTGGAAAGCCACCCTGAATTCTCTTCATACCACATGACCTCTTAGAAAAATACAGTAGACAGCTATTGAGGAAGGCACATCACCCTCTAACCGCTACACACATGTGCACAAGCCCCTGCACATATACATATGAATACATATATACACATACAAATGAGAAAAGGAATTTTTAAAAATGTATTCTATGAGGAACTGGAGGGATGGCTCAGCGGGTAACAGTACATACTGATCTTCCAGCAGACCTAGGTTCAGACCTCAGCACCTCACATCAAGCAACTCACAACTATGTGTAATTCTAGTTCCCAGGGATCTCCGTATTCTGGACTCTGGGGGGACCAGGCATGCATGTGGTACACACAAATTCATTAAAAAAAAAAAAAAAAAAAAAAAATGTCTGTTGGCCAGCTCTTTGGTTTTCTTTCACATTTACTTTTTGTAAAATAACTTTTTTTCAGATTTTTTGTGTGTATGCGTATATGCACGTGCAAGCACACAAAAATGAGAGGAAGAAATGGGAACCAGATGGGAAAGAGAAAGAGTAGCGAGACCACACTTAAATATAAAATCCAAGGGGGGACTGGCAATAAAGAGAAGAAAACATGGACCCGAAGAAGACAAAAACATTTAGGAACATAAATGTCACAGGAAAGTAGATGTATTCTACATGGACATCAGTCACCATCACTATACAAAGGAAACCGAGGACAAGGCAGAAAAATGTAAGAACAAAGAAAATGGAACTAAACTAAGCTGCAAAGAGTTAGGAAGAATGGTGGGTTATGTTTTCCCCAGCATCCCACACATTCTAGGAAAGTACTCTACTACCGAGCTATATCCCTAAACACCACCTCCAAGTTATACATTTTGGAGATCAGTAAATATGATTCAATATATGTATAACTGTGATCCCTAAAAGGTGACAATGATGAACGGAAAGAAAAATATGTAAGTCCACTATTCAAGAAACACTTCTTGAACAAAGAGACTTAACTCTACAAATTAAAAGGGTACTGAAACCTTACATGTGACTCACCAAAGGCAACCAAGCGTGTCCTAGTAAAATGAAGCTCAGGGAATTTGCTTTTCCTTCTCTTTGGTAGGTAGAGATCGCACCCAAGGTTTCACACAAGGTAGAGGTGCACGGTCTTCCAGGGAGCTACAGCTCCAAGCACTTGTAGAATCTTTTCATTTGTGGATAGTATCTCACTGAATTACCCAGGCTAGCCCTGAACACTTACTCTGACAAACACTCTCTCTCCCTCTTTCTCCCTCTCTCTGTCTCTGTCTCTCTCTCTACCTCTCTCTCTGTAGTCTAGCCATGCCCTTAATATGCAACCTTTCTGCCTCACCCTCTAGAACAGATAGGATTATAGGTCAACATCACCACTGAATATGACTTTAAATGCAAAAAAAACAACTTCCGTGGCACCTAGGCAAAAAGAAAAGGAAATTAGGTAACCTGTGAGAGGGAAACATGTTAACCCTACTTTATAATTCTAACGATAGTCTATACTGTACCATAACTCACTAGAACACTACTTCACAATACTTAAAATCTTTGATCAAACTGGGAGCCAATGAACTCTTAAACATCTAAACCTTCCCTCAAGTACAGAGACAGCAGAGTAGCTGTTAACAGGGATGTGATACAGTGACTTCACGAGACGAGCAGAGGGGCTGTACACACAGTGCCATCAGTGAAGAGTATGTGGATTCTAGTCTGGCAAAAGCTCTCTTGGCTAATTTAACTCTCTCTTCAATCGGGACCAAGCCTTAACAGAATTCCTTGGATGTTTTCTGGGCCCTGAACTCCAGTTTTGAATCCCAAATCCTTGACACCACCAACTCAGCTTCCTAGCTTTGAAGAATGATTTTCGCTTTAGATTTTCAAGCTGAGCTCTTCCCAGTGCATTCATGATTAAAACCAAGTTTTGTCTCCCATGGGGACTTTATACCAAAGGCTCTATTCACGGCCCCAGGTTTTTGGAAACTACTTTCTATTTAGATTCTTTCTTTATCTTCCTTCCAAGTCCCTTAACAACCAGAAAATACCTGGAGAGTAAAATATCATAGAGTTATATCCCCCACCCCACCCCCCTACCCCCACCAACATCTTGGTCCCTCAAGTACTAGATATCACTTTTTTTTTTCTGGCTTTGCTAATTTTCTTTGTGGAAATATTAGTATATAAACTACTCTAGTTAAAAGCAGAAATACTTTTATGGTGAACTGAATTATGGCTTTCATCTCTGGAGAGTCGCGCAATCCATATAACATCTTTTTTTCCTAGGAAGCTACTCTAAAAGCCCTTCCAGGCACTTAGTTAAATAGCAGCTGATATAACAGCCCTGATAAGTAGCATTCCATTATCCCAAATATCCAGCAGATTCTTCCCACATGTTCCTTCCCATCCACATCCTTGTGACTTCCTGGACTTTGATCCACTTACATTTGGCAACTCCCACTTCTGAGTTCCTCAGTGCAGGACTTCCTTTCTGTCACAGAAAAGCTTTCCTCCCAAGTCTACCTGGCCCACATCCCCAGTCACCCCAAACAATGTTATGCTGCAAATCCATCGATACCATCAGGCCTGGGCAAGGGAAGGTCAGTGGGTGTGCCTCAGGTTTCCAAAGCTTCCCTTGCTTCCCTAACCCTCATTTTTAAATTCTGTCAATAACAGAACCTCACTTTCAAAGGAGAAAAAACCCAAATGCTCAAGAGTGTTCCTAAAGTAAGCTAAGCTTTCCTTATTGCCTATGTAAGCCTTCTAGAAAGTGCGACAAAATATGCCGTTACCTAAACAATGGTTTCCTGTCTGCAGATTTCCCACATGATATAACCATCTTCCAGTGGTTCCTCTATGTCCTTCCAGATCAGGGTTACCTTGTTTCCTCTACCACCCAGTCATGAGGAAGGAAAACAAAGTCCTCAGCTGTCTTTTAGGGTTACTATTGCTACAAAGAAACCCTGAGATTAAAAGCAAGCTGGGAAGGAAAGGGTTTATGTGATGTACACTTCCGAATCATAGTTCATCACTGAAAAAAGTTAGAAAAGGATCTCAGACAGGGACCTAGAGGCAGGAGCTGCTGCAGCAGCTATGGGAAGTGGGATGCTACTTACTGGCTTGTTCAGCCTTCTTTCGTATTGAACCCAGGATCACCAGCTCAGGAATAGCCACACTCACAATGGTCTGAGACCTCCTTCATCAATCACTAAATAAGAAAATACCTGCAGGCCTGCCTATAGCTCGATCTGATTGAGTAATTTTCTCAACTGAGACTCCCTTCTCTCTGATAACTTAGCGTGTCTGAGTAGACATCAAAGTAGCCAGCAGAGCAACTAGGATGTAGGGGGGAAAAAAACAAACAAATACAAAACACCACCAAGTGTTTTTACTGTTAACTGTAAACAGTTGAAAAAGGCATGAAGTCTTTCCCTCAGAAAATGGAAATGTGAGATGTGCAGGCTAGGAAGATGGTGGCAACACCCTCTCATGGTCTGCCAGGGTCTCCAGGGACTAAAGGCCAAAGAAAAGCATCTACAAGAAGGTAAGTAATGCCCAAGTAATTCTAGCTCCAACAGCAGAATTAAATAAGAAACTCTATAAAGCAGGAGAGGAAGTCCAGAGTGCATCCCAGAGGGACTTGCTCGATTTGGAAAGTTCCTCCTCCCAGTAAGAGGGACGCCTACAGCAAAGTGCCGTGGGAGCCAGAGAGAAAAATGAAGACTACACGCTCATCTAAGAAAGCAGCGAAGGGAGATGCCTGGAAACCCTTTCAGTCCTAGGCATTCAAGCATCTGGTGCAATAACCCCAAGAGGCCACTTTCAAACACACTGATAAGGCTGGGACTGTATGTAGCTCAGTGGTAGACTGCTTGCCTAGCATGCACAAGGTCCTAGGTTCAATCCCCAGTACTGGGGGGACAGGGGGAGATCCATTGCTGTGTCAATGGCTCAGCATCCCAAGACCTTATTTGAGAAATATTGTCAAGATACTTAGTTAGAACATAGTATCATATGTTCTAACTAAGACCATAACCTAAATCCTAGAAAAGTAAAGTAACTTTGAATCAGAACAACACGAAGTAAGGGGAAAACCTGGTAGGAGCCAGAGTCTGCAGGAAAACTTTCACACCATCACACATACTGGATCATGGGCAGCACCATACAGCAGAGGGGTCAGCATCATGACTCGTCTCCTGAAGGACTGCCCAAAGATGTAACTGGCATCTGAGACTCCAGCTCTGAAGAACCGCCCACTGACCAGACTACATCTGTTTCAATCTCCCAAAGAAAAATTTACAAAGGAAAGAATTTCATTGGACTCACAGGCCCAACAGGCTAGAATTGATACAGTGTAGCAAGGGCATGGGGGTAGATGGCTGGAGAAGCAGTAGATGTCTTCCTGGTCAACAAGGGCAGACTTGGCAATTTGTCATCATTCTCCTTACTTTAAACAGTTTCAGTTTCCTCCCTGTGATGGTTTGTATATGCTCAGACCAGGGAGTGGCACTATTAAAAAGTGTGGCCCTGTTGGAGTAGGTGTGGTCT
Source organism: Arvicanthis niloticus (assembly GCF_011762505.2). Taxonomy (NCBI): domain Eukaryota; kingdom Metazoa; phylum Chordata; class Mammalia; order Rodentia; family Muridae; genus Arvicanthis; species Arvicanthis niloticus. The sequence goes on from NC_047671.1 coordinate 21,100,081, forward strand.
TGTTGGAGTGGGTTTGTCACTGTGGGTGTGGGCTTTAAGACCCTCATCCTAGCTTCCTGGAATACTTGCTAGCAGCCTTCAGATGAAGACGTAGAACTCTCAGCTCCTCATGCACCATGCCTGTCTCTGGATGCTGACATGTTCCCACCTTGATGATAATAAGACTGAACTTCTAAACCTGTAAGCCAGCCCCAGTTAAACGTTGTCCTTGTAAGAGTTGTAAGCATTGTGGCAGCCCTGGTACCCTTGGTCCTCCACTGTACGTTTATGAACTTGAGGAGGATCTGAGTGTGCTAGGGAACACCAAAGAAAAACAGAAGTGATCAGTGAGGTCAACACATAGAAAGAGATTTGGAAAACAGAAGTCAAACTGCCACTCGATGAGCTGGCCACCATTAAACCATCTGATAACAGGTCAGAGTCCCTTAAAAGTCAACGTCACTGGATTAAACAGTCATCCATCAATTCCACTGACAAGGCAGAGAGGGTCTTCAAAATACAGAGAGAACTTTCAAGGGAGAGAAGATAAGACACTCATCTTGGAGTTCTTAAGGCAGTGAAAGAGATGGAACCCCGTTTTGGGGTGCCTAAGGTGATCGACTTGAATAATGGGCCTGTCTTTGATGTCAGGTAAGTCAGGGATTGGCCAAGTACCTGGGGTTTGATTGGAAACTTCATTGTATTTATAGACCCCAAAGCTCAGGTCAGGTAGAAAGAATAAATAGAAGCCTAAAAGAAACCTTAACTAAGTTGTCCATGGAGATTGACAATACAGACTGGGTGGTGCTCCTTCCTCTGGCTCTTTTTAGGGTTAGAAACACTCCTTCAAGGTTTAACCTAACTCCTTTTGAGATTCTGTACAGGGCACCTGCTTCTCTGACCACCTTAGGAAAGGTGACTGGACTTACTTGTCATAGTAACAGTGATTTGTATGCTAGGTTAAAAGGACTTCAGGTGGTGCAGAAAGAAGTGTGGACCCTGTTGGCCCACGCCTATGAACCAGGGACACCAGAAACAACCCATAGTTTCCAGGTTGGAGACACGGTCTACGTCCCGGCGGCACCGAGCCCAAACTCTAGAACCACACTGGAAGGGACCATTCCTGGTGTTGCTGACCACTCCCACTGCTGTGAAGGTTGATAGAATATCGGCCTGGATCCATGCCTCTCATGTGAAACCAGCTCCAGAGGGACCATCACCCAATTGGACAGTCCACTGCACTCAAAGCTCACTCAAGATAAGGATCCAAAGGCAGACTAGAGCTGACTAACATGATCCCGCCTGAGGTACTCGTGGTCTGGACCGTGATCCCATTCCTGGCGGGAAGGCCTGGACTAGCCCTTGGGGGTGACCCTCGTACCCCCCCAAAAGTTGGTGCCTACCAGGTCTCCTCAGCCCATGGTACTTCCAACCCAGAAAGCCATATTAGATGAGACTCAGCCAAATTTGGATGGGTCAGAACTCAGGTTGGTCCAGATAATAGAGCAGGCTTTTCAGGTGTTAAATTCTACGAAGCCAGAGGCTACTCAGGCTTGCTGACTCTGTTATGATGTAGCCCCTCCTTACTATGAGGCTGTGGGGCTCATAGGTAATTATTCAACCTCTGTCTCACCCTCAAGCCACCGCTGGACCTCTCGAGGTGCTAAGATCACACTAACAGTGGTCTCTGGACAAGGGCTCTGCCTGGGAAAGGTCCCACATACTCACTCTCACCTGTGTAATACAACCATCCATGTAGCACAGGAAGACAGTGTTAGTTACCTACTTCCCCCGAAGATGGTTGGTGGGCATGTAAAACAGGACTTACCTCCTGTGTTAATTCCAGGATGCTAAACCAAGATCAAGACTTCTGTGTCATGGTCTGGCTAGTGCCTAGGCTAACATACCATGCTGAAAATGATCTCCTAGACACCTGGGAAGGAAGACTTCTCAGGCCCAAGAGAGAACCTGTTGGCACAACTCTCGAAGTCCTCTTGGGCCTGGGAGTGGCCGCAGGAGTAGCTATGAGAAGAACAGCCCTGGCTCTACCGTCTGAGTACTACTGGGAACTTAGGGAGGCTATTGCTGTAGATATCCAGGCTATGGAAGATTCAGTCTCTAATTACAGGAGTCCTTGGCCTCCCTTTCTGAAGTAGTCATGCAGAACAGAAGGGATTAGATCTCCTCTTCCTCCAACAAGGCGGGTTGTGTGCAGCCTTGAAGAAAGAATGTTGTTTTTACATAGATCATTCAGGAGTAACCAAAGATTCCATGGCCAAGGTCCGAGAAAGGCTAGCTAAGAGACAAAAAGAAAGAGAACAGACTCTAGGGTGGTTTGAGTCATGGTTCAATAGATCTCCCTGGTTTACTACCTTGGTTTCAGCCATAATGGGACCCCTTATAATCTTGCTTCTACTGCTCACCTTTGGCCCCTACATTCTAAATAACTTAGTTAAATTTGTTAAAGATCGTGTTAATACCATATGCTTAGACAACAATATCACGCTGTACACCAAGATGATAACTTGTGATTCCAAGATTGGAATCAGTCACAAAGAAAAGGGGGAAATTCGGTTAAACTTAAAAATTAACTGCCCCAGGACACATCCTAGGAGAAGCACATTCCTTAGTCCAAGGACACCTGCTGGATTACCCTTCTGGATTAACATTCAGAGGAAGAAGGGATTAACATTCCTCAGACCACAGGGAAGGGAACCCACCTGTGGGTGGGGAAGGCCCAGAGCATGTAGACACATTCCACAGGATGGGCCAATCCTTGCCACTTAGAGACAGGGGAGGTCCTTGCCACCTCATTCCCCAAAGACCAATCAGTTTAAAAGTCACACTGTTCCGCCAATCATATTGTGCCTAGTCACCGTTTCTCTAGTCCACTCCTTAAACTGTATAAAAACTGCTCTTAACTTCAACTCGGGGTTCTTCTTGCCTGCGTACAAGAGAACCCCAGTGCTCTGGTTATTATCATTATATTATCATTAAACCTCATGTTATTGCAGCGAGAAAAAAAAAAAAAGATGGAAACCTTGAAGATGTCTATGAGGAGATGTTTAAGTGACAGAACATGACTGCATCTCCCGATCCACACTCATGCACAGCTTACAACCAAGGACAGGACAAAAACTAAGTATGAATCTAAACTTTTTCTGCCCAATTACAGTATCTTAGCTGGGGCCTGAATGGCTCAGGGTCTCTCCAACTGCCTCCTTCTGTACCCTAGACTATGGTCACCTGTCTTTCCCACTCACCTGTGAGAGAGCAATGAGGAGAGGAGCAGAGCTAACTGTCTCCATCTTTTCCCACAAAGCTATGGATACACACAGGCCAACTCTCTGGTCATTATTCCAGAACTACCATTTCCCATAGTGGTGAGCCCACATGAAGCTGCAGAAATGGCCTTTGGAGCAGAGGGAGTCGTAGAAGACCCAGAGGTCACCAATCTGGAGTTCTGAAGGCTAGTTATTGAATTAGTGACTCTTGCAGCCTGGTGGAACTACATCATTAAAAACGAGTGATGTTTTTCTCTTCCAAGACAACAGCTCAAATCTAAGGCTGTGGTTCTCAACCTTCCTAACGCTGTGATCTTTTAATATAGTTCCTCGTATGTAAGATTGGTGAACCCCAATCTTAAAATTATTTTTGTTGCTACTTCATAACTGTAATTTTGCTACCACTATGAATCATGATGTAAACATCTATGCTTTCCGATGGTCTTAGGCGACCCCTGTGAAAGGGTTGAGACTCACAGGGTAAGAACCGCCACTCTAAGGCAAAGATGTGTTCTCCCCTCAGTGCACCTGGAGACTGTGGCAGCTCTGCTGGTGCAGAGCAAGTCTGTTGTTCAAACTACCTAGCAAGGACCATCTGACTAGACGCAGAAGCCAACCCCCTGAAAAGGAGTAAACAGATGGCTTCCTGGTCGTTCAGGCACTAGCTACTCTGAGCCAGCACCCAGATAGTTACAAATGCCCCCTTCAATGAGGATTATTGGCTAACTCTAGCTGGCGACACTCTTGAACTATTTTAGTGTCACTCTTTATAATTAAGTTATTTTACACACACACACACATTACTGAGAATAACAGCCAAATCACAAAATGTTTTAAGATTACAATGTAAAAGCATTCACACAGGGCCAACAAGATGGTTCAGCAGGCCAAGGTACTTGCTGCCAAGCCTGAGTTCAGTTCCTGGAATCCATGTAGAGGAGGAAGAGAACTCCCAAAAGCTGTCCTGTTACACACACACACACACACACACACACACAACTCCCAAAAGCTGTCCTGTTACACACACACACACACACACACACACACACAAACACACACACACACACAAATGATTTTTTTTTAAACTTTAAAATTTTTTTCCAGCAAACAACTCCTTCCTGCCTTTAATTCATAAAATATTTCACTGCAACAGACCAAACTGTTTTTTTGAAAATCTATTTATTTAGTTCTGTGTATTGAACCCATTTTTGTGTATCGAACCCAAGGTCTTATGTGTATCAAGCACTGGGCTACATATTTAGCCCAAACCCTCTTCTCTGATTGATCACCTATCTACTACCCGGCCATTAGGAGATACGTCAAAACCATTCCACCCTGTATGAAGATAATTCCTTCAAGCCCTACTGATTCCCAAATTCATCTCCAGAATGACCGTCTCATTCCTTGATACAAACAATTTAAAAGCAATTTAGACGCTGACTCTGGTGTGGTGCTATAACCTACCTCCACAGCAGATGCAGGGGTTGATGGAAGCACATTTTAGTAGCATCTAATTTACAACCATCCTAGTTTGCTTTCTATCGCTGCGATAAACACTTAGACCAACAGCAACTTGGGGAAGAAGGGGTTTATTTATCTCAGACATCTCAAGCCACAGTTAAGGGAAGTTGGGGCAGGAACTGAATTATGAACTTGGATATAGGAACTGAAGCAGAAACCTTGCCAGAACACTGCAGGCTTGTTCCTTGCTCAGCCTCCTTTCTTACACAGTTCACAACTACCTATCCTGGGGCAGCATGGGCCACAGTGGGCAGGCCCCTCCCACATCAATCATCAGGTCAAGAAAAATGCCCCACAGACTTGTGTACAGGCAAAGCTGATGAAGGCAATTCCTCATGAGGCTCCTCCTTCCCGGGTGACTCTAGTTTGTGTCAGGTTGACAAAAGACTAGCCAGCACAATAATAAAATAATACTTCCTCCACTCACCTTCTTCTCTGGCTTCTAAATGAGTAAAAGCAAACTCCTCTCCTCAATCAAAAATTGACAATATCAGTCAGAGAGAAGAGAAGGCCACCCGCTGTGCACACTTGCCTGGTTACAGGCTCCCTGTGCTAAATTTGCATGAGGAACAGGTACACGTTTTGTGGGTTATGGGTGGAAAAGCAGAAAGCATTTTTTTTCTTCTTTTTCCTCGAGGTCTTTCCAGCTCAGGGGGAAAGGGAAACAGCTGAGACAATTAAGAAACAATAAATCAATAGATGCTAATCATCACTTTGAAATACAATGTACAGAAGAAAAGAAGAATAGTATTCCATGCAAGACAGCCTTCCTGGGGGATAGGCTCTAAAGCTCAGGGCCAGTGGCTGAGTGTCTTAAACAACTGTTTACCCCTGGGGGAAGCAAGTCACCTCAGAAATAAAAAGTAACCTGAACTTGCACTTTTTTTGCAACAGTTAGAATCCTGGCGGGGGGGGGGGGGGGGGGGGGGGGGAGCGGATCTGAATGGTTTGAAGCCCTGTTCTCTCTGTTGATTGCACCTGGGTATCCCTCAGGAATTGCCCTGCTGCTGAGTGCTAGCTGGCTTTGGGGGAGGCAATCTTTTTCTTACACATTTAGAAGAAGGGAATAACAGACTTTACCCTCTGCTCTGTACCCAAACTAGGCTGGTGTCCTAATGCAAGCAGATCTTTTTACTACCATCTTTTATAAAGTAAATGGGTCAGGAAACCTCAGATGATCCATAATGGTGACTGAGGAGGTCACCCTTGGTGACTTCATAATTGCATAATTCTGACTCTTTAAGTATCTCATTCCTGTCATTGTAATATGATTTTTGTGGCATATTTAAACTTTTCATGTTCTTTAGGCATTTTCTTGAGTTTGTTTGTGATCAATTGTTTATGAGGAAGGTTAGCAGTAACTGAAAGACGGGCCACTGGATTTCAGCAAGAGTCCCCACTAGCATGTCCCAGTTGGAACTCATTGACTCCAATGACACTTACAACCTCCACCTCTCCAGCTACTGAGGACCATAGACATGCACCACAATGGCAAGCCTAAACTTAAACAACAACAACAAAAAAATCTCCTATGGTTCTAATGAGCATATAAATATTCCTATGGATTTTCTCATCATTCTTCAGAGGAGCCAAATGAACAGCTGAACGATCCCAAGGGAATTCTGCAAAGCAACCTCAAAATGTAGACCTCTTCTAGTCCTCAAATGTACAGACATCTTCTCCACATTCTCTACAAAGAAAAACAAAACTCCAACGACATAATAGATGAGACATTATACAAATATTCAAAAAAGTGAGTGGTTACGGTGACTAAGACATTGATGTATTCCTGTGAAATCTCCCCATAATAGTCCACCAGATGGAAACATCACCCTGGCGGGGGCAATCAATAGATAACACTGGAGTAAATGTTATCTTGGCTACTTAGGGCAAGGGGTGGTGGCACCATTACAGAAAGACTCAACAGTCCCTCAGAGTCTGGTGAAAGCCAAAACTTGAGGTATAACAGAGCTACTTGTGACAGACCCATACCTCCAAGATTGCAGTCAGGACACACTGGACCTCTAGAACATTGGGGCCCTGTGGGTCACACTCAGCCATGTTACCCTAAACTATCCAAAATTCAAGTCTGTCCCTTTGTGACACTATTACGGTGAAATGGGATCATATTTGTATAATGTCTCATCTATTATATGTTCAGGCATACAAGAATGATCCATTAAACTCTTGTCGATTCAACAGTTCAGTGGAATAATGGATGAATATATTTAAAATATAAAATAAGAGCAGTTTTATCAATCCTAGGTCATCCCCAGTAACAGTCATAGCTTCTAATTTCTTATCCTTACAACAACCCATTGAAGGAGAGAAGTGCCATTCTTTCTACTGTTCAGAGGAAGAAACTGATTTTTTTTAAGCCATCAAAATAATTTATAATAGTTAAATGCCTCTTAAATATACATGATTATCTTCTGAAGCTAAAAGTAATATGCACTCAACCAGTTTTTTAAATCTATTTGGAACACTAAACATGATAGAAGTAGAAAAAAATCTCTATGAAGTCCTCAATGAAAGGAAATTGTGACAAGTTCCTGACTAGACAGTAACTGTTCCATCTCTAAGGGAGAATACACAGTGTAACTGTGGCTTCATAGAATGAATTGGGTAGTGTTCTTTCTGTTTGTATTCTGTGGAATAGTTTGAAGAGTATTGGTATTAGGTCTTCTTTGAAGGTCTGATAGAACTCTGCACTAAACCCATCTGGTCCTGGGCTTATTTATTTTTTATTTTTAGAAACTTTTAATGACTGCTTCTATTTCTTTAGGGATTATGGGATTATATAGATTAGATTATTTAGATTTAAATGTTTCTGATCCTGATTTAACTTTGGTGTTTGGTATCTATCTAGAAAATTGTCCATCTCACCCAGATTTTCCAGTTTTGTTGAGTATAGGCTTTTGTAGTAGGATCTGATGAATTTCCTCAGTTTCTGTTGTTCTATCTCCCTTTTCTTTTACTGATTTTGTTCATTTGGATACTGTCTCTGTGTCCTCTGGTTAGTCTGGCTCAGGGTTTATCTATCTTGTTGATTTTCTCAAAGAACCAGCTCCTGGTCTTGTTGATTCTTTGTATAGTTCTTTTTGTTTCTACTTGGTTGACTTTAGCCCTCAGTTTGATTATTTCCTGCCATCTATTCCTCTTGGGTGTATTTGCTTCTTTTTGTTCTAGAGCTTTCAGGTGTGCTGTCAAGATGCTAGTGTATGCTCTTTCCAGTTTTCTTTTTTCACTCAGAGCTATGAATTTTCCTTTTTGGAAATTTTGAATTTTTTATGGAGCACTGCTTTCATTGTTGTGTATGTTTGGGTATGTTGTGCCTTCGTTTTCATTAAATTCTAAAAAGTCTTTAATTTTTTTATTTCTTCCTTGACCAAGCTATCACTGAGTAGGGTATTGTTCAGTTTCCATGTGATTGTGGGCTTTCTGTTGTTTTTGTTGTTATTGAAGACCAGCCTTAGTCAGTAGTGATCTAATAGGAAGCATGGAATTATTTCAATCTTCTTTTATCTCTTGAGGGTTGTTTTGTAACTGATTATATAATCAGTTTTGGAGAAGGTACCATGAGGTGCTGAGAAGAAGACATAGTCTTTTGTTTTAGGATGAAATGTTCTATAGATATCTGTTAAATCTATTTGGTCTATAACTTCTGTTAGTTTCAATGTGTCTCTGTTTAATTTATGTTTCCGTGATCTGCCCATTGATGAGAGTAGGGTGTTGAAGTTTCCCACTATTATTTTGTGAGGTGCAATGTGTGCTTTGAGCTTTAAGTAAAGTTTCTTTTATGAATGTGAGTGCCCTTGCATTTGGAACATAGATGTTCAGAATATATATTCTGATATTCTTGAATAGATATTCTTATATAGATGATAGATATTCTTATATAGATGATAGATATTCTTATATATTCTTATTCTTATATAGATATTCTTATATATTCTTATTCTTATATATTCTTATATAGATATTCTTATATAGATATTCTTATATAGATATTCTTATATAGATATTCTTATATAGATATTCTTATATATTCTTATATATATTTCTTATAGATATTCTTATATAGAGAGATATATAGATATTCTTATATAAAGATATTCTTAGATAGATATTCTTATATATAGAAGAACAGATATTCTTCTTGGTAGATTTTTCCTTTGATGAGTATGAAGTATCCTTCCTTATCCTTTTCCATAATTTGTAGTTGAAAATTGATTTTATTCAATATTAGAATGGCTACTCCAGCTTGTTTTTTGGGACCATTTGCTTGGAAAATTGTTTTCCAGCCCTTTACTATGAGGTAGTGTCTGCTTTTGACACTGAGGTGCATTTCCTGTATGCAGCAAAATGATGGATCTTGTTCACATATCCAGTCTGTCTTGTCTTTTTGGGGGGGAATTGAGTCCATTGATGTTAAGAGATATTAAGGAACAGTGATTGCTGCTTCCTGCTATTTTTTATCTTATTTTTATGTTTGTGTGGTTATTTTCTTTTGGGTTTGTTGAAAGATTACTTTCTTGCTTTTTCTAGGGTGTAGTTTCCCTCCTTGTGCTAGTGTTTTCCATCTATTATCCTTTGTAGGGCTGGATTTGTGCAAAGGTATTGTGTAAATTTGTTTTTGTCATGGAATATCTTAGATTCTCCATCTATGGTAATTTAGAGTTTTGCTGGGTATAGTAGCCTGTGCTGGAATTTGTATTCTCTTAGGGTCTGTATAACATCTGCCCAAGATCTTCTAGCTTTCATAGTCTCTGGTGAGAAGTCTGGTGTAATTCTGATAGGTCTGCCTTTATATGTTACTTTACCTTTTTCCCTTACTGCTTTTAATACTCTTTGTTTTGTGCATTTGGTGTTTTGACTATTATATGACAGGAGGAATATCTTCTCTGGCCCAATCTATTTGGAGTTCTGTAGGCCTCTTGTATGTTTATGGGCATCTCTTTCTTTAGGTTAGGGACGTTTTCTTCTATAATTTTGCTGAAGATATTTACTGACCCTTTAAGTTGGGAATCTTCACTCTCTTCTATACCTATTATCCTTAGGATTGGTCTTCTCATTGTGTCCTGGATTTCCTGGGTGTTTTGGGTTGGCAGCTTTTTGCCTTTTGCATTTTCTTTGACTGTTGTGTCAATGTTTTCTATGGTATCTTCTACACCTGAAATTTTCTCTTCTATCTCTTGTATTCTGTTGGTAATATTTGCATCTATGACTCCTGATCTCTTTCCTAGGTTTTCTATCTCCAGGGGTTGTCTCCCTTTGTGATTTCTTTATTGTTTCTACTTCCATTTTTAGATCCTGGATGGTTTTTGTTCAATTCCTTCACCTGTTTGGTTGTGTTTTTCTGTAATTCTTTCAGGGATTTATGTGTTTCCTCTTTAAGGGCTTCTAGCTGTTTTCCTGTGTTTTCTTGTATATCTTTAAGGGAGTTATTCATGTCCTTCTTAACATCCTCTATTATCATCATGAGATGTGATTTTAAACCAGAGTCTTGCTTTTTCTGGTGTATTGGGGTATCCAGGGCTCACTGTGGTGGGAGAACTGGGTTCTGATGATGCCAAGTTGCCTTGGTTTTTGTTGCTTATGTTCTTGCTCTTGCCTCTTGCCATCTGGTTATCTCTGGTGTTAGCTGGTCTTGCTGTCTCCGATTGTGGCTTGTCCCTCCTGAAAGCCTGTGTGTCAGCACTCCTGAGAGACCAGTTCTTTTTGGGAGGAATTTGGGTATGGATCGGCTGTGGCACGATCAGATCCCGGCACAGACAAAAACCAGAAGAAACCTGTCCCAGGCTGCTCCTGGTTTTTGTGTCCTGAGGGCTCCACGTGGGTCACTCAGAGCAGAAGTGGTAGTCTTACCTATGCTCACAGACGTGTCCACACTCCTGGCAGTCCAGCTCTCTTCCGGCAGAATTTGGGTATCGAGGGAACTGATTTTTAAAACTTGACTATGACCACAAAAATACCAAAGGGCAGAACTCTGTTTCCAGAACCTATACCTCATAAGAAATCATTTCTTCAGTGAAAGCCTAACTCTAGAAAATCTTCTAAACAAAACTGTAAAATAGGAAAAGAAGTTTTTTAAAGATTCTTTTGACTATGAGTATAGTCATTTTTTTTTTTTTTAACTTCAGATGATATAAACCAAAACAAGTCAAGCCAAGCTGAACTGAAGAGCAAACCCATCTGGAAACTGTTATCCCAGATGGAAAGAGCAAAGGAAGCTCGGAAACCTCAAACTGGGAGATGAAGAATAAAGGTCAACTCGGAAGGAAGAAGAGTTCGGCAGAAGCAGGAGCCAGCCAGCTGATGGTGGCTCACCCACACCTCCTTTGGTGTGTAGTAAGCCTGCTGCTCTGAAGTTTCCACACATTCCATGGAGTGTGACTACCCTCTTGGACCACATTATGCTACAGAGTCAGGGCACCGGCTGCATGTTCTCACTTCTGTGTATCATCACAATGACTACAATCCTACTCATTTTTTATCTGAATGCACACTAAGGTACTACTATATCTCTCCTTTGGTTCTTGTCCTGGGTTGTTCTCTGTTGCTATGATAAAACACCATAACCAAAACAACCTAGAAAGAAAGGATTCATTTGGCTTGCACATCTATGTAACAGTCCTTCACTGAAGGAAATCGGGACAGGAGCCTGGAGAAGAGGAAAGTGAAACTGAAGCTTATTGGCTTGCTGCCCATGCCTCGGTTGGTTTGCTTTCTTATATAAACCAGGACCACCACCCCTCTGGTGGCATCACTAACAGTGAACTAGGCCCTTCTACTTCAATAATTAATCAGGAAAGTCCCCCAGAGATTTGTTTATAGCCCAGTGGTTCTCAACCTGTGAGTCATGACCCCTTCTGGGGTCAAACAACCCTTTTACTGGGGTCACCTAAGATGGTCAGAAAACATATTTACATCACAATTCATAACAGTAGCAAAATTGCAGTTATGAAGAAGCAACAAAATAACTTTATGCTTGGGGGTCACCACAACATGAGGAACTGTATTAAAGAGTGGCAGCATTGGGAAGGTTGAGAACCACTGCACTAGACAAAGCTGATGGGGACATTGTTTTAACTGACGTTTCCTCTTCAGGATGCCTCTCTAGCTTATGTCAAGTAGACACAATCTGAGCGGCACAGTTCTGATTCTAAAGAGAAGGGTCTTCAGATCATAATTCTACAGTCTCACTATTTACCTAGCTCTATGAGTTGAAGGGTTACATTAGTCTATCAACTGTTTCAAGCTCAGTGATGTAAGAAAGAAGGTAGATGCTATAAGATGAATGTCGCATGGCTCCAGTCACAAGGAGACAATATACACTCCGTGCATGACCACCCCACCCCATCAAGCTCATTCTTAGATAACCTGATAACTCTCAAGTAGAAAATATCTTAAAAGTTCATGTTTGACGGTGAGTTGGGAGAAGACACATGGAAACTGTACAGAGTACAGGAGGGAAACATGATGGAAGAGACAAGGAAGATCCAGAAGAAGAGAGACCTTAGGATAAGTCTTCACACCTGTGTAGCTGGCAACAAAGTAAGAAAAATGTAACTGTCAGCAGAATGCAATTGTGCATAGAACTTCTCTTTGAGAAGGATACAAGATTTCCCTTTAAGTTCCTTTAGTTACTTGGTCATTGTATTTGCTTAAAAGATTTACAGCTAAAATAGCCACTACAAGCTCATCAAGATAGTGTAGCCACAGCTGACAAGAATAATACCAGTGCAAATAGGTAAGAGGAGAGTCTCTGACACATCCCTTTTCAGGAAGGCAGGTAGGTGACAATCAAAATTAAAATTAAAATAAAATTATACAAATAATTTTATACAAAAGCTATCCTTGCACATTTATGACTTGAAATTGACTAAAATATAGCCACACAAAGATAATTCCACCTCTAATAACAAAAATAACAGGAAGCAACAATCACTGTTCCTCAATATCTCTTAACATCAATGGACTCAATTCCCCAATTAAAAGACATAGGCTAATTGACTGGATATGTAAACAGGACCCAGCATTTTGCTGCATATAGGAAACCCACCTCAGTGACAAAGACAGACTTTACTTTATAGTAAAAGACTGGAAAACAATTTTTCAAGCAAATGGTCCTAAGAAACAAGCTGGAGTAACCATTCTAAAATCTCCAGCCCAAGAACACAAAGGGAGGAACTCATGGCTCCACCTGTATAGGTAGTTGAGGGTGGTCTTGCCAGACACCAGTGGAAGTGGACAGCCTTGGTGCCTGAAAATTTGGATTCCCTAGTGTTGGGGAATTCAAGAGCAGGGAGGCAGGAATGGGAGGATGGTGGGAGCACACCCTCATAGTAAGTGGAGGAGGGGGGAATGGGGTAAGGGGTTAGGCATCAGTGGAAGTAGACGGCCTTGGTGCTTGAAAGTTCGGATTCCCTAGTGTTGGGGAAGAGCAGGGAGATGGGAATGGGAGGATGGTGGGAGCACACCCTCATAGAAACTCCCAGAATTATATGGATTAGACATGACAGAGGCAGGCTGCCAGAAGACTAGATTCCAGAATTCAAACAAAAAATTATCTTGATACTATAATTTGTTTTGAGAATTGTATATTGCAGAATACACAGCCTCAGTGTATCTACTCATCAAGCAAGCTGAGCAGACCTGCTCTAATCTCTGATGTCCTGGAATTCCAGCTGGATGCAGTGAAGACACAGTGTCAGAGGCTTATCAATTTACTCTTCCCCCAACCCCTCTTCTAATATCTCAACGCCCATAATCAGCTTGAAGAAGTTAATGAAGAGTCGATGCCCCTATCCCCTGGGCTTGGGGACTGAGGTGGTTAATATTGGGCTGTCTTTCTAGGCAAAAGTAATGGTTTTGTTGGAACAGAGAGGATTAGCTAGGATTTATTGCATAGCCATAACCTACTGGTAGAAATATGTATAATTGTTATTAAGATGAAGTTATAATTTCTTAAATGGTACAAAATTTACTTTGATTTCAAATTTAAGGTTTTAATTGGTATGAGCTTCTTATTAATACAAAAGTGAGATTAATATTGTTGCTCTCATAGGCATTGTGCCTATATAACACATTTAGGAATACAAGGCTTAGACCCAGTCCTTCTTTAACTTTTCTAACTGATTTGCGATGGTTAGCCTGTGAGTTAAGGGACTACAGCAAATTCATGGCTCTGAGTTTATTGTTAGAGTGTTTTCTATATTTTATTTAGAAATAGCTGAGAGGAGTTAACAGATAACAGTCCAGATTGCCTTACATGTATAGTTGGTTTTCAAAACATCAGAAGTCCACAGAATTGACATTACAAACATTTCTGTATTAATGTTCATTTTGATTAGAGACCTGTCTGCTCCTGACAGCTTCCTGTCTTGGATTTTAAGAAGAAATTGAGCATCTCTGGGGTTACTCCAGTTGTGGTGTGACAGCCACTAAGCAAGAATTGCCTCTTTTCATCTACAGACAAATCACTGTCCAAAAAAGGACACACTTGCAGAATAGTCGACTGATTATATCTGCCAAGACAGAGTAATTGGCCCTTAATAATTCTGCATCACTAGGTCTGTCAGATGATCCTGGGCCAGAAGGCTGAAGATTGGATTCTCCAATGTTTTGTAGTATAGGGACTGTCCAGGTGTTCAGCAGTCTCTATAAATTAGCTACGTTTTAGAAGCTATGCTTTGTGCTTCCCATAATTTCAGTTAACTCAGTCATTCTGGATTTCTGACAGAGTTGAAGACTTATAGTCTCATAGCCAATCCTTGCTATTTACTTTGAGAGAAAAGATTTGAGAGGATGGTTTTCAGCTGACATTCATTCTAAAGCCAAGAAAAAAAAAAAAAGCCAGGTTCAGAACTAAGTCTTTTAGTTAGGAGAGATGACAGAGGTTCTGTTTAGTAAACAGAATGATGGACTGGGTATTGGGTCTATCTTGTACCTTACTGACACAAATTGGTATAGTTATACTCTAATTGTATTTTGAGAGAAAAGTTTTATTTTAACAGGAAGGGTGATATGTAAGAGGAGCTAAGGTGAGAGGTGTAAGGAGAAGAGGAGAAGGAGAGGAGGAGCTAGGTGATGTGGGGGGGGGGGGAGAACATTGAGGCAGATGTTCACATGTCTCCGCCAGTCAAAGATAGTTGATATATCCAGGTTGGGTATTGGGTTACACTTCTGGTTGTATGGGCATCTTGTTATTGAGCATTACCAAACTTATAAAGCCTTTGATTAACATTTTAAAAAATTGTATAAAAGCAAAAAGGAGAAGGGGGATGGGGTAGGGGTATTCTAGGGAGGGGAAATGGGGAAAGGGGATGGCATCTGAAATGTAAATAAAATATCCAATAAAAAATTTTAAAAAAGAAATTGACTGAAATAAAATACACAATTAGTTTTATTTTATTTTAAAATTAAAAATTTGCAAATAAGTAAGCCCTGCAGAAGGCTATCTTAGTCAGCAAAGTACACAAATCAAATGGGAGAAGGGAAATGAGAAGGTAGGCAGATATATTAGCTACTTTTCTGTTGCTGTGATAAAACACTATGACCAAGGCAACCTATGGAAAAAAAATGCATTTGGTCTCATGGTTCCAGAGATATTAAGAGTCCATGGTATGAAGGCACAGCAGTAAGCAGCAGGCATGGTGGTAGGACCAGGAAGCTGAGAGTTTACATGCAAACAAGAAACATAGTAAGCAAACTACAAAACTACAAAGGGGGTAAGGCTATACATGATCTCAAAACCTGCCCCCAGCGAGATGCTTCCCACAGAAAGATTGCATCACCTAAAGCTCCCCAAACAGTGCCACCAACGAGAAACCAACTGTCGGAACATCCTAGCTTGCTGCAGACATTGCTCATTTAAACCACCACAGGAAATGAGGGTCTTTTTCATGAGTCAACACTGAATAGTCTCCAAGACATATTAAATATTAAAAGCCTGGTAGAGGATGTTTTTATTAAATGTGGAATTGTGATAGCTAATGATACAGTGTTCTGGTTTTTTTTTTTTTTTTTTACATAGCATAAATTACATGCAGAAACTCTAGAAAGATGGTTGAAAAAATAATAGCATAGTTGAAGGGAAGAAAAGGCTAGCCGTGGTCTTCCAAATGAGTGCTTAGTAAGTGGGTTTAGGCTGTTTGCCAGTGTTACCTAAACAAACAAAACAAATTAACAGAACACCATGGTATCTATTCCCCCTTTCCAGACTCTACATTTATATCCAGAGAAGTTCAGAGTCCCTCTGCCTTAGATGATTCTTTTGTCTCCTGTACCATTTACTTTGTCTCAGACATTAAAGAATTATTAATACCAACTCACAGTTCAGAGGTTAGCTGTTCTATACCCTCGAGTCTGCTTTCATGATCAGTGTTTTTAGGAATGGAATATCCCAGAAACTGAAACAATAGGACTTATGTTCCTAAGCCTGCACTGAAGTAAGCCTGGGAGGCAAAGCAGCTACAAAATGGCCTGGAGCCACTGGGTTTAATGAGATGAACGCAGTTGTTGAGTACATTACTCAAGGACATCCACATTTTCTAGCCTCTGCAACAGCTCTTCTTGGTGGTCTGACATATAACCTGTGCTGTACAAACAGACAACAGCCCATTGTTGGCCTGGGTAGCCTATGCCTTGGAAACCACCCAAGACACAAGGCTATAATGACCAAGCCAGACCTTGTGTCAAGATACAGGCCTGGCATACATACTAAGGGATTCACTGTCTCTGAAATCTTCAGAACATGGGTAGGGTACCCTAATGAATCAACTTCCTACTCAGGAGATCATCTTTAAAATTCTTCATCCTTCTCTTGCTTACCTTGCCCATCTAGTTATTTCGGGAGATGACAAGGAACCAGGCTTCCAGCACATCTAAGGTCCAACTCTTTGACCACAATGAAGAAGACTGAGCCAGAATGGAAAAGCCTAGAAGTCACCAGAGGCATGAGAATATCTGCACTGAGGCCCATAAAAAAAGACAAGATGATTCACCTTCCCCAGAACACTAGATTTTAAGGATCCTATATCAACCTTTACATGACACAGAACTTGGGCAGGATTCTGCACCAACCCTTACACGACACAAAACTTACACGACACAAAACTTACACAGTATAAGATCGGCTCCAAATCCTTCCCAAAAAAATTCCAGAAATGACTTTTCTTGGTGACAAACTACATGGTCCAACAGCATCTCAAGTCACAGTTTTTGTATAACTGCTTGGATTCTCTGCAATCAATTTAATTCCCTCTTGACACTGTGTCCTTTGCCAGGGGTGGGTATATAAGATATAGTTTATTCTAGAACTACACATGAGGGTCCATGGCCCAGGAACACAGACTCAGGTCACCCCCAAATACCATGTTCCAATGTGATAACAGCTTCATTACCCATTGGTGTTATTTTTTATTTTATACAATGTATTTCAATCATATTCCTACCCCTCCCAACTCCTCCCAGATTCTCTCCACTTAGTAATAGAGGAGAGGGAAGTGGTAAATCAAGGCACTTTTAAAATGCATTGGCAGAAACATCAGGCAGACAGGTGACAGCAAAGTGGAGAGGTCTGTACTCAGTCACATGCTAGCCGACAACATTCTTAGCCTTTCTGTTGCCAGAAATTTTGGGGGGAGTCCCTTCATGGTCACCAGATGATAGTAAGAAAATCAGAATCCCCTGTTGGGATTCTAACTCTCATTAATAAAACTTAAGAATGGCCACAAATGTAAGTTGAAGAAAAAAATTTAAAACCACTAGAGCAGGCAACCAGTTGCGCCTTGGACAAGTGATTGATCCGCCCAACTGGAATGAGGCCTCTGCCCAGGCTAGAAATTCTATTCTTTTGACTAGGAGTTTCCCCTTAATGGTCCTTTATTGCTACCCTAACGTCCACATTACCTTGAAATTCACCCCTCAGGAGAGGCTAAGAGATTTGGCTCACTGGTTAAGAGTACTTGTTGCTCTTACAAAAGACCCTGGTTCAATTCCCAGCACCCACGTGGTGGCTCATAACTATCTGTAAGTCCAGTCTCACAGGGTTTGAAGCCCTCCTTGGCCTTCAGAGGCACTAGGCCCAAACATGGTTTATACAAACATGCAGGGAAAAAAAATCACTTAAATGCGTAAGTAAAATAGTAATAGTAATAATAATAATAATGCCTCCAAATGCTTTCTGCATCTCTGGTCTCTGGCAAGGAAAAAGTCACAAGGAGTCTAAGGACAGAAAGAAATCGCTTTTCCTTGAGGATTTTTTATTCTAAACTGTCTACACCAGTTTCCACCTCCTGTCTCACACGTTCCCACTCTAAGGAAGCAGCCCCATCAGTATGGTAATGGGATAATGAGTGATCTGGTTCCTTCCAACTGAATAGGTGTGTTGAGAGCTTTTGGTGCCGCTTCTAGGAATTTGGCGTTCGTCACTGGGCTCGGACAAGGAAGTAGGCCTATATAAGAATATTATAAACAGTGGCCGTGAGGCTTTGTTTACTGCTTAATTACCTCATGTGATCTCTTTGCTTACTACTGAACTCCTATCTTGTGTGATCTCCTTGTTTACTGCTTCACTTGATTACTTTGTCTTTGATCTAAGAATTGATCATGTTTTATTAAATATACCTAGAATGATATAAAAGCAGGCTGGAGAGAAATGAAGCTCCTTCAGCCTCAGTACGAGCTGGAGTCATAATTTTGTCTAACTGTTTTTCCTTTTCAATCCTCACTCCCTTGTTTGAGACCTTGCTGACGGACGGAGCTGGCCTGGTCAAGGTGTCACCATCATATGTTATGGAGCAACTGGACTGCTGCAATTCACTTACTACTTACATCGACTGTGTATCTGACTTCTTCAACTGAGCAAGATGCAACAACACACGTGCTACCCATGCCTAAGAGAGTTTTACTTTACTTGGTTGTTGTTGTTGTTGTTGTTGTTGTTAGCTTCTTTTCTGTTTTGGGAGGGATTCAGGAGACTAGTGCAAAAGGCATAGCTCATGTTTTAGAAAATACCTTTCTCTTCATTAAAAGCAGTATTCAGAAAGCAAAGGGGATCTACTTCCCTTTGATGGGTATGAAAAGACTCCAGAGGACATCAGTGATCCCTGGGACGGCTCAGTATCATCAGGGTAAGCACTGTCCAGCATCACCAGTGTGTGTGTGGACCAGTACCATCAATGTAAGCATGGCCCAGCAGCAGCAGCAGTGTAAGCATGGCCCAGCATCATCATCAGAGTGAGCACAGTCCAGCATCAGCATCAGGGTGAGCACAGTCCAGCAGTAGCAGCAGTGTAAGCACGGCTCAGCAGCAGCAGTAGAGTGAGCATGACAAGTAGTCAAACACTCTGAAGTTAAGTTGCATCCTGCTTTTCTTGAAATTTCACCATTGGCAACACTGGAGTCAACTAGTTGCTGGGAAAATCTAGAGAATTAGGCAGTTCCTTAAGGACTGACGGCCCTGATACATTCTTCTGGAAATAAAGAACCAAATGCTTTCCTTTTGGACCATGGGCAACTTCTCATCTTAGGCCTCCACACTCCAAACCAGAAAGACTTTCTGCATATTTTTCTCTCATTCCTCTGCATCTGGAAAGCATGTCCAGAGTCCCCACAGAGTCCAGCAGCTTCAGGGCTCCTCTCACTGGGTCACTACAAATAGCCTTCCTTCAACAGAGGCAACATCAATTTCAAAGGAGGCACATGTGTGTGTGCCCTTGGCTTCCGATAGATCAGTAACTGTTTGTGTGTCAGTAGTACATCCTCTAAGAATGATAATGATGCAAACTGTCTCCCATGAGCCACACCAAAACCAGCGAAATGCTGCGGGGATTAACCTACCTCAAATCAACCTGCAGTTCCTCAATCTCTCCCTCTTCAGGTACTAGCAATCCTTCCTGCAGCAGTTGCTTTTAACAGTTTTCTCTGAAACTAAATATCATCCTAGCAAGCTGTTACTCCCCACCACAGAACTGCTGAGAACTAATAACTGAGCTTCAAACACCAGGCTTGGCAAACTCTGGTTACAAAAAAAAAAAAAAAATTAATCTTATGATGACATTTTAGAGGTCTCCACAAAATCACATTTCCAAATGAAATAAATCCAGTCCCCTAAATTAGGCCACATTGGAACAAGGAAACAAGCAGCCAGAGCCAGCAATGAATTACACATGGCATGCTAATTACTAGTCTTATCCAGAAATAGCTGAAGACTGCAGGATTTTTGTTGTTGTTGTTGTTAAAATAACTACAGTCTTTATTCAAGGGTTGAGCGAATGCATCTGATTTACTCGCAGGCTTCACTTTCTAACCATAATCACATCTATATGTACTTATTTAAGAGAGGGAGAAGGAGGAACCTCAAGGGATAGGATCCAGGTACCCAGGGGAGACAATAGGTAGCCAAGAGGGGGAAAAAAAGCCTGTAGTAGTGGAGACTGGATACATCCATCAGCATCCTCAGACATGCCAGGTGAGTGTGAAGTATCACTGCCTGTTTTCTCTGTTGCATCCCACCCAGACCTCACTGAGAAATGGGACAGAGAAAAAATGATCCCTGAACGGGACTGTCGTCATTTTTCCCATAGGTGAAGACTAAAAACAGTGTTGAGGAAACATTACGGCCATAGAAAGACTCTTCCCTTAGACACACTTAGGAATGCAGGACTGAGAAGATGGGTTTTAGTCAAGTGCTTGCCACGCAAGTGTAAGGACCAGAGCTCAGATCCCCCAGTACACATGTCAAAGCTAGGCAGGGTGGCCCATGCCTGTAATCCCAGCCCCAGGAGGTAGAGATGGAAGGATCCAGCCAGTCTAGATGAACTGAAGACCTCCAGTTTCAGTAAGATGACAAAAAAGATGGAGAGCATCTGAGGAAGACACCTCAAGTTGTCCTCTACACATGTGCACACATGTGTGCACGTCAGTGTACACACATACATCACCAAAGAAGCAAAAAGGGAGGAAGGAGGGAGCGAGGAAGCAAATTAGCTAACATACAATTGTGAGGGTTTAAATGAAAGCAGCCATGAAAATAACAGATACATGGATATATATATATATTACCATTGTCCTGGTTCCCTAGCAACGAGATGAGCATCTTTATGTGTGTGATTTTGGCCAAAATGATTAATATCTTAACCCTTATGAAGGCTACAATGTGGACTACAAGGTTTGATTTGGAGTCTTGGCCCTGTTTAGAAATAACCCATGTCTCATTTACTCCCCGCCACCTCTAAGTATGACCCAGTTTTTCTCCATCGCCACTTGCCCAGGTCTCACGTTCTATAATATTCATAACAGGCTCCAGAGGAAGGAAGCTGATCTGAGGAAGCATCAATACCACACAGGTCTCCCCTTCAGACTAGAGGTCATAGCTGATCCCATCCGTGTCACATTCCAGAGACAATGCCAACAGAACACAAGTTGTCCCTCATCCCGGGTTCTACAGAGGATTAGGTCTTTACAACACCATCTGATGCACCTTTAGAGGCTGGCCTCATGGCTAGAGTAAAGCTACAGATGGGGAGGGGCCCGTGGAATTATGGGGAGAGGCTGCTTCCCTCTGCACTGGTCACTCTTCTGTGGCCCCACAGGTTGCAACTGTACAAAATACTGTTGACCCTCCAGTCAGGGTTCTCCACAGACAAGCAAGGACCTGAAGTTGAGAAGGATAGCATTCCACAGGAGCAAAGATTTTTCAGGCACTAGACAGGGCCACATGTTCTGTAACTAGCTGTTGTTGGTCCAAGTATAATTTTGAGCTCAAGAGATAGAATTATGTGAGTTCTAGATAAACGCAGGTAGACATAGAAGCCCCTTGGTGGGAGAGTTCCTTGGTCTCATGAACATTCACCCATGGAAGCAGGATTCCTCTTGTCAGAGAAGGTAGTAATTCTTCTCATGCCAGAAAGCAGAGTTACAAATATATGGGTGAGAATACAAGCCAGCAAATAGTGGAAAACACAGAAGACCAGATATGTTCCTGAACTACATCTCTTAGAAGAAGCTGCGATCTCTCCTGGCAGGTGAAGAAAGGGCAGGAGGAAGAGACTTCCAAAGCCACGTAATGAGTAAATGGTAGGTCCAGGGGAGCAAGCCTGAGCCTCTTGCCCAGAACACTCATGCATTTTCTCATAGTCATATGATTACAACCTTGCATATATTATATATAAGTACATATTAATATGTATTAATATATGTTGTAGGTTGTAGGTTATATGGTGTGTGTTGTGTGTGTGTATTGTGTGTGTGTGGTGTGTGTGTGGTGTGTGTGTGTGGTGTGTGTGTGTGTGGTGTGTGTGTGGTGTGTGTGTGTGGTGTGTGTGTGGTGTGTGTGGTGTGTGTGTATGGTGTGTGTGTGTGGTGTGTGTGTGTGGTGTGTGTGTGGTGTGTGTGGTGTGTGTGTATGGTGTGTGTGTGTGTGTGTGGTGTGTGTTGTACGTGTGTGTGGTGTGTGTTGTCCATGTGTGTTGTCCGTGTATGTTGTATGTGTATGCTGTATGTGTATGCTGTATGTGTATGTTGTATGTATATGTTGTTTATGTATGTTGTATATGTTGTATATGTTATATATTATTGGAATAAACTGAAAGCAACTGCACAGAGAAGAAAATAATGAAATCCTGGGTGACTTCTGTCTTCCTGTCTTTTATTTTATGGTTAAGAATGTGAATTAAATAATAAATACTGCCTGTAAATCAATATTGCATATGTGTCAGTAAAAGTATAATTTCCATGACTTTTATTATAATCTCTTAGAAAAACAAAATGAGAAGGTAGGTGTGGCATGTGCCTGTAATCCCAGCACTGGGGCCACTGAGGTAGGAGGGTTATAGGTTCAAAGGCAGCCTGGACTATATGGTTCCAGGCCAGCTTGGGATATGCAGCAAAAACCCTGCCTCAAAATATAAAGGAAGGGAGTGGAGATACTGGAAGGAGGAGGAACATAGAGAAAATAGAAGGAAGAATGGAGAAGAGATAATTGCTGACAGGCACGTGGAGGACAGAGCCCTAAAATGCCATGTGCTACATGGTTAGCTCCTAGCATTGGGCCAGAAGCTTGAATTATAGATTTGCCAGAGTACCCCTCCCTGCTTTTAGAACCCCTGGAGCTGCATGGGGAGATGGAGCTTCTGTTAGCTCGGCTCCCACAATAACAGGAAGGTAGCAGGATGGTTGAAGACCCATTCTGCAAGGCTATGTAACACAGCTAAGAAATAAACCCTTACTTCCGTAAGTCTGTTAATGTTATGGTGTCTCTCTTTTTTTGTTCTATATCCCTTTACATTTATCCTTGCTTCATGTGTATGAGTATTCTGCCTGCCTGTATATGTATTGCACTGTGAACATGAGGGATACAGAGGCTGGGAGAGAGCACTGGATCCCCTGTACTGTGCCAACAGGCAACTGTGAGCACCACGTGGGCTCTGGGAAGCAAACCTGGCCCCTCAGCAAGCGCTCTGAGCCATCCCTCCAGCCCTTCTTCTTCACCCTTTAAAACATTTATATATTGATCTGTGTAGGGGAAGGGGCACTGGTGCCACTTCACACATGGAGAAGCCAGAGAGTGACTTTCAGGAGTCAGTTCTCTCCTTCCTTCCTCCATGTGGGTTCCGGGAATCGAACTCAGGTCAGAAGGGTTTGCAGCAAACATCTCTACTTTCTGAGCCATCCCCTCAGCCCAAACTCTTTCTTAATTCCAGGCCCGTCTGCCTGACTCCTTCATAATGGAGGATAAAGAGATGAGTCCATAATGAGGTAAAAGATTTAACAAAGCTGTCTGGCTCCTCATAGCTGGACTACCATGCTATCCAACCATGTGTGGAATATCACATCCCTCTGTACCTCAACCAAAGCATTCAATTGTTAATGCTTTCAATCAAGAAGTACTTAGAAAATATTCACTGAATAAGTTAGTAAGTGAATGCATAGGCTAATTTACAAAAACCAACACTTGGTCTAATCTTCAGACGGCCATCTTGGTAGCAAGGGGGTGGCTGGTTTTATCATTTGGTTTTATGTAACACCACAGATTGAGCCTCAGCTGGAGAATGTGGAGATGCCTGCCAACACAGACTGGCTGGGGCAGAGCGGAATGGTACACAACTGCACAGACTTTCTCTCAAAGGGCTATTTTGCTGTGACTCAGAGGCCCAAACCCCTACCGGTCCTGGCACTTCGCTTCAGTTTCCTTTAACTTTTTATTGCCTGTAAACAGCAAATTCCTCACTGTTAGTCAGCCTCAGGAAATTCAGTTCCCTGTGCGTCCTTACAAAATAACAAAGCAGCGTGCAGGGCCCTTGTGCAGGACTTTTCCTCAGGCAGCCAAGATGCAGAACTGCAGGGTCTATAGATCTGCTCATGAGTGCTGGTTAGGGTGGGCCTTATATAGACTGTGCTCTGTCATCTTCTTAGTCCTACTATGCTAGAAGCCAAGATTTGATGGCAAATAAACAGCAATTGATGAATAAAAGCCCTTTCCACTTTTGACACACTCTAATTTTTTTAATGTAATTTTATGTGTTTACTTATTCACTTTACATCCTGTTCACTCCCCCCTATTCCAGTAACACACACCCTTTTTTAATACGCTAATTTCTTAAACTGGGCCAACTATTTGATTCCTTACTATGATAGCTCACTAGATGTATTATTGCCACCAAAAAACTAAATAAAGAAAGAAGTAACTCATCTCATGGTGGACAATAAGAAATTCCCTCAAGACAATCTGAATTTGTATCTTTACGAAAACAAGACTATACACATTCCAGTATAACAATAAAGGGCCCCCAAAAAATGATCAACAGATGAAAGAAATTATCAATTCTTCTGGTCAATCAGAAATTCTTAAGGTTTCAGGGCTGGTTTTCCCAGAATAATATATAGAAATACTTGGAGGAATACTTAGAATCCTACACAAACAAAGGTTAAGCTAGAGAAGATGGCTTCAAACTCTTAAACCAACCACAAGCTAACCTTTCTTGGTATATAAAGTGTCAACATTTTTCTATTGGGAACAGATAGAAATGACCACTTTCTGCTGTCTTTAGGGATCAGAGACATGAGGTCACAGGTCACTGGGAATAAGGAAACAAAGTCACCTACTCTGATGACAAGAGTGGAATGGATAAAGCACCAGGAGAAGGGAGAGAACAGCTGTCTCTCAGGTACACACAGATAAGCAGGTGGTGGGTCTTCACCCAGAGGTGTGACCCATCCATGTCTGCCCACACATTAGACCATAAGGAACTGTATCAGAAGGACTGGACCCTGCAACAGCTCTGTTCAAATCTCTAGGCACTGGGGCATTTGGAGCTTTAAGAAAACAGAACTTGGGCTCTGGACTGCCTTTTTTTTTTTTTTTTTTTTTTCAATTTAGAAAGATCTACTGAATAGAAGGCTCATATTCAATGTGAAATGCAATGGAATTAATTTTATGGGCCATGTCCTATGGGGGAGGATAGTAATTGCATTCCATAAACTGAACTCCAGAATGCCCAGTGGCCACTGAACCTCTCCCATGATGCTCTAGCACTTTTAAGAAAGCCACGGATACAGAAATCCCTCTTCAAGTAGGAGAAACATGATCCATTCCTAGAAGGCTGGCTACCCAAGTTCAACAAGAAAGCATCTAATGAACTGTAGCCCAGTCCCTTGAATATTCTATCTCTCTACAGCAGCGCCAATGGCTCAGCACGACTGCATCTGCAGCTGGGCAGAAATCCCTGATATGAGGACAGATGGTCTCTAAATGATTTTTACCAAGAACTCACATCTGTATTAGTCGCTTGGACTGCTGTGATCACAGTTTCTGACCAAAATAACTGAAGACAGATTTGGCTTGGCTCATGGTTTCAGAGGGTCCTGGTCCATATTACAGTAGAGAAGACGAGGTGCCTACCAGGAGCACCACAGCAGAGGCTGTTCACACCACGGTGGATCAGGAGCCCAAGGAGTAAGAGGAACCAGGGACAGAGCTACAACCCTCAAGACACCCCACAGTAACCTACTCTGAGCTAGGCCCCACCTCCTAAACATTCTGCAGCCTCCAAATGTAAGACCAGATGGGAAACCTGTACTCAAAGGGTAAGCGAGTGAGACACATTTCAGACTCAAATAATAATTTCTTCTGCTTTATAAAGTACTTCATTTGGCCACCTAGCAATTCTTGTTTATTCATGTGTCTGTGTGGTATACACATGTGGGAGTATGCATGTTCGCACATGTGAATGCATGTATGTGCAGGCGGGTACATGAGCATGCATGTGCCTGTGAGGCCCAAGGTTTTCAGGAATCTTCCTTGATTGCTCTTTCAGATTGTTCATCGAGACAGGGGCAATCAAACCCAAGTTCATCGATATGGCTAGTCTAGCTAGGCAGTTGCCCTAGGGATTTCCTATTTCTGTCTTCCTAGGCTGGAGTTACAGGGAGCCCCCATGCCCACCTGGCATTTACATGGAGTCCAAACTCCACCCCTCCTGCTTGCTCTTTAACTACTGAACAAGCTCCCAGGACCCCCAGCTGGCAATTATTAATATCGATTTTATTTAGGCTTTCTCTTCCAGTCACCCAAAGATGGAGTCAGAGCCGTTCATTCCACTGTGATTGAAAGATAGGGACCCCATTGAAAAAGTTTAAATTTAATTGATTAAACAACCAAATCAACTCTACTGCACTAAATTCTACATATTTCCAAAATCCTTAGGCAGTCACTGTCCCATTCTCTTTTAATCTCCCCTAACACTTTAAACCATTGCACACATGTTCTTGGTTAGGGTTTCTATTACTGCGTTAGAACACTATGAGCAAAACCAACTTGAGGAGGGAAGGGTTTATCCATACCTCAGGTCACAGATCATCACTGAGAGAGGTCAGGGCCAGCACTCAAAGCTGGAACCTGGAGGCAGAAGTTAAGGCCATAGACGAACGCTGCTTACTGTCTTTGTTCCCCCTTTGCTTGCTAGTTTACTTTTTTATACAACCCAAGACCACCTGCCTGGGGTTGCTCCCAGTGGGCTGGTCCCTAAATCAATTGTTGATCAAGAAAATGTTCCACAGACTTGCCAGCAGGCCAATATGATGGAGGTTTTTCTCAAGCGAGCTTCTCTCTTCCCAGATGATGCTCCCTCATGTTGAGTTGACAAAAAAATAACAAACGAGGCCAAACACTTACAATAAGTCTCACATATTCTCACACTGCCTCGTTTGTAAAATAAAAATGTGATGAATAAATAAAATAAGGTGAAATCATAAGATTTGGTACCTGAAATGTAAATTGCATTGTGCCCTAGAATCAAGGTCTTATGAGAACCTGGATACTGATTAAACAGACTCTGGGCACACCTGAAACAATTACTGGACAAGCTGGAGCCTGGGACCCTTACAGAGATGTGGAAAATGCCAAGTGGTGGAATCTTCAGCATCAGTGCAAACAGGGCAGGACTGCAGTTCCTAGTAAGACCCAACTGGTATATCTAAAATCCCCAATGCCAAAACATCTATAAACTCAAAAGAGGCTGTATTTCCACACCACTTACTTCATCTGCCAAAGCTGCATATGTCTTTGCTTTTTTTAGGTGTGTTTTTAATGCTTCTAAGTAAAACATTTACATCAGTAAGCCCTCCTGTTGGTTTGTGTCTCGAAGTATACAAGGAATGGCCTACTGCCAATGTTTACAGGACTGAGATTATGACCCTCAACTCACCTGGAATCAGTGGTTTTTAAAGAGAGGTTTCATAGCCAGACAGTGGTGGTGCACATCTTTAATCCCAGCACTTAAGAGGCAGAAGCAGGTAGATCTCTGTGAGGAGTTCGAGGCCAGCCTGCTCAATAGAATGAGTTCTAGGACAGCTAGGGCTATACAGAGAACTCTGTCAAAAAAAAGAAACCCAACAAAAACAAAAACAAAGAGATTTATAGTATAATATTGTGATCACTCTTATAGTAACTTCTTTGTGGATTTTTTTCTCTTTTTTATGTTATTTAGATTACTAATATTTCAGTAATATTACAGCCAAAGTCAGGTATTTTGTACCATCTAAAATGTCCATTGCTGTAAGTCTGAAAAACTGTTAGTCCTTATTGCTGTGAGTCTGAGAAACTGCTCCAACATTTAAAAAAAATTAACATCTTCTCGTTAAACAGAAGTAGAATAACCCTTTAATCATATTTTTGGCTCGGCTAATGAAAGGTATCCAAGGAGATACTTTGTTAACCGAAAACAAGGTGGGAGCATTTAGTTGCTATATTTTTGGGCGGGGGATGAGGGGTGGGTGGGTTTTATTTCACTTAAATTTAACTGGAGGGTTATCAACTACTTGCTGTAAGCTTTACTGTCTTAAAGAAACCACAAATCACAAGTATAATTTCAATACATTCTTCAGTTCAGGATATGAAACAAATATAATTCCCATGCTATGGCCTCCATAAAGCAATTCTTTTGGGGGATGGTGACAGTGACGGCTGGTCATTTACCTGATGTAAGTCTACATGAGATTTTTTTTTAAATCTAATTAATAAACTCAAACTAGTTAACAGATATGTTAGCTTCCATCTCTTGGTCTCTTTGGATACCACGCTTTTAAACTGCTTTTTCTGTGTTTCATCAACGCTATCAGCATTTCTTCAACTGCACAGCCCTGACTTCTTCGACACAGCAGTCAAGGTCCAAGAAAGATAGGCAGGCAAAATGAAGAAAATGGTGGCAATTCAGGCCCCAGGAAAAGGAAGAAAAACTGTTTCTTACACATCTGTGTGAGCCCTAAACAAACCTCAGACACCTACTGTCAAGAAGGAGCCTCTCCCAGGCGCTGTTTGTACTTGTCAGCCGAACACTAGCAAACGGTCGGACACAAATAAAGACGACACAAAAACAAGTCAGTCGACTAGAAAGCCTGCGTAGAAGAGACTACCTGACATTCTTGTTTTGATTGAACTCACTCATCATTTCCTTTATGTATAGTATATTTACGTCATTTCTCCCTCCCTCCAACCCCTTCCGTGTTCTCCCCTGTTGCGGACCTCTCTGTCAATGTTTGAACCCGCACTGCAAAAAGCCTTGGGGGCTAAACTGTTAGAGCCCGCACTGCCTCAAGCTGCTCCGGTCTTGGGTCTTGGGTCGGGGCTCAGCAAAAGAGAAAGTGAGGATGGATGCAAAGAATGGAGACCAGACAGAGTATGATTCAATCCCGTTTATTCTTCAGTCTCTCTTCTTCTCTCCAAGTCCCAAGTCTTGAGTTCCTAGTCCCTAGTGCCTCCAAGTTCCAAGTCTCAAGTCTCAAGTACCTACTCCAAGTGCCTAGTACTTAATAATAATCTCTTTTTTCCGAGTTCTCTAGTCTAAGTGTCGTCTACCTAGTAATAATAATTTCTTCTGTCTGCCTCTTGCCTTTTATATGTCTCACTTCTAAGCCACGCCTTTAGGTCACACCTTTAAGTCATGCCCTAAGGTCTTGTCTCTCAATCTGATCTCTAAGTCACGCCCTTAAGTCACACACCTTTAAGTCTCACACACCCAAGGGAAAATCCTGGGTATCTAAAGCAAGATGTTATCAGAGTGTGCTCAGCTGTTGTAGGCTGTTGTAATCAAGTCTTTTGTCAGGGTATATGGCTCAAGATGGCTGCAGGGATGACAGCCGTCTTCTGTCGGCTCCCCACACTCCCCTCTCAAATCCATGCCCTCCTTTTGTTATTGTTACATATATAGAAATGAGAATAAACAAACATAAGTGGCTGAGTTCAGCCCGTGTTGCTCATGTGTGTCTGTTTACCAGGTGACACGTCTAACCGTCTATTTGTGTTGTTACATCACACAATCTACAACCCAATCCCTTCCATCTCCCTGCCTGCCCTCTTCAATCTTGCCTACATCGTCCTCGGCTGACACCCAAGATATCTTACATCTGACATCATTAAAAAGATTTCACACCTCATGCCAAAAATGTCCCTCCCTCTGGGGAGCCCAGAACCTTGCTGAGCATCTGTTCAAGGCCCTAACATTCTCCCAGGACTGGATATGATACCATGGAATTCAAGGATGCCTCCTGACTCCCTAGGAGTCAAAATTGTTCTCTTTGGGATAGGGAGATGGCTCACTGGGTAAAAGCGTGCATCATTCAAACACAAATATCCCTAAAATTCATGAGAATCCAAGCATAGCAGCACATGTCTGTAATTTCAGTGCTCACACGAAGAGACAAGACATGGAGACAGGCAGATCCCAGAGAGCCAGCTAGCTCAGTGTCGGCAGCAACAAACAAGAGACCCTGTACCACAGTGAAAAACTATCAACAATATTCAAGAGTGTTCTCTG
Source organism: Arvicanthis niloticus (assembly GCF_011762505.2). Lineage (NCBI taxonomy): Eukaryota > Metazoa > Chordata > Mammalia > Rodentia > Muridae > Arvicanthis > Arvicanthis niloticus. The sequence goes on from NC_047671.1 coordinate 21,130,184, forward strand.
ATTCACACATGCAAAACTACAGCACGGGTATTCCCACACTAACATCAACACACAGCACACATACACAGATTTTAAAAAAAAAAAAAAAAGCTATTTTTAGGTTGATCCATCTTCCTGCCCTTTCTGTATTGAATCCAAAGAGAACTTAGCCAACTACTTCCATCTGGAAGAATCTGTAATAATTGTACAGCTCTATGGTGACGCTTTTTGAAAGGGGTGGCCTGTGTACACCATCACCAACAGGACTTTAGGAGGTCATCTTCCTTGAAGGGCATGCTCGTCCAGCAAATGCCCTCACAGATGCACCGAGTGTGACTTTGCCGGGACTGCTGAGACACAGTCTGTTATAACTGGCATCAGTTGCCACAAGCAAGCACTAAGAACCTGACCCTGGCAAAGCCCATTTTACACTCCAGTGCTGTTCATCTGGGTGATACCAAGTGGGGAGGCGACGGGGGAGGGGGAGAGCAGGAAGGCAGAGAAGGAGGTACTGGCGCATGATGCCATGCCCTGCACCCAAAGACACCCTGCTGCAGAAGCGACTTCACCCACACAGACAGACCAAGCCCACGAAACCAAGTTTTCAAACTGCCACTGAGCCTCCCATAAAAAGCAGTTCTATTTCTAACCTCCCGCACCATGGAAAAATACAAATGACACCAAGCAACCGAGAATCTCTGAAAGTCTTATTTTATACTCTTTCCCCCGCACCCACACCCAGACCTCCCCCACAGAAAAAAATCTTAGGTGGAAAATTTGCTAGCTTTTTTTTTTTTTTTTCTCCAAGTTTGACAATACCGTGATCAACTGACGAAGCTGCTGGCACACTTGAATGTAGAAGAATTTGCTAAAGGCATTTTCCTGTTACAATTGTGGCTGTCTACTTGAGGAAGGGGGAAAAAAATGTCATTTGGTAATAGAAGGGCAGAGGACTGAAGAGACAGTCCCGTTAGGAAGTGCTGGCCTTGCAAGCATGGAGACCTGAGTTCAGCTCCAGAGCCGTGTAAAAATTCTAAATTAACAGGTTTTAAAGGTGTCCTTCGTGGCACATGCTTATAATCCCAGTGTTAAAGAGACAGAAACTGGTGGATCCCTGGGACTTGTTGGACAGCCAGCCTCTTCTACATGGCAACTTCCAGTCCAGTGAGAGACCATGTCTCAAAAGAAAAGGTAGACAGGTCGTGGCTGAAGGCCACTCGAAGTTGCTCTCTGGCCTCCACAAACACAAACATTACAGAACAAAATAATGGGTGGCGAATGAAGCAGACAGAGAAATCCCAACATCATGGGCCATGGACAGAAGAGCTCGTGACATGTCTCTGAACTTTTTTCCTTCCTCTTTGCATTTCCTGGCTTTCTGAGGACATACCCAGTGTTCCTGAGACCTGCACTGTGTGTCTACTTTTCCCAAAGACACTCTTAACCCAAAACCAGAGAATGGGGGACTGGGGAGGGGGTCTGGGGAGGAGGAGGGGTGGGTGGAGGGTGCTACAGACTCCTGACTCCGGTTCACAGTCACACAGAGATAGTTACAGGGATGGACAGGTAAGAGGGTGGAGTTTCCAGACAAAGGAAGATCCTGAATGGAGCCCTGACAGAATTCAGGAGTCCTCTGAGAACCCAGGAGGACAGTGAAGGGATCTCCCCAGGCCTCCTACTTCTGGTACCTTTGATCTCACCTCCCAAATAACCAACTTGGAGACTAACCCATGACTGCCCAGCTTCCTGTGCAGACAGAGAATCACTGCAGCCTCCACAGGGATCTAAGTTCAAGGGGCGGCACCTCAGGCTCTCCTTACAGCCAAGGTCTCATTGCTCATATCTGGTTCCATTTCCACCATTTCATCCATTTCCTTGTGTACCACAGAGACCATTTTGTACACACAAATCACCTTATTTAGCAGGCACAGATGACAAATGCTTTCTCCAGTACTGCTGGCCTTGGATCTTGGGGGGGGGGGGGTTGTTTTGTTTTGTTGGTCTTTTAACATGATCACAGGAAGTTCAGGTCAGAAAAGCACAGTGTTGAATGGGGTTGTTGGTTAATTGTTGAGTGTTTCTCAAAGTGGCTCTCTATCCTCGACATTGAGCAAGGAGCCTGAATCTATGATTTAATTAATGATTTCCTCAACTACATCTTAGCAGCCCTGTGCTTCGCCCATTTCCTAGCACCTGGCTCTAACAGGATGCCTCATGCAGTGTTTTAGGAAAACTGCTCAGTCCTCAAGGAAGACAGACAGCACTTCTGTTTGTTCATTGTCAGTTCCCACATATGTATGATCCATGACTGACAGCTGGCTAACATCAGAGTAGACAATGACAACTTACATTTTACTGACCATTTAATGTGGGTCAATGCTGAATTAACCATTTCAAAGATAATTCCTCAAGATAAATCTCCCATAAGATAAGAAAGGCTAGAAATTCCCGGTGACAACTTGCCCAGGGAATAAAATGAATAGACATGGCAGGGCTGGAACCCAAGCCAAAGTCTGTGCAAGTGCAATATGGCCAAGGTGCACATGCCTTCAGAGTTTTCAGGAAGACTAAATCTTTAAAATACTTAATGACAACCTAAACACAGAGACTCAATTGAACCCACCTTCAAAGCCAAGTCCAAATAAATCCACTGCACCCAAAGATAGACACGGTTCAATTAAGGCAGGACCCTCCCAGAGAAACGGAGCAGAGAGAGCAAACGACACCTGTCCAGAGTGCTCACCACTTAGGAATGTCTCGCAGTCCAGCTGTGAGCTTTACAAGTAACAGAGCAAGTATAAAATTCCAGGACAGCCAGCTGTAAGAGCCTATTTTAAAGTGTGAAAGTCCTGACAGCACCTCAGAATCTAAAGTCTGTGCTTGAGAGCACCCGGGAATGCCGAAGCACCATGCACTTGTGTAGCAAGCAGTTCTTCAACGGCTCCCGTTGGCGGGGAGGAACACAGTTTTGTATTTAACCTAAAAGCCACATACGGTACTGTAGTCAAGAGAAAGTTTTCCATTACCAATTTTAAAGTTGCTTAAAATAGTTGACAGAATGAGGTAATCCCATATAAGGAGAGGAATCAGATACTTATGTAATTTTCAAGAATTATTGCTACTTTTACCAAAATTTTGTAAATCAAATTTCACAGTCCTTGGGGCATAATTCAGTGGCATGTTCACTTACTTAGAAAACTACATGGAGACAATTTTAGGCTTGGGTGGGTGAACATAAGGAGAATGCACGTGAAGTAAAGACAAATGTTAAACTTCACTCACACTTGCACGGGCCTTGGGAGAAGACTTCCTCCTACTCTTAGGCGATAGTTAAGTGTGCTAAATTACTGCAGGAAAACCACCAACATTCCTTAAGTCAGCAAAAACGAGAGACTCTCCAACACCATATTATTCCATCCAGTTAATAGAGAAATTGCACAAATATACGTCAGCAACACACACATCCTTGAGAAGCTCCGAACACTCCTGTGAACACTTGTCATCTACCCTGTGAATCAATTCACTCAGGAAAGAACTGTGTATAAACTGAACTCAGCTCACCCACAGAGAGGAACTGGACCCACACTGAAGTAGAATGAGGTCTGCTGAACAATACATTTAGCACTGGAAGGCTGAGGAAAGTCCATTTAAACTGAGGGATCTATGTAAATTGAGTGAAAAAGCACACAGACTCCTTCCTTATGCTGCAAAATCAGGAGCCTCACTGAACCCCAACCATACATTTTTTTAGAGCCCAGGGAGAGCTGCACCAATTAATGACATCTGACACAAGTTTTATTGAGTTGGGTTAGCACACCGGATACTGTTCTAGACCAGCCACACAAGCAAGCCATCGAAAGGGAAGATGGAATAAAAGAGACCAGGATCTGTCCTGGACCTCAGAGGGCTAGGGTAGGACTTGTTATAATTAGTGAGCCTACCTTCTAGCAGATTTTTTAAAAAAGGAAGAAAGAGGTGGGGAGGGAAGGATGGAGGGAATTCTCTGAAACTTTGTAGAACACTATAGAACTTCTACTATTTTGAAAATTATCAAATGTCTTTGTTTGATGACAGTCAACTATGCAGGATCAGAATCAATAAAATCACTTAAGAGTCAACATAACAGAGGTAAAGGGACACCCCTGGGTGAGGAGCCAACAGCAGATAAACTGGAACCTAGGAGCAGAGCCTTGCATCCTCTAATACTGTCCACTGACTGACTCCCCCAGGGCTAGCCCTGAATCTAGCTTTACACCAAAGGATGTCTGAAACGTAGTTACCATCTACATTTTACCTCCATGTACCCCAAGTTTCAGTCACTTAGACACACAGATGGAAAACAAAGGAGACTTAAGGGTGGCCTCAGACAGACCAGGACCATCAAACTCTGCTTCACAAACATAAGAAAGAACTCATCTCACCTCTGAACTAGGCGAAGCCTGAGGTCCGTCCTTAAAAACAGTCCAACAGGAGAACGGGGTCTGGTGCTGCAAATGTAGACCGGAAGTGCTAGAAGAAATACAGAGAAGATCAATGAGTTGATTCTTGATTTCTCTCAGTTCAACCCAAGTTCCAAAAAAAAAAATCTGAGAGCTGTCACAATACAAGGCACAGATATCAAAAATAAATAAAATAGAAATGCAAACATAAACATTAAGTATTACGTGGGGGGCGGGGGGGGGGGAAGAGAGATTCATAGCCAAAAATCTAGAGTGAGAGATGTGACTAACTTGGGATCTTTTCTAGGAACCATAGAGAGCAATAAGTTGTCTTCTCTACATCAAAAGACACTTGCTCCTCCAACGACAAGAACTTTGTCTTCAGTAAGAAGTCACAAATAATGGACAGTACCTTGCTGGACTATTTATTTTTATAGTTATTTTATTTATTTACATTCCAGTCATTGTTCCCCTTCAGTGCCCCCTCCCACAGTTCCTCATCCCACTCCTCCTCCCCCTTGCCTCCGAGAGGGTACTCCCACACACACCAGGCCTCCCCTTTCCACGGGGCCTCAGGTCTCTCGAGGATTAAGAACGTCTTCTCCCATTGAAGCCAGACCAGCAGACCTTTGCCCATGTATGCTCCTGGTTGATGGCTCAGTGTCTGGGAGCTCCCTGGGATCTGAGTTAGTTGAGACTGCTGTTCTTCCTCTGTTCTTCCTCGCTCTCCCTTTCAAGCTTCTTCAATCCTTCTCCTAATTCAACCATAGGGGTCCCTGACTTCAGCCCAATGGTTGAATGTAAGTATCTGCTTCTGTCTCAGTCAGCTGCTGGTAGGGCCTCTCAGAGGACTCAGAGGACTCGAATCTGTGTCTTTGGTTACTGTGGACCTCCTGTGTGGGGAGGCACGCAGGCTATAGAATGTGGGCAGGTGTCCTATCAGGCCACTGATCTGATCCAGGTGAGGAATGGACCAAATTCAGACAGGTGAGCTTGTCTGTAGCGCTGCTGCTGCTGCTGCTGCTGCTGCTGCTGCTGCTGCTGCTGCTGCTGCTGCTGCTGCTGATGTGTGTCTGTGACTGCAGACACAGCATGCCATGGCATGTATGTAGAAGTCAGATGACAACTTCCTGGAGTTTCTCTGTGCACTGTGGGATGTTAGGAGCCAAACTCAGGCTCTCAGACTGAGGAAGCATCAAGTCATGTGGGTGACAATCTCTATCTCTCTCTCTCTCTGAAATAGGGCCCCCCCCCTTATGACCTAGGGCTGGCCTCTGATTTGAGACAATCCTGTTTTAGCTTTCTGTGTAGCCTGATAAAAAAACCATTTTCCTTCTTAACAATCCAACTTACCTTGAGATAACTCAGTGTACCTAATATTCAACAGTAAAAGAAGGCAAGCCCAAAGGGACCTCATCCCTCCTTGGAAACAGCTATCTAATCCTGTGTAGCAGTGAAACTCGAACTAGGAAGACACTGTGATTGACTGTACCCACAAGGCTGCCTGCCTTTCTGTGTCTTCCATCCTGAAAGTGAAGCGTCTTTAGTGCTCCAGGGGTTGCCTGGCTCCCACCATCTACCACCAACACCTTTATCCCAACTTAGTGAGCACACCCTGTATGAACCCATTCCAGGTGGGATCAGTGACTTCCTGTCTTGGGAAGCCATTTCAGGTAAATCTCTGCCTCTGATTAAATGGGTACTTCTTAACACCCAGTCTGCCAGTATGTAGGATATATTCCATCCAAGGTAGAATAAGCAGCCATCTGTGACACTTGTGTGCTACACTGTACTCTCCAAGAGACTTGTCCCTCAAATCGTGTTCCCACCATATGTCACTCCCCAGTGTTCAACCAATGCAAAGGTATCCAGATAAAAAGTGACTGATAAAAAAAATTTAAAAAAAAAAAAAAAAAACACTGTGAGACTCCTGTGGAAGTCTATTCAAAATACAGGAGCCAAACCCTCCCTGTTATTATCTATCTCCTTCCTATTCATATTGGAGATGCACAGAATCTAGAGCAGGCTACCAAGGCCTCAATCTTAGCACCTTATATAAGATTTCTGAATTGTAACTGAAGAATGACAGGCTGCCTCACCAAAGGACTGGGACCACATGGAAAGACCTGAGGGGCCTGTAGGACCTGAGAACAGTCCTAGCTGACAGCAAGCAAAGAAACAGTGACATCAGTCCTACAGTTAATTTAATTCTGTCAACCATCAACACGTTTGGAAGCAGACTCTTTTCCATGCAAAGCACAGCCTACCTAACATCTTAACTTCAGCCCTAGAAGAACCGAACAAAGCACAAGACAGCTCAGCCATGGAAACTGTAAGCTAATAAATAAGTGTGCTGGTTTAAAACACCAAGTTTATTTTAAAAAAAAAAAAAAAAGACTATTTTATTTAGAAACACAAAATAAATACATTTTATAACATGGATACATGAAATACATATTTATATATTAAATGCATGTGTAACTCCACTGATGAGGAACCATCAACCATGAATGATTTTTTTTCTCACTCAACTATGACCACCCTACAGGAAGGAACTACATCATCAGCATCCTGACCTCATTGGAGGTCTGTAACTTATTTTTTGCATGCGTGGCTGTGTATGTAAGTGTATATGTAAGTGTATGGTGAGCAGGTATTTGCATGTTGAAACCAGAGGACAACTTTCGGTGTCATACTCAAAAAGGTGTCTGCCGCCTTTGAGACAGGTACTCTCAGTGGCCTGAAAGTCACCTTAAGCTTGGTGAGCCAGAGAGCCTTGAGGACCCTCTTGTCTCTGCCTCCCTAGCACTGGACTCCTAAGCAGCCCCTGCCATGCTCAGGATTTTTACGTGGATCCTGAGGAGGCAAACACTTTACAAGCTTAGCCATCCCCTCGGGGCTAGTTTTTAATTTCAACAACTATGATTAGTCAACTTCTACATAACGCAATAAGGCACCTGAATCCATTCACTCCTTCTGAGCAGGGCTCAAAGACTGGAATTTAATTTCAAAATAGGCTGAAAGATATTTAGCCTCGCAGGTTTTTGCCTGTGAACTTGAGTCAGCGCTTAGGAGTGTCTCTCAGAAAGCGGCGGCAGCGTTCAAGTGTAGAGAAAAGCAGTAGATGTGCGGGGAAGGCTGGACTTGATCCAGGGTAGGATGCATGCATGTAAACGAGGTGCCAGACGGAGCGAAGGGGCAATTCTGTCCCAGGGTACGGGGCCAGAGGGCTCACAAAGGCTCACAAAACACAACAAGGGTGTTGGGAACAGGGGGCAGGCCAGCAATCAACTTGGCCCTGGGGTAGCTTGCCCGGGTATGTGGGGACCTGCAACACACGTCAGCAGCCGTGAGAATAGGCAGCTGGATCTGACCCAGGGTCTGAGTCCTCTCTGAACATTGCAACTGCCTCCATGCAAAGAAGGTTAGCTTAAAAAGGAAAGGGTGAAGGAAAGGAAGTGAGATAGAAAAGGAGAAAGAAAAAAGCTCGATAAACTAACTTCCGTTCAGAAGTCTCAGTGCAGAGACATAAACAACACACAAAGGCAGCGTGTCTCCTTCAAAAATTACTGACTCCATAGTGATGATCCCCAATGAAAGTGACTTAGAAGAACTGCCAGACAAAGAATTCAAAGGAAGGATTACAGAGAGGTTCAGACAACTCAAAGAAGGCATGACACACTCCAAGAGCACAAAACCGAACAGCCAAATGAAATAAAGGTGTCAATTCAAAATATGAAAACGGGATTCAATGACGAGAGAGAACTGCTAAAGCAAAGCCAAAGGAAATGACAGCGGGGACACGAACCTCCCTCAGCCAAATGCCAACGGCCTAACTGATCACGTGGCAAACAGAGAGCATCAGGGTTTGAAGGCAACATGAGAGAATTAGATCATTAGTTCAAGGTCAATGGTGAATTTTTAAATGTATACGTGAACAGAATATGAGAGGGCTTGGGGACACCATCAAACCATCAATCTATGATTTGTGGACATACAAGGAGGAGGCTTCCATTTCAAAGGTATAGAAACTGCTTTCAATAAGCCGAAGGGGAAAAAAGTCCCAATCCAAAGAAAAAGACATCCATCTGGGTACAAGAAACATACAGAATATCAATTTTAAAAAGATCAGAAAAGAAACTCTCCCAAGCCACATTTATAATCAAGCCACCAAAACCTAGACTAAACAAAGGTTACTGAAAGACACAAGTGAGACGAGCGAAGTCACACAGAAAAGTAGAGTAGTTCTTGCGACAGTTGATGACTCAGTAGAAATTTTGAAAGCCACAGGGGCACCTATCTGCCCGGACTGTTAGACGTGACTATCTATCATGATTGAAGGAGAAATAAAAACTTTCCACAACAGAAATAAACTGAGGGAATTTATGACTGCTAATCCACAGAGACACTGGAAGGACTCTGGCCCGAAGAGAATAAACATTCCCAAAAGGCCACAGAGACAAAAGACCAGGACAGTTGGTCAAAAGGAGTGTAAAAAAACACAACAAAGACAACAAAACAACCAGAATCGGAGGACATCTTTCGATAATAACTCTGAGTATTAATGGCCTCAATTCCCCCAACAAAAAGACTGAGACTAACAGAATGGATTGAAAATAGGACTCATCTTTTTGCTGCCTCCAAGAAAGGCTGCTTACCCTTCAAAGACAGACATAACCTAAGGGTAAAAATTTAGAATCCAAGCAAATGGAACGAGGAAGTGAACACATGTTGCTATTGACAACAGCATGCAGCTATTGTCAGCTATCTGACAAAATGGACTTTAAATAAAAATCAGTCAGAATAAAGAAGGTCATCTCATGCATACCAAGGGAGCTATCAAGAAGATGCTAAAATTCAAACATGTATACCCCAAAATGTAGGTACACTCACTTTCACAAAATAAATACTCCCAGATGTAAAGTAACAGGTTAACCCCAGCACAGTAACAGTGGGTGACTTCAACATAACCCTCTCACCAACAGGCAGGACAGTTATACTGAGGCAGGGAGAGTAAAGTTAAATAGTATCATAAATTGAATGTTCCTAATACATATCTACAGAATGCCCCACTAAAATACAAAAAAAAAAAAAAAAAAAAAAAAAAAATCACATTCTCTCAGCAGCATGTAGGACTTTCTCCAAAACAGATCACATACTAGGACTCAAGGCAAGACTCAACAGCAGAGAAAAACTGAAGTAACATCCTGTGTCCATTCAGACCACAGTGAGATAAAGCTAGATACCAGCAGCCAAGGAAGACTACAGAAACGACACAAATTTGTAGAGATTAAACAACACACTAGTGAGTGATAAAGAAATCACATAAGAAATGCAAAGGAAGTAAAACTTCCTAGAATCGGATGAAGACAAGACAGGGAAGGCAATCCTCAGAGGAGAGCTCATAGCGCTGAGTGTCTGCATCCAAAAAACAGAAAGAACCCAAATAACTGACTTAATGATACAAGAAGACATCTAATAATAATACAAGAATAAAATCAACAGAATGGGGAGAGATCATGGCAGGTATTAATGAAATAGAAATGAAAAATACCAAAAAATTAATGAAACAGTTGGCTCTTTGAAAAGATAAAGACTGACAAACTCTTAGCCAAATTTACCCCCCCCCCAAAAAAGAGATGTAGGATCCTAACTAATAAAATTAAACATGGTACAAAACAGAAGACATTATGATACCAATAGAATTCATAAAAAAATTACAAAGATAAACCTTTAGAAAAAATCTTTGTCCCACTAAACTGGAAAATCTGAAAGAAATGGATGAGTTTATAGAAGCATGTGACCTACCAAAATCAACCCAAACATAAACCATTTAAACAAACCTATAACCAACAATGAGATCAAAACAGCAAATAAAAATTCCCCTAACTAAAAATTGTATAGGACCAGATGAAATCACTACAGAATTCACTCAGACCTTCAAAGAATAAAATTGATTGATACTACTTAAATTTTTCTATAAAACAGAAAAGGAAACAAGGCTTCAAACTTTTTTTTAAGAAATCCAGTCTTACTCTGACACCAAAACTAGATAAAGATATTACAAAAAAATTACAAAATAACACCTCAACCTCCTGATAAACATAGATTAAAAATTCACAACAAGGTATTTTTTAACAGAATTCAAAATCATATCAAAAGCATCATCATCATCATGATCAAGCTTGGCTTCATTTCAGAAATGCAGCAGTGGTTCAACCTGTGTAAATCAATAAATGTGATTCATTGCATATCAGGACTTAAAGTTAGAAATCTCATGATCATCCAATCCTTTGACAAAACCGAACATCTTCATGATAAAAGTAATGGAGAGCCAGGGGTGGTAGGATCACATTTAACAAGATGAAGGCTATATATAGCCAATCTATAAAACAATGCCGCCCTGAATGGGGGAAAAACTCAAAGCATCCCGCTAACACTAGTGTGCCCACTCTCCTACTGCTACTCTAATTCAATGCTTCAAGCCTTAGCTAGAACAGTAAGACAAAGGAAGGAAATAAAGGGGATGCAGATAGGAAAAGGAGTACCCTTACTTGCAGACGATAGGATTCTAGACATGCAGAAGGACTCCACCAGGAAACTCCTACAGCTGATAAACACATTGAGTAAAGGAGCAGCATACAAAATTAACACACGAAAATCAGTGACCTTTCTATACACCAAAGATAAACATACTGAAAAAGAACCCAAGGGAAACATCCTTTCACATGGATTCCTTTAGCTGCCAAAGGAATAAAAGACCTGGAAATAAACCTACCCAAGGAACCAAAAGACCCCTGCAATGTAAACTTTAAGACACTGAAAACAAAAAAAAAACCTGAGAAAGAAAATGGAAGACAGAAAGATCACCCATGTTCATGGATCAGAAGAATTAATATTGTGAAAATAGTTATCCTGCCAAAAGTAATCTATAAATTCTATGTATCTCAATCTAAGTTCTGGGGCCATTCTTTACAGATGCAGAAAAAAAAAATCTTGAAATTCACTAAGTGACACAAAAGACTAAAGCTAGCCAAAGCCATTCTGAGGAAAGAGAATTCTGTAAGAGGTACAACCATACCTGATTTCAACTTACACTACAGAGCCACAGTAATAAACACAGCAGGAGTCTGGCACAAAAACAGATACACAGATCAATGGAATAGAAAAGATGGTATTGTCAAAAAATGGTCCCAGGATACGGACTATCAACATGAAGAAGAATGAAACCTAATTCTCACCTTTCACCCTGCACAAAACTCAACTCCCACCAACTCAAAAGACCTCAACGTAAAACATGATACTTTGAAACTGCTAGAGGAAAAAGTAAAGAGTGTGCTTCAATGCAGATGCAAGTAAGGACTCTCTGAACAAGATGTTACAGGGAATTCACTGTCTTCAGTGATGTAGGCACTAGTCAGTTAATTCATAGTCCAGTGGGTAGTATCCCATCCATTACCAATCATGTGACCCTAGTTACACCCTGTGGGTCACAAAGTAAAAACAAAATAAAAGACATGAACGTGGCATGGAAACTCAATTGAAGAAGTGGGGTTCAGTGGATCCCAGAGCAAGATAAGAGAGGGTATGTCTGTGACCAGACTATTTTATATATACATATGAAATTAATCAAAGAATTAATCAATTTTTTAAAAGAACCACAGCCATGTCCATGGCTCCAGCTACATATGTAGCAGAGGATGGCCTTTTCTGTCACAATGGGAGGGGAGGCCCTGGGTCCTGTGGAGGCTTGATGCCTCAGCATAGGTGAATGCTAGAGTGGTGAGGCAGGAGTAGGTGGATGGGGGAGCACCTTCTTAGAGGCAATGGGGATGGGGGACAGGAAAGGGGTTTTCAGAGGGGAGACCAGGAAGGGAAACATTTGAAATGTAAACAAATAAAATAACCAAAAGTAAGTAAATAAATAAATAACAAAAAAGGAACCATATCCCAGGAGGCCACACTTTTGTGTCAGATATCATCTCTGGCATTTTATTACCTTTAAACACAAATTTTAGAAAAAGTCTAAAGTAAGACTTCGTGATTCATTTTCAATTTTCCATTAGTATCAGTAAGTCTTTTTTGTTTGTTTGTTTGTTGTTTTTCAAGACAGGGTTTCTCTGTATAGCCTTGGCTATCCTGGAACAGTAAGTCTTTAATTCTCATCCAAAATGACAAAATCCAGTGAGGGTCAATGATCTGGTTATAATTCTTAAAAAAAAAAAATTCTGATACAACCTCTTGAATAGCTATTTTTTAAAATCTATTAATAATAGACCATTTTTAAATCTTTTAATTAAAATTTTGTTTCAATTCTGTTTAAAAGCTGTGTTCAGGGTTGTTGAGATTATCAGTGAGTAAGTTCAGTCCCCAGAGCCTAACAGTGTAAGGGGAGAAGCAACTCCCATAACTTATCTTCTGATTTACACACATGCTCACTCTGTGGTACACGCCTACCCACACACATACACACATCACATAAATAAATTCTAATTAAAAAAAAAAAAAAACTTGAGTACAGAGCCAGCAAGATGGCTCAGAGGGTAAAGGTGCTTACCACACAAGCCTGACAACCTGAATTAAATATCCAAAACCTACAATGGAAGAAATTTCCTTTTGTAATGGAAGAATCAGCTTCCAAACACTGTGCTGTGAGCACCACATACAAACTGTGGCATGTGCACACCTGCACCCACACAAAAATAATGAAAAATGTTTAAGTCAAAAGCATTAATATTTTCAGTGCTCATTGCCCTCAAATAAAAGGTTATAATTTTTTACTGTAAAGAAAAATAACCATGACTCAAGTTCTTCTGTTGTAAATTTTGAAAGGGTTGATTTTAAAATAGTCAAACTGCTTCAAAGAAGTGAAAATACAAACTTCATTCATTACAGAATCATATCACAATCTCCAAAACTGTACACTCAGGAACTTATTACATATTCCCAGTCTTTCATAAATCACTCAGTAAACATGAGTGTTATCCTCTCAGACAGCAGGATTCTCATACCCAAGCCAAGCAAAACTAAAAACATCAGTTCTATAACATAAGGCTGAGAATTTCAACAAACTCAAATTCTTCATCCCTGCAGAATTTCAACCCTCCTGGGTCCATCTCTAGCTATGAAAATAGCAACGACCTACAGATTAGGACCCTCTTATGCAGAAACCAGGTGGCGAGCTGGCATGGAACCAGCGCTGGGGTAACACAAAAGATGATCCATCCCAGGTCGGAATGCAGACACCTACCCAGGTTTTATTGTTCCTTCCTTCTAGTGAACACATGTCTTTTGTCATAAGCCCACTGAGCACTCTCAACACAAAACCCAGGACTCCCAAGCAAAAAAGACTAAGCATGAGTATTTCATCTTTACAAAAGAAAATTTCGGTTTCAGAAGAACAGTTTGCTCAAGAAAAAAGAACCAGGAGACTAAGCACAGCCAGTCACCGGAAGCGCTGCACCGGAAGTGCCGGCTGGGTTCCTCATGCACATTCCCTGCTGCTCATAGTATTTTGAGGAATCTACCCATGGGTCCTGTGGGGCTGATAATCTCACTAACCCCAAACCATCTCCTGAAAGACATGCTCCTGACATTGAGGGCAGAAGCTGCTCCTGTGAGGCACAAGAAACCAGCATGATTGGTTGGTACTCCTGAAAATTAACAGGTAGTGAGGACTTTTCTTGCCACAGAGGAAGACATGTGAAAGAAAGAATACAAAAGCAACAAAGAGAAGTGAGTCCCACTCTTCATCTTTTTGTTTATTTCTAGGCAGTGCCTGGGACAGAACCCATGGCTTCACACGTGCTAGCTAAATGCTCTGCTTCTGAAGTGCACCGCGCCTCTGAGTTTTGTGTTACGTTGGTGCATTTTGTTTTTTGTTTTTGTTTCGCTATTTTGTGTTTGTTGTTTTTGTTCTGCTTGGTTTTTCAGACAGGATCTTTCAGAATAGTCTTGGCTGGCATGGAACTTGTTCTAAAGACCTGAGTAGTCTTAAACTCACAGTGATCCTCCTGCCTCCCAAACACTGAGGTACTTGGCAGATAGAGGGTGGAGATGAGGTGTAAGCTTGCCAGAGCTTATGTGGCAGTTAGAGAGTAACTTTTAGGCATTGGTTCTCTCCTTCCATAAAGTGTGTTCTGGGGATTGAACTCCAGTTATGGGGCTCAGTGGCAAGTGCCTTTACCCACCAAGCCAACCTGAAATTTCTTCTTAATTTTCTCAACATTCTCGCTCCATCGTTAATGAAGAATAAAAAATAAAATAAAAACTTTAGAGTAAGATTAGCAGAGGAATCCTGCAGGAGATTTCTTCCTGGCTCTGAAATGAAGTTTGCTCTTCCTGACAACCCTGTCTCATGAAGTAGAGCCTTTTATGATGCAATGGGGCCTTCAGACAAGAGAGCTATTTCATGAAAATTATTACTTGGGGTGAGGGTGAAAAGCAATTCTAGAATTGTTAGAGTTACAGGAAGATTAAGAAAAAAGAAGAGAGGTGTCCTTCCCCAAACCATTTTTATTTGATGCCAATTTTTTCCAGAAATATTAAAGATAAGTTCTATAACACCCTATCAGATACAGCGACACATCTGAATTTTGTGTCAGACACACACGCATATATGCACCGACTTGGTTCACAGAATCCACACGTGCTTGATTACTTTTGACTACCTTCTTGAACTAGTCTAGAAAAAGTGCTCTCCAGCTTCCTCTCATGGGGCTGCGTTGTTTCAGAGGGAACTAATGTGGAGAAACGGTGGTAATTGCGGGCTCAACTTTTCTAGGGCTCGAGTGCTACGCAGGGCTCTTTCTTGCACTAAGCTTTGCCTCAGGAAGAAGCCCAATGCTGAAGGGTCCCAAGTCACAGATCAGTAGGAAACACTGCAACTGCCTCCCTGCTCATGGACCTCAGCCTAGTGCACAAGGTTATGCGAGTAGTGTGACTACACAAAGGCTCCACCCCCAGCTGGTCATCCCTACCATGGTTACCAGTCTGAACACCTGTCCTTATTAAAGCAAAGGCAACTATTTCATGATACTCTCTGATACTTATTCCATTACTATATACATTAACATACTACATATACACACACACACACACACACACACATATATATATATATACATTAATATACAATAATATACAACATGACTGCATTGGGCAATTAACAGATACCTGATGAGGGAGAACAAGAGTGAATCAAAGGTCAAAGGCCAGATACATCATTTATCTAGTCTAGATTGAGTTTTTATCCACAAATAGAAATGAAGGGCCTCCTCAAAGCAGATACAGTACAAAATGTCCCATTTTGCCCCAAGATAAGAAAATGGAAAAGGCAAACACTCTCATAGGTTGTCTCTCCTGGAGCTCAGAGCACTGGACTTGGGGTCTTTTCTGGTGCCCACAAGTGCCCAGTCTCTCCAGAAAAAAAATCTGACAACCATTGGGAACACTTTTAGCTGGACCTCTTGTGGCCAGGGAGCCACAGGCTTCATTGGCCTCAAGGGACCAGCGTGTCCACCAAAGTCTGTGAGGAACACAGAATCAGGACAGAGGCCTCAGGCTGGAAGCCTCTCTAGCTCTTCTGCCCTCTCGAGTCAACTATTGTCTTTCATCAAGGAAAATGCAGGCCACCTACCCTAGGTAAGCAACAGCTTGGTTTCCTGTCCTGGTGCTTGTGTGGCTTTGGTACTTTATCCAACAAAGTTCAGAAACCCCACCCTAAAGCCATTTAAGAGGAAAACAGAACAAGGCCACCCTCAGGTGATGCCATAGCACTGGGAAGAATTACAGCCAACATGGTACTCCCAAGTCCTTCCCCAGGATCATGTAGCTGCACACCAGCTTGCAAGCAGAGCACACAGTCACACAGTGCTGAGCCAGGTGTTTGGGGGACTTTAAACAAAACAATGCACACAGGAGGTAATAAGGCATTCGGGGGGGGGGGGTGTTTTGTTTATGAATCCAGGAAGATAGACTTAAAATAATAACCAAGAAGGGATGGCATTATTTAAGTGACCTCACATCCAATAAGAATGCTTTCGAGCAGATTACAACCTAAGACTCAAAGGCTGATGAATGAAGGTAGCATGTTTGCCTTACAGGTAGGTCCCTACAAGGAGAAGGATGAGACCATGGTGGCTTTGTGCTCTGCCTTAAGCAGTCATGTCCTTAAGTGTTGTGTGGGGCAACACATGTATGGATCCGAGGGAGCTGGCTCAATACCAAAGATCCGTCCTAGAACTTTCTCCAGTCCTGCTCACTTCTTCAGCAACAGAACTCACTCATCTATACTAGCTGCATGTGGATTTTTCAAATACATTTGGAATCCAGTCTTCTGAGATAGCTTAACACTTTACTGGCTTTCCGTTTTAATGGCTTGTAAATGGTCATTCCAGTAGGCTTAACATAAGCTCAACTTTGCACACCAGAGAGAGCTAGTTGGACTCTGCAGTGAGTCACAAGGCTTTGTGTCTCTAAAAAACTCCCAAGAAATGCGAGGCACAGATGAGTCCCCAAACAAAGCACCCTAGAGCACAGGATAGATTGTAGGTGGGGCCGCCAGACTCAGCTTCCCTAGGAATGTGCATGCAGATTCAGAACAGCAAAAGCCTGCTATGACAGAAGCATGGAAGTGGCAGCCATGGACCTGCTGTATGGAGGCTCCTTGATGGGAAGGGTCATTTGGGAAGAGTAGAGTGCAGAGGGGACTGCAGTGAGGACAGCAGCTCTGGAAATGACCCGGCACAGAAACCTTAAACGTTCAGAGGATGAGAAAGGAGCAATGTGTGGAAGGAACTCTTACACAGCCAGTTCCGTTGGACCAAAAGGGTAGGTGTCTTATTTCCATTGATCTAGTTTGGGCTTCCATCTAGAAACGTTCTGATGATGTCATTCATCATTCAAACTGCCCTCACCATGTGTGAGAAATGATCATCTACCCTGTCTCAGTCCAACAATACACAGTTTCCAAATATTCCCCTATCAACTGATTGTTTTTATCAAAAATAGACACATGCGTCTACTGCCTCATTAAAGAGTTCCAGAACACAGCCTCTGGCTGCTGAGACTAGCAAGCACTGTTTTGCAGGCCAATTGCTCATTTCTGTTGGGTCACACAGGTTTGTTTGGGGTTTTGTTGTTATTGGTTTTTTTTTCTTTTTAATTACCAAGTTCTTCTTGTTTGTACAATAGTCTTAGAAACATTTCCCAGTATTTTCTACATTGGACTATGGAAAAAAAGAACAGGGTTAAAGCCCTGCCCATCTCAGAGGCCACTGTTAGTCAGCTAGAGCCTGGACATGCTGTTCCACGTGCTATAGAATCAAAAAGTGTAAAAATAAACTTCCAGAAAAGGGAATGCCTACCCGGCAGCCTCTTATTCCGACCTTTCCATGAAGCCTTTCCTCATTCTTGTGGGTTTCATTAAGCTGAGAAGCAGAGAGCACTATAAACCGGTTTGCTAGTTTCCATACTTCCTGCCAATTTTCCACTTCTGCAAAAGCAATTTCAATTAAATTAAAAAAAAAAAAAAAGTACAGTAAAACTCTCACAGTCTGAATTACTTGGAGTGTGGGATAAGATGGCGGAATAAAAAAATAATAGTTGGCAAATACCGTCCATGTTCGTTTATTACCTTTATCCTTAAAATCACTACTTGCGCTCAGACTCATTTCCTTCTCCAATGTCTGGAAAGTTTCTAAAAGATAGGCGCTGCCAAACAATTGTCTGGAGTTCGGTTATTTTCAGGCATTTGTTTTACTACCTTGTAGCTGAAGAAGTTCTCATGGAAATCCATCCAAACCACTGCCTGTGTTAAGGACTTACACAGATTTATGATAGAGCAGTGCATAGCTTCTAAGTATCTTACGGCTCTGCTCTGTGTGGTACATTAGCTTTAAATATATGTAAAATCCGAAGCCAAAGACAGGGAAGAAGTCAACAGTGGGTGGGGGCGGGGGACTCACAGTGAAGAGGGCAGCACTCCAGGGACAACCGAACTCAGGAGCAGAGCGTGATGCTTCAGCCGCCCAGTAATACACAAGCAACAGCAAAGCATAAAACTGCATCCGCCAGCTTATTAAAAATCTCTCTCCTCCTCACGGTCTCCTGTATTAAACTCAGATATGCAGCTAAACACCAAAATGCTTCGAATTTTCAGGTCCTCCCATGAAATCTGCCCCTACTTGGCCAGAATCCGACAGTGGTGCTACTCAAATAACTAGAATTCATATGAGAAATAAGATACCTACAGCCACAAGACCCTGACACACATGTGGTTGGCCAACGTTCTAGTGACAAGAGATACTAAGTCCAACAAGGAAGAAATGTCAAGCAAGGACAGAAGCAAGAGGAACAGAGAGGGACAGAAGGAAAGGGGAAGAAATGAGCAAAGGAAAGAGAAACCAGAGATCCATGACTGGGAGGAAGGCAGAGAGTCCATGTTGTCCCTAACCTGTCACCAGAAGACTAGTAGGTATGCTACCATGTGCCACTGTAAACGAGACGTTCAATCCAACACTACATACAATATTGAACTTAGGGGGGAAAGTACCTCACCATATCTTCTAAAATGAAAGAATTAAGAAAATTAATAAACAAATGCATTGAACTGACCACATTACCTTAGTTTCAAAGGGCAGCTGGTGACTCGAAGCATGTGTCAATTCACATTACATCCTAGCTGTTACTGCTGGGAACCCCTAAAAAGTGCTGATGGATGGTCAAATGATTTGCTGTCATCCAGTGTGCAGGAGGTCCCTACACCTCTGGCTAAAACCTTGGGAAAAGCAAAAGGTGAGAAAGAACCAAGGGAGCAGGTGAGCTCCATGCCGCCTCAGAAGTGAGCCTTCGCTCATCACGAAGTTCCATGGCAGGAGGAGCTGGGTCTGAGTGAAAACAGACAGCTGGTCTCCAGGATGGGAACACTGCACCGAGTTGTTTTTAGAAAGTAAATTAACATACACAAGCTCTGCCCCTGGAAAACTTCACAATCCTGATAAAACTGTCCTCATTCTTCTCAGATTCCACCATAAAATGTGACAGGTGGAGTTGGTGCTGTTAGTTTTAAAATAAATAGATCAGACCACTCTTGGGATAACTGCTAATGGCGTGAGCCTGAGCTCCCATGTGTGCATACCTATGTGTACACACACAGAGAGAAAGAGAGAGAGACAGAGATGCAGTTTTAATTATCTTAACTAGAGTCTTCTCTGATGATTTAAAAGTATAGGTCAAAAGAATTTAAGGACATAGCTCTGCACACCTAACTATATGCAGGATTTCTAATGGATTCAGAACTTGCAAGCAAAAATATATTTTGCAAATACAGGTGCGGTATGAGAATATTTATCAACATCAACTCCACCATTTTTCTGTTGACTATGACTAAAATATAAGCTAAAAATAAAAAAAAAATATTTTATAGCATAAGGTTGCATGTAAATGTACAAAAAAAGATTGGTCCAGGCAACATAAAAGATTATCAGTCTTGTTGAGAGATTTAAAAATGCAGCCTTTGGTATTGTTTGTATATTTCCATCTACCTGGAGTCAGTGACATAGTACCCTTTGAGGCTGAAATGACACTCTGAAGGTAGCAACTCCAGAGATAGGGAAGGGACAGTGTCTAGGCACAGGTCAGAGTCTGGCCATGACTGCAGAGCTTGGAGAGGCAAGTGCCCAGTGCTGGGCTCACTCGTGAAAGCTATCCCACTGTAAAAGCTCCTTCAGCCACTTTCCTTTGATTTGAGATGAAATATAATAAATAATGTTTCAGCCACACCCACTTCCTCCCACCTCAAAGAATAGGAACATCATGCAGGGAAGAAAGAAGGGAAAAACACCCTCCCTGAATCTGTCCTCTTCCTCAGATTCCTCAGACTGGTACATACTTATCTCCAAGGTGTCCTCTGAAGAGTACAGAGCTTCATGCAGGCTGTGGGAAGTGCAGGCTGGGCCCTCAAGGGAACAGGCAGAAAACAGAGGAGGAACGCAGCAAGTTAACAAGGCTAGAAAAATGGCTTCTGTGTTTCTGGGTCCAGAAAAGGAAGTAGGGAAGAGTTCTAAAAATAAATCTTTGGAGAAGATGGAGAGAAAGAACTCAAAGATAAACATAAAAAAAAAAAAAAAAAAAAAAAAAAAACTCAATTTAAAAAAATAACCAAAGAATTAGAGAATTCACCAAAAAAGAAATACAGATAGCTAATAAACATTTTTAAAAGTGTTCAACACCCTTAGCCAACAGGCAAATGCCAGTTAAAACTATTTTGAGAGTCCATCTCATTCCCATCAGAATGACTATCATCAAAGATGGGGGGAGAATTTGGGCAAGAATGTGGGGAAAGAGGAACTCTCACTGCTGGTAGGAGTGTCAATTAGTGAGGTCATTATGGAAATCAGTGTGGGAGGGTCTCAAAAAGCTATCACATGACCTAGCTATACTACCACTGAGCATACACCCCAAGGACTCCATATACTAGATACCTTCTGAGCCACGTTCATTGCTACTCTGTTCACAGCAGCTAGGAAACAGAATCAGCCTAAATGTCCCTCAACTAATGAACAGATAGGAAAATGTGGAATTTTATTGACGATCTCAGGGGAAAGGAGGGAGCTGCAAATAACATAAGGGATGTAACCCAGACCCAGAAAGACAATATATCTAATATATGATGCAAATCCTAGCTTGGAAGCTTTAGATTTGTGTGTTTAACTTGGAGCGCTTAGCCAGAAGGTAGAAAGGGGTCCTTCAGAGAGGACGCGAGGAAAGAAGTCCTCAGGGCTGATGCACAGGATAGCTCACTGCAGTACGAAAGCAGCGGGAGAGAATATTGGAAGTGGGACAGTTTAAGGAAGATGGAAATGGGCAGATGGTGAGGAAGGACATAGCAAGGGGAGTGAACCAGAACGAAGGATGTTTGCAAACCAATATATAAGCCTGCTATAAAAAAAAAAAAAAAAAAAAAAAAAAAAAAAAAAAAAAAATATTTTTAAAAGCTAATTTAAAATGTGGAACCTGAAGGAAGGTATGTTGCATAGACAGTGCTGTTCCAGAAGCTATCAGTTACCAACCAAAACTGTGCCAGCTATGGGGTCCCACCCTGGGAAGTGTTCACAAAGGCCTCCAAAGCAATTGCTACTATTGCTCTTAGTTGTCCCCCAAAACTAGATAATAAGACTCTACTGTTGAAAATATCATACACATATACACACACATACACACATGTACACACACATGTATATACCACATATACATATACACACATGCACACACATGTATATGCCACATATACACACATGCATACACATACACACATATACTACATACACACATGCACACACACATGTATATGCCACATACACACATACATATGCACACATGCATACACATACATGTACACGCGTGTATATGCCACATACACACATACATACACACATGCACACACATGTATATGCCACATACATGTATACACCACACACTCACGCAGTTTGAAACCAGGAAGACAGCTTATTGAAAGGAAAAGGGAGCTTGGAGGGAGTGAAGAGGGATAAAAGGGACATGGGGTGGATGTGATCACAGTATTTTACCTATGCATGAATTTGTGGAAGAATAAAGAAAACATTTTTAAATTCCCCCAAAAGGCCTTTGTTTTTAAAAGTCTAAACAGGTGTTATCCAAGGCTCAAGCTCAGTACCAATCCCATCCACAGGGCCTGGTGGCCTCAGCACAGCTGCATCAGACCTAAAACATTTGGCTTCTTCTAAAGCCAAGTGTCTGGGGATGGTGTAGCAATTTGAATAAGAAATGTCCCCCATGGTCTCAGGCATTTGAACACTGGGACCTCAGTTGTTTGGGGAGGTCTAGTTGGTGCAGCCTTGCTGGAGGAAATACATTATTGAGGGCAGGCTTGGAGATTAAAAGGCCTGGCACCACTTCCACTTTGTTCTCAGCTTCCTGCTTCTACTTGAAAATGTAAGCTCCCAGCTTCCTACTCTGGCCAGCACACCTGCTTCTGGTTGCCACGTTGTCTCCATTATGGACTCTAAATCTTTGGAACCCTAAACCAAAAATAAACCCTTCCTTCTTTACATTCCCTTTGCTGGTGGTGGGTTTTTTATTATTTTTTAACTGTTGTATTGTTTAATGAGTGTTTTTGCTTACATGTCTTTGTGTGCCTGGTACCCAAGGAGGCCAGAAGAAGGTTTAAGATCCCTTGGACCAGAAGTTTGGTAGTTGAGAGCTTCCAAAGTGCATGCTCAGTCCTGGGTCCCCTGGAAGAGCATTCAGGGCTCTTAAGCACAGAGCCATCTCAATAGGCCCCATGCTCATGGCATTTGACCACAATAATAAAAAACTAATACAGATGGCATCTAGAAATCTGCATTTTTAACTGGTTCCTAGAATAATTCTCAAAACATACCAACCTCTAAAACTTACGGGACTGAACTCCCATTCAGACAGAAGGAAGAGGCAGAGAAGGTAGGAAAGATTCAAACATGGAGAAGAGTCACATGAGGAAGGGAGGGGTCCTCAAGAGAGAGACAAGAGCCGGCAGAGGACATCTCAGGAGGCCTGAGCTCTGAGCAGCTGGGCAAGGGTTCTCCAGGGATTAAATGGAGTAGGGCTACCCTAGGGGAGATGATTTCAGCAAAGTCTAACCAGCTGCCAAATAAGCAGGACCTACTGCCAACAGGAAGGGTATGAGAATGAGCGACAGTTCCTTCAGTGTCCTCCCATGGGGGAGGGGCATCTCCAAAATGACTGCCAGGAGCCCATCTTGCCTTTCTAACCAAATCACAGCTCAGGTGATATTTGCTTTAATTGCTCTAGAAATACAAAGGGATGTGACATCTCTTGTTTCTGGATACCATGGAATGGCTCGTTTCTGTTCCAAATCTCGACAAACACCAAGAAACCCGGAACAGTGTTCATCTCAGCATAACAGCGGCAGCTACACTAGAAGGCAGGCTGGAAGGGCAAGGTCACAAGAGCCAGATCTTCTGTGTTACTACAGAAGTGTGTGGGGGCAGCTGAGGAGGGAGGAGGAGCCTGGAGACTCACACCAGGCCACCCAGACAGGTGTGCCCTTCACTGGTGAAGCCTGGCAATGACAAGCCACCCCTGCAGGCAAGAAGGCTGCGGCTGGCCGGCAAGTCTTGGAATGGGCACTTGACCAATCTGAAATGCTTTGTGCGTTAGGCAGCGCTGTGGGGGATTCTGGCCACGCTACAGTTGGAGAGCTCTGTGCTAAAAATACACTTTAAAAAAAAATCTTTTTTTCTTAAAATAAAAATAAGTATACCCTGGAAGGATAGCCATACCTCAAGGAGAGATGAAAACACAGGTCAGAGGCAGAGCCACCCCTTCAGAGGGCTGTTGCAAAGATCCAAGCAAGAAGTGTGGGGAACTGAAGACAGTAACCAGGAGAATGGGGAATAGAGTCGTGGAAAAGTAAAAATAAAAATTTAGCAGCTAAAATGCGGGGCTTAGTGACATGGAGAACAGATTGTGAAGAGTGGGGGTGGGGGAGACAGAACTCCAGCATTGTGCTTTAGACAACTTAGCTTTACATCAGGTAAAAGAAATGTGAGCTCTTATATAAGTTACCGATCAATTTGCCATCTGCTTCAAACTTGAAACGCTCAAATGTGTTTGTAAGCCAACTCAGAACCTCCCAGATTCAGGAAGATGGTATTTTAAATACTTTTATGAAACAGCACAATTATGAAACACACCCATGAGCTGTCTCCCAACTACTCTTTTTCAGCGATGCGTCTCAGAAATAGAAATTAGTCCAGATCTGAGAAACTGGAAAGAGGAGAAACGCTATAGAGAAATTACTCCAGAAACCCAAAGCACGGCCATTTGCAGAGAAAAGTCCTAACCACACGTTAGCACCCAGAGTGATGGAGCGGAAAGAATGCACTGTAGTGCATCCAATATAAAGTACGAGTTAAAGCCTTCTCTGTCCTAGAGTGTTCTTTTTAAGTCATAGGACTGAGGATAACTGTGAGGAAAAGTCCATCTTAATTAGCTATAGCAAAACTTTCAAAACTATTCCTTTATGCTTCATATAGGATGGTTTTATACTTATTAAACATGGGTGTGCCTGGTATTTCAGACATTCCCTTTGAGAAAAGCAGAAAATCTGAGGATGTAACTCAAAGGAGCTGGGAAGCCACCCAGCATCTGGCCCCACACTTCAGTGGCTGGGAACATAGAGCTGCCTCTGGGAGGGGCTGCCTCGCCACAACCTCAGCTATTCAGGATGTAACAGGCTCTTTCATCCCTCTACCAGGCCTCTAAAATGGCATGCAACCAATCAGCTAGCAGAAATTCGGGGCTGGGAGGGGACGAGTCAGGCCTTCTCTTGACCCTCACAGCACCCTTAAACCCATCCCCTCAAGCACACTGTCCTGTACACAATTCCTCTTTCACAGATCTTCCAGAGTTCCATTACAGTTCCCCCAAATTCAAAAGTAATACTGTGCTTTAGAGGAAAGGGTGTAGAAGAAGCGGAACCCTGGGTGTTCATAGCACAATAAAGAGCTGTTCGAAGCCAATATGGCCCCTCACTTAAAAACAAAAATGCAGGCAAAACTGGCCATGTTTTTAAGCACTGGATATTACTGATGGTTTTGAGCTTCATGCGCACACTCTGTAAGGAATGTTCCAGAGATGCCTCAGTAGTTAAGAGCACTGGCTGTTCTTCCAGAGGACCCTGGTTCAACCCCAGCACCCAGATGACAGCTCACAATCATCAATAAACTCCAGTCCCAAGAGAGCTGACTTGCTCGCCTGGCCTCTGCAGACATCAGGCACATAAGTGGTTTCCAGAAATACATGGCAGGGAAAACTCATTTTTTTTTTTTTTTTTTGGTTTTTTGGTTTTTTCAAGACAGGGTGTCTCTGTGTAGCCCTGGCTGTCCTGGAACTCAGTCTGTAGACCAGGCTGGCCTCGAACTCAGAAATCCACCTGCCTCTGCCTCCCAAGTGCTGGGATTAAAGGCGTGCGCCACCACCGCCCGGCTAATTTTTTTATTTATTCACTTTACATCCCAATCCCAAGCCCCTCCCCTCTGCTCCCATCCCCACCCTCACACACACTTCCAAAAACCCCTCCCTTTTTTAAGTGTAGGGGGCTTAGCCCAAGTATGCTCTTTGGTTGGTTGTTCAGTCTGTGAGCCCACCCACGTGCGCCCAGGTTGGTTGACTCTGTAGGACTTCTTATGAAGTCTCTGACCCCTATAGCTCTCTTAAAGCGTCACCCCTCCCACTCTTACACAAGACCCTGTCCTACTTCTGCTTAATACTGACTGTGGGTCATTGCATCTGTTTCCATCAGCTGCTGGATGAAATCTCTCAGAGTGTTATGCTAGGCTCCTGTCTGCAAGCATGGTATAGAGTATCATTAATAGTGTCATGGGTGGGCTCTCTCCCATAGAGTGGGTCTCAAGTTGGGCCAGTCACTGGCTGGCCATCCCCTCAAATCTCTATCTTTATTCCTGCCCATCTTGTATGTAGAAAAAAAATGGGGGTCTAAGGTTGTTCGGGTGGGTTGGTGTCCCCCTCCCGCCACTGGGAGTCCCACCTGGCTACAGGAGGTGGCCACTATAGGCTCCATATTCCCTGCTGCTAAGAGTCTCAGCCAGACCCATGGACTCAGGTCTCTGGCTTGCCCCAGTTCGTTCCCCCTCACACATCTGACTTCCCGACCCATTCCTCTCACCACCCCTTCTCCCACCCAGTCTCCCGCTCCATCCATCTCTGAGGTCTATTTTATTTCCTCTTCCATGTAAGATTCAAGCATCCTCCATTCGGCCCTCTTTTTTATTTGGCTTCTTTGGGTCTGTGGATTGTAGCACAGTTATCCTGCACTTTATAGCCGATACCTACGTATAAGTGAGCACATACATGTCCTTTGGGGTCTGGGTTACCTCAGTCAGGATGATCTTTTCTAGTTCCATCCATTTGGCTGCAGATTTTATGATCTCTTTGTTTTTAATAGTTGAATAGTATTCCCTTGTGTAAATAAGCCACATTTTCTTTATCCATTCTGCAAGTTGAGGGACATCTAGGTTGTTTCCAATTTCTGGCTATTATGAATAAAGCTGTTGTGAACATAGTTGAATATGTGTCCCTGTGGTATAGTAGGACATCTTTTGGGTATATGCCCAGGAGTGGTATAACAGGGTCTGGAGGTCGAACTATTCCCAATTTTCTGAGAAACCACCAAATTGATTTCCAAATTGGTTGTACAAGTTTACAGTCCCATCAGCAATGGAGGAGTGTCCCCCCACCCCAGCTCTACAACCTCACCAGAATGTGCTCTCACTTGAGGTTTTGATTTTAGCCACTCTGATGAGTGTTAAGATGGAATCTCAGAATCATTTTGATTTGCATTTCCCTGACGACTAAGGAGGTTGAACATTTCTTTTAAGTGCTTCTCAGCCATTCAAGATTCCTCCGTTGAAAATTCTGTTTGGCTCTGTACCCCATTTTTAATTGTGTTGTTTGGTCTGTTGGTGTCTAATTTCTTGGGTTCTTTGCATATGTTAGACATTAGCCCTCTGTCAAACATAGGGTTAAATGTCTTTTCCCATTCTCTAGGCTATTTGTCCTATTGATAGTGTTTTTTGTCTTACAGACACTTTAGTTTCATGAGGTCCCAACTTATCAATTGACTAGCCATGGTTTAAGCACTGAATATTACTGATGGATTCGAGCTTTATGAGCAGCTCCGTAAGGAACGGCGACTTTCAAAATCCTGAAGCTTCTCTCCGGACTGGACAATGGGTAGAAGTATAACAGTTCCTAACAAGAGTTACAAGTCCAATCCCAAGGTTGACTGAACAAATAGGCCACTCTCTTGCTCTGTGACTCCCCTCTCTCCATCAGTCCCTCAGTGTGTATAAAGTTCTACTTGGAGTCTACATGGTATTTTTTTTTTTCAACTTACCAACTAGCTGAAATTGACTTTTTAAAAAATCTTTTCTCCAAATGGAGATACAAACTATAGGTTTCTCTCAATGCTGGGCACTGGTAGCAGCCATATCTCCTGGTCTATCTACTCCAGGATAGGGGTGATAAACAACTGACATCCCACACCAGGCTGGACCACTAATTTCATGTTCAACTGGCTATGTGTTATTCAGTGCATTTCAACTTTCAACGGATTTGCAGGTGGGCCTTTGTTAAAAATCATCCTATGAATACAGCTGAAGTTGGGGCCACAAACCTCCAAAGTGATAAAAGATTAAAAAGTCTAAAGCTAGAATTTTTAAAACTGAGCCACAGGGCTTCTTAGCCTACAAGTTAAACTAAAATAGGGTTTTTAACAAACATTTGCTGAAGTCATCTCTGTCCCAGACAGACACTCTGCTGAGCATTTTCTCAAGACTGTCTTTTCCATAGATGAAAAAAAAAAAAAAAATCTCAGAATACTCTGAACTGTTCACCAGGAACCAGGAATTCAAGGCCTTGGCGTAGAAACCACATTCTTCCCTAACAAATAAAGCAAAAGAAAACTTATCATCCAGCAAGCAGAGCAGCAAGAAGCCAGTCTTTTTTTTTTTTTTTTTTTTTCACCAGTAAATGGACTGGCGGGGAGGGAGTTCTGCTGCTCTCTAGAGCACAGCTGACATGCTGCGGCTGCTCACTAGCCAGCAAGCTCATCACTTCTTAATGCCTCTTGTGCTAGGCTTCAGCCCATCAAGCCCCGACTCCACAAAGCTCTCCTGTCAGTCTGTGGAGGGCACACAATAAAGGAAGCTGCTGTGTGCCAGGGGAAGAACAGAAAAGGCAAGCAGGGCCTTCGAACCTGGAAAAGCAGTTCTGCCGTGGGCATCAGAATGATGCCTACAGACTCAGCCTCGCCACAAGTCTGTCATCTCAGCACTCAGGAGCCTGAAGGCAGGAAGACTATAAACTCGAGACCACCTAGGGCTACATATACATACCAAAGCCCTGCCTTTAAATTTAAAAATCATAATTTATAGAGTGTACTGAAGGCAGCCCTGCCAAGAGGAGACAGTGAGGAGTCTGTTTCTACTGTGTTAGAAAAGGATTCCTAGCAGCCACAGGGTCCTCAAAATGTATCATGAACCCATTCAGCATCATGAAGCCCCCAGGGCTGTCTTCATGACAGTCACGGTAGACACAGTCAAGGGTGAAATGACCATAGTGTCTAAGACAGAAGCGGGGGTAAGGGAGGGCCCAAGAAAGGCATCTGCAAGAAAGGAAGGGACAGGTAAGAGAAAGAATAGGAATAAACCAATGAAAATGACAAGTCATCTGACCAGTAAAGTGCTGTACTGTAGAATCCTGTCACTTCCTACAAAGTGCCATATGTCCCAGTCGCCCCAAACTTAAGCAACTTCAGCTAAGCTCAAGTCAGATCGGTGCACTCAGCTATCTGCTGAGGACCTGTGGAGCGCTCTAACACACTCACGTCACTCATGACAGTACGCAACAGAGCATGTTCAAAAGCGGACATCTCTTCAGTCACTGTCTAGCCACTGTGTATTTTCTGAAGTTTACCTAGTATCAACATCCATCCACTAAAACAGGTAGTTTTGTTAAAGCACAGTTTCTCTACCAAGGCATTACTGACATCTGGGCCTGGACAAAGCCCAGGGTGGTACTATCCTGTCAGTACAGGACATCAGCAGTACCCCTGGCCTTTGCCTTCAAGATTACCACAACCAAAACTGTCTACATTGTCAAATGTCCTCTGGGGACGAACCCTCCCTAGTTGAGAACCACTGCTGGAAGTCATCCAGAGCCCTAAGAAACACCCTACATGATTCAGGTCCCGCTGTCCATGGCTTCACCCTGGACCCAGAGCACTGTCTTGCACAGGTCTTAACTGGGTATTAGGCAGGGAAACCTGCCACTCTTTGTGGGAAAACCACCACTGTCTGTGATCTACCAATGATGAACTAAGAGCACCACCCAAAGTGACACAGGTCACACACAAAAAAAGGTGTGACACTGAGTTCTATCTGCACCACCAAAAGAATGACTGTCTCAAACTTATGCTGTAAAAATTGGGGTTTCTGAAGATCCGTAACAGGGACATGATTTTCAAAACAGGGTCTTCTCACAAGAGCCGGGTAGTTTCAGTCCATGTAGGGTTTTGGGTTTTTTTTTTTTTTTTTTTTTTTTTTGTTTTTTTTTTTTTTTTTTTGTCCAGTCACTGATTTTTAAAAACCAGACCCACAGTATACAGGCCTGAGACGTCAGAGTACCAGCCTAGAGGCTGTGCGCATGCGCAGATCTCACCGCCGCCTAGTTTAACAGCGGCGTGCTTTAGCTGGAAACGATCTGTGCCGGCTCATAAACAGTTCTGAATACAAACCATTCTCAGAGGAGGTATTAACAATTTTTTTACTTCTCGAGATCCCACACGAGTAATTTTCTCATCACTCCGACAAGAGAAATGTTTAAAGAAAAAGCAACAAACACTTCAGAAATCTTTGGGCAATATTTTCCAAATAAGTGCACCACCATATATCAAGTAGCATTCACAGCAGTGCAAATCTCTGCTCGTAACTGCACCGGCTCCACAGTGCAGAGGAGCCTAGGCTGATCACCCAATTCCACTTGCGCGACTCCCACTAACTGACCCTTTTCTTAGAAATGAGGCGAGGGGAGGTCCATGCCAGCATACATACCAGCTTACAAGGTGGAGGGGGGTTCACAGCATTATTGAAGGGAGCGCCTATGGGGCGCTGTGTTGGTGGACATAGTGTTAAGGTTGGTTTGTAACTCGAGTATCCAGCGCTGCCCTCAGTTCACACCTGCTAGCATTCATCGGATTTAAACCCAGCTGCCCCCAATAAAATGTTGAGCCCAACGCCAAGTACACTTCAGAAACCTTTCAACTGTTTTAACCCAGTCCTTCTCAAACTTTATATAAGAATCCTCAGGGGCCTGGGGTGGGGGAGGGGGGGTGTTCAAAAGCAGGTTACTGATGCAGAATCAGGACTGGGACTCATATTCAGTTTCCAACCTGGACCAACAAGGGCGATCTAGGATTCCAAGCAGAGAGAGCTCAGAGAACCGAGCCAGGAAAAGAGAACTTTTTAAAAGACTACTTACTGCTCAGTCTGGCATGAGATTCCCAGGCTTAGGTGATTCTCCTACCTTGGCGTTCTGAATAACTGGGAATATGGGAAAGCACCACTGTGTCTGGGTGGGGGGACCTAATTTAGGAGAAGAGCAATTTCTACACCTAAACAACATGCCTCAACTATCAAGAGGGTGGACTCAAAGAAGATGAATAGTCTATATTGGCCCAGACTTCCTGCTGTATTCAGAGCAGTTGGTCCTGAGTTAACATATTTAACCATAGCTCTAATTTCCAAGAAAATAATTACGATAAAACATTCTGTGCACACAGAACTCCTTCTCCTAGGGAAAAAAAAAAAATCAGACTTCTTTAAATCAAAACTTTTCCTGCCCAGAAATTCAGTTTGGTT
The DNA here is from genome assembly GCF_011762505.2 of Arvicanthis niloticus. NCBI lineage: Eukaryota > Metazoa > Chordata > Mammalia > Rodentia > Muridae > Arvicanthis > Arvicanthis niloticus. The sequence continues at coordinate 21,161,085 of NC_047671.1, forward strand.
TCTGGACAACCATTAACATTGTCAGTGTCTCCAGTAAGTGGCAAGTGGTTTTCTACAAGGTTACTAATGGCAAAGAGGGCAGGCTGAAAGTCAGGCCAAAATCCTAAGCTGTAAGACAGACACTAATATTCTATCACCTTTTTTACAATTAAACAGTAATGAAACCTGCTCCTTCCTCCTTTATGATAAGAGCCAACTACTCCAGGTACTGAGGCAGGGTCAGATCCACCTCTTCTTCCACACCACACATCAAAGTCCCCAGCTCTGCCTTGTACTTCCTGAACCTAACCAACCTAGCCTGAGGGACCTGATGCAGCAGCAGTTCTCACTGGCATCCCTTCATGCCCCTGTCTCCCTGTGAAATATTTCCCAGAGACTCCTTTCCCATCCTAGAAAGTCATTTCATGCCAAGTCCTGCGTGACCTGCAGAATTCACACACAAACGCACACGTGTGCACAACTGTTCATTTACCCTGGCTCCTCTCCAGTCATTTGACCTTGACTATCCCAGGCAATCCTTTGTCTAAGGTCTTTACAGAGTTCTAGCCTAGAAATCTCAGTCTACCCATATGGGTCATTCTCTGCTCAAATGCCACCTTATTAATGAAGGTTTCCCTGACCCCTACATAACAAACCCCATTTTTCCTCAAGAGTGGAACTTTCTTCTGGTGTGTTCTTGTTACCCCTCTTCTCTTCTCTCCCCACCCCAACACAAACCTCAGCACCCAGGAGGAACTCAGCAGTACCCATCCATCATCAGCCCTTCCCAGGTGTCAGCATATGGAAGCAATTCCAGAGGGCATCTGCCTGAACAGCCCCAGGGCCTGGTACTTATACAGGTTGTGTGTCTCTTGCTCAGCTACTCATAGGTTCAGCTACCGATCACAGACTGACCCAGCAACTGTCCCATGCAGAATCTGACACGGGGCCCTTCTTCTGGCAGCAGAAATGGATGTATCCACAGCCCTAGTGTCACAAAACTTAGCATCACATCCTGACAAGTTCTCCTATGATATTTTATTTAGGATTAAATTTTTGAATGTTTATTTTTTTCACTTTGGCAACTGGCTTTGTGGTGCTGCATAAACCCTGGGCTTCATTCTTGCTAGGCAAGTGTTCTGTCACTTAGCTACATCCCTGATCCCTATTTTTTTCTAATGCTTATCACATTTAAGCATTTTTGCTCCTGCAGTCACCTTTGCTCAGAGAAGAACCATTCCTAACTCTGGAATAGCCATGAATGGCATACAATATTGAAATTATCTGTAAGAGTAACTACTAGCCCCTGAGGTTGTAAGACCAGCTATCATCAAGCCGAGCTATACCGAGATAATCAACATAAGGAAAGCCCTGTTTGGTTCTTCATCTCAGAGGATTCATCTCTGGCCCTGTTGTTGTGAATCTGCCACAGCACAGTCATCTCCACAGAAGCAGATGATGGTGGCCTATTCGCATTATAATGGCCAGGAAGCAAGAGAGGAGAGTTGTCAGAGAGACATCTCAGTGAGCAGATGATCTTGTTGAGTTTACTTGAGTTCAACCTCCAGAACACACACACACACACATGTTGTGGCATGCAACTTCCATCCTAGCAAATCCTGAGGTTGAGATAGGAGACATGAAAAAAGTGGCCAGAAGCTCCATCAATTAGCCAATTCGAAGAAACAAGAGATACCCTGCCTCAAAATTGAAAGATTTGTTCTGGCTGGCTTTATGTCAACTTGATACAAGCAAAAGTCATCTGAGAGGAAGGAACCTTAATTAAGTAAATACCTCCATAAGATCAGGCTGTAGAGCTGCCAGCCTGTAGAGCATTTTCATAGTGATTGGTATGGGAGGACTCTGCTCATTGGAGGTGAGGCCACCCAGGGCTGATGGTTCTGGGCTCTAAGAAAGCAGGCTGAGAAAATTATGGGGAGCAAGCCAGTAAGCAGTACCAGTAAGCATCAGCTCCCGCCTCCAGGTTCCAGCCCTGTTTGAGTTCCTGTCCTGACTTCCTTCAGTGATGAGCAGTGATGTGGAAGCATAAGCCAAATAAACCTTTTTCTCCAAAGTCGCTTTGGTCACAGTGTTTCATCACAGTACTACTAACACCTTATTAAGACAGTGGATAATACTAACACTTTATTAAGACAGTGGGTAATACTAACACCTTATTAAGACAGTGGAGTGTGGGGATAACTCAGTGGGTTAAGCACTTGCTACACAACCAAGTCTGGACCTGCCCTAGGACAACATAAATCCCAGTGTGCCTATGGCAAGATTGGATGAGGAGACACAAGAACCTCTGTAAACCTGGGTGCCAGCTGACCTGGCATTAGAACCAGCAAATAAGAGACCCTGTCTCAAACAGGGAAGGTAAGGAGCAACACCTAAGGGTACACTCAGACCTTCCCATGTGCACCATGGCACGTGTACAATCGCTGGCTCGCACGCACATACACACGCACACACATACATACACACACACACACACAAAGAGGAAGGGAAAAAGTAGACGGCAGGATAGGTACCAGTGTGCCCTTAAAGGCAATGTCCCCAATAACCTAACTTAACCCACTAAGCCCTGCCTTCTGGATTTGACAAATCCTGAAAATACATGTGTCTTTGGGGACACAATGAGCAGGATCTCATAAAACCCTTTCCCTGCCTTCTGGGCACTCCCTCCTCACACTCACCAGCCCTGGCTCACCATGCTTCCTGATGTCTGTTGCTCTGCCCCGGAAGCCTCTCCCCTTCACCATGAAAACCTGTTCCATTCAGCTCACAGTTCCAGCACATGCATTCAGAAATCTCAGCTTCCTCACAGTAGACTATGGCTGGTGTTTATCCTTCCCCAACCACAAGTTTGATTTCCAAGGCTTTCTCCCAGCTATGGAAGAAATTCAATATTCAGTATTGAAATAGTAATTCTGCGTGTATACCTGAGTCTTCAGTTCCTTGGAACCTTCCACCACTCCATAGCAAGTTGCCAAGCAAACATACTTCCAAGGCTCATCTCCAGGGCTGCAAGCAAAAAAGGCAGGTAGAGAGGTCGATGCCATCCTTCCTGGTGGAGATTCCTGTCAAAAACTGGCCCACAGTTTGATGTTCAGAAACTCCTAAGTCTAAAGAGGCAAGGGCAGCCTTGTGACCAGAGCTATTCCAATAAGGAAAGCTTGTGTTCAACTCTTTTTTAAAAAGGACATACAGGAAGAGCCCTGACCACTGTGCCTTTAAGGGAACACAGGAAAGATATTTTCTGCATTCTCGACTTTCATTTTCTTTCAGCACATTCCTATTTCTACTCCAACCTCCGTTTCCCTGAAAGTTCCTCTCATGACAAATTGACTCCCATTAGTGCCATGCTTCATAATGGATCCAAAATTGAGCCTTGCCTCGGGGTACCAAACAAGCCATAAGACAGCATTATCAGCCATCTGGATCTTAGTAACCCTCGGGCTTAGGAAGCACCTCAAGTGTGTGGGAAGGAAGAAGGGGTTTAAAGCATCATTCTTCCTAGATTCACGTGGTGTTTCTGAAAAGAAACTGAGCAGGTGACACACTTCTCCAAGGAGCCTAAGAATGATGTGTTCAGAATGGCAGAGCGTGGCAAACTAGCCGTGTTCCCCACAAGAACCACTGATCATACAGAAGCTCCTACAGGGCCCCAATCAGACCCCACTTCCTCAGATCACAACTCCTGGTAGAGTGGGGGCAACTGTGATGCCTGACACTCAACTCCACCCCTCCAGGGTTCAGACAGCTCATGGGCACAGAGCTCCTCAGAGAACAGAGCCCAGACCCTTGCCTACCACAGAAAATCCTTCAAATTGGGAACAAGAGGTGTGTGCCAAGAGTGAGGCAGGCCTGTACCTTGATCCCTGGGGCCCCAGTTTTCCAAGATCATGCGTCTGTCTCATGCCATCTGTTCAATGAAGCCTTGTGGTATGGCCAGTGGTTCGGAAAACTAGCAAAGGTACAAGATGCAAAATAAACAGGACAGAACAGCACAACAGTATGGATATTGTCCTAGGAACAGGGCATCCACTCTGTGGGGAGCTCACAGCCAGCTAGCCCTACCCAGAAACAACTCTGGACATCAAGGGACAATGACAAATGTGCTCGTTTCTAAATGGCACACACGAGAGCTCGTGATTCGAATACAAACTAATGTCATTTTAATGTCTCACCCTGGCTCCTGACTCCTTGACACTCACAACAGTCCCATCAAGCCAGATGCCTCAGTCAGGACCCTCTGACGATGGGTAGGTCCTGCCATGGGTGACCATCCCTCCCACCATTACTCTTTTGTCTACTTGTAATTATCCTAATAATGACTACTGGAGATACCAAGGGCTATCTGAGGTCAGTCACTGGATCAGACAACAGGCCTCAGACCCTTCCCAAAAGCTTCTTACACCAATCCTCGCACCTGTAGGGTGCACAGTACACCGTTGTCAAGGGAGTAAATGCATATATATGTACTTGAGCTTTGAAAGTAATGCCATGTTCTTATGAAAAACCTTAACTTATGGCAAGGAGACATTCTAATGCTGGCTGGAGAAGCTAAATCCCCTTCAAACACACACACAAATGGAGTGTGTATGTGTATGTGTGTAGTCACCCACATTAAACTAGCACATAAACTACTGACATATTTTGAAGGTCAATGAGAAGGACCTCTGTACTTGATTTCTGTTCAAGGTACCAGCTCTTTAAAATGAAAACAATCCCAAGGGGATACCACCAGGTGAAGCCACTGACAGCATGGCAGGAAACAACTTAACAAGGCTTCCAGGAGCAGCCAATAACCTTGTCTGAGGCAAGCAGAATGTGCAATGCAAGGGCAAACCCTCGAAGCTTTAGCATTGTGGAGGTAGCATGGGACCCTGACATCTAAGGTCAGAATGTAGACTAAGATGGTCTTTACCATTTTGACAATTCACTTTAGAATGGCTCTTATACTTATCTCAAAAGTTCTAGAGTTGCTTGGAGCTGGAGAGGTACCAAAACCACCAAGGATAACTAAACCTACCCATCGACTCAAAGGGATGAATAAAGACACTGAAGAGAGTTTTCCAACAAACCTGATGACGTAGCTCTTGCATCTGAAGCATTTTTTTCCTGGCAACTGCAACAGACCGAAGTAGGAAGACCAGACACGTTTCCCATCGTCAAACGTTAACACTTTAGCTACTCAAGCAGGTTATCAGGGTGATGGTTATCAGTTGCCGAGGCTTTCTAGCAGGCATGACCTCGCAGCCTCCTCAAACTCCGCTCCCCCGCCCACCCCACGTTGCTTACTACTCGGTGCAGCACCTCAGCACCTCTCTGTGGGCTCTGCTTCAGTTCCTGCTACCAGGTTCATGTGTAAACTTCCTGCCCCGTCTTTTCTTTGTGATGGACAACAATCGAGGCAGTAAGTTACAATAAATCTTTTCTCTCCAAGGTTTTTTTTTGTTTTGGTTTGGTTTGGTTTGTTGTTGTTTTGTTTGTTTGGTTGGTTGGTTGGTTGGTTGGTTTTTTTTTTTGGTCTTGGCATTTATAACACCCACCGGCAGAAACACAAACTCCTGGGGAGTGTTCTATTGTCCTAGCCACCTTGGTTCACTAAGTATGTGTATTGCTTAGAGCAGAGAAGTGAGATTAACCATACTTCACAGAGGAGGGCATCAGCTGGGACTCTCTCTCATATCCGCTCGAGAGGTTGGATTTTTACAACAAAGAGAAGTCAAAAATAAAGTCATATAAAGAGTAAGATGTACAATGACTGTCTTAGTTAGGGTTTCCACTGATGTGATTAAACCCCATGACCAAAAAAGCAATTTGGAGGAGAACCGATTTATTTCAGCTTACGAGTCTTGACCATAATCGGTCACAAAGTGAAATCAGGGCTGGGGTCTAGACACTAACCTGGCAGCAGGAACTGAAGTAGAGACCACAGAAGTGTGCTGCTTACTGACTTGCTCCTCCTGGTTTGTTCAGCCTGGTTTCTTATAGCACCCAGAACCATCAACCTAGGGTTGGCACCACCCACAGTGGGTTGGGCCTTCCCACATCAACCACTAATCAAAAAAAAAAAAAAAAAAAATTTTCCCAATAGACTTGTCCACAGGCCAATCTTACGAAGGCATAATCTCAACCAATAGCCCTCTCCTCACATGACTCTAGCTTGTATCAAGTTAACATAAAACTAACCAGCACTGTGACTAAATGCAGTGTGGTGTATTAGACTTCTCTGGGAACAGAGAAGTGATGCTCACGGAAAAACGGATGGCATCTGACTCACACCTGTGCTCTTCCTCAGCGGTTGTCTATAAGTGTGCATTTCTTTACCATAACAAATACACCTGTAAGACGTCAGACCAGAAGTGTGGGGTGCACAGAAAACAAGGGTTCCCTGCATTATCTTTGCAAGTCTGCTATAAATCTCACAATTTCCGAAGGGAGGTTTTTTTTTTTTTTCTTTTTCTTTTTCATGAGGCTTATTATCGATGAAAGGGGGAGGGGAGGGGTGTGTTTCAAAAAAAAAGACGTATGTATGGGAAAAGATTTTTGGGAAGAATGGGAAGTTGATGGGGTGAGAGGAGAGAATAATTAGAATAATTAATAATTTTATACAGTATGAAAATGTCAACGAACAATTTTATTTTTTTTTTAAGTTTTCTAAAGGAATTTCTTTTTTCAATTTTACAGCTATCCTGAAAGTACAGCCCCAAATACCAGCTGCTATTGGGGCCCTTAAATCCCTTCCTTACTCCAGCCCTTCCTCCCTTCAAAATATAAACTTATGAGTTCTCTCCCTTTGCTTGCTACTGGTCACATGTCTGTCCAATTCCTTTTTCCAGAACACCAGGGAACCTCCCAAGAGGTCCCCACAGAACTGTGATACCCACTGGCCCCAGTTGGCACATGAGCCACTTGAGGACCCAGAGATCTTGTGAGCCTGTGAAAGACCTCACACCTAAGAGTTAAATTGTGTTTTAATGATGGGTCAGGAAGTTTTAAGGCAGACACCTTGAAAATGAGCAGTGTCCAGGGCAAGAAGCAGGAAATAACCAGAATGACCCAAAAGTCCAGATCCTAAATGACTCTAGGATTTCAACTTCAGAGAGGTTGTGCTGGCAGGTGTCATGTCAACCTGACACAGGCTAGAGTCATCAGAGAGACGGGAGCCTCAGTTGAGAAAACGCCTCCATAAGATTGGGCTGTGGGTAAGCCTGCGGGGCATTTTCTAATTAGTGATTGATGTGGAATGGCCCAGCCCATTGTGGATGGGGCCACCCCTGGACTTGAAGTCCTAGTTCTAGAAGAAAAAAGCCTGAGCAAGCCATGAGGAGCAAGCCAGTAAGCAGCACCCCTCCATGGCCTCTGCATCAGTTCCTGCCCCCAGGTTCCTGCCCTGTTTGAGTTCCTGTCCTGACTTCCTTCAGTGTTGGACTATGGATGTGGAAGCGTAAGCCAGATTAACCCCTTCCTCCCCAAACTGCCTTAGTCATGGTGCTTCGTCACAGAAATAAAAACCCTAACTAGAACAGGGGGGAATATTAGTTAGCTAGACAGTGATAACTTAGCCTTGGAAGCCTTGGAAGATAGAGCTCTCTCTCCTGGTCAGTTTTGGATATCACTTTCCATTTCCGTTGTAACACCAAAAGGGAAACGTCACTACTACCCGCTTCTTCCAGGTTTAAAATATCAAGTGAGAAGAAGTCTATATGAGAGCTTTGTTGAGACTCGTTATCAGGAGGCTGCTTCCTCCAGGTCAAAACAACGGGATCTCAGTTCCACCACTGGCCCTGTAAGGACCTGATCTGCTCCAGAGATTAGAACATTGCGTACTGCCACCCCCTCCCTTAAGAGTTACCCAGCTGGGCCTGTCCATCACGAAGCTGATTCACCTGAAGACATTCTAAAGTGATTGGGAGCAGAGAATAATTATCCCCATAGTGAGATATTGTAGCGTCCAGAAGTCCCTCCCCCACTGCAGCTGCTTGTCGAACTTCTGCCATGTTTAAGTCTGGCTGCTTCTCTGAATTCTAACTCAGAAAGCATAATTTTTCTTTCCTTTTTATCTCTTCAGACACCTGATGTCCTACTTTGATTCTCTGTTGCTGTGATAAACACGGAGCAAAACCAGCTGCGGGAGGCAAGGGTTTATTTGGCTTACAAGTTACCGTCCATCCCTAAGGAAACCCTACAACTGAAAGCAAGACCACAAGAAGCCCTGCTCCGCCGGGCTTGCTTCCAGGCTCACTGCCAACTTTCTTATATGGCCCAGGCCCACCTGCTTAGAGATGGTACAGCCCTTGTTGGGCTGGGTCTTCCTACATAATTAGAAATCAAGAAAATGCGCCCTCACAGATGTGTTCACGGGCCAATCTGATGATGGCAGTTCCTCATTTCAACGCCTTCTTCCCAGGTGTGTCAAGCTGACAACCAAGATTAGCCATCACACCTACCAAAGGCTTAAGCATGCTTTCCCTGATAGTCTAGGCTTTCTCATTCTCTGAAGTCTTCTCACCCCTGCCCCTTTCCGACATGCAGCCGCTTGCAGCCCTCCAGTGCTGAACATGCCTGCTTCCTCGGTCCTTAACTCAAAAGGCATGGCTTTCTCTCTTCTTCTCCCCTAGACTAGCAGCTCAATGGTACCTCAAATTCTGGGACTCACTCCTTCTATTCAGGAGCTTACTGTCTTTCCTTCTCTCAATGCCCCAATTTATAATCCTATAATAAAATTCCTTCCTAAACATGCCTTCCTGCTCTCTGTAAATTCCATTCTTTCAGTTCCTGGGACCAAAGACCTGGAAGCCACCTGTCCTGGTAGTGTTTTGGTAGCCGTTGATTTATCCAGGGCTCCCTCCATCTCCTCTGTGGAGATTTAAATGATGCCCTCTTCCATAGGTTCCTATTAGGAACATAAGTGAAAACATTTTCTGTGAATTGGAATTAAGTAATGCTTGCAAAGATGCTTTAAAGAGCCAGCCACAAGGCAGCTTCAATATGAGCTGAGCCTAAAGCAGACTCTCATATGCTAATGAACCAACCCCAAGGTGATTCTGATACATTAATAAACCAGCCCTATGCTGTAAACCCTAAAACCATAAAACAGATGCCTGCCAAACAATACAAAACACTAGGATTTGGGAGAGTGGGGTAAGCCTAGGGTGGCACTGCCATGCTCCTGAGACATGGCATCTCAAGCCTCTGGACCGATCCACACCAGCAAGGGTACTTTGAGACTAGCCACTGTGTGACTTGGGCTTGGCATCTGTCTTGGTGCCGGCACTGTTGCTTAATTCACAGGAGTCCATCCGTCAGCACCAGCCACAGGCTGACTTCTCACGGACCCTCCGGAACTTCCAATGATGCCTTCTTCCCAGCTTACCACAGCTGAGCACCTCAGAGCAGAAGTGGGTCGAGCCTGCTCCCAAAGCACCTCCACTGGAAGCCTGACGCATTTTCTGCCAAGCTGACCATTCTTCAGTGGGTAAGATGTGCTTATATGAGGTTACCGTAACTGCTATAATAGTATGGTCTTGTAAGGGATGTTTATGTAAATAAACTGAGCATATTCAAAAGGCACATCTTCTATGAACATCCTAGCTGGTGCTCCCCAGGGCCAATCATGCTCTCCAAAGCACATGTTTGAACACCTGGTCCCCCAGTGGTGGTACTGTTTGGAGAAGTTTTGGAACTTTTTGGATTTGGAGCCCTGCTGGAGGAAGTACTAGAAAGCAAGCTTTGACCCCGCCTCCAATCCCCGCCCTCTGTTTCCCACGTGACTAAATGTGGTCAGCTTTCTGCTCCAGCACCTGTTGCCTCTCCGCCCCCACTATGACCGATGCTCCCTTACTCTCTGCAAGTGGTTGGAGGTGTGGTCTCTCGGCTTCCTGCTCCAGACACCTGCTACCCTGCCTCCCTACTACAAGGGACTCTTATCTCTCTGAAACTGTAAACCAAAATAAATGTTCTCATATATAAATTGCTTTTGATAGTGGTGTTTTATCTAATGATAGAAAAGTACCTAATACATCCTCTTGACCCCATTTTTCCCACATCAACCATCTGTAAAATGTTCCAAGAACTTCCGTTCTGCAGCTTTCCTCCTTGCTACTGGGTTGTTGCCTTGGACCAGTGTGCGACGGTTTGTGTGCTCCCTTCAGTATGAACCCATTTCTTACCAGCTGTTGTGGTTTAAATGTTGTCCCCCTTGGGCTCACGTATTTGAGCACTTGGTGTCCAGCTGGTAGTACTGTTTGGGGTGATTGTGGAAACTTTAGGGCTTTGCTGGAGGAAGTACATCACTGAGGGCAGGTTTTATAGTCTGCGCCACTTCCTACTTTCGCTCTGCTTCCTGTGTGTGGATAAGCTGTGGCCACTCTCCTTCCTGACTGCCCTGCCAGCCTCATGATCTTATTGTCACGCCTTCCCCACCATGATGGGCTGCAGCCTCTCAGTAACTATAAGCTAAAATGAACCCTTTCTTCCCTAAGATTTATCAGGGTCTTCCATCACAGCAGCAGAAAAGTAACAAATGCATATGCTCATTATGATCTAAATAAAATGCCACATTTTCAATATAGAGCCACCAGGAAGGTGGTTTTTTGGGTTTTTTTTGTTTGTTTGTTTGTTTGTTTGTTTTTTGTTTTTTTCCTGCCTAAACAATCTTACTACTGAACTCAAAAACTAAAATGGTTGGCCAGGCATAGTGGCTCATACCATTATCCCCAGCAGCACCCTGGAGGCAGAGGAAGGTGGATCTCTGCGAGTTTTGGGGCCGTCCTGCTCTACACAGCAAGTCCCAAGCCAGCCAGAGTTACTTGGTGAGGCACTATCTAACCAGGACCTGATGGTCCTGGCCATACTAACGGGAGCCCAAAAGGGGCCAACCTAATGCTCAAAGAGAAAAGCTGTTGTCTCTTCTGGGATTCAACAGCCCACACTAAGCCTGTCATGAAGGGATTCAGCTGCTTCCAACTCCAAGGCATGCAGATCCGCTTCTCCAACCAACAGATAGCTATGGAAAGTCGGTTTCACAGTTCTCTTCCTTCCTAGACAGTGACTGTGTCCCTCAAATGCATGAGAGGAGCAGGTACGGAAGGTAGACTGTTATCCTTCAGCTCCCCTAAAATATTCCTGGAACCACCGCCCTCAGCGGTGAACTGAGGGTAGAAGCTAGGACAGAGAGTAAGGTCCAAAGAGCCTTACACCAAGGTGGTAAAATTAGCATATATAAAAAACAGTTGGCAAAAAGAAAATCTGGATGCCCCTTCCTCCCCTCCCTTCAATCCCCCATCTGGCCAACTAAAGTCAGCCACCGTATGAACATAAAGGCATTCCAGAGCATCTGAATGTAACCTATGACTCATCACACGACTGCGTGGAGATGTAAGATGCTGACAGACATGCATTAAGCTGTATGTAGAACCACATGAAACAGGGAATGCACAAGAAAGTTCACACTATGTGCATGAGCCAAATGTCCTTACTGTGTGCCATAAAAGCCTCTACCCTTTCTACAGCATGGCCATTCAAGTTCCTAAGTCTGATGCAGCCAGTTCGTTCCCTTTGAGGTGTAACCTTTCTTAAGGGAGTCTCTCATTTTGCTATCTACAAAACAAATAAGCCAAAGGATCAGAATGTAAAAGATTGTTTGAAATGGAGGCCTTAAGTCGATTCAAAATCATTTTTGTTCTTAACACGCCATCCCTATATCTGTGTATGATGAATATTCACTTTATTTTAGAAATTTTCAAAAGAAGAAAAGTATAAATATAAAATTACAGACTACCAGCAACAAAATTAACCTAGCCTTACAGGGGGTAAAACACTGGTTTCTTAGCTTGGCATGTTCCTAAGAAGATAGATGAGCCCGAACAAGGGTTCAACTTAACAATCTTTCAACTTCACAAAGATGCTAAAGAATACACTGTATCCCTTTTTTGACTTTGTCTTTTCCAAGGCTAGCCACACACAGTACAAGTCTTCCCTGATGATAGCTGGTGGCAAAAAAAAACCATGACTACAGTGCTATGATGCTGAATGCCCCATCATCAGTAAAAGAAGCATCTGTATTTATTTAGCTATGAGACAAGGTGCTAGTCTCCCAGGTTTCTGCATGGTTAATAGGAAGGATAGCCTGACCATCAAGTTTTTCCCTCTCGCCACAGCAGTGTCACAGAGGGCTAAGACAGACTGGGACCAGGCCTGCTCTATGGGAAACCTCTGGAGACCAGTTTCCAAGTCATTGGCAAAATCAGGGAATTCTCTACCACTGCTCACATTTCCTTTGCTCTCCTGCCCTGCCATAGCCCATATGCAGCTAGCCAGGCACCCAGTGGGGCCATGGAGTCTGTCCTTTAGGTGGCAATTGACTGTGAAAAAAAAAAACAAAAACAGATGCAGAACCTTGCTCTCATAAGGGGAAGCACCTGACTGCAGCCTCCAGAAGTGACATCTGGTACCATGATGAGCCCCAAAATCAAGAATGCCAAGATGCATCAGTGTGTGCATCCCTCGACTCCAGGCACCTCAGAGCAGAGTGGTCTCAGCACAGTCAAAACCCGATGGAGGGAGGTGTCAGAAAAGGCTGCAGACTATCCAGACCTCCGCAGGCTACGACTAACTAACTCTGCAGTGAATGCTTCACTGTGGATTGTGACAATATTGGTTGTCTGAACTTATCAGTCATTGTTCATGCACTTTCATTAGCCTCTCAAACACAGGCACCCAACCTCCAACGCCAATCTCTGTTCACACATTGAATCGGTTTTAACAAAGCATTTTTAACTTGAGCATCTACTCTTCCATCTGTCAGTGCCTGTCTTGTAGTTCCAGGGAGAGGCCAGATCCACGGAAAAGGGGAATAAGAGCCGCTCTGAGCCCTGATCCCCATCCCATGAGACATGGGATGAGCATTTTACACATTGGTTTCCCATATCCTATGCAAGGCAATTTTGAAAATCTTACTTCTCTTCACTCCGCTTGACGTAGAAATGACCTATGCTATCTATTGAAAATTGCTGTCCAGATTCCCTGAGGATCTCTCAGCCACAATAACATAGATAGAGAGCTAGGATCAAAGATAAGGGCTGGAAGCTGGGGAGATCACTGCGCATGCAGAAGGGCCTGAGTTCAGATCCTCAATACGCCAGCACAAGTCCATAACCTTGGCACTGGAGGGCAACCTCAAGCCTGCACACTCACTCACACAGGCAAGCACACTCACATACATATATATCCACACAGCAGGCACACATATACTTACACATATATACATACACATAAATATCTATACACACATATACAGATATACACATCATATATATGTATAATACCACATATATATGCACACATATATACACACATACATATATCTATACACATATATATACAAACACATACATACACACATGTGTATTCATAAAACACATACATATATCCATACAACTCACATAAACAGAGATATATACACACACATATATACATATATACACATATACACACACATAGATATATATACACAACACACACTCATATATATCCACACAACACACACGCATACACACACATTTATATCCACACACACATATACACACACATATAATACACATATAAATATCCATACAACACTTACATGTATAGCCATATAAAATGCACATGTATATATCCATATAACACACACACATTCACAAAAGCTGGAAGGAAACCTAAGTTCACCGCAGCTAGGTTGACTTGGACCCATGACTTAATCCCACTGAGTCCCAGATTCACATTTCAAAAGTAAGGGTGGGAATAATACACATTACAGAAAACATCTGGCAAAACCTGTGTGAATATTAATACGTTTTCTCCTGTGATACATTCAGCAAAACCTGCTGGCAGCCCCCAAAGTCAGCATAACTTACACCCAGTATGAAAATAGTCTCCCCTCCTCCCTGCCTGTCTAATCTCAAATCTCCCTCATTATTTCTGTAATGAATAGATTCTCAAGAATGGTAGGGCTTGGGGGGAGTTCTGTGGACACTCTCGTAAGCCAGAAGCCCCTATCTGAGTTCCTTCTAGACTCAGAACCAGCCCTACTCACTCCACAATGCATACACTAGTCACCCCAACATTGCTTCTCTGTTTGTATTGACTCAGAGCTCCCAGTTAGGCAAACCTACCACTTCTCCACAAGGAGGGTCAGGATACCAAAGCTGCCTTCCAAGACTCTCACGTATATGAGAAGGCATGCCCCAATTGAGATCCAGAGACCACACAAGCTGTAATTCACATGTTCACATGTGCTTGTCTGCGTCCCCGAGAAGGCTTAGCTATGTTGCTAATGAGGTATGTAATTCAGATGTTCTCAATATTTATTAAATTGTACTTTAAAGAGAGCAATTCTGTCTGTCCTAGAAGACCGAAAATCCCAACTGTGTGGTCAGTCATGTGATCTGACAGTCCATAACCTCTGCCAAAAGCTCAAACTCCACACAGAAACATTCAGAAAGTCTGCTAGAGGTGGGAGGGCGGGGGGAGGGGGCTGTGCATGTGTGCACCCATTCGTCCATCTGTGATAGGGAAGGGAGGAGGAGACACCTAAGCTTCTGGTGACCACATTTGTGTATGTAAATGAGTATAATATTTAACCACCACATGAATCCATGTAGATCAATAAATATGGTCAAAGATTTCAAAGGTCAATTAGCAATTACAAAACCCAAAGAAAGGCATAGGCATCTGCCTATGAGAAAGAGAGAGAAAAAAACAAGGGCCTTTATCTTAAGATTAAGTTTGGAAATTATGTGATAGGTTGGAAGATAAATGATTAGACAGACAGACAGACGGGGAGGATGGTGGGAAACAGAGAGAAGTTGATGTCAATCTTTAAATGATGACCCCATATTTTGTCTTAGTTTGAGATGTGTTATTATGTCCACTCACAGAAGGTTAAGAGCCAGAAGTGGGAGCAGGAGAGACAGCTTAATCCCTCACCTCTCATTTCTTAAAGCACTACCCTCACACCCTAATGGCAGGAGGCTCCATAAGAGCTCCCCATGAATACATGATCTGATAGCAGGGAGTGGGTACAGGGGAGGAGGGCAGACGCAAACTTCCTCAGCACTTTGGATATGAAAGAGCCCAGACAGAGATGCCCAACTGAGCAAATCAACAAAGGTACAAGATCATAGGTGTACCAAAAACACTGGCAAAAAGACGGTCCTTGTACAAAGCTTTTGACCAGCAAGACAGACAGATTATTCAGATCTGACCTTGGTGCTAATTGCTTAACAGCTGAAAGAAACTAAGTTGGAGCCACAGGGGTCGGAGCTGTGTGGGAGGCCAAAGCTGCCGGATATGATTTTAATAACCGTTTGGGAAAGACATTTTTTTTATTAGATGGTAAGTAAAGAAATATGTTTTCAGTGTTTCTTATTTCTTTTTCTACATACCATGTGGATTCCATACCATATTAAGGAGTAAAATTTTATCAATCTCCATAGTACCCTGAAAAGTCCATTTCTGTAATGAAAACCATTAGTAAATATTTAGAGGTAGTTTTTCTCTACCAGGAAAAAGTCTACAAGGTTCTTGTCATCCCTACCCTAATTAGTCACCAATCACCTGAAAACAGTTCCGGACATAAATCAAAACACCCTTAAGAATTAAAAGCCTGTTTGTAAGCTTCCGAAACCAAGTCCCTCAGCAATACAAGGAGAGCTGGCAAAGCAAGCAGTTGAGTGGGCAATGGCACTATTGCCTGATGCTTCCTACGGGGGGCGGGGGGGGGGGACCTTGAAATGCTGAATTTCTAACCAGAAATGTTTCGGTGGACTTCCCTAGATGTGTGAAAATAAATGGCTCTAGGAAGTCAATGCATCTAAAGAAGTCCCTTCATGTAACCAAGCCCTGCTGTATAGTCACTTCCTGCTGCTGTGACACAACACCCCGAGAAAAGCAATTTAGAGGAGAAAAGGGATTCCAGGGAGGATACAGTCCATCATGGTGGGGGAAAGAATGGCAGCAGTATGAAACACACATCTAGCAAACAGGGAGATCATATTTCTCACACACACACACACACACACACACACACACACACACACACACATACACCAAGCAGAAAGAGAAAACAAGAAGTTTAATGACCAGGTTATAAAACATGGAAGCCCAAGCCAGGCATGGTGGTGCGTGCCTTTAATTTCAGCACTTAGGAGGTAGAGACAAGAGGACCTCTGGGAGTTTGAGGCCAGCCTGGTGTATTGAGCAAGGTCCAGGACAACCAGGCTACAAAGAGAAACTCGATCTCAATAACCAAAAGAAAACAAAAACAACTGAAGCCCATCCCCAGTGATGCAATTCTTCCAAAAGGCCCCACTTCCTAAAGGTTCTATAATCGTCCAAAAAATCACCCCCAACTAGGGACCAGGTGTTCAAATACATGAGCCTCTAAGGGACACTTTTCATTCAAACCAAAGCACTTTTTCCATTTGTCCTGAATATTTTATTATTACCCTGACATAGGTACTTCAGTAGTTTTCACCAGATTACTTACAGCAGAAAGTGAACATACATAAAGAATCAAACAGGCTGCAGTTGAGGACTACATCTCAGATGGGATCTCTTCTCTGCTTTGACACTGGTCTGAGCTAATCTTAAACACCAACTCAGGCCTCAGCCTATTCCTTCAGTTGAGGATAGTCAGCCCAGACTACAGCAGCCATTTCAACAAGGTACCCTGCCTCCTACAGGTGGCAAGGAGTAGGGACATGAGAGTCTTCACCTTTCCAGAAACCCACCCTGTCACTGCCCCTGAAGCACAGCGTTTATTTTCAATATAGGAAAAGATGTTGAATCACACTTGATAATAAAGCAGTCAACTAACTCAGGACCGAGGATACAGAAAGATCCCAAAGGTCCTTGTGAAAGTAGCATCCAGAATGTTCGGCCTTGAGGGACAATGGGAACAGGTGCCGGGGAGCAGGGCTTCACTACCAAAAAGAAATCCTAAAGGGCTGAGTTAAGATCAGGTGCCCTGTATTACCAGCACTCTGCCAGGAGGAAGCTGCTCACCATGGCCTCAGACAGCAGCTTTCAGCATGAAGGCCTTTACCTACTCCCCCACACACACACACCTGCTCCTATGCACGCCAAAGATATGCCTTGGGGTCAGATATATTCACATAAGTGTAGCCAGGCTTTGCGATCTACCTTTGGGTATAATCCCTGCCCCATCTCAAGTCTCCAAGTAGCAAGCAGGGCTTTTTTTTTTTTTTTTTCCAAAGTAATGATGAATTTCAGAATTGCTAAAGACAGTGCAGAAGGAGGTCACTCTAAGGGAACACTGAATGGGTTTTGGTTTGGTGGTGGTGGTGGTAGTGGTGGTGGTGGTGGTGATGGAGGAGGAGGAAGAGGAAGAGGAGGAGGAGGAGGAGGAGGAGGAGGAGGAGGAGGAGGAGGAGGAGGAGGAGGAGGAGATGGTGGCGGTGGTGGTGGTGGTGGTGGTGGTGGTGGTGGTGGTGGTGGTGGTGGAGAAGGAGGAGGAAGAGGAGGAGGAGGAGGAGGAGGTGGTGGTGGTGGTGGTGGTTTGGTTTGGGAATGGGCAGGGTTTAGAGACAGGGTTTCTCCATGTAGCTGTCCTGGAACTCACTCTGTAGACCAGCAGGCTGGCCTTGAACTCATAGTGATCTGACTGCCTCTGTCTCCCTAATGCTAGGATTAAAGTCATGTGCCACCACCGCCCAGCTGAGAACACTGGATTTTGGAGTAGACACAAACGAAGCCAGGAAATCATATATCAAACATTAGGAACAGGGCTAAGATGGGTGCATCTTTGCCTCTTTGGAAACTAGTATCCTTTGAGGTAAAACATGAAAAATCAAAGAAGTATTTATATGTTTGTGAATGACCAATGACTGGCATGGGATGGATTGCATGGATCAGCACATTGCCAGGAGGTTCCCCCAAACTACCTACTGCAAACATGTGTGTGCATTTCCCAGGAGCCTGATGAGGCTAGTCCTAGTGAGATGGCTACACTCACTTCCATTGGCTCTGTGGTGTGATAGCCCAGATACAGCAGGAGGCCAATCACAGGGTGTCCACCACAATGTGTAGGGAGAAATCCCTGCCAGCAACAAGCTCTGAACTCTGCTCTTCCCAGAAGCACCCAAGACAGTCAGGGCATCTTTATCCTGTCCCCAGTCCACACAGTGGACCCCATGAGGGCTTCATAAAGTTAGAGAATCAAGCATAAAAGACAGAAAGCCTTTCTTGAACCACTGAAAGTCTCTCCAGGCCAAATAACCAGGACTTTCATTTGCTTAAATACAGTAATCATTAGTACCTGTAAGTCATTCTGATTAATCAGAACTCATACTAGTTAATTTGCTAGCTAATTAGAATTTAAAGGGTACTGTTGCCATTCAGGGAAACTCATTTAGTGCTAATGAAATTCCTATACAATATTTAGGTGCAACTGAAGAGTGAGTCTGTTTAAACTTCTAAGTGGCCCCTTTCAATGCTCGATTTTCCAAAACCCCACACTCAGGAGACTAATCTCACTGAGTTAACATTTCCACTTCTGACCTAACACCAGCACCCTGTCACCAGCAGCAGTGCCTGCCTACGTCTGGAACATAAATGTCCCACCACAGTTGCAAGCAGCCATCTTCAAGCCAACGTTCTAATGAGAGACTCTGCAATCCTCACAACCCAAGCAGACGCTGCCTGTAGTCTCTGGTCAGAATGTGTCTCAATATACTTGCCCAGGGGTCCCTTTTACCAACATGTATTTCCATGTTGTTCATTGACATACTAGTGTGGCCATCGCTCATGGTGCAGCTGCCGTATGCAGGCCTCTCCCAGGGCATCACTATGTGGAATCTCTCTTGGCTCCTCACAAGTAATACACCTTGACTGAATATTTTACAGAAGTGTGAGGCCAGGTGGATAGTCTAAACTCTTTCCTCTTGGATACTGTCTTGTAGAACTAGGATGTACGGTTCCACATCTACACATCTTCTCACCTGTTCACCCTTTTTCTGAAGGAAAAAACAACTCAGCTTATAATAGGCAGTCAGCATGCAAAGTAAAATAGAGATTTTTTTTTCTTAAAGATTGCTTTTGTTCCATCCAAGAGCACTTCATATTTGGAGAAACAAACAAAAACAAAGCAAAACAAAACAAAATCCCTGCACAGCATGGGAGACTCCAATACTGTTCTGGATGAGCTAACACCAACTAGCCATCATATATAAAGAGCACAAATCCAAAAATGACATATTTTAGAGAATTTCTTCTGCCTCCTTTCATAATAGATAACTTCTATCCAATCAAAGAATTCTGTCCCCAGTTCCTATTCCAGAAAACAAAAAAGAATCACAAGCATTTCATGTCTGACCTGACATGTCCTGGCCTGAACAAGGGCAGATCATTTGGATCATGTTGTTAGAAGCTGCAGCTCCCAGTGGTTCCTGGAGGGCCATGCAACTCCTCAAAGAAGGCACATGGCAGGCAGGAATGATATGAGTACAGTCCTTACTGCACGGTTTCCTTTGTAATCAGCCTCACAGAACATGATCCTTGAAGACACAACCACTTAACTCAAGGAGGAGGCCAAGGAGCCACAAGGCTCTACTGCTTATTACACAGGCAAGATCTTAACAAGTGACCACGGGCCAGTTGAAAAAACTCTCTAGACCTTACTTCTCCATTCGAAAAATAAGAGTGATCATAATACTTCCAATAAATTAATCAATTGAATCAAAGTAAATAACGCATGGAAGTGTGGAGGGGATTCTCAATGGGGAAACTGAGGTCAGGGGGCTTGTATGGCCAGGTATCTGGCACAGGTTAACTATGTAATAGTGTCCACTGAGAGAATGGACCATGAGTTATTCATGCTCCATGGAAATAGAGCAAGAAACAAGAGGCCATGATCCTTGTGTGTCTTTGAACTGTTTTTCCCTTAAACAAGATCATCTCTCTTCCATTTGGCCTTAGAGATGGAAGCAAAACCATCACCTCTGTCCCCAAGGCCATAAGGAACTGACATGCTGGCAGTTACTCTCCAGGAGCCCACTATCCATAGTAACCTTCCTTGACACCAAGCATATGAGCTCCTGGCAGCCTCATGTGCAAACAGCCTGTTCACCAGGGCTTCGTGGAGCCTCCTCCAGGCTGCTCACAAGAGAAGGACACAATACAGCTGGAACAAGGGGGATGTTTAGTCCTCTTCATTTCAGAGAATACACTGGACGTTCCATCTCGTGGTCATGGGTATGCTATAAGCCATGCAAATGTTATTCCCCACCCCACCCCATTTTCCAAATGAGGAAACAGAACTCCATGGTCTAAGATCACATCAAAAATGAGGCTGAAGATTGCACCCATACAAGAATCCTTCACAACATGCCAGATGCCTTCACTGGGCTTCTGAGAAGATCCACCCATTTGGGGCCTCCTTTATTACATACGTACCACATTAGAACCACATGAGTTATTCCTCCAATTCCCTAAGATCCATAGGCAGAGAACCCCCACTGCTTATTCAATGCCTGAAGCCTGGCAGTCCAAGTTTGTACCCTCACCCCAGTCTGTCCTTTAACTCTGCTCCTCATGACCCTCACCCTACTGTCTGCCACTCAGCCATGACCCAGGCATTATATGTCAGTCTCCAGCTCTGAACTACTCAAAATGTTTCTCGGGTTTCCCAGGTCATCTTTCTGTACCCATCTCCATTAAACATAAAGCCCAACTTTCTGCACATGCAATATGCCCCTGACCAGACTCCCAAGACAGACTATTACACCCTTGTCTCCAAGTTGAGCACATTGGTTCTAAGCAAGGGTCTGAAGGAAGGGAAATGACATCATGATTTCAAGGATCGAAGAAGAGGCATGAAAATACCACCTCGAAGGAAAAGGTATCAATGCTTGTGCAAATGAATATCAATTCCAAGCCTGATCCTGAAATATGGCATGGACCATCTTAGACAGGAAACACAGCAGAGGCTGAGCCTTCCAGACAGCAGACCAGCCTACCAAATCACACAGGTAACCACGGCACACAGAAGAGTCGGCCCAGAAAAAGAACTTGGAACCTTTCCCTATTACTAGATCAAAACTAGATGGCGATCTCAGGGGAAATATGGAATAATAATTTGACATGTAACTGTTTCCCCATCTCATAAGAAATTCTATCCCACATAGGGCTGCCCGGCTTGGCTCCAGGAGCAAGACAGGGCCAGATGGAATCACTCTGTGGAAAGCAAACCTTTCTACCCCCATAGCAACTTCATCCCTGCCTCCAAAACACTTAAAAAGATACATATCTAATTGTTTTCCATAATTTTTAAGAAACTTGACTTTCTGCTCCACACCCTGTGCTGGGAATGTTCTCGTTATAAAAAGAGAAACACGAGATCTTTTTTTTTTTTTTAAGAATTTTTTTTAAGATCATCCTTAGCACCACATTTTGGGTGTCTATTTTTAATGTTTATGTATATTTCCTCTTGGTCTGTTTTCTGGGTGTGTGGATTGGCGGTGAAGGGGTATGATTCAAACGAGATTCTCAGCAGAGGTAAGAAGGACAGCTCAGCCTTTGCTCATGCCCTCTCTGCTCCAAGCAAGACTGTCTCCTGAGTGAACGGACAAAGAAACCACCTCGTCTGTGATCACTTTTCTCCTAAGGAAGCCTGGTTAGCACAAGGTCTAGGACACATGGGCTGGAAAACCATCAGTGGTGTGAACCTGCGGTTCCTTCGAACTCACCCTTCTCAGGTCCTCTTCCCCTTATCCCGCTATGTAGTTGATTTCCACAATCTCTGTGTTGATTTTAAATCCAAGACAACACAGTAAATAAATAAGCTCAGGAAATCACCTGTCATACCAGCACACAAGCACAGTGAGCTCAGAAAGTGAGTCAGAATTCCAGGAAATAATCAAAGGCTTTAGTCTGCTTTGAAAGGATAGAAAAACAAAGATGTATACACCTTAACCATCTCCACTTTGAACTTGTCCTGCTAGCAGGATGTCTATAGAAAAAAATACCTCCATAAGGTGATTTCTAGAGCATTCATAAATCTAATTATATTTCATGGCTTGATGGATTTGCTCTAAACGTGTAAACGATATTTAACTTGCCCATAATTGATACAGAGATTTAACTCTGAGAGAGTAGAAAAGGAAGGCAAGAGTCACTGTAGAAAAGAACTGTTTCTCCTGACCTTTAGAAAGTAGTTTACTTTGTGGAGGAAAGCGGAAAATAAGAATTAAAGGTACAGATTGGGAGTGGAGCTTAGAGGAAGAGGGCTTTTTAGCGTGGATGAAGTCCCAAGTTCAATTCCAATCCTGGGGGGAAAAAAATAGGAGTAGAAACTCAGCCCTGGGAAGAGGGGGTGGTGAGAACATTAAATGACATGTCCCCAAGCCTGTCCCTGTCACCTCTGCAGCTGTACTTTACCCCTTCCATTAGAACTTACTGTTTGCATTGAGGCCTGACCTAACCCACAGTGACAGAGGTGAGATGGCCTTGTACCGCCCTAGGCATCAACAGACAGACAGAAGTCTACAAACGGCTCTACCTCAGCACCAGAGTTTTACCAAGTCCTGGGAGTCTTGATAACCTTCTGTGTGCCCCTACCAAACAAGGACTCCCATGCACACTTGTCCATGTAACTAGCAATACTGACAACAGACAGGGCAGCGATCTGTCTGCTCTCCAGAGCTTCCTAGGAAGAGGTAACTTCCAGCATTCTATCATAGGATGCCATAGACAGGAAAAAGCACAGTTGAGAGGCCACCTGACCAAGGCAGGACACCTGACAGAAGGCCAGGAATACACATACATCAAAGTTTCAGTCAGGGAAACCACAGAGGCCCTGGGATAGGAACCACTTGTAAGGAAATTTGAAGGGAGGCAGCCAGGCTCCCCAGGGGAAGCACACACAGGGTGGACACTGTGAAGAGTAGATTTACTCAAAGACTGGACTTCAGGGGATTAGAGGTGCCAAATGTGAGGGCTGAATCAGTGGGGAGGTGGAATGGCCAATGATCAAAATGAGACAGTGAGAAACCAAAGGACAGTAGGAAGAAGATGAGGGGACATTAGAGAACACACAGGGACTCCAGGGGACAATGATGAGCAGGAGAGAGGTCAAAAGGGACCTCCATTTGGTTTGAGGTGGGAATAATTTTTATGTCTCCCTTCCCTTCCCTTCCCTTCCCTTCCCTTCCCTTCCCTTCCCTTCCCTTCCCTTCCCTTCCCTTCCCTTCCCCACTACCTTCTTTCTTCCTTCTTTCCTTCCTTTCCTCTTTCCTTTCTTCCTTCTGTGGTGCCAGGGACCAAACTTCAGGCCTTGTTCATTTGTGGCAAGTGTATTACTACCTCTGAGCCACACCCCACCCCAGTTCATTTTTGCACACCCTAGCTGAGACACTTGGAAATGAAACTACCCAGCAGGCATCCTGGGGTACGAGCTCTGAGCCTGAAAATCGGGCTTATGTAAAAACACAGCCACTCCAGGGTACAAGGAAAAGATTCTGCCTCTGTCTAGAAATATCTGCACACACAAATAAGGTGGAGCCCCTGTTTCCTCCTGGCACTGATGCCAACTGTGCCTCACAGGCAGGGTTCATTGGCTGGCCATGCTGCCAACAGAGACCCAATACCCAAAGATCGCTTTGCCTAGACAATGGTCTCCTAAAGGACACTCAAAGTGACAACCAGGTCCTCAAAGGAATATGCTTCAAGAAAGAGGGTGCTAAATTCTCCAGCCTGCTTTCAAGTGTAGTTCTTAAATTCTTTCCTAGCCTCGAGGAGATATCCCTCTCTGGCAACTCCAGGAGCAAGAAGAAATGCCTCCTTGGTGTCTTACCATATCCTAGCAACAGCAAACAAGAAAGTGAGCCTTGTAGATCACAGTTGCTGTCATGTCTTCTGACGACAGGCGGTATATTTGAAGGGTAGACAAAATAACAAGTTGTCTATTAGGGCAACCCATACCCAGCTTCTAAGCAAACGCAAAGAGAGTGTTTCATCTGCAGTGTCCTGCAGGGCACACCCCTTCATCAGGGGAGTCTCCCCTACCCCCCCTTTTTTTATTACAAGCCCTACACCAACTTGCTATGGGTAACTACGAGAAAAGCCCTCTGAAGAAGTTCGTCAGTACATATTGATCACACAAACTAATTACCAGAGATCAGAAAGCACTTCATTTGCCACCTAAACTATTGACCAGTGACCTCAAGCAGTTTTCACCAGAAGCACCTGTCGTTGCTGTTCTCCTGGGGAACTAAGAGCGGCTGACCCAAGAAAAGCCAGCAGACGTGCCAGCCCTCGGGCTTTATTATCAGCGTCAAAAGCAGGATGGAATCTGCTGTAACCCTCCCGGCACTGAAAGCAGCAGCAGCTCCGTAGAGTTGCAGGAACACACATTCACCAGAGGCAACAGTTCCTGGGGCTTCTGGGGAGAGAACAGAAAACTGTGGCCGCAAGGAAGGGGCCTGGGATAGCTGGCAAGAGTAGTGAGTGAGGAAGAGAGCATCATGTACAGCAGGATGAGCAGGAGGGAGGATGCAGCAGCTAGCAGTGCAAACTCTTCCAGGGCTGGACCAGGGACCAGGGCCACACAGCAGGCAACAGGGACAGAGAACAGAAGCAGTTTTTGCCAAAAGGGGAGAAACAGCTGAAGGCAACTTGTATCTCCACAGCTGAACATGCTGTTCCCAGTCAGAAGCCAAAAATATGTTGGGGGGCTGGGGATGGTGGTGGGGAAGAGGCTGGAGTGTGGACAGAAGTCAGTGGGAATCAAACCCAAGAAGGGGTTGTGCTGCCCAGCTCCCACTTCATGGCCAGCAGCAGCATGAGTGCATGTTTGTCCGACTTTTTCTGAGGCCCTTTGAAGAGCTACCAACTCCTCCAGAAAACTCTTGTTGAATATGGAAAGGAAAGGAAAGTTCACTCAGTGGCCCTGATTCACACCTGCAGCAAGTCTCTGTCCCTGATGAGCCACTGGAGGGGGCTTCAGTTTGACTCCTTTATTCTCATTGGCTTAACCATGTATACTTTCAATTTCTAGTGTTTTATCCTAGCCTCTCAAAATTGCATAGACTATGTATCTGCTCGGCCACCAACTGCAATTCCTCAGACGTGATGGCCCTCAGGAAATAGCCTGTGTATGACTTGGACAGTAACAAGAGACTGCCTTCCAATATGGTTTTGCACATTAAAATTAAAAAAAAAAAAAAAAACCTAAATTCCACTCTCAGCCAAACGGTACACTGTAGAAGGAATGAATCTATTAATTATACTTGTATGTACATTTTATGAATTATTTGCTCCATAAAGCCAAGGAATATATAATTAGATGTTGTCTGTGAAAAGCTTTAAAAAGTTACGAATGTTTTGCAAATAGAAAGCATTATTATTCCCACATGAAAGGGATCGATCTGGCTTCCTTGTGTGAACTGTATGGGGTATGAGATTTAATCATTTTAGAAAATGTAAACAAATAGAAAGTCTTAAACAACCACAGTCCAGTCTCAGCTCAAAGTGTGAATAAGTAGGTATAACCAAAGTAACTTCTATAGTGAATGCCTCCTCCCAAAAGCTCAGTCTTCAGAGTGGCAGGATTGGAACACAGTACAGCCTTTGCACGTGGAATGCTTTAGGTCTTGGTGGGCTTTCCCTCAAAGGCGATGGTCGGAGCAAATTTTCTTCTTTGCTTGCACTCTCTGGTCATGACATGAGATGTTTTGGTTCTACCACATGATCCCTTCCCATGATGCTCTGCTTCTCCACAGGCCCCAAACCAATCAGACTAGAATGTTTAAAGCCATGGGCCCAAACGGCTCTTTTCTCTTTATGGGCCGGTTATTACAGAGGTTTGCCACGGTACAGAAAGCTGGTCAGCATGGTGGGTATGCAACAGGCTCATTTTTCTTTGTCAGTCTCAATGTGGTTTTTCGGGGGGGGGGGGGGAGAAGAGCCACGTCAGAGCCAGTCCTGTGTTTCTGTAGCCCCGCACCATGACACAATCCAAACAATGACCACAGTGAGCACCAGCCATGGCTGATGTTGACCAAACATGTGCCCCTTGTCCTTGTTTAGTCTTCCAACAAAATTCCTCACCCTGTGGGCCACCTTTGAGAATTGGCCCATCCATCCTTCACCTGGGGCATTTATCAGCTACAAAACCTGCATGGACCTCTCCATGCCTGGTCCATCCATAGAAGACTTTGCCCCTTCAATATCCCCAGTGCTAGACTGTCTCCCACCACACTTGTCTTGAGAATGAATACCCACATGTCTCAAGTTTAATTCTCTTGCATCTTTCTCATGATGCATCCATCTTCCATGAAGCCAGTGAAAGAAACATCTCTCTGCTCCATGCACATTGAACACATGGAATTAATGGACCACCCTAAAACACCCCATTCTCATAAGCTAAAACAAAGCCAATGCTCCAAACACGGGTAAACAATCCCAATATTTTGATGACCATTTCTTTGTGTCAACAATGCACTACACTTTCATGTCACCTAAGCTGCTGTCACCCTGTGTCCCTCTAAACAAAACTTGGGAAAAGGACCCTTAAGTGTCCATGTGGCAGAACAATGTTGAGTTGTTGGCACATTAAAACTACAGACATGGGAGCTGGGGGCATAGCTCAGTGCTTACGTAGCTTGGTAGAGACCATGAGTTTGTTCTCCAGAACCTCAAAGGAAAAAAAAAAACTAACAGAAATAAGAAATAATTTAAACTCTCACATTTCAGGAGCTGTAAGCACTGACATATGTCTATGATACCCACATGAGACACCCACATCACCCTTCCCCTACATCAAGCCACATACTCCTGGCCTCTTACTGCACTTCCCCATTGCTGGCCCAATGACCTCTGAAAGCAATGGTTCTCAACCTATGTGGGTCACAACCCCTTTGTGGATCAAATGACCTTCTCACAGGGGTCGCATAACAGATAATCCTGCATATCAGATATTTACATTATGATTCATAACAGAAGCAAAGTTACAGGTATGAAGTAGCATCAAAAATAATTGTATGGCTGGGAGTCACCACAACGTGAGGAACTGTATTAAAGGGTAGCAGCACCGGGAAGGTTAAGGACCACTGTCATAAAAACTCTGGCTTTCAATATTATCACACTGGGGATGATACTTCAACATGTGAACAGGGTGCTGGGAGACAGTGACAAGGGACAGTCAAAGCACACCCTTTAACCCCTCTTAAGATTTCCCTGCATTAACCAAAGGCTCCCTTTCTCCTGTGTGGGGCTATTGCTATAGTGTGATCATCTGTCTTCTATCGCTTGGGGACAGCGATATTTGCCTTCTTGGTACCTAGTGCTTGGACAGAATATGAGTTCTAGGAAAAAAAGAGAAGAGGATAGAAGAAAGACGGACTGAGGAAACACCCACGCTCACCAGCTCTGGGCCTAGTGGCCTTGCTCACCTCCACTTACAGTGCTTTTCTGAAACCTGACTTGATTGTAAGCCAGCTCATGGAACTTCCCTGAGTCACCAGCTGCTTCTTATACCATATTCCATTTATCTCTTCGTCTCTCAGTCCCCAAAGTGCAGGATCTGGGCCTCTGACCACATTCCAGTGCATTCTGGGCAAGCACTTCACAAACACTTCATATTTGGCTGAAGAGCTTCCATTTAGGAAGCAATGTGTCCGGGTAATAAGCCTCTCCCAAATGGTTGCACACGCCCTATCTTATTCGGTCCTTCCAAAATGTATGAAGTGGGCAAATGGTTATGTTGGAGAACCACAAAGTCAAGTATGGAGCCTAGAAACTGGCTGGAGTCACAAAACCTCCTTGCCCAAGCAGGACAAGAGCCCCAAGAGGATGGCTAGAGGTGTAGCAGGTGACAGCAAAGCCCAGCGGTGGAATCTGTGGGGATCCCAGAGACATGGGTCTGCCTAATCCTCCATGTACGCTGTGGGCAGTTACCCCAGGGCTTATGCTCAATTCCCTGTGACACCTCAGCTTCCTCAACAGGTCAGGCAGGGACAGCCTCAACTATCAGGACAGGGCCCTTCCTCAGTGATCTAAGTGTGCCCAGATCTTTAAAAATGGGATACACACACTTTATTATAGCAATTAAACAAGGAATGTTGCATTGTAGACCACGTCACTGAGAGTTCTATTAAATAATTCCACCTGAGTTTACCTCTCACCTTTATCAAAAATGAATAACACCATTTTCCAGCACTAAATATACTATGAAAGCTGGTTATAACTACATAGTTATAACTAGTAGTGTAACTAGTTGGGGTTATGTTTACTATTGTTATGATGGGACACCATGACCAAAAGCAACTCGGGGAGGAAAGGGTTTATTTGGCTTATGCTTCCACACCCATAGTCCATCACTGAAGGAAATCAGGACAGGAACTCATACAGGGCAGGAAACTGGAGGCAGGAGCTGATGCAGAAGCCATGAAGGGTGTTCCCCATGGCTTGCTCAAGCTGCTTTCTTATAGAATCCAGGACCACCAGCCCAGGGAAGACACCATCCACAATGGGCTGGGCCCTCCCCTATCAATCACTAAATAAGAAAATGCCCTAGAGCTGCATCTTAATTTAAATATATGTACACACATATATTTCAGTTGAGGTTCCCTCCATTCAAATGACTCTAGTGTCAAGTTTACATAAAACTAGCCAGAACACTGTATATGTACAACACCATCTTCACTGCCCAGAACCCACGAGAACAGGTATGTGCCTCAGGAAGAATTTGGCACTCACTGAGCCTCCAGACATACAGAAGAACCCATCTTAAGGTCCAACTCTCAGGCAGAGGGGGCAGAGTGCCTCCAGGAACAGCCAGTCACTCTAGCTGCATCGCAGTCTGTCCTTACCATGTCTGTACTCCCTTGAACACTTCGGTGAAGGCTTCCCACAAAACAGAAACTGCTTGCACAGTCCCATGGACCCACCCACTGTCTACCAGGCAACAGTGCATACTGAGTCATGCCCCCAGCACACACCCACAGCAGATGAATGCCTTACACGGTGCAGGTGCCTAGGAAGATAGCTACACCACACTAATTACAACTAGTAATAGTGATGTCTTCCTGCATTTCCTGTATCCTTCAGCTACTGAAACAGTCTGCCACTCTAGCTGTTTCTAACCTCTTGATGAACACAGACTTTGATTAATCAGGCCCCACTAAAATGACTTTCATTTTAGGAGCAAGCAGTTTGGGAGACACGGAACTGTTGAGCATACAGGTCTGGAAGGGTTGAGACCTTTGATGAACAATTGAGTACAAAGTACAGAGAACATGAAGTGTCTTGATAGATTTATAGGTGATAGATGGATAGATGATAGATAGATAGATAGATAGATAGATAGATGATTGATAGATAGGTGAGAGAGATATAATAGATATATAAATAGATAGACAAATATAAATTATTAGACTGTTAATGTGCCCTTATTTGAGTAAAACTAACTTCATATTTAAACCATCATTACATTTGCCCTTAACAATTATAATAAACAGGCAGTTTTCCAGCTATAACTCAAATGATACAGACCAAGATTTTCAGCAATAAGAACAAGGAATAGAAACATTAAAATCAGATTATTTCACTGACAAGCATCCAAAGATTTTGACACTGATGGTCGGTGTTAACATGGCACAGTTACTCTGTAGCTCCTGTATCTGTGGTGCTGTGAGCTGCCCCACTCATTCTAAGACCCAACTGGCCAGCTTTTGGAAGACCCTCAAAAAGTCTTATATTCATTGGCCCTCCCTTTAGAAAACTACTCAACATCTGTATGTAATACAGAAATGTTTAAGGCAGATGTAAGGCTCATACCTATAATCCCAGCACTCAGGAGGATCTCCATGAATTTGAGCCCAACCTGCCTTACAATAGGAAGTTCAAGGCCAGCCTGAGCTACTGAGTGAGATCCTGTTTTTTTTTAATAGTTTTTCAGTAAAATATCATTTATAATGGAAAAGACTAGTATCAGTCTCGGTGTTCTAAAACAGTTCTTTAAAAATAACAGCAGAACCACAAAGGAGGGGACAGAGGGATGGCTCAGCAGTTAAGAGTAAATACTGCTTTGCAAAGGACCTGAGTTCAGTTTCCAACACCCAAGTGGGTTGGCTCACAACCTCCTGGAACTCCATCTTGAAGAAATCATCTATAACCTTCTTCTGGCCTCCAAGGGTGCCTGCACACATGGGAACATGCCCACACACAGACACACATATATGATATTAATAATAATTTTCTAAAAATTCATAAAGGTAAATACATAATACTAATAAAAATATAGAAATATTTTGGAACAATATTTAAATCACATTATAAAAGTTCATGATTGAATACAATGTTTTGAAAGAAAAGGATATACAAATTTATACATGATTTTGCAATCAATCAATAAAATTCTCTATATAAGTTTGTACCAAGTTAATAAACTGAATTGAATCAACTAAACTGTTTATACTGATTAACTCTCGAGATGGAGGCATTGTGAGCGATTTCAGTCAGTTTTATTTTTCTTCTTTCTTTCTATTATCAGTAGCAAAGGAACAGAGAGGAAAAAATCTTATTTCTACCCAGAGACTGACAGATTCAGTTACTCTAGGACAGGCTCAAGTTCTAGGTGCTCACAGTGTTACAGATATAAGGAAGACAGAGGCTAGACCAGGATAGTCACTGAAAGAGTTCCTCTTCCCGCCTAGAATCTTCCAGACCAGCCTGTGAACCAACCGGACAAAAGCTCCAACATGTCTTGCAGTGAGTGGGTGCCATGGTGCAAATTCGTATAGGAGATGGCACACATTCCACATACAAGACCCAAGAAACATCTGCTGGATACTGAGCTTAGAGGCTTTGCTATCCCATGGTCATAAGAATGCTTCCAAACATGGCAAGGGCTGTTCAGTTGGCCCAATTTTATATGCACATCCCTTGTAAGTTTACCTCTTCCTATAATCTCAAACCCACATAGACTCTGTGTTGGTCCAAGATGCACAAGTATTTACAAGCTGTATACGCATATTTCTGTGTGTGGCTAATTGATTGATGCCCTGTTATGCCTAGTCCAGAATCTTCATTGCAAGTTTCTTCAAATGTGAGCCAAAGGGAAAAGTACAGTACTCCATGATCCATCTAAATAAATAGACACTTTGAAGTTTTCCAGTTTCCCCTCAACCCCACACACCCTTCTGTGAACCTGTTTTATCCCTAGGAAGCAGGCAGTCAAGTTCCTCCAGAGCACTATGGAAAAAGGAATGTATGTAGTTTTGAAGGGCATGGAAAAGCATTCCACTCCTAGTGGGTTTGTGCCTTCCTGTCAAGGAACTGAAGGTACAATGTAACAAACACAAAGCCACTGCTTGTCCCATTCTCAGAACTGAGGCTCTCTCCACAGACCAGACAGCAGAGACAAGAATCAACAAGGATGGTACTAAGAAAATATGGAAGTGGGGGCAGACAGGAGGACTCTGGGCACGCTAGCTAGTGAGAATCCCACTGGAAACTACCCCGAGACCAGCAGAGAAATGGTGGGACATTCCTTCTCAAACTCATATGGCCTCTGATAAAGAATGTGTGGCCAGCTTGGGTAGCCCTTTTCCAAAGTGTCAAAGCCACAGCTCTCTAAGCCAGATGGCCCAAGCTGTTCAGGACTCCACTGTTTTATTTACATGTTTATATGACTTTGGATAACCAGGCAGTGGTGGCACACGCCTTTAATCCCAACACTTGGGAGGCAGAGACAGGCGGATTTCTGAGTTCGAGGTCAGCCTGGTCTACAGAGTGAGTTCCAGGACAGCCAGGACTACACAGAGAAACCCTGTCTCGAAAAACAAAAAACCAAAAAACAAAACAAAAAGAAAGACTTTCAATACCTTCTTGACTTGTGTCCGTACAACTCGGATGTCAGCTGCGTCTGTCACAAAGCCACTGTGAAGATTATGTTAACTTATAGATGCACGGCACTAAGAAGAGAAGCCAGCAGAGAACACATGCCCATAAGTGAAATTCCTGCCATAGTGATCTGACCAAGTGCCAGGGTCCATGCAGGTCTGACCAGGGTCAAGGAGCCCTTCGGAAAGCAGCCCTCTGGCTTTGGCCTTAGAAAGACGGTGAACTTTTACTACAGAAATTGCTGCCCTAACTCTCCACACAGGTTGCCAGTCCCCGAGGCACAGGCAATAGAAACAATACTGTGTTGTGCCTGCCCCAGCAACTGCCTATATCTGGAGAGAAGTGGCCGGCAAGCACACAGGAACCAGCACAGTTGGCAGGAAGCCCACATTCTGCAAACCCCAAGGGCAGGAAGTCCACACACACCAAAGGGTCCCCCACCACACCCCATGAGAAGGAAGGGCCAGCCAGAGGGGATGGGATGGGTTATTTCCTTTTCCAAGTAAGGCTTTGAAGAGTCCCTGCAGGGCAGTTAGAAAGAGGGTGGCTAAGGGCACACACATGTCTCTCACACCCACCCGATTCCTGACCTTAATGTCACTTAATAAGCCAGGCCTAGAGTCCTATCTGCAAGGAGAATTGCAAATCACTTGGCTGGGGCTCTGCATGGGGGGTGGCTTTGTAATCTGAGCAGTGTGTCCACTAACTAGAGCAAGACCATCAGGTCAATTACACCTGTCACTCTGCCAGCCGAGTGGCCAAACTGCCACGATAAAAGTGCATTATGCCCAAGGAGTGCCACCCATCCCCCTTCCAGGCAGCACACACTCATCCACTGCACAGAGAACACCACTGTAAACAGCTTAGAACTTGACTGTGGAATACCTCAGGCTCTTAGCAGATAGGAAGGTTTCCCTTTCCTGGGAGGAGAAACGTGGGTATAGACCAGAAGACCCAGATGTGGACAGATGTAAAAAATTAAGGGAGGAGGGGAAACAGATATGTGGTAAGTGGATTCTACCCATAAAGCCCCAAATAAAAGTGAGAGACACACCCTTTTCACCTCTAAACCAGGTCTCAGTGCTGCAGGCAGCAGGCAGAGGCCTTCTGTGCGGCTGTATACTTCCACCCAGCCCCAAGAAAAGCACAGAGCCAGCTGCGCTGCTCAGTGGGTTTGCAGTGCAAGCGTGTTGCAGACAGCAGTAATTTATTTATCCCTGTCATGGAACATTAACAATCTGTCTGGAGCTTGGCAAGCACCAACTTGCACTGTCATATAAACTGTCTGACAAACCTAAAAGTTTCATAAATGCGTCTCTTTTCCCAGCAGACAACAAAACATCGTTCTCTTTAAAAGTTGTCATCTTCTCTGTTTCTTTTTCTCTCTTCCTTTTCCAAAAACTAAGGAAGGGAAAAAGAAAAACACCGAGAGAAAAAGCAGCAACGAAAGAACTCATGCAGTCACACGTGATCTGCTGGTGATCTCAAGTACTTCACTGTTTTCCTATAGCAAGTAAATAAATGAATGGAGTGGGGTGGGGGTGGGGGGGAGACGTGGGGGTAAGCGGTGAGGCTACTGGGGTACTGAAGCAAAATCTGCAAAACAAAAATAGTCATTAAAAATTAATAAAGGGTGTGGACATCCAGCCCCCACCCCGTTCCGCTCGTGGGAATTTGAGCCAGACATTCTGCGTCCTCATTAAGTGAATGCTGGCAGGCTGTCAGGGTTTTAGTGGGTTCTGGGAATGCCAATATATTAACCAGAAGACTTTTTGCATACCCTTTAGAGTTTTTATTCTAGAAAAGTCAACCATTTGGCACAGTAGAGCCTTATTTTTGTCCAGGAAAGCTCTCCGGCTGCCAATCAAGGGAAAAATTACAGCTACATTCTTCATAATTTCCAAGACCTAGCTGGAAAACAAGCTTGGTAGAGAGAGAAGTCCTCAAAACAACAAAAGCCTAAAAAGGTCAAAGTACCATTTTTAGTGGGAATTCAAAGAAAAGCAATCCATCTTTAAATCAAATGGATATGTAACAACACAAACATTATTCTTAAGTCTTCCTGTAACAGGGGAAAACCAATAGTAGTTAGAAATTTAAACCCAACACATCTACATTTGTGAACAGTTCAGGCGGTTGGTTGTTTATTTCCTTTGGTTATCCAACATGAACACAAAGCAATGCATGCATGTACACGTGAGCATGTGCACACACACAATCCCCCCACAAAGTGGCAGGTCCTGGGGTTATAAAATTCAAATAGTATGCAGATTCCCATTCCTATTTATGTAGGGTGAGGGGTGTGTGTGTGTGTGTGTGTGTGTGTGTGTGTGTGTGTGTGTGTCTGTATGCATATGCATGTGCAGGCCAGAAATCAACATCAGGTCTTTTTTCGGTCTCTCTCCACTGTATGTTTTGAGTCAGAGTCTCTCACTGAATCTAGAGTTTACCAGTTCAGCAAGTTCCAAGTATCTGCACAACTCTGCACCTTCAGCATTGGCTTCAACATGGGCACCAGGGAAGTTGACTCAGATCCCTGTACTTGCACACCAAGCATCTTACTGACCAAGCCATCTCCTCAGGCCCCTATTTTCTTGTTTTAAAACTCACGGTTCTCCTCATGTACCCTCATAATATAGATTAGAATGGACTACTCATCTAACGGCCCATGTTGGCAGGAAGTAACGTTGACATCAGAGAAATAATGCCTTTTGGGAAATTTTTCTACAAACGGGAATGGCTGAAGAAGCAGGGAACAAGTACACCAAGGAAAGATGGGGGGGGTGGTCTAAGAGAGGAGAGGGAAACAGAGGGACACCACAGTTTGCCACCATTACATGTAATGCATGTGTCCGTGTGAATAGCGCTGAATGTCTCTGACATTTTCCAGGTTAAAATGCTATACTCCTTTTACAACTGTTCCTTTCTGAGAGTTCCCTGTCAACTCTGACCCCCCATACACCCAAATTCAGAAGATTTCTATAAAGATCTAATCAGTCTATGCACTTGCAGGTATTCCTCCCCAGAATCATATGGATATGATAACAGGACAATCCTGCATACTACTATAAAGTGACTCACTTAATTTGGGATACATGCACTGAGATCCAGAGTTTGGATCTTGCCAGCCAGCCAGGAACCATCCACAGGGCACACAAGTCATCCTTCCCTCTCTGGGTCCCTGCTAAGGTAGGAATCAACTCCTCCAGCAACCCGGATTTAAAAAAAAAAAAAAAAAAAAAAAAAAAAAAAAAAAAAAAAAAAACAGAAAGTGACCCATGAGCCACAGGGTTTCTCTGCCAGACTGTTAAGTCAAGCAAGACTACACAGCACAGCCCCAAACTGTAAACACCTCTGCAGACAGGTCCTTGCTCTAAACATGCCTGGCAGGGGAACTATTCTTGGAACAGTCCAAAGTTGGGGGAAATGTTGGGGACGTGAGAATCAACATTTGCCTGTGAATGTATATATTCTGATGGAGAAGGGTGGAGCAAGAGCCGTAGAACTTGAAATGGCGTGCCAAAGGATTGCCACAAAATCCCGTAAGAAGCAGCTGGCCCTGGCTGGACTCCACTGCAGGATCATGGTCATGAAAACCAAGCACCCAAGAGGATTCAAGACATAGCCTTAAATACCTGCTGGCAAGACGCTTTCCAACACAAATGCAAACTTACAGGAACTGGAGCCATAGACAAGGGCATCGAACTCTTCCAGTAGTAAGAGCCCAACGCTAAGAAACTACAGAGGTCTAAGAAACTAGAGAGGTTTTTTGTTTTAACAAGCGGAAGGGTACCTACAATTCAGTAAATCCGTGACATTTACAGTCCCGGCTCTAATTCTTATCCGTGCTCTACGTTAACCAAAAAGTTAATCTGTTAAAGAATTAAGCTTTTACTGGGATGGCAGAAAACGAATATTAAAATTCATATGCAGGTAATATTCAGACCCATTATTATCCTCGTAATGACTCAAGGTTTGGTATCCTTTCTCTTACTGAACACATATTCTATATTCCAAAAAGGATATGCAAAGGAAAATTTACGATGCCAATAAGCTGAATTTAAACCATAGGGAAAGATTGTTAACCTCTTCCATATAAAATTAGGCCCTGGTTTGGTGTGTGCTCACATCATAGAACCTTCCATGAAATCCAATATACTGGCCTGAAGGCTCAGGGTAGATACAGACAAGGGGGTAAGGTTTGGGGACACCCAAACCAATAGAAAGAGCCATTAAGGGGACCCGGCAGTGCTAGCCCAGCATAGCCTCTTACTTTTTGTACCTGGTGCTGGGAATGAAAGCCAGGGTCTCTCACCATGCTAGGAAAGCCGGCCACCACTAAGAGCTACCTTTCCACTCCAACACTCTTTACTTTGAAGGTCCAGCAGGGCTCATCACGCCTACCCTTCACACCCCACAACGCCGAACACAGAGAAGGTCACTAATAAATATCACAGTCATAATTAACTCTAACTTTCAGTGAGGAGTTCAGGAATGGCAAGATGGCATAAATAATTAGAAAAACAAAGCAAAGGAAACAAACTCAGAGGAAAAGAAAAGCCAATCAAAATAACCCGTCCTAGCTCATTAAGAGTCTTCGTGGAAAAAACAAAACATGATGCTGACTGATGTGGCCACTGGATACTCAACAGTCACTCCTGTTCTGGGGCAGAAGCTAGGAAGCCCCACTTGTTTTAACGAGTTTCTCACTGTCCTTACTGGCCAAGGAGATGGCTCTCCAGGTAACCCGGAACAGACGCGCCTGGTGTGGGCTCTTGGAATCACGCCCACCCACCATGCGTCCCTGTGGTCCTGAATTCGCTGCTCACCGAGAACCCTCCAATTAAAAGAAAAAGAAAAGAAAAAAAGGAAGGAAAGAAGAAAGAAAAAAGTTTAAAAACAAGCAAGTAAATGCTCTATGTGGCACCGCAGCTAATTAACGCACAGAGAGCCTGCTGTCTCCCAGTAGCGTACTCACAAGGCGCGCCCCCAGCCGTGCCCAGACGGCACACCGGGCAGGGGTCCCGGGAAACCTCCTTCAGTCAGTACATCGCAGAGCCCACAACAAAGGCAAGTGCAGGGCCCTTCGGCTGGGTGCTCTTCGCTTCCTGTTTATTCCACCGTGAGGGTCAAAGAGAAATTCAACACACGCCTGCTTCCTCCCGGCCCGGGAGACCCAGCCTAAGTGTAACAGCAGCCGCCCCAGACAATCGACTTTGCCAGCCAATGCCAGGAGCCCCGGGCAGCCCGCGGCCGACGTCAAAGCGCGGGGGGCGGGAAGGGGGGGGACCCGGGAAGACGGTCTGAGGTCTGGGAAGCCTGGAGCCTGAGCGCTGGGGCGCAAGGTGCAGGGGGAGCCTGCGGGGCCGCTCCCGCTCCGCCTTCTCACTGCTGACTTCCAGCCCCCCAAGACTGCCGTAGCTCGCATGCAGGCCTACGAGTGTCGCCGAGTGTCGCCGCTTGGGACAGGCACCCTTGCGCCCACCCGGGCGCCGGGTGCTGCAGGATGAAGCAGCTACAGTGGGACACTCTAGAGCACCGGGTCCCGGTCGGTGGACAAGACTCCAGCCAACCGAGCACTCGGAGGATGGGCAGGCGCCCGGGCAGCCCTCCGCGCCCACCCGCAACACAACCTCACAGACCTGGTGCGCGGGTCTCGGGGACGCGGGGACCGGGAGAGCACTGGCCGCCGGCGCAGTCTGGCGGGCATCCCGGCCCGTTCCCCGCCTACCCCCCCCTCCCTCCCTCGCCCGCCCCAGCTCAGAGGTGAACTCCGGCCAGACGCGGAGACCACGGTGGGCGGCACTCACCTGCCGCAGCCCCTGGATGGGCGAGCGGGACCGCCCACCGCGCAGTTCGGCCACCGACCCTGCGGGCTGCGGGGGAGGGGCAGCGCTCCGGGTGGCGCGGCACGGCGCGGCGTAGCTCTTTAAGAGGGACCTGCCACCGGGCTCTCGGAGCTCCCCGCCCCCCTTTCGCCTTCTTCAGGACTTGCAGCCTGTCTGGCGGCCGCCGCAGCTCCTCCCCGGCTTGCTGGGGATCCCCGCCGGCTGACGGGAGGGAGAGAGAGGGAGGGAGAGCGCCGGTGCTGTCGGGCTGGGGCCGGCGTCCCGCCACCACGCCGAGGCCGGGTCTGTCTCTACTCAGCCTCGGCCGCTCCTCCCCCGGCTCTGCGGCGAGGACTCGGCGTGCGGCCAGACGGCGGGGGCGGGGGGCGCCGCCGGGGGGATGCAGCCCCGCCCAGGTACACACACACACCCCACACCCCCAGGCTGCGGGTCCGGGGCTCCTGGGAGGAGAGAGGGGGAGATCGCAGCACACCCGGGACCCTGAGCCCTGTAAAGAGCCTGGAGCTGGGGCGCTAGACAAGCGCTCGCTGCCTCGCTGCGGGTAGGATAGGCCACCGGAGGTTTGAGAAGTGGGTGGGCATCTACTGCCACCCCGGGTTGTGAATGCCCACCCACAGCAGAACTTGATCTGATCTCAGGCACACAGTAGGACCACAGGACAGTGAGTGGGAAGGGTTAAACGTCTGGGGAGCCTCCTCCTCCAGCCTGGAGAGAGTCCTCTGGACTCCCCTGGTATCATGCCCTCTTCTAGGGAAATGGGTCTGGACTGGACAGTGGAGTGGGTCCCTTCTCCTGGAGCTATGACCCTTTGCCCTTGAAGAAAGACCTCCAAATCCTACGAAAGTCCTGGACAGGACCTCCACTGAAGGCAGACAATAAATAGGTCATCGGTTCTCCGGAAGTACGAGCACAGACTCTGGTCTACCCAGTCATGTTTGATGGAGATTGATTGCTGCCACTGCCAATTTTATTGCAGTCAACACAATTAGAGAGTTGAGTTCCTCTCTGCCAAAATGATCCTCCCTGCAGACACCGTCAAGATACACGAACCCAAGTTTCAGGTTTGGTTTAACAGAGATGGAAATTATTAAAGGGGGTAACAGTTTTCAACACCACGCCCCAACCCATTCTCAACTCCTACTTTTATGATACCAGAGAGATGAATATTTTGAAACCTGCAGTTAATTTATCAGTAACTTTTCCGTTAATGGAATATTATCTTCATTCAGTTTTTCTTGTCTTCAGTTCTACTTAGCCGTCCTAGAGACCCACGTTTGTATGTGAATTGTCACAATGGAGAAGCATGTGGTAAGCATTTCTCACAGATTGCTTTTACTTAATCTTCACAATAACAGTGAGCCATTCTCCACTTTACAGATGATGAGGTTGTGGCTGTGAAACGTTTGGGGATGTGGCCCCATCCACAAAGATAAAGATTTAGCGTTGCTAAATGACCCGGTCAACACCAAGTGTTGAATCCGCATACTCTACTGCCACCTACCTGCGGCAGCTTTAACATCCAGTTCTGTTGAACTCATCCCAGGAACAACATAGGCAGCCTGCTCTGCCAGGCTCTGTTCTGGCTCCCAGTTGTGAGCCGCTCAGGTAGATAGAAGAGGAGCAGTGTAAAGGGGGACGGGGCGAGGCTTTGAAGCCTGTTGGACGAACAAAAGGCAAACCAAGTTTTTGTCTCCTTGTAGCTCCTCCACCTTGCATGCCCCCAAGCAAACCAACTTCATAGTTCTTCATCCCACCAGCCCAGTCCCTACCTCCCTCTAATGTAGTTCACATCTTTTACAAAGGTTCGGCATTTCTGATCAAACTATGACAGGATAATGTCGCTGTGTGTCTATCTCCTGTCTTAGCTGAAGACTGGATAGAACCTGCCTCTCTAAGTATAGTTCTTCTTAAGGGAGGGTGTCCAGTTTTTAAAAAAAAAAAAAAAATGGTATACATAGCAGGCAGTTCCTCTTCCAGGGTGGTTCAAGAGAAATGAATACAGAGAACCAAGAAAAGACAAGAGTAAGGTACTTTTTTAACAATCGGTTTGTTAAAATGCAAAAGGAAACCTGAAAACAAGCCACTGTCCTAAGTGTGTCATTCGTAGGTTTAGGCACATTCATAAAATCAAGGATTAAGTGCAGCTTAATCCAGAGCCACTGAGAGACACAACAGGGATAAATGTCCCAAATATTTACTTGACTCGAAGAAGACAGGCCAAAAACATAATACTTGTGACTTGATTTTATTTAGATGATGTTCCAAAGTGTAAGAAGAAAATAGTTGGTGATAGGAGTTAAAACACTGGGGGCTGGGGAGATGGCTCAGTGGTTAAGAGCACTCCCTGCTCTTGCCGAGGACCAGGGTTCACTTCCCAGCACCCACCCCATGACTCACAACAACCTGCACCTCTGTTGACAGGGAAGATCCAACACCCTCTTCTGGCCTCCTTGGGGCACTGCATGTACATGGTATACAAACATACAAGCAGGCACATATATATGCAGATATATTTTTTAATTAAATATTTTTAAAAGAAG
Source organism: Arvicanthis niloticus (assembly GCF_011762505.2). NCBI lineage: Eukaryota > Metazoa > Chordata > Mammalia > Rodentia > Muridae > Arvicanthis > Arvicanthis niloticus. The sequence continues at coordinate 21,201,370 of NC_047671.1, forward strand.
TAAGAAAATTGCATGGTAAGTGGTAAATGATAAAGGGGGGTGGTCTGTATTTTGATCTCAGTGTGGACACAAGAGTATATGCATATCTAAAACTCCAACAGTTGTATTCTTAAAAATCAAGGGGGTGGGTGTACTCTGTGTGTGATGCAATACATTTTTAATTGCGGGAAGGAGGATTAATTAATTGGCTATAGGAAGACTTGATAAGATGAGGTCACTGCAGTAGGTGCAACTCTCTCAGACGAAAAAATGGCAGAGAGAACCATGCATTCCTCTATGGTTTGGACATGAAGTATCCCTGAAGGTTCGTTTGTTAAAAGCTTGGTCCTTAGCTCAAGACACTAACAGAAAACAGTAAAACTTTTAAGTAGTGGGACCTGGGGGAGAAGAAGTTAAAGCACTGGAGGCATGCCCTTGAAAGGATATTGGCTTCTCCCTATCACTCTCTGCCAAATGGTTCTCAGCCTGTGGGTCGAGATCCCTCTGAGGGTCACATATCAGATATCCTGCATATCAGGTATTTATATTATAATTCATAACAGTAGCAAAATTACAATTATGATGTAGCAATGAAATAATTTTATGGTTGGGGGTTTCGCCACAACAGGAGGAGCTGTGTGGAAGGGTCGCAGAGTTAGGAAGGTTGGGAGCCACTGCTCTTCGCTTTCTGTCCACATCTACCATGTGATATACCGTGCCAGCAAGGCACAAAGCATCAGGACCTGAATCTCTGAACCCTGGAGGTAAAAAACCTCCTTTGCAACTGATTTTCTCAACTTTGTCATCAAAGAAATAAAAAGCTACCACAAGCACCCTACTGTACCCCCATATATCTGGCACCTTGCACCTCTTGCCACAAAGAAGGTATTGACTCATTTGTGTGCTGTGAATGAACACTGGTGCTGCCAAAAGGTGAAGCTGATATGCCAATAAGATGAATCCCTCATGGCATTAAAGTCCCCTTCCCATGACCATGCCGACACCATGTGGCTGAAACTGTTCCTTGAGGTTCCCTTGGAAGCTTCACTGGATTTTCCTACTACCTGGTCCCAATTAAAAAGATGGAGACGTGTAAGTCTAAGGTCTATACCACAGACTCCATCCTCAAGGTTTCTCTGATCTGCTTCATGACACAAAACTCAAGAACCATGTGCTGAATTTTGAGTTGTAAGTTGGCCATCAGTTAATATGTCAGTTAGAATAAAAATGTGAGGTAGAAAGTAAAAAAACAAAATGCCTTCCATAAGCGAACATATCAGTGCTACTCATACGTATTTCTAGGCTGAGCATCACAGTTTACTAACGCTACTATATCAAAATCCCAAAGGTCACATAGCTTATGCACTGAAAAAAAAATATTTCTTATAGTTCTGGAGGCTTGGAGGTTCAAGATCAAGGTGCCAGCAGATTTGATGTCTACTGATGGCCTGTTCATCAGAGATGGCACTTTCTTTGTCTTCACAAATTAGAGAAGGCTAGAAGAAAACAACTCCCTCCCTCCAGCCTTCTGTAAGGACAGTAATGCTATTCATGAGTCCTCATGTCCTGACAGATTCTGCAATGGCTCTTCCTCTTAACACGGACACAGTGGGGATTAAGATTCCACGTAAATTCAGAGACACATACTCCCAAACCAGAACACTGACATGTTTGTATTATCATAGCTTTTACTAGAATTATGCCTACAACGGTCTATCAGATAGATAGATAGATAGATAGATAGATAGATAGATAGATAGATAGATAGACGTACAATAATGTCTGTCTTAGGGTTTTATTGCTGTGAAGAGACACCATGACCAAGGTAACTCTTATAAAAGCAAATATTTAATTGGGGCTGGCTTACAGTTTCAAAGGTTCAGTCTATTATCATCATGATGAGAAGCATGCGCATTGTGCAGGCAGACTTGGCGATGGAGAAGTCAAGAGTTCTACATCTTGATCCAAAGGCAACCAGGAGGAGATTTTCATCCACACTGGGCAGAACCTGAGCATGGGACAGCTCAGAGGACACCTATGCAGTGGCACACATTCTCCAACAAGGCCACACCTCCTCCAATAAGGTTACACATTTTTACCTTTACTGGGTATCCTCAATCACTCCTTTAAGATTTTGTACATCAGAAGCCAGGAAGAAAGATTCTCCAGCTGTTTTCTTTCTCCCACTCCAAAAGCCTTGCAGCTAAAGTTTCAGAGTACAAAACAAGTTGTCTGTTTGGATGAAGAGAAGAAAAAAAAAAAAAAGAAACTTCAGGAATGTGTTTGTGAAGTCAGAGAGGCAGCACAGTCGTGGGTGAACACTGAGTGATGCTAGCCCTCTGTACCTGCACACCCTTTTACGTGTAAGTGGAGCTGACACAAAGAGCACAGCTAGTAAGCACATTGCTACACATGACTTTGAAGTACCTGAGTTATTCTTCTGAGCTTTTAAATATCTGGCTGATAAGAGGCCAGAGAGTCATAACGTAACAGTTATTGAAGCAAAGTAGTTCTTCTGTGTAGCCTTTAAGGATAAAGGACAACCCATGGGCAGGAATGAGGGCAGCCTGTGGGATCTAGGAGAAAACTCAGGTATCATTTAGTGAGCATCATAATGATGGCTCAAAGAAACCTCTCCTTGAGATCTGTACCTCCAAGAATGCCCCAGTCCCACGGGGCATGAACTAGGATCCGGAGGACCTGGAAGAGAGAAGTGGGGCGGGGTGAGGGTAGGCAAGAAACAGACAGCCTGTCTAGAGTCTGATCAAGCTGCCAAATTTTAATTTTTCCACATGGGGGTTATATACACATAGAAACAGGATGTGGGGAGGGGGATGATGCAGGGTCTTCTTTGTTTCTGGGGAGCACAGGTGATCTCAGGGGAAGTACAGATGTTCTCCAGAACAGGATATTAGCTGGGTGAAGAGTTCACAGAAGAAGCAGGGCAGGTCACTATGTACCTATCCATAACATCTATTATTCATTTATTATCTAAGTTAGTACTTTCCCACCAGGGCAACTGTCTACAAGACCTATAGCTATCTGTTCTGGGGTTAGTGCTTTCCCACAGAGACCAAGACTTTGTGTCAGTAGGCATGTATGGCTAACTTAGGCCTATGGTGGACTTAGACCATTAATGTATAAGCAAGATCACTCCCAACATCTCCCCCTTTCTCTCAATATAGAGGGACTGTGGCAATTCTAATCTTGCCATAGAGACCTCCAGTAATTAAAGGGGACCTTGTGATGGTTCTGGTCCTCCTGGCGTTGTCCAGTGAGGCATGGGGGCCATACCCATCCCGATGTCTTTTTCCTGGAGAGGGGATACTTTGGACATCAACCCTATGCAGTCAGGCTTGTTCCTCAGGGAACCCAGAAAGATATTTTCAAGTTTTATGTTATATTCCTTTGCAGTGCTTTGCCTCGCAACCTAAGCAAGAAATTAAATCACCAGTCAGAGGGGGTTCTGGGTAGCCCCTCTCTGCTTGGTCCAGGGGCAGAAGTCCTCTTTTAAGTTGGGTGGAGATGGGTTTTGGGAACACCCTGGGTGGAACATCAATCTCGTCTTGAGTCTCACGGTCCTCTATAGCTAACCTATAATAATATACCTGGATAGGTTTTGTTGCCAAATTATCTATCTGTTGCATCACAAAATTGGTAAGCCTGTTTAATGCCCAGAAACCAAAAGAAATAAGCAAAAATAACCCATCTAATGGTCCCAAAATAGAAGGAAGTAGGGTTGACAACCATGGAGAGGTTGAAAATCAATTCTTGTACCAGCTCTTATCTTTCTCCTTTATGCTCTCTTTAACCACCCGTGTCTTGTCTATGTAAAAGTAACATTCTTCTTTAAGAGCTGCACACAGTCTTTTCTGTTGTAAAAGAGTGAATCAAGTCCTTTTAGAGGACCATTTCAGACAGCGAAACGAGAAATTTCTCTAGATTAGTGATGTCAGTCTCTAGCTGTTCGATGGCCTTGTCACTGGCCCATTGAAGGTCTGAATAGTGTAAGTCTGGAGGCCAGCATCAGGATTAGAACCTCCAACAACAAACACCACAGGTGATTCATTTTTACCTGGAAAGGAAAAAGAAGGGAATTCTCAGGGAGATTTCTCTTCCCTGGATGTCAGTTGTTATTCATCTTATATATAATTGGATCTGGCTTTGTGGGAATATCTATTTATTTCATTAATCTTTCTGGCAGCCATTTAGCTATGCCTTCTTTGGTATCAAACAGGCATATCAATCCTCGGCCCCATATGAGAACTGGGTCCAGGCCACTCCATTTAAAAGTAAGAGGGTCCTTCCACATAACTGTAGCATAGTTTTTATTGGCCTCAGCATGCCAGAGGCAATCAGCAGCAGGTTTGTCATAAACATCGGATTTAGAAAATTGAGAACAAACAAGGCATGATGGAGAGTATTTCCAGGAGGCTCCTTCTAGGGGGTATAACTTCCCCTCTTTTGTTTTTAAAAGCCATTTTTTTCAGAGTTCTTTGTAAAACCAGGGCAGAAGCACCAGTAGGTGCTCCTCCCATACTCAGAGAGTTATGAAGATATTATTTTAAAGTTTTATAATAACTGTTTTATAATAACTTGTCCTTGAGGATTATAAGGAATTCCAGTAATATGGGTAATATTAAATTGTCAACAAAACATCTCAAATGTCTGACTGTAACAGTCAGTTTTATCTATCTTAATCTGGTAAAAAAAAAAAAAAAACACTATAGAAAGATAATATAGGCAATAACTGATTACATTTTAATTGTTTCTCCTGTTAAAATAATTGCAACTAGAAAGCCTAAAAAGGTGTCAAATCACATACACATGTTTTAATTTTCTAAAACCAGAAATGAGTAACATCCACTTATCATAATTGATTAGGTATAAGTTCTCAAGTATTATTACCATTATGAAAAACTTGAAAACACTAAAACCAAATTATATAACTTGACTTATACACTCTCTAGAAAATATCAAATTAGTATCTCAAACTATTATTATTTAACATAGAACCACAAAGATGTACTGTCTTGTGGTGATGTTACATAAACAAATAGATGACTTTTTGAGTCTTAATGATGATCTTATAAAAAACATTTTTAATTATATCCATAATTATTGAGCTCTTTTATAATGAGACTGTTACTAGGCATAGTCAAAATTGTAAAAGAACTCTGTCAGTCTCTCAAGTATGATCAATTAATTGTTTTTAGATAATAACCAGACTTTTTTCCACTCAGAGAACATTCCAAGAGGTTATAAAACAATTTGCCAAAGATCATTAAAAGGGAACCAACAATTTACTAGAGGTGTTGGGACAGAAAATAAAATATTGTCTGGGCTTATCTACACAAATCTTCACTGATAACTTAGTTATAGTTTTAAACCTTCAGTGAACCTGTGGGACCAGGCAGGTAATGGATGTTTAGACATATAATTACTTTTAATAAATATGTATATAAACATTCTCTATTATAAACTTTTATTTCAATTTATAATCTAATTTTTGGTATAAACTTGTAATGAACTTTGTAACGTATGATCACATATTTTAAAAAATATATAAATACTGAGGACAAAACGATAAGAGGGCAAATAGAATGGAGAAATAAAATAGAACTTTGTCTTTCCCCGTTTTTTTTTTTTTTTTCAAATGAAATAGAAGTTTTCTTTCTACTTTTTCCTTAGATAGCTTTCATAGGAAACTTTTTATACTTGGTAATAGACTCTATAATAACTTTTTAAGTGGCCTCAGACTAGCAGGCATAAGTTAGAGCCCAACAGTTCTTGTTGAGATAAAACAAAGACTGTCTACACAATCTTTGGCTGTTTTTAAAATGAGGTGCCAAGTGCCAAAAACTATAGTTTCTGGCCTCAAAGGATCACAATAGGCAGGTCAGCTACAGTGACCTATAATACAGCTATAGTAACTTACATAAACTTGTATTATATAGCAACCCCAATGTAAAGAATAAGATCATATGGCCAATTGTTTTGTAAGTTCTATAATCTATCTGATATACAAATTTGTTATGATATTTCCCTGGGGTCCAAGCAATCCAGTATGAGCTCTTAAATGTCTTATAAAATTAAGGGAAAATACATGTTTCTTAAATTGAACTGTATTTGTAAAATTTGAAAATTAGCAATATTTACAAAAGAAACAATTTTAAGCAATTATAAGCCATGAGCTATATACTGGCTATAAGTATACCAATTAAAAGCTTAATTGTTTGCATTTTAAATAGTGGCTATAGCACATAATTAAATTGTTTATACTAAAATGTGGGGGAACTCAAGAAAGTAAACATGTAACCTAATTATATATATTGTCTTCCCATTAGATGAGCTGTATATTAATATAGTAAACACACTTTTTATGGGCTGTATGTATAAATTTATGAGAAATACAAAAGCATATATAGAGGAAAGCTGTAACAAATTGATCATGTAATAGATCAAATGTCAGTATTCTTTAATAACCAATTATATTATTGTTTGGAATAAGAAATATTTCATTAAGTTCTTCTTTAAAATACCTTTTTAATCTTAACCTATAATTCTGTATTAACACAGCAACAGCTTCAAAACAAAATATTAAAACTTTCTATGGAAGTAAAGAAATATGAATCTACATTAATAGTCTCTTATATCAAAGGACTGTTATAAAACAGCCAACAACTAATCAATCTATACAATATATCTATTAATAACTGCTTCTATTTTCTGTAAAATTATTCCTCTTTTAACAGTTAATTGTTGAGGAAAATTGGGATTTGTATCTCTCTTGAGAGCACTGAACAGAGGCTTAAATCCTTTTGTGGAGAGCTTAAAGATCTTAGCCAATTAGCATCCCCTAGAAGCTTTTGAAAATAATTTAAAATAAATAAACTATCTTTTCTTATTTGAATTTTCTGTGTCACAATTTATTTAGGAATATAGCTGATGTCTCAAATATTAAAAAGATATTATTTTTAAATGTTTTCTGGAACAACAAGCACTCCCTGAAATTTTAAAGCTTGTCATATGAGAGCAAAGGCTTGTATTAAAACTCCTTTAGAGGGATCAACTAATAAGCCAATTGTGTAACAAAAGAAAGTGTTCATCAGGGCCTTGTTTGATCCCAGATAAAACTCTTACTGAGATCTCTTTTATACATCTGGTTTTTTAATGACTCTAACTCTGAATTACCAATTTTAATCCAGCTTTTTGTTACCAAAATTATAAATGTGTACTCATACCCAATAATTTACAACCAGGACATATAGAACATACCTATATATTTTTTTTAAACAATCAAAAATAAATGTACATCCAAATTTTTCTTACCTTTTTTAGCTGTAATTTTAAGAAAAAGAAGCATCCTATCACTTATTAAAAAAGAAAAACTACTATCAATTCTTTTACCATAAAAGCTAAAAAACTGTTGGCCCTTGTAACTCCTGCCAGGCTCTTCTTGTACCCTACTTCCAGTCACAGAGCAGGGCAATTTATCTGTCAGCCTCTGTTGTGTAAATTGAAACTGCTTTTAAGCAGGTTTTAAACTAAATCGAGGGGTAGATAGCAAGCAGTTTTAACCATTTTTTCTTTTGAACATGAAACATAGAACAACAATCATACAAACAACAAAACAAAAATAGACAATTGACACACATGGACAGATTGGCGCACTAAAAACACACAATAGACAGAGAAAGCAGAACTGAGAGTCTCTCCAGTAGGACCCAGAGAGAACAGGACGTCCCCTGATTCTCTCTTGCTCCCAGGAGGGTTCTGTAATACGCTTTTCTTTTTCTTTTATTAACACGCCAGAGAGCAGACAACTGTTTTAGCCCTTTTTCTCTCTCATTTTCAAGGTTTAACTTTTTATCTCCTCTTTAGGAGGTATATAGCATTTTCTTATCAGTAATCCCCTGTTGGGAAAAACAACCCTAATGAAATCAAAGAATTTTTAAAGATAGCGGACCTTTTGTCAATGGACTAGATGTGTGATGAGAAAATATATTGGAGGAAGAACCCCATTCTTGGGGCTGGGCTTGGGGGTGGGGGCCGGAGGTCTTCCCGGCAGAAAGTTTCCTGAATGACCTGACGGTTAGAGGGCTGTGCGCTCCTGCTGTAGCAGGGACCTACTCCATGGCTGTGACATGACAAGAAGGCGCTCTTGCAGCAGCAGCAACCTGTGTCACAATGGCTGACTACACTGGACTTGGGGAACCAGCACATGCCTAGCACAGGCCGAGAGAGAGGAAGTGTGCACGGTTTTTTCATTTCAATTTCTTTTGCTGTTTTTCCCATCTCTGATTCCCACAATGCCAAGTCATCTCTAATGAGCGCAGCTGGAGTGAGCTCTGAGAGCTCTCTGGTTTTAACAGAGGTCTGGGACAACTGTGTCCCGGCTAGCAGGGCGGTGAACTAGGAGGGGAATTCAGAGCTCTCTGCTCTGCGAATCCGTTTACAAATGTTGAAGAGCTCGGACAAGCCAGCCGTATCTGTTTCTTTCGGGTCTCTATCATGTGACACAGGGATGTTACATCAGCAGTTAGCCGATGGCAGGCATTGGATGTGGCTGGCAGATGAAGGAATGTCTCATAATGCAGAAAAAAGGGTGGGAGAATGGCAGCGTCCCTTGGAAAGGCGGGGAAATCGGGCTGTTTGGGGCAGATCGTAATGGCGATCGGATTTGTAACTGGCTGCCTCTCCAGATCTGCTGATCACCAGCGACCTCAAGTGCACACAAAGAGGGATAGAGGCTTCCTTTGAACTTGTTATTGGGAGGTTTTGGAGAAAGTTTTTCTACGGGGGCAGTCAGAATGTCCCAGTCCCACAGGGTGTGAACTAGGATCTGGAGGACCTGGAAGAGAGAACTGGTGGGGGGGGCTGAGGTACGCAAGAAACAGCCTGTCTAGAGTCTGATCAAGCTGTCAAATTTTAATTTTTCCACACGGGGGTTATATACACATAGAAGCAGGATGTGAGAAGGGGGATGATGCAGGGTTTTCTTTGTTTCCGGGGAGCACAGGTGATCTCAGGGGGGAGTACAGGTGTTCTCCAGAACAGGATATTGGCTGGGTGAAGAAGCAGGGCAGAACAGGTCACTATATACCTGTCCATAAGATCTAGTATTCATTTATTCTTATCTAAGTTAGTACTCTCCCACCAAAGCTACCTGTCCATAAGATCTATTGTTCATCTGCTCTTATCTAGACTGGTACTTTCCCACCAGGGCTCCCTGTCTACAAGATCTCTAGCTATCTGTTCTAGGGTTAGTGCTTTCCAACAGAGACCAAGACTTTGTGTCAGTAGGCATGTATGGCTAACTTAGGCCTATGGCTGACTTAGGCCATTAACGTATAAGCAAGGTTGCTCCCAACACAAGAAGACCCTGGCCCCAGTCTGTACCTTGATTGCAGCCTAAGGGGAAAAACTGAACAGATAATCAAGCTGTTAGGAGCCGCAGTGATCGTGACAACATTCACCATTACAAGATGGCGCGGGCATCCTGTGCTCCCACAAGTAAACAACTAACTACGCAGGTGCAAAAGGCAAAAGTGCACCAAAGTCACTGCCCATCCCGGGGCGTAATATGGGGTGATGAGTGAACAGCCAATCAGAAGTGAACACACCACTCTAGGGTACATATAGCAGTGCCTTTCCCGGGCTTTGGGTCTTTTCCGCTTCTGCTGATACAAGAATAAAGCCTCGCTGTGGTAACCACCCGAACACTGCCTCACGTGTCTCTTTCACAGGCGAAGGGGACACGGAGGGGCCCCGGAACATCAAGCCAGGCAAGACTTCTCTACAAAGCCATAAGCTCATTTACGGTTCACATTCTCTTAAGTCACTGACCTGGTGGCAACCTGTTACTCAGCAACAAAGACCAATATTAAATAAGTTAGCATATAAAAATATTGTCCAGACAGATGTTTTTATTCTGCCTTCTTGATCCCTCCTCCTAATCATCTCCCAAAAGGAAAAAGAAGATAAGGTGAAGCCCTAAATATGTAGCCTACAAGATGTCAGCTATAAAAACATTCATCCAGCTCCTAAATCAATTGCTATTGATTCCCAGAGCCCCAGCCTGATGGTAGGAGATTGATTTGTTTGTAGTGAGAAGTAGACCCTAGATGCAGAAGACGACACCTAAGAAAGCTCACCATTCTATTTAAGACCTTATGTTATTAAGCTTTCTGTTACTGTAACAAAATATCTGAGCTAATCAAGAGCCTGAGATTAAGTGTGTGTGCCATCACTACCTGGCTCTGCAAGGCCAAATCTTGTTTAGGACAAAATTGTTAAGTAGGCAATTTGTCCTCAGCTGACCAAGCTTCTCAGTTAAAGCACAAGCTAATAGCTCTGCATTTTCATCAGTTTGGGGACTTCCAGGGTATGGTCCTGTTGGGCCCCATTTTGACCCTGCTTTTGGGCCCTGAGGACAAACCCAAGCCTGGCTGGAGTTTGAGACCAGTGTTAGTCACTTAGTACCAGGCTGACTCAACAGGACCTGTTTGGCCCTGCCTCTGCTCAGATGTTGCTGATGCAGAGCTTTGTCATTGGCCCTGTCAGTCACCCCATACCCTCACCCTTCCCTGCCCCCTATATCATCTCACCCCACCAAAAACCCTTCTCCCTATGCTCAAAGTTTATATAAACAAGAGGTTGTTACATTAAAATTGAGTTCCTGCTTCGACAAAACTCTCATCACCAACACTCACCATCCCACTCAGCTCCAGAAGGAACCCCCAGGACCTCTCTCTCCTCTTGCCTGAACCTGCTGGGAGCCAACATGGTCTAAAAGGGTAAGCCAGTCTCAGAAATGTCTGTAACTACATTCTTATCCAGTGAGTTTTCACCTTCCTCAAACACTTTTCTAAGAGCAATCCTGGATTTGTTTTTATTTTGTTTTTGAGACAATGTCACTGGCCTACAGTTTTCCAAGTGACTGGCCAGTAACCACCAAGGCCCCCCATCTGTCTCCACATGCCCAATGCTGCTGACATCATAAGCATATATGTACAAGTGTAGGACCATGATAGGATGGCTGGTTTTGGTCGAAACGCTGGCTGGAAAGCCCAGAGATCCAACAGGTGTCCATTGCCTGTGAGGGACGGGCATCTATTCCACCGTGCTCCCAGAATCCAGGCTCCTAACATGTGGTGTGGAGCTCCATTGACCTGCACTGTTCAGTCACATTCAGGGCAATGCAGTCCCACCCAAAGAGCACAGGTAGAGGGCATGACTACAGGCCTCAGGCCCTAGAGAGATTTACATACTAATGAGATGGCAGAAGGCCAGAGGGTGGAGCCAACTAAGCATTCTTCCCCAGACCCTCCCCTCTTTCTCCCTCCCTATTTAACTCAGGTCTGCCCTGAGTTTCATGGGAGTGCACATCCAGATTCAACCATCATCCATCATGCCAATACAGTTGTTTTGGAAACCCAAGGACTTTCTCCCGTCATTGTAGCTGTGAGGAACTCGGAGAAGGCCTTTAATGAGCCGCTGTAGCCTCAGCCGCCTTGCCTAACTTCCCACCTGGAGGAACTTTCAGAATTTCCAGCTACCCTACCCACATACAGGGTCTAGCCTTTTTACATAAGTTCATGCAATCCAACCCAGGTCCCATGTTTGCATAGCAAGCTCTTTATCCAGCCCCTTAAGCCAGGTGTTAAATAAAGGTTCCACCTTTCAATCTCTATTTCTGCTTGTTCATCCCACTGGGTTTGATTCTCAGCTTGGACCTCCCTGTGGGTACCTCCAGCTGCTCTAGTCTCCTCCCTGAAGACAGATTGGCATATCCAATAACCACTTGTTTCCTAAGAAGCCTGGCAGGAAGGTTGTAGGAGAATTCTAACCTGGAAGGGAATCCCATGTTCACCTAAGATCTAACCACCAAGACAGGAAGTAGGAGCTGTAGTGGATCAGGGCCAAGTTCTTTTCTGACCCTTGCCTAACCCATTCCTGGAAGAAAAAAACACACACACAAGAATGCAGTTGGAATGCTGGTTAGGAGGGGCAAAGGCTACTCCTGGTACACCTGCCCTGTTCAAAGCTTGACCTCCCAGGTGCCCATCATAGGCATGGAATCAGCACCAAGCAGAGCCTGTTCCAGAGAAAGAGCAGCCTCTCCACAGAGATGTATCCACTTAATATCATAAAGGACACATTTTATCAAAGCATCAAGAATTATTTAACACAATTTTTAAAACTGAGCAGCAACCTCTCCTGCTGATGTAGCAATCCATGGTTAACTGTTTCTTCTCTGTAATTAGGCACACACAATTTTTAAATGCCTTACACTGGGTAATTTAATGCCACAGAAATATGCTGGCCACAGTACTAGAGACAGAAGTTTAATACCAAGGTGCTGATAAGTCCAGTGTCTGGTGAATTCCTTCCCTATTTCAAAGCTCAGGCCATCTTGCTGCATCTTCACACTCCTAGAGGGCCAAGAACATTCCCATCTCTTTCATAAGAGGCTAAACCTATCAGGACACCAGAAGCCTTAGGACTTAATCAGTTCTTTACCGGGCTTCCTTAAAGTTGGTTCCTGTACTCACAGAGAACACGAAGGACATCTGCACAACACCCTGAACACCCCAGTCTCAGAGGCTCAGAGGCAGGGTGGAGCCTGGTTGGTGGCAGGGTGGAGCCTGGTTGGTGGCAGGACAGTGGGATCTAGAGTCCTGCATTTGCTCAATATTTGTCTCTCCACAAAGAACAGTCAGGAATTCTTGGAAAGTCACTTAGGCTACATTAAGGGTAGTGACGATCAGAAGAGCCTAGTATATCCGTGACTGGTAGAGAATGTTCTACACTGTGATATACCGCTAAATAAAACAAGGAGCTCATTCTAACCAAACTGTATACCAGAAATGAATATGTCCATTTTAACACACTGGGACACACTAAGTCCATAAGAAATTATGAATCCATACTTAATTCCAGATGAACATTAACACTTTTTACTAAATCAATATCAGCAATCCCCAAGTTATATAAACAACATAAAGATAATTAGGGTAATCTTGAAACATAGTATTTGTGTCCTTGTAAAATTTTAGGGGGAAACATTGTCTCTGTGAGGACAAAGTGACCCCAAGACTAAAGGAAAGACACATGTACAAATAGTAACCAAATGAAACCTGTATAAACAACTTTTAAAACAAAATTGCTCTTACCATATGATCCTGCTTCTGCTTCTCAGTATTTACCCAAAGCATTCGAGTGTTTACAGTAGCTTTATGCATAATTGAGAAAACCTGGAAGCAGCCAGGATGTACTTCACAGGTAAATGGGATCTAAACTATATGGCATGGGACAATGGACTATGGAGATCGAGAGGGACATCCACATCACTAAGTGAAAGGACAGGATGTGCCAGGCTGTGTCTGTGCAATTCCAACTATGACATTCCCGGAAAGATGGAGCTATGAGGACAGCAAGGAGATGCACAGGGGAGAAAAGAAGAGAAAATTTAGTGAATGCCAGAGGTTGGGGTGTGGGAGGGCTGCACCGGCACAGCCCAGAAGGCTTATGGGCACAAAATGAAATACTATTCTAAGAGACAGAAGCTCCTAGGTCCACATGGATTCTGTTTGACTATAGATAAAAGAACTCGGACTTGCCAGAAGGTTGCAGTGGAGCACAGGCAGCTGGTTGGTTACCTGGCAGTGCAGTGGCATGGGGTGGAACAGTCAGCTTTGGAACGCCCAAATGGCCTCAGAAAATGACCCTCCATGCCAGCATCAGAGTGTGCTGATGAAAGAAGACAAACCACTAATCACCCCATAGTGCAGTTCACTGGGCAACAAATTCTAATGCAAGTCATACACCCAAAACTTCTGGGGCCCACTGTTCCTTATAATTTTCTTAAATTATAAAATATGATATGAAATAAAAGCATAACAGCACCTGTATCGCCAGCAAATCAAAACAAAACTGATACTGCGCCTTGTGCGTGCTCTTGTTTTTATTGTTTTTAACTATCTGCGTATGCATGTTTGTGCGCATGCATGCACTAGAAAGCTAAAAGAGAGTGCCAGGTGTCCTAGAAGTGGAGTTACAGGTACTTGGACACTGAGAAAACAACTTGAGCCCTCTGCAGAAGCGGTGTGCACCCTTAACCATTGAACATCTCTATATTCCTTAATTTTTCTTTAAAAAAAAAAAAATTGAGCCAGGCATGGTGACACACACCTTTAATACCTCAACTCAGAAGGCAGAAGCAGACAGATCTCTGGGAGTTCAAGGCCAGTCTGATCTACATGATGAGTTCCAGGACAGTCAAAACTTTGTAGAGAGACCCTGTCTCAAAAGGGAAGGTGGGAGGGAGTGGGCACCTGGATAGACGGCTCAGCAGTTAAGGGCACTGGCTACTATTCTAGAGGACTTGGGTTCAAATCCCAGCACCCATGTGACAGCTCACAACTATCAGTAACTCCAGTTCTAGGGGATCTACTGCCCTCTCCTGGACTCTGCATGTGTCAAGCACACACCTGGTACACAGACTTACATGCGGCCCAACAAGAGGCATTCCTTGCCTGTTACTGGAAACCTAGCTAACCAATCAGTGCTAGTGAAATCATGATTATGGGAGGAGAATCTAGATCCACAACTTACTAAACTTTAACAAGTATCTATAAACATTTTTTCTTATGCCCACAGGTAAGTGTGGGCTTCACCCATCATCAAGGAAATTTCTCTTTACAACAGACAGACCACTAGAGAAAAACTACAACCAATCAATATTCAGATCTGTAAGCCCAGTTCCAATGGATACATCTACAACACACTTCCAACCACACCTAAGGCTCAGGGAACATTGTGGAAGAGGGGGTGGAAAGACTGTAAGAGCCATAGGATCAGGGAGTTTGCTGTGAGATTGTGTCCCCTGGCAACATCAGAAGCCACATCTGTAAAGTCTCACCAACAGGACTGTCCAAACGAGAGCTGAACAAGGATGACACCAAAGGACATGCCAAGCCACACGCTCTCAACCTCATGCATAGAACTACAGGCCACTGAGGAAAGCTGGTAGCAAGAGAGCCGTTCTCCCCAGGAGAGAGCACACCAATTGGTTGTCCAGTGCCAAATGATTAGCCCTGAAAACATACATACAAGTAAAACAGAATACATACAAGCAACTCAAAAGGTTATATTTGGAGATGTATGCATATGTACAAATACATATGTGCACGCGATTACAAGCGATGAAAATAAGCCATGAATCTGAAGGAGAGCAGGGAGGACATACGGGAGGGTTTGGAGGGAAGAAAGGGGAAGAGGAAATGTTGTCACTAAAGACAGTGTCAAAAAGAAAAAAACAAAAAATGTACTTGACACACAAAAAATAAGAAAATAATTTTTTAAAGTTGAATGAATGGAAAAATTGAAGTTTGAAAGAGAGAAGACTTCAAGAGCAGTTGAAATCTTTCTTCACAGGGAAGCATGGGCATGCAGGTTATGAGCGCTGGGCTCTCAGTGCCCTGTTTTCGCACCCAGGAAAGATCTGAAATGTGGCTTTGTAGTTTTAACTCATGTGAATGGTGTCATACAGTACATGTTACTCACATCTGGCTCCGTGACTCACTGGAACATATCTGAGGTATTTTCCACCGAGGGATGAGGAATGCCCTTTTAATTATTGGGGAGAGCTGCAGATTCATTTCAGGTAGCCCTCTACTTAGAGCAGCAACAAACATTCAAATAGCCCTTGCCAGACACTACTCTCATGTAGTCTAGAGTGTCTTCTTCTGCTTCTCCTGACTTCACACCCCCCACTCCCCCGTGATGCTGGGATCAGAGGTGTGTCTCTCAAGAAACATAGACAAATTCATTCTTGCCTTTCCAAAACGTAAGAATTTACTGAATGCCAGTAAGTTCACCAGTACAGCAGACTTTAAAGTTTTTAACATTTCATGTGTCACGCGTGTTTTGCCTGCATGTTTTTCTGTGTATCACCTGTGTATCTAGTGTCAGCAGAGGCCGGAAAGGGGCATCAGATTCCATGGGACTGAGATTACAGATGGTTCTGAGCTGCCATATGAGAGCTGGGAATCAAACCTGAGTCCTCTCAGAAAGTTGCCAGTAGTCTTAACCACTGAGCCACATTTCCATCCCCATGATAAGATTTTAATAGGCCCATGTGCCCTACAGTCTCAGTTCATCCTAATGAAGCTATATGATATCACATGTTCTCTTCGCAAGGACAAGCCATTTGTCAGCCTGCAAGGCTGGTGCTAGACAGGTGGTGACCTTCACTTATCCACCAAATGCACAATCACTCTCCAGCCTCAAAATGAAGAAAAAAAAAAAAAAAGCTTCTGGTAAAAAAGTAAACGGAAAGACCAGAGTGACTCAGAGCAGTCACAGTGTCCTCTCAACAGTGAACCGCACCCAGTTCATGCAGTGCTGGGAATCCAGCCAGGGCCTTGCGCATGCTAGGTAGGCACTCACCAACTGAACCTCCCCCTCCCCCTCCCCCTGTATACAGCACTATGATATATGACCTGCTACGATACCTATGAGAAAACAAGTCACAGAGAAGTTAAGTAAATCTCTCAAGGGCACACAGCCAGTATTTGAATCAGTGTTATCTTTTAAACAATTATACTGTGCTAAAGAAGGGTGGTTTTTTTCCAGTTTTCCGTTATTATGCAGAGTGCGACATCAACACCCTAGAACAGATCTCCTTGTAAATACGAGTCTCTCTAAGGCAGACAACATAAATGGAACTTCCATTTATGCTACAGAGTTTAACTTCTCAGTTACTACAGCAAGCTGACCAATGGCCCCCAGAGACAGCTGTGCCCTGTTCTGCACAACCTGTGTGTGTTATTTTTACTTACCTATGGAAAGGAATTCTGAAGTTGTTGTTAACTTGGGGACATCGAAATGAAATTAGCCTGGATAATCTGAATGGACTCAAAGTAATCATGAGGGTCATAATAGGAAAAAAACAGGAGATGAGTCACATGCACGCACGCGCGCGCGCGCGCGCACACACACACACGCACGCACGCACGCACGCACACACACACACACGCACCCCACCACCACACCACACCACATCATGTGATGATGGAAAGAGTGATTTAGGGAGACAGATGGAAGATGCTAGGAGCTAGCTTTGAATATGCAGGAGGAAGAAAGAGCTAAGAAATACAGGCAGGTTCCAGAAGAATCAAAAACTGGTGGAAAAGACAGCCTAAGAGAGAACTCTAAACTTGACTTGGTAATTGTTAAGTGCTGTGAAGGGTGTGATAGTTTGCATTATTTGTGAACTAATATATTAGCCTGGTACTGTTTTTAAGACGCTGGCAGAAGACATGGACCACAAAGGTCAGAGACAAATGATAATGTGCTCCTCAGCAGCAGCAGCAGCAGCAGGAGTAGCATTGCAACAATACTCTGTGTTCCAGCTTCCATAGAGCAACGGGAAGTGGCCCAGCAGACACCTGCACACACAGGGAGGTATTAAAAGAAACAAGTCCTGGACTCAAGAGTTTAGTTCTGGTCAGCAAGCATGCCTGAGTTTGCCTCAGCAGAAGACACCTTTTAAATGTTCTAAGTCTGTGTTGAATACACAAATAGTTTTCAAAAAAAAAAAAAAAAAACTGCTCCTGAACAAAACTATCACTGACTGACTTGCAAGACACCTTGACATGTGAAGACCAAGGGAGGACTATCTCCAAGCATTAGCTGGCTCCTTTTTCCCATGCTTTTTTTTTTAAATGCTGCATATAAATTTCTTAAATCATATGATATTGCTTTTGTGTGCTTTTAAGCCCTATAAACTGCTATTCTAGTTAATATACATTTCACATTTTCTCCTTTATGATACTGTCAAAATTCAAGTAGATACCTGGAACTTTAGTCCACTACATTTAACCAGCAGCAGTGTCTCACTCTGTGAATATATCACAATGCATTCACCCAGTCATTCACATGAAACAGAAACAAACAAACAAAAAAAACCCACAAGATTCCTCCACAGTTCAGAGAGCTTAGAATCAATTCCCAGCACGACAAGGACACTCACAACTAGTTGTAACCTCAGTCCCAGGGGATCTGACACCCTCTTCTGGCCTTCACTGGCACTACACACATGTGGTGTTCAGATATGTATGCAGGCAAAACACCCATACACATAAAATTAAAATGAAGGGGGAAAAATCCACAACAAAACATGAATGCAGTGAGGATCTTCTTTGTACCCAAGTGTCACGATCTTTACTAGTATTGTACATGAATGAGATTTCTGTGCCTTGAGATGAGTCCATCCTCAGTTTTAAAACTTTTATTGACAATTATTACAATATTAGTGTGTGTGTGTGTGTGTGTGTGTGTGTGTGTGTGTACAACAGTTGTAGAGGAAATTTAATCCAGCCACATTGCTGCTCTGGCAAGAGATCACATCTAAAGATATGAGCCAGCTAGAATGCAGGCACACCCTGGATTGCAGTATGATCTGGCTGGAATACAGACACACTCTTAGTACATACCTCTAATCCCTAACAATGAAGGTGAGGTTAGTTTGTAGAGGGAAAAAGCCATATTTGAAAGTGACATTTAATTGGGGAGCAGACAAAGTGATAAATCAGAGAAGGATTTGACAGAATGAGTCATAGATAGGATACACCCAACTCACAAAAGAAGAGCAGAGGAAGAAAGATTACTTAAGGAGGGGGACAGTTTTACCGGAACAGTTTTACAGAGAGAGGTTACAAAGAGAACAAGCTAGACACAGGCGAAGATAGAATGAGCTAGAAAACGAGAAGGAAACAGAAGATTAGAACATATTGCCAAAGTTAGTATGAGGCCAGGCAGAGCAATTCAGTCAGAATCCAAGAGAAGCCAGATTGAATCACCCAGCTTGAAATACTAGATTGTATGATTGTAAGGAGGATAGAAGGTTCCAGGCCTAGACCTAGGGGTAGTTAGAACAGAAAAGGAGATGCTCCAGGCTCCACCCAAGCCATGTATTTACACAGCTTTGGGATGGCTCTCATCTCATCACTTCATCTGAGAAAATAAAAGCGACATTTATACACAGTACACATGTGGAGAGCACAGAACAACTTTTGGGAGTCAGTTCTCTTCTTCCATCATGGTTCCTAGGGATTGAACTCTGGTTGTCAGGTTTGCATTCCAAGTGCTTTTACCCAATGAGCACCACATGGTCCCTCATCCTGCTTTTTTTTTCTAATAATAATCTTGATCAAATTAAAAATTTTAGTGGCCATTTATATACAGCATCAATCTTTCCTACAAACAACCTTCTCTTTTTGTGTAACATTCTCTCTCCTCCTGCCAATTCAATAAGGGGGAATGTGCAAGTTTAGCCAAGGGTTTCCTTGTGTGCTTATGTAAGGCCCCCATGAAGGGAGGACCTCACCCAAGCCTCGGGAATTCCCAGCCACCCATTAACTCACAAGACACTGAACTTGATGCAATCAGCAAGAGGTATATTTCAATCAGTATACTGCGGTCAAGACCCATGACCCACGCAGGGGCAGTAGTGGGGTCTGACCCCGGGGCTTTGGAGACAGAGATAATTTAAAGCCAAAAACCACAACTCAGTGGGGAAACCACAACCCAGGGGGAGTGAAGGAGGGCTATTGGAGAGTACCTGTGGAAAGTCTCAGCCCATTATTCAGTTTGTGACAGGGTACAAGGAAGAGTCATGGGGAGCATTCTGTATGGGCTATTCTCTAAGAGCCTATATGTAATCAGCCATCTATCTTGTGGTCAGCCAAGTTCCTGAAACACAGAGCTCACGACCAAGCTGACCTGCACTCTTGGTTCTGCTTGCCTGTTAGGAGTTTTTGAAAAATTTTAACCCTTTCAGTTCAAGATCAGAGGAAGGACTAGAAGGTTAGTTTGTTGAGAGAGATGCCTCAAACTAGATTAGTAATTCTGGGTGTCTCCCTTCAGAGTGCACTCAGTGCCCCACATAAGAACTCTGGTTGATAAAGTATGAAAAAGCAGAGGACAGAGCAAGTGGACAGAGAGATGAATGAGGACAAAGAAAAGAGAGGAAACCTAGTAGTGGTGGCACACACCTTTAATCCCAGTGCTCAGAGGGCAGAGTCAGGCAGATCTCTGTGAGTTCAAGATCAGCTTGGTCTGCAGAGTGAGTCCCAGGACAGCTAGGGCTACACAGAAAAATGCTATCAAAAAAATTATAAGGGGAGGGGAAGAGGAGAACAGAAGAAATGAACAAGCCTTCGTTTTTTCCAGACATGGTGCTGGAGAGGTAACTGAGAGATCTACATCTTGATCTGAAGGTGGCAGAAGGAAACCGTGTGCCACACTTGAGCATATATGATCTCAAAGCCCACCCTCACAGTGACACACTTCCTCCAACAAGGCCATACCACCTAACAGAGCTATTCCATATGACCAAGCATTCAAACACATGAGTCTATGGGGACTATACCTATTCAAACTGTCACACAAGGAGTCGTGAGATCAAGAAAGGATGCATATCCCAAGTAGAAGAGTTTCCGAGCTCTATGAACAGGACTCTAAGCCAAAAAGAAAAAAAAAAAAAGAAAAAGAAAAAAAAAAGACAGAGTTTCTAGGTTTTGGGGTTGACCTTGTTGAGATCTTGTCACTGGAAATCTCTTTAGCCCAGAGCTGAGAATGTCAGGTCCAGTTCTCTAAAGTCAGGTACAGTGATACATTCAGAGGGGGGACTGAAACTGTAGTGTCACAAGATCCAGGCCAGCCTAAATTATGTAGCTAAACCCAGCCTTCCATCTACAAATATATATAGTTTGAATGGGTGGCAGGAATATAATTTTATATGATGTAATGCTGTGAACAGTATCTGATGACCTCTCTCTCTCTTGTGCATTTCTCACATCTTTTCTGTTTAATAGACTGTGCTTTCCTAGGACAAAACACCCTTCAACATTACACTTCTAATTACCTCTTAAGATTCATGAACAGATACTTTTATTGAGTTCCTCCGTTTTAATTAATATCGTTCATAGAGGTTTAATAAGAATCCATGTTTCTTTTTGTCAAGACATAATTGGACAAATTGGTCATGATCAAATTGCTTGCCTTTATGTCTGAGTGGATTTTCTTTGATTGAGTGTGACAAACATCGCTGAAGGACAAAGGTTACACTTTGGATGCGGTATTCATGCCTCTAGGTGCCTGGCCTGTGCTCAGGGCTGCCACAAAAGGCTGGATACATGTGGGGAACAGTTGGAGGTACTGGAAATTTGCCTTGAAATTCAACATGCAGGGCATGGGGTCCATACAGACATCAGAAGACAGCATGCAGAAGCACTGTGTGGGCAGCTGGGATCCAACCAATGGGTCTTCAGGCTCAACACAAAGAATCTTTACCTGCTGGTCATCTTTGCCACCCTGACCTATTTTACCTCATCAACTCGGATACGCTTCAGGAACCATGTCTTCATTTATGTTCTCTGTAGCCTTTTGGAGAGGGCTGTTGTAAAGACAATGACCTGTGACTCGCCCTTAGGGAGGTTCACCATCGCTGGCTCCAGGGGGCCATAGCCCTTTCCCCTGGGGCCTTGCTCTCTACCTTGAGGGTGTGCTAAAAAGAACAACTGGGGCGCTGGGGAGACATTGTGGAGCGGTATCCCCATCCCCACTGTTACTAGTGAGAACCATATGTATCCCTTGATGAGTTCTCGCACTTGAACACTCCCTCAGCATGTTGCTACAGCTGGCCAAGCTGCCAGTGGGCTTCTGACTTCTAGTTCAAGAAGAGAAAGCTTTCCCTTTTTCCGCCTCTTTTTCAGACACCAGTCAACATCCTAAGGCAAACTTTCCCTGATAGTCTGGCCATTATGGCTCCTTGTTAAGATACACCCCCCCCCCCCCATGGAACTGCTCCCCAAAGCATCTCCTGGCTCTCTCTCTCTTTCTCTTCTTCAGCACCCTGCTCTCAGCAGCTGCTGAGTCACCTCTTTTCTGCCCTGTTGTGTGTCTTTCAAGCTCTAATAAAATGGTGTATAGACCTCCTGAGTGCTTTTGTTTTTGTTGTTGTTTGTTTTGTTCTTATTTTTTTTTTCTTACTTAAAGTTTTTACTTTGAGACACCATGGGGAAAAAACTTACAGGGATACATTGAAGAGAGAGACATGGTCACGGGGTGGGGGTGGGGGTGGGAGGAATGATAGAATAGAAGCGTCAGTGCCTGTCAGCCAGTGTTGAATGTGAAGTGCTGGAAGTCTACATGCTACAGGGGCTCAAGGGAACCCTCACCTTCTCCTTCAACAGAATCTGCACCAATCTCATCAACCTTCTCAGGGTCAGCCATGTCCTCACAGGCTTCAGAGAACTCCCCTTTCTCCGTGCCCTCACCCACATCCCACCGCACAAAAACACACATGGTATATATCAGGTCAGACTTTATGGACTGTGCAAGTCCAGGCCTCAGCAATGGCTGTGGTGTTGCTCAGCCAGGTCCCCATCAGGTACCAGATTGGGAGGCTGGTAATTAATACCAATCCAATTCACAAACTGGATGTTGTGCTTAGTCTTGATGATGACAATGGCAGCACTGACATCTGTAGGTACCACATCACCAAGGTGCAGCATGCAGCAAGTCATGTATTTACTACGGCAAGGGTCACATTTCACCATTGGGTTGGCTGGCTCAAAGCAGGCATTGGTGGTCTCTGCTACAGAAAGCTCCCCATGGTAGGATTTCTGAGCAGAAATGACAGGAAAATATGTGACCAAAAGGAAATGGATCCAGAGGTTGAGCACCAGGTTAGTCTGGAATTCTGTCAAGTCAATGTTCAGAGCCACATAAAATCTGAGGGAAGCAACAATGGAAGACACAATCTGGCTAATAAGATGGTGAAGATTAGTGTAGGTTGGGTGCTCAATATCAAGGTTTCTATGACAGATATCGTAGATAGCCTCATTGCCTACTATGAAGACACCATCAGGGTGCTCCAGACTGGTGTGAGTGGTGAGGATGGAATTGTGAGGTTTAACGGCATTGGCAGGAAACTGCAGGGGCGGGCTAGGTAAATAGATGTCTTCCCATAATCAACAGAGAGCCCCTCCATCAACAGGGAGGTGAGACCAGAACCAGTTCTCCTGCCAAAGCTATGGAAAACCAAGAAGCCTTGAAGACCTGTGCACTGGTCAGCCGGCCTGTGAATTCAGTCCAAGATAAGGCTAGTGACTTCCTTGCCAGTGATGTAGTAGCTACAGACATAGTTTGGGCAGCATCTTCTTTGCCTGTGGTGAGCCACACAGGATGGAAAAGCTAGAAGTAGGTACCGGGGCAAATGTCTTCAACAACTGTGGGTTCCAGATCTAGGAACGCTGCAGTTGGCACATGCTTGATAACATCTGTCTCGTTAAAGAAGGTACTGAAGGAGTCAGCTCCACCAACAATGGTCTTGTCACTTGGCATCTGGCCATCGGCGGGATGCTGTGTTCTAAGCAGTATAGCTCCAGCCTTGGCCAACATGGATGAGGATGCACTTACACTATGGGTTAGGAGGCAAGAGTGAGGGAAGAAGTAGTTACCTGGTCCCAGTTGCCATCCCCAACAAGCTAAGAGGTGAGGAATCAATGAGAGGTTGTTTTTGTTTTTTATTCGACATGTAGTTGTATGTCAGGGGTGGGGAGCACATGTGCTTATGGCATTCAGAAATGATGTTGTGTCAGTTCTCTCCTTCCATGGCATCCATGGATTGAACTCATGCCATTGGGTTTATGCAGCAAGCATCTTTGCCTACGGAGCCATCTTGCCAACCCCGAGTCCTTAAAATCTATTTATCAACAGAGACTAAGGAGTCACAAAAGAGAACCCAGATTCCCTGTAAGAGCAGAAGGGAAGATATTCTAAGGAGATGACACTTGGGCCCTCTCTTTGGTGATCAGACTGTTGAAACAATAGTCCAAAAGAAACTGAAACTTCCCAAGGATCTCACAGTGGGAGAAAGAAGGGGCTGAGCCTAGAGCCGGCCCAGGGAAAGCCATCTCAGAGGAAGAAACTTCATACAGGTCTGACTTGTCAGACCAACTTGTAGAACTAACTAAACTGAAGACAATGATGGGTCAGTGGCAGGTAGGGCCACCCCTCGACAGGATCTGCTTGGTTACTGTAAGGAGCAGGCCCTTAACAGGACTGACTCCATATTTGTAATAGGAAAGAAAACAAGTTTGAAGTGAAGTTGATAGAGTCAATGCATAGGAAATGTGGCAATACCTCGTTGTTACAATAGCTTTGGCATTGGTGATAATATATTGTTTGCTGTTATTATATTATTATGTTATTTAATATATTATTAAAAAGCAATTAAATATCAAACTTCTGTCTCTGGCATACTCTCTCCCCTCTCGTGGAACTGACCATCTCATAGTCAATCCTGTATACGATTACTGAGTGGAGAGGACCTGTCTTCCTCTCCCTACGGGGGCCCTAAAACTTTATCGCAACCTGCTCACGACAGATAGATAACATACTGGGCTGGCTCTCAACAGCTACACACACCCCTTGCCTTCTATTTGCATGTAAATCTCATTTTGGTACCATGAAAATATACTTGGTGAGTTACAGTATCTCGGTATTTGATAAGGCAGCGAGATCCACAATCTGACAATAACAATCGGAAAGTCCATTGTCCAAGCGACTTTCCTGTTGCCAATGAACTAGAAATGAAGGGTTTGTTTCATCTCACAGCTCAAGATACAGCCTGTCATGTTGGGAAAGTTAAGGCGGCAGGAGGCAGGAGCTGGAAACAGTCATATCCCGCCCACAATCAGGGGTAGGGCGAGAAGATGCTTGGGCTTAGTTGTCCCTCTCCTTTTGATGCAGTCCAGAATCCAAGCCTAGGTAATGGTACCGCCCACTTTTAGTGTAATTGACACAATCCCTTACAGACTTAACCAGAGGCTATGTGATGCTTGCCTCCCGGGTAATTCCAGATTTTGAAAAGCAACACGAATCACCATCACATTCATCTGATATTTCTAACCTACCAAACATCACAGCTTCCCTACACAGGACACTGCAGGGTACTGATTGCTTATTGCTGTTATCACACGGCTGACCAAGAGTGGTGTGAGTCTCTGCCATGCTGGTGTTGGACTCTATGTCACTGTGCTGGGAGAGGTGGCAATTCAGAAGTTTATAGAATGCATAGCATTTTCAGACCTTAGTAGAGAACTTTTCACTCAAGCCCTTGTAAATTGGGAACTGTCTGTACTGTGTATGCTTGGAGGACACAGAACACAAGACCATTCTATCCCTGGAGACCTGTAGCTCTACAGACACACAGCACAGGGAGCAAGAGATCATAAGCTCCTGAAAGAGAAGCCTGTAAAAAGCTCTGGTGGGTAAGACTAACTATACCATAATCCCATCAGTAACACAGGCCCTCAAAGGTTGAAGAGCCAGCCGGCATTTCCAGCTAAGCTGACCAGTAAAGGCCTTTCCCTTATGAAGCTTTTCTTCAGGACTGTGACAGATGGCTAGTTTCTGTCAGATGAATAAAGCAAAGCAGAAACCAAAACATGTGAGTAATAGACGTAGCTGAACCAAAGGAACCAGTCAGCTCCCAGAAACCGGCCCAGGCCTAGGAAGTACTTGATGGTTCAAAATGCTTACTTCAAAGAAACATAGTGTGCAAGAGAAAACAGATGAGTAGCTGAGTAAAATAATGAAATAATGGAAAGATAAAGTGAGATCATTAACCTAGAGACAGAGAACACAAAAGAAGACAGAGGAGAAGAAGAAGGAGAAGGAGAAGGAGAAGAAGGAGAAGGAGAAGGAGGAGAAGGAGAAGGAGAAGGAGAAGGAGAAGGAGAAGGAGAAGGAGAAGGAGAAGAAAAGAGGGAGAGGGAGGAGGAGGAGGAGGAGGAGGGGAAGGGGAAGGGGAAGGGAAAGGGGAAGGGGAAGAGGAAGAGGAGGAGGAAGAAGAAGAGGAGGAAGAGAAAGAGAAAGGAGGAAAAGGAAGAGAGGAGGGAGGAAGGAGAAAGAAATAACAGATTGGGTGGCAGTTATGTCTATGGGACATTTTTATGATTGTTGTTGGCTGACAGTGAACAGCCCAGCCCACAGTAGGCCATGTCAGCTCTAGGCAGGTATAAGGTTATACATTATACATGCCAGACCTAGCCTGTGTAAGAAAGGTAGCTGAGCAAGCCTGGAGAAGCAAGCCCCACAGGCAGTGTTCCTCTGTGCGATCTGCTTTGGTTCCTGCCTTGGCTTCCCTCAAAGATGATCAGTAACCCTAAGTCAAATAAACCCTTTCCTCCCCAAGTTGCTTTTGGTCAAAGTGTTTTATCCCAGCAAGAGAAAGCAATTAGAACACACCCGTTCTCTCCCCTTGGTGGACGCCATCTCCTTGACCATTGTAACTGTCCTGTTTAGCACGTTCCTTGGCTCCAGCTTGTTTTCTCTCCCTGCCCTCAAGGCTGATGTACTCTGGTGCCATAGAGAAGGCCAGAGGCTCAGGTGTGCCGGGCTTCTTGCTCTGGGACCCCTGCAGTGTGGCCCCAAGCTGAGTTTGCTTCTGGCCTTCAGAATAAGACAGCCTCTTAGTCAAGAGTTGGGAATGGGGCCTCCTAGAGAGGCAGAGCCATTCCCACTGAGGTCTGGAGGATTAGTCTAGAGCTTTGGTGTGCTTTTCTATGGCTCATCTACAGTGTTTCATTGAGGGAATATTTTGTGGTCTGTTAAGTCCCAATGCACTTCAGAATACGTCAGAAAGTCAGAGCTGGAGAGATGGCTCAGCAGCAAGAGAACCGACTGCTCTTCCAGAGGTCCTGAGTTCAATTCCCAGCAACCACATGGTGGCTCACAACCATCTGTAATGGGATCTGATGCCCTCTTCTGAAGAGAGCAATGGTGTACTCATATACATAAAATAAATAAATAAATAAATAAATCTTTAGAAAGAATGAAAGAACAAAAGAAAGAAAGAAAGAAAGAAAGAAAGAAAGAAAGAAAGAAAGAAAGAAAGAAAGAAAGAAAGTCAGGGCCACTTCAGCTGGACTGATAAATCCTGGAAGATTGAATAGGTACCCAGGTATGGCCATATTCACTTGCTCTTCTACCCCAAGAGTGAACAACAGGCAGGGGTCCCCTCAGTGTGCAGAGAGAAGGGCCCTGTCAGTAGGAAAAGCTGCCCCTCCTGTCTGAGCACACTACAAAGCCCTAAATGGGACCCCTGTGGGGTTTTGTCTGTAAAACCTACAGAGAATAAAAGCCCATAAAACTCAGGGGTTTGCACAGCCTGCTCGGCTCATTGAGTCTGTGTGTGAGTTTGACGCTCACGTGACTTCAGCTACCAGAAACTTTAGGTTCCCAGCTTCATAGTAAGAAAAGGAAAGAGCGAGCCTCGCCTCGCAGGCCTGAAGACTGTGATAGAAGTGTGTGGAGCTGAGCTGTCAGTGTGTCCAGGCTGCAATTAGGAGATTCACAGAAATCCACAAAATCAGGCAAGCGGCCTAAGAGTAGCCCTGGGAGCTATGTGGATCTGGTTTCTCCTTTAGCACCCAGAATGGCAGGAGTGGCCTGTGGTACAGTCAGAACCCATCTGGGTAAAGCCACTCGCAGCTAGAACAGACGATTGGCCCAGGCATAGAGACCACAACTGCATCTTTTTTCAGTGAGATGGGCAGGAAGAGATTTTATTTCTGAAAGCCTGGGCCCCTTTCTATGACTGATCTTTACTTAATGCTAGAAAGTGGGTTTAATGGCTTCCTGGAGGTGCCTGGCTACAGGCTGCTTTGTGTAACTTTACGTACCAGTTTCTTCTTGAAGCCCACCACCCCCAACATGCATGCTCCTTTTGTGGGGCAAAGGGTGGAGGCTGGAGCACATACCCGAGGCTTCGGCTGGTCTTTTGCTCCTGTGAAAGTGGGGGGTGTCCTGCAGGGGCCTGCCAATGTCCTGCAGAGTGGTTCAGGTTGATACACTGGCTTCAGCCCTCCATGGATTGCTGGACTGCGTGGTTGGGCTCATTCTGACAGCCACAGGCTGGGGCTGGAATGTCTCAAAAAGGCCAATGCAAATGGTCTCACTGGAAATAGTTATCCGGTATTCATGATACAAAATGAGCCTCTGAATACTTATTATGAGCGCACGGCATTTTTTTTTCTTCCTGAGAACATACAATGATCCCACACCACAATTATCTTGTTCCAGCCTTAAAATATTAGCTGTCACTTCTATCACGGCCCTAGTGAAAAAGGATAGTTCTTTCTTTAAATCTCTTTTTCCCTCTTAACACAATTACCTCCTCATTCACAGATCGCTTTGTGACCACCTAGTCTTGCTGATTATGCTGGTGACACAGTCACAAAGCGGCATGACTGACAGCTCGGGCTGGTGACAGGGTGGCCACAACGTGGGACAGATTTGGTGGGATGAGTCCTACTAGCTACGTTCTCTCCTGGGAAGGGGCAGGAAGGCATGAACAGGAAAAGGAGGTGCAGATACTTCATCCTTACCCTTAGAGGATCTTGCTTTTAACTTGAGAGCCTGTGACAGCAGCAAGAAACAAGAACCCCTGGCATACCTGCCTGATGTCTCCACTGCTACCCAAACAGCAACCCCAGGGCTGCCGAGTGGCTCCATAGGCTGTATACTTCCCAGCCACCCTAAGGTTCATCATGTGACCTACATTTGTCAAGCTGGGTGGGCAGCTTCATAGTCCCTAGCTGAGTGCCAGTGTGTCCTGTATGCAGCCACACTGGGTACAGACACTCTGTTTGTAAGCAAGTTCTGGGCATACCAACTTTTTACAGACACACTCCTGTACAGGCATGATACACACAGACATGGCCTGTGAAAATATGCAATATGCAGGCATACCCTGGATGTATCCAGTAGATTCTGTATATGGATTGAAACCCTAAAAGAATATTAGAGTCTGATGTGGACCCCCAAGCCTTGAGTCCACCCCTTGGAACTGCCTTGGATTTAGACTTTAGAAGGCCTCATTTACTCTGTGTACTGGCTTGGTCAAACTGATTTTCTTCACACTCTTCAGGCCACATTTACTCATTATCAGGGATGACTGTGATGGCGCCTTCCCACAGGCCACCTTGTGCCTCAGTAGAGATGAATCCTGAAAGGAGGCTCTGCCACATTCACTGAGATCCAGCATCAGCACTGTTCCTTGCAGGAAAGGCTCACACAGCACACTGTTTTCTTTTATTCTGTCTTGGCCGTGTGCATGTGGCTCCAGACAGCTTTAGGAGACAGTCTGGGATCTCTGTAGAAGGAACCCAACCACCGCCATCACAATCAATACTCAAGAGAACAATGGCTTGTGCGTGTGCGAGTATGAGTGCGTGTGCATGTGCTTTAAAGAAATGTTTGAAACCTCTTCTGTTTCTTTAAGACTGACATCACACAGCAGAAGTGAAAGAAACTCATCTTGCCACCCGGCAGTTAGCAGCAAAGTCATTAAAGCACGGTGGCAATTTAATTTCCAACAAGGCAGGTACTGGGTCTCTCTTCCTGGGATGTCTCTGGGTGGCTGCCCTTGACAGTAACCACCACTGAGCACACTCAGGCATTTCTATTTCCTGAACTACATATTAGGAGAAGAGATGACTCTAAGAAACATGAGAATGTTCCAGACTCAAAACTAACCGCCTTAGAACTTTATCTGGTAGATGTCATTTCTACAACCTTTCAAGAAACATCGTCACCAGACAAACGATTCAACACCAGTGACAGGTTCTTGTTAGTTCACTGAACACTGGCATGTTTGGGAGTCTCTTGGGTGCCCTGACTACTCAAAGGGTGGTTACTAACCAGCCTGGCACTGGTGTTTTTGGTAGATGTCCATGGCTCCAGTTCAA
Source organism: Arvicanthis niloticus (assembly GCF_011762505.2). Classification (NCBI taxonomy): domain Eukaryota; kingdom Metazoa; phylum Chordata; class Mammalia; order Rodentia; family Muridae; genus Arvicanthis; species Arvicanthis niloticus. The sequence continues at coordinate 21,231,180 of NC_047671.1, forward strand.
TGGAATATTTGTTGCGTCTCTGGGCAGGAGCAATCCTCTATCTAAAACCAAAACTTCTAGGTCAGAAAAACTTAAGTTCACTTGAAAAGAAGGAGATTTCCTTTTCCTTGTGAGTCACTAGGGGTAATAGTGAGTGGAACCATTCCTTCCCCTTACTATCCCCCTTGATTCCTGGAGTCATGAATCTTAGCTTTGGAAGAAATCCATGGGTTGGCTGCTGATTAAAAGTATATACAGCCTTCTGAAAAACCCTGCCCCAGCCCTTCCAAAGTCCATTCCACCGTTCTATCAAGCTAGCTGCCTCAGGATGATGGGAAACATGGCAAGGCCGGTGGATTCCATGAGTGTGTGCCTACTGTTACACTTCTCTGTTTGTGAAGTGAGTTCTTTGGTCAGAAGCTATCCTGTGAGGAATACCTTGACAGTAGGCAAGGTGTTCTACAAGAACATGGATGGTAGTTTTGACAAAAGCATTACATGCAGGAAAGGCACAGTCATAACCAGAATAAGTATCTACTTCATAAGAACAAAGCATTATCCTTTCTACAGAGGAAGTAGTCATAAGTGGTCATCCAGGTCACCAGGTCACTGGCTGGTCACCCCGGGGAAGGTGCCATATCAGGGGCTCAGTGTTAGTCTCTGTTGCTGGCAGATCTGGAACTCAGCAGCTCTAGGTCAGCTTTGGTGAGTGGTGCCTCATGCTGTCAAGCCCATGCATAGGCTCACTCCACCTCTGCTACCGTGCTCACTTTGCTATGAGCTCATTGGACAATAACAGGGATGGCTGGGAAACAAGCTGAGTATTCACAGAATAGTCATCTCATCTACTTGATTATTGAACTTTTCCTCTGCTGAAGTCATCTTTTGATGAGCATTTACACGGGACACAAGTATCTTTACATCCTTCATTCATTTGGAGGGATCTAGCCACATGCTTCTTCCCCAGATAGCTTCCTCACCAACTGTCCAATCATGTTCTTTCTAACTCCCTGACCATCCAGCCAATGGATGACGGGTGGCTTAGGTCACATGATAATTTAGTGGCCCATTACCGAATGCTCACTTTCCAACAGTATGCCGAAAAAGGGAGAATAGCCATCTGCCGATGATGATAGAGCCTTACTCCTAAATCCCAAGGCTCTCTGCTGCAATTTACCTATAGGAACCTGACAAAAACTCCAGACAGCATCCCCACATACCATGGATACCTCAAGTACCATTGGGTCTGGTAGATCATATGGTCCTAGTAGTAGAGAAGCCGGTGCGGCAGCCTGAACCTATTAACGAGCCTTTTCCTGTTCCAGGCTTTAGTCAAAGCTGGCAGCTTTCTGGGTCACTTGGTGTATAGGGCAAAGTAACACTCAATGTGAGGAATGTGCTGTCTCACTAAACCCACTAAGCATTGTGCTTCTTTTGTGGCAGCAGGAAGCGCCAAGTACAATAACTTACCCTTCATTCAGAAGGACCATTGTCCCATGCCCCAAAACACTGGAGTCATAGAAATTTGTAGAGTGAATCTTCTGTGCCATGTGTGGAAACATTCACCTGTCAATAAAAAAAGTTTATGGCCAATAAGATGAGGTAGGAAATAGGAGGTGGGACATCCAGGAGAGAGAGAGAGAGAGAGAGAGAGAGAGAGAGAGAGAGAGAGAGGATTCTAAGAGTCAGGTGGGGGTGGGGATGATTCACCTGGAACTCTGAGAAAGAGATGGTCACATAAACCAGAGAAAAGGTAGCCAGCCATGTGGCACTCACAGAATAGAATATAAAATGGATAATCAGGTAAGAGCTAGTTGAAGAAGAAGCAGAAGCTTATGGTTAAGCAATTATTAATAAATAATTCGCCTCAGGGTCATTATTTCAGGAAAGTAGGCAAGGGTGGAAAAGCCCACAGTTACAAAATTTTCACTGAAGTAGAAGGAAGGCCCTTGAATTTTTCTTGGGTTCATTTCCCACATTCTGATCAAATATATGTTACCAACAAGTCCAAAATGCTTCTTACTTCCAGCTCATTGGTCCGACCAGCATAATGTTGTTGTGAGGTAATTTCACCAAGAACATACAGACACTTTCAAAGCCCAGTAGGAAGTCTGTATTACTGGCTGGTGATTGCCCAAATCATGCAGCTCACTGCTAGTTATTTACTACATCTGGAATCAACTAGAAGCCGAAAAGCAGAAACAGAATGGATAAATATATAATATATTAATATTTATTAACATCAATAATACACACACACACACATATGAACTAGAGTGATATATAGGTCTGGTTAGTCCAACAATGGCTGTCTCCTGACAGAAAGGTCAAGAATCTGATAATTGTTTAGCCCATTAGGCAGGATGTCTCAGCTGGTGTTTAGTCTACATTGGAATCCTGAAGTAGGTTCTAATACTGGCAAAGGAATTCTTCAGCTAAAAGAAGACTGAACTTGCCAGCCAGAGTGAAGGCAAGCAGGCAGAAAAGCAAGGGCTTCCTTTTTCCATGTCTTTTTATGTAGGCTGCCACCAGAAGGTGTGGCCCAGATTTAGGGCAGGTCTTCTGACCTCAAATGACCCCCATCAAGGGGGAAAAAAAAAATCCCTCACGATGTGCCCAGCTTTTTGGATTTTAGTTGATTCCAGATGTGGTCAAGTTGACAACAAAAGGAGCTATCACACTAAGATATGACACCAGGTTTGGAGAGTTAACATACCCTTGAGGTAAAACTTAAAAAATATACAGCTGGCCCTACTCGCTGAAAGCAGATTGCTTCAGGTGGGCCTCGGGAATGGGTATTGTCAGGTGGGGGAAGCCTTTCCTAAATCAATAGCTGTACACCAAGCATCCAAAGATGTGTTAATCCGCTCAGCTAAGGACTCCACATCTGGTGCAACAGCTGCAATCAGAGTCACACCTGATTAAATTAGTAATGGTCAACTCTCATTCTCCACTACTTACCTGTCTTCTGCATGGACCAAACAGAAGAGCTAAAGGGAGATGTTGGGACCGCGGCTTGTGAATCTTTCTGTTCCTTGATGGTGGCACTGATCCCTACGATCCCTCCAGGGATGCAATATTACATTTGGTTCATTCTTTTCCCATGGAAAGCCTATTCCATTGGTTTCCATTTGGCTTTTCCAACCATAATAGCTCTCACTCCAGAGGTCAGGGAAACAATGCAGGGATTCTGCCAACCTCTAAGTGTATCTCCCCTAATTATACATTCTAGCACTGAGGAAATAACCACAGAATGAGTTTGGGGATCCGCTGGACCCACTGTGAGTCGGACTTCAGCCAAAACTTTATTATTACTTGATTTCTGTAACCCTCTACTTTAAACAGAGGTGGCTTGCTTCCAGAGTCTCCTGGAATCAATGTCAGTCCAGAACCAGTATCCAATAGACCCCAGAAAATTTGATTACTTTCTTTTCCCTAATATACAGTTACCCTAGTAAAGGAGCATAGACTCCTCTGGGGAAGGATGAGGGAAAGGCTAACAACAGTAAAACTATTAGGTATTTTAGAAAAAAACTTCAGGGGACCCAGCCTTCCCTTCATTCAAGGGGCTCTGGGTCTGAAACTGACTCAACTCTTGGTTGCTGGGCTGAGATTCTCATTGTTATAGTCAATGAAGCCTTCCTTTCTTTCAGTTATTGAGAATTTTTCCACATACACGGATCAAACAGAAACTTAGTAGGCTTCTTACATGTTATTCCTGGAAACAGCACAGAATAGAATAGATGAACTCGCCGGCAAGAATGAAAGCAAGCAAGCAAAAACCAAAGCTTCCTTCTTCCATGTCCTTTTAGTGGCCTGTCACCAGAAAATGTGGCTCCATTACAGTGCATCTCCTAGACTCAAACAATCTGAGAAAAATTCCTCCCAGGTGCACCCTGCAGCTTGGCTTTTAGTTGACTCCAGATGTGGCTGGTAACTGAGTAGTCATCACAGCTGAACCATCATATCACCACTCAGTCCCACTGTCAGCCCTGGCTTGTTCATGTGGTCTGTCTGACAAGCTGTTAGAACCTATGATGTCTCTTGTCAGGAGACAAGCTGCCCCTCCAGCTGGCATCAAGCCCCCAGCCTTTTCCTCCTAGCGTGAAATTCCTAAGAAAATTCCAATATCTTAGGCTCTGTAGTTACAGTACTGTGAGAGTCAAAGAGAGGGACACGGAGACTCTTTAGAATGTCTTTACTCCTGTCAGGATGGTAACTGACTGGACTTGCAAAAATAGATGGGTAGGAGTTGGCCAGGCAGAAAATGGGACATGGAGGGAGGGAGGGAGAGAGAGAGAGAGAGAGAGAGAGAGAGAGAGAGAGAGAGAGAGAGAGAGAACTGTAGAGCTTTTACAATTTTATAATTTTATAGAATAGTTTTACAATGTTGTAATAGAAAAAAAACCCTTTGGTGAGGAAAAACCTGCTTTAAATTATTGCCAACTTTGTTAGCAACGTTAAGAAACATAAAATCAAACACTTAAAAAGCATGGAAAATGCTCTTGACTGCACAGAGAAGCTTCTCTGATTAAGGCATTTGTTTATGAATATAAATATGTTTAGAAGGCAGTTGATGCTGTATCAAATTGAGATAAACAACAAAACTATGTTCTCCTGTAGGGATTACACCTGCCCAGTAATAGGGTTTTTTTGACTGACTTTACAGTACCAGAAGTGAATGCTCTCCTGCAGAGCAGGCCTGCCTCAAATTCAATCAGAGAACGGTTGTGATAAAGTTAAAAAGACCAGTAAGAAAATTAGATACTGATTTGTTTTCCAGTGATTTACTTAAAGCACTGCTTGCGCTGACTTCACTTACTACCTGGAACAAAACGACCCTGAGAAATTGCTGAACACTGGGTCATTGCCTGTTTTAACAGCGCATAGGCCTCTATAAAGCCCACCTTGTGGTTTTAGAGTATGAAATGAGAAACAAAAGAATTTCAGGAGCTGTTCTGGCTCCGGCCCTCAACGGCAGCTTTCCCTCTTCCATTCTCCTTTGTGTCAGAATGCTTCCAACAACGTTTCTGGAGAAATCTCCTTCACCAAGACCCCAGCTGGTGCAGAAAGGCTGCCGCTCCAGAGCCTCCCAGATCTGTGGAACTGGGAAGCTCATTCCCACAAAGGAATTCCAAGGTCCCTTTCCAGTGGCCAAGGGGACTGTGAGACCCAGGACCAGAGTCTCCAGGTAAAAGAATACTAGACCATGCTGGCTGTCCAGACACAGTAAGAATCCTGAGGGAGCTGGAGAGATGGCTCCGTGGCTTATAGTACTAGCTCCTCTTTCAGAGGCCCCAGGTTCAATTCCTAGCACCCACGAGGCAGCTCACACCTTATGTGTAACTCCAGTTCCAGGAGATCTTATGCCCTCACACAAACAGACACCACTGAACATAAAATAAATTATTAAAAAAATAATCCTGAGGGGTGCCTCCCGACAGCAATCTGCACAACACCTTCCCAGCATTAGGAGAATAGTCAACTGGGAGGAAGACTCCAGCTCAGTTCCAGTATGATTAAGGTATGTACTATCTTCAGCAATAAGATTTCATTGTTTAGTTCTGATGGGCAAGCAAGAAGAACACCAGGAGACTGTATTGTTTTGGGGTGCTCTGTAGTCTCCCTGAACAACAATAAAGAGGCATGCGATACATGGCACCAGATTTTCATTTAATTACCTATGGCTTCTGAGAGTAACATTATCCAGGCATGCAAACATCTCCTTTCTAAATCATTTTTTAAGTTTACTCTTAATTGGCCTCCAAATTAAACGCACAATCTAGAGATTCCAAGCTAAGATCTCCATATGAGAGACAGCATGTGGCTTATGTCTCTCTGGGCCTGGGTGATGCCACTCAATAGTTTCCAGTTCTATCCATTTTACTGCAAATGTCATAATTTCATTTTTCTTTAGATATTAATACAATTCCATGGTTTGCCTGTGCCACATTTTCATATCCATTCATCAGCTGATGCAGATCTAGGCTGACTTCATTCCCTAGCTCTTGTGAGCAAAGCAACAATGAACATGCATAAGTAAGTATCTCTGTGGTTGGATATGAGATTCCTTTGGGTATCGTTTGGTTTCTGTTGTTGTGATAAAAACACTAACCAACTTGGGGAGGAAAGGGCTTATTTCAGCTTACATGTCACAGTCCATCACAGAGGGGAACCAAGGCAGGAGCTCAAAGCAAGAACTTGGAGGCAGGAACTGAGGAGGAGGCTGTGGAGGAGCACTGCTACTTTTTGTATAGTCCAGACCTACCTGCTTAAAGATGATACCTTGCAGAGTGGACTGAGATCTCAACTAGAGATAAGAAAACATCCCCACATTTAACCGCAGGCCAATCTCATGGAGGCAATTCTTCAACTGAGGTTTTCCTTTGCCAGGTAACAAACTCTTAATGTGTGTCAAGTTGACAAAAACTAAGCACAGTAAGTGAATACCCAGGAATAGTATAGCTGGGCTATGGGAGTGCTGTGTCTAGCTGATACAGTGACTACACCAGTTGACTCCTGCACCAACAGTGAATTAGGGTCTTCTTTCCCCTCATCCAGCACACATTGCCATTTGATTTCTTGAGGACAGCCACGTCAAGTGGGGTGAAATGGAATCTCAAAGTAGTTTTAAATAGTATTACTCTAGTAACTAATGATGTTGAACACTTTCAAAAATGTTTATTGGCTATTTTTACTTAACTCTCTTCAATTCAGACTAATAGCCCATTCTTAATTAGGTTGTTTTCTAGATTTTTTTCTCTAAGTTCTTTGTGTATTCTAGTTGGCAAAGATTTCCCCCCATTTAGTAGGCTGCCTGGTCCTTTAACTTTGACGATTTCCTTTGCTGTACAGAAGCTTTTTAGCTTTGTGAGAGCCCCCTTGTCAATTGTTGACTAGAGTCCCATTTAGAAAGTCCTTACGTATGACTGTATCATGTACTGTTCTTCTAACTACTATCCTGTCATCTTTATTTCTTCCTGTAGTCTCTTGGATGTGCTTTATCCTCATCTTCAGAGCTAAGTATTTATTCCAGTATTCTCTGTAAGTTTGACTTGGCGGCCATAAATGTCTTTAGTCTATTTTTAGGGTGGAAAGTTTCTGTTTTGCTTTCGATTACAACAGTTTTACTGGGTATAGTGGCCTGGGTTGATACTTATGGTCCTTCTTGACTTGAAATACACTGCTCCAAGTCTTTGTAGGGCTTTAAATCTCTGCTGCTAAATCAGCTGTTAGTCTGACAGGCTTGCCTTTGTATGTGACCTGAGTCTTCTCCCTGGCAGCTTTCAATACTCTGTCTTTGTTCTGTAGATTTAGGGGTTTAGCTGTGATTTGGCATAGGGAACTTTCTTTCCTGGTTCTGTCTATTTGGTATTTTATGTGCCTCTAACACCTGAAACGAGCTCTCTTTTGCTAGATTTGGGGAATTTTCTTCAATGATTCTATTAAAAATATTTTTTATGCCATTTATGTGGAATTCTTTCTTTTCCTTTCTCTATACTCATGACTCATAGGCTTCAGTCTTTTTCATGGTGTCCCAAAAGTCCTGCATGTTCCATTTGCATGTTTTTTAATTACCCTTTTTAAATTGAATTATCTGATTCCTTTGCCTTAACATCAGGCACAGATATTGTCTCCCACATGATCCAGTCTGTTGGTGAAGCTTTCCAGTGAGCTTGTTGGACCTATTTCCCATCCTTTCACATTAACACAGTGTCTGTCTTTGAAGATGAGTTTCTCATAGACAACAAAAAGTTGGATCCTACTTTCTAATCTAATGAGGTAACTTATTTTATTTCCAACTTCATTTCAGTTTGGGTTTTCTTTAGTATTTCTCTTTGTTGAATTCTATTTTCATATCCTGAATTACCTTTCTTGCTTTATTCAGCTGTTTGTTTTCTTAGACATCGATCATGAGTTTTTTCCTGTCCTCTTTAATTAACACCTTCATTTAGCTGTTGTTCTTTTGTCTGGTGTGTGTGTGTGTTCAATTGTTTGAACTTTGAACATGTTTATTGTTTTCTTTTTAAATTATGTATCTTAAGTTTTGTCTTAAGTTGTTCTCAGGGGAGGAGTAAGGAAGGGACCTACCAGCAACAAGGATAGCTGAGCGTCCTGAGTACGCAGCAGGGAGAAGGCCCTACCAGTGACATGTGTGGTGAAGAGTCCTGGGGAGGCAACCAAGGATAAGATGCCCAAGGGAGAAGGAAGAAGAAGCTCCTACTGGCAACAAGGGTGGCAGGGAATACTACGGAACTCTGTCCCCCCAAAAAAGGAATCCAGGGGGGATTAAAGTTTCATTGGCTTAGCCTTTCTTTTACCTCCGTGTTTATGGTGAAACTTGGCCCCCAGGTAGAACCATTGATAAGTGCTTAGGTCCCGAGGGTCTATTCTCACCAGTGGATTACTCCACTTATGGGCATCATCTCCAGAGGGGTGCATGAATACTTCAGCTCTCTTAGGTAGTCTCCTCTTGGAACTATTCAGGGTTCTTACCAACAAGGCAGCCTTAATAGGATGTAACTCCAATCCTCAATACTCAAAACCATAGGAAAAATTATTTTCCTTTATAACTTAGCCAATCTTGGGGATTCTGCTCCAGCAACAGTCAAGAGACTAAAGCCCAGTACTGCACAGCTTTCAGCTTCAGGAAATGAAGCTGAAATGGCTGCCTCTGAGGGGCAGACTGCCAGCTTCAGGAAATGAAGCTGAAATGGCTGCCTCTGAGGGGCAGACTGCCAGCGTATGGGCATCCCACATCTGTGTCCTCTGCATAATCTAGCCCTTGGGGCCAAAAGATGAATGGTTTTTATGCTCAAACCATAGTTGCTCTTGGCATTTAATTAGCGTGGAATGCCTACAGACCTTAAGTTGGAGCTCAGTTAAAACCAATTCCCAGGTTCCTTCCAGTCTGGGCCAGAGCACTGAGCAGATCTTGGGTGGCAGCTCTGCCGCCAACCTCCAAGAACCCAAAGGAAGCAGGGATCCCAGGCGCTCTAACTCAGGCAGTGTCTTAGAGACCTGTCTGCTCCTGACAGCTTCCTGTCTTGGATTCTAAGAAGAAATTGAGCATCCTTGGAGTTACTCCAGTTGTGTGGTGACAGCCACTAGGCAAGAATTGCCCCTCTCCATCTACAGACAAATTACTGTCCAGAAAAGGACACACATGCAGAATAGTCGACTGATTATATCTGCTTAGACAGAGTAATCAGCCCTTAATAATCCTGCATCACTAAGGTCTGTCAGATGATTCTGGGCCAGAAGGCAGAAGAACAGATGCTCCAACGTTCAGTAGTATAGGGGCTTTTCAGCTGTTCAGCGGTCTCTATAAATTGGCTAAGTTTTACAAGCTACGTTTAGTGCTTCCCATAACTTCAGTTAACTCAGTCATTCTGGATTTCTGAATCTATAGTCTCATAACCAATCCTGGCTATTTACTTTGAGAGAAAAGATCTGAGTAGATGGTTTTCAGCTGACATTCATTCTAAAGCCAAAAAGCCAGGATCAAAAGTAAGTGTTTTAGTTAGAAGAGATGACAGAGGTTCTGGTTAGTCAACAGAATGATGGACTGGGTATTAGGACTATCTTGTACCTCACTGGTACAATTAGGAATAAGTATGCTCTAATTGTATTTTGAGAGAAAAGTTCTACTTTAACAGGAAGAGTGATATGTAGGAGGAGCTAAGTGGGAAGGAGTACTGAGAGGAAGAGATAGAACAAGGAGAGAAGATGAAGAAGAGAAGCTAGGTGATGAGAGAGAGAAAGAGAGAGGGGGCATGGAGGCAGATGTTCACATGTCTCTACCAGTCAAAGATAGTTTTTATATCTAGGCTGGGTATTGGGTTACGCTTCTGATTGAGCATTACCAAACTTATAAATCCTTTGATTAACATTTTAAAAAAATCGTATAAAAGCAAAAAGGAAAGGTGGGGCATGGGACTGGGGTGTTCTAGGGAGGGGAAATATGGAAAGGGGATGGCATCTTAAATGTAAATAAAATATATAAAAAAAAAAAAAAAGAAAAGTCACAGAAGTAGGGCTTAGAGTAGGGCATTTGAAATGTTTTGAAGGATGAACACCTGGTGGGGGGGGTTGAGGGTGGGGAGGTGGGAGTGGGGGGGTAGGTGGAGGCATATCTTCATAGAAGCATGAGGAGGGGGGTTGTGATAGGAGGTTCCTGGGTGGTGGAGGGAAGGGGGATAAGGGGATAAAATCTGAAATGTAAATAATATCTAATAAAAATAAATTAAAAAAAAAAAAACAATTCCCAGGGTTCTTAGTTCCACCTTTTTACTTAGGTATAAATTTAAAAATATTCTTAAAGACTATTTTATTTAAGGTCAGAGGGGTTTTTTGAAGTTTTTGTTTTAATTCTGGTGTTGACCACTGAACCCAGGACCTTTCACATACAAAACATGTGCTCTACCTAAAACCCAAGTAATGATCTCTACTCACAAAGTCACCGACCACTGTCAGATCATCACTAGATTTTACATACAGTTCTTTACAGTATGGGTGACATTGTCATGGTTGAATCGTCAATGTAACTAGCCTTTATCTTTAAATTAGTAGCCACTGCGCTATTGTTGCACAGCAAATTACCATAGACTTCACGGTTTAAAACAACCACTTATTATTTTGGGGCAGTTTGACTGGATGCTGCTCAGGGTTCTCCTTCTGCAAGACTGTGAACATAGCATGCCTCACCTTAATACTCACCAGGGAAGTCCATTTACTGGCTGATACAGTAGGATCTGGGCCAAGAGCTTCAGTGTGTTTAGCTGTGGGTCACAGGCCACCCACAACCATACCAAGATAGCAACTTGCTTCACTAAGGCCTATAAGAAGTCTGTTAGCAACAAAGCAAACAGTACTTTTGGGAACATGACTACCAATGTGGAGGCATTCTACAGGAGGAAAACCAGTTAACCCTGAGGAGGAGGTTACATAAGGCTGTAAGAGTAGGCAGTTGGGATCAGTATGAGCCATTACAGAAGCTCTCTAACACACCACCAAACTATGGTAGTATTACAAAGGATTTTTAGAATGTTACAGTTCTGAACATTTTTAACATTTTCTGATCACTCTCCTTTCCAAAATAGGAGACAGTGTAAAAACAAAAGTAGAATAAATAATTCTTCAAAGAAAAGTGAATTTAACACTAACTGTTTAGCTCACTAAGGCAATGTGTCACTGACCTGTGGATAGCAAAGAAGAGTAGTGGTTTTGTGTGATTTCTGGATGCATAAAGAGGTTTGGGAGACACAAGGTCCCAAGTGTGTAAGGTAGAGAGACATACATTTACCACCAGAGTGTAGAGAGAATCTCCTATGTACTGTGTAAATGTGTGTGGGAAACTAGAGGAAAGCCAAGAAGCCTTGCTTGGGAAGGGCAGTGGTGGGGAAGTCATCCGCCCCAGAAGATGAAATGTATACCTAGGGAGGAGCATTTAGGCACAGCATGAGGGTAGCACTCAAAAACCTCCCAGAACAAGTGGCTATGGCAGGTGCTGCTGGGTGGCCAGTAACAGTCAATGTACGTGTCACATGAAGTGCTATCCAGGGGTTAGAGATGCCCCATGAGCAAGGAGGCCCAGGTCTTTCACTTCCCATAGTTTACATCCTCAAAACAAAGCAGGCTAACTAGGAAACACCTAAGAAAGATCACATGAAGAAGAGAGGAAGGATGCTGTGCGGGAGAACAGATCAAGGCAGAACCCTCTCATCTTGGATAAAAGTAGTCAGGGAAGGCCACTGATGCTCCAAAGAGCTTTTGAGGTAGGAGAGAATGGGTCAGCTGTGGAACCTGACAAGCCAGCAGGAGATCAGTGAGCAGTGGTGATGCGAGGCACAGCTTGAGAAGCAAGCAGGGCCCTGCAGATGATGGAAGGCCTCCTGGCCTGGTCCCAGAGCAACCCTTCCTGTAGAACAGTTGTGCAAAGCAGGAGGCACAGGCAATAGTTTACATTAAGATGTAGCTCTGCTTATGGTGAAAAGAGGTTCTAAGGTTATATTGGCAGATGCTAAAAGTGGCCTGAAGATGGCTTAGTCCAGACACTCTTCTGAGAAGCAACCTGGGGGAGGAGGGCAAATCATTCAAACCTGGGATTTAGAATGGGATAAACAATGTTATTTACCAAGCTGAGCAAAAACAGGGAGAAAGGCATGTAAGGCTGACAAAGAACCAGGAAAAGTCTGGGATGTCCATCTGAAAACCAAGTAGACACATGGGCCTGGAGCCCAGGGAGATGAAGACTGGAATGTGGACATGGGGAGAGCAGAAAAGGCCTAGCAGCAGCTTCCAAATGGGAAAGTCCTCAGGAACCACCACCCTGGAAGCTGACCTATTAGATGTGCCCACAGTTAGTGACTCAGCAATGGGTTGCTATTGCTTCACAAGTGGGGACAGCAGGCTCAGGAACCAACCGTTCATATCAACTGTTTCTAAGAGAGTGAGGCATAAGAACTGAAGATGGTCTATGGAGGCAGGGTCACTTTTAAAGTATTCCATGTGTTTTGATCCTTTTTCTCCTCCTGAGTATAGCAGAAGCAAACAGCACAAACCCTTAAGAAATGAAGGACCTGGGGGAACATTATAAAACATGCACTATTCTTAGCATTTCTAAAGCTGAATATGGTCAAATGCCCATACAAATGTCACATCCATGACATAAAATCTACAATGAGCTGGATCAGGAAGAGCACTACCTGCTTAACTTGTTGAAAACTCTTTGCAGAGAGCCAAGCATGGCACTTGCTCCCTTAATCCCAGCACCTAGGAGGCAGAGGCAGGTGGATCTCCGTGAGTTCAAGGCCAGCCTGGTCTACACAGTGAGTTCTAGAGCAGCCAGAGACACATAGAGACACTGCCTCAAAAAACAAAACAACAGAAGTTTTCCAAACCCCCCTACACACACAAACACCTTTTCTTCTTTTACACCGGTTCTCACTGCATCCCAGGTTGGCCTCTCACCCCCGTCCCTCTTGCTTCAGGTTCCTAAGTGCCAGCATTATGGGCATGAGTTATCACATCTGGTTTTGCAAGTCTGATCTCTAAGCAAGAGAAAAATGAGAATGCAGAAATTCAATTTTCTACCAGATTCACAAGCATGCCTTTTAACTGTTCTTGTGTGTACGTTGTCCGGGAAACTATCCAAGCTTAGAAATGCTACCCAGCCAAGATCCAAGGGCCACAACAGCAGCAACACCTACACTGTGGGTTTGTACCGCTTCCCAGAAGGCTGCTGGCTAGGCCTGTGACCATGCTCAGGAGATGCACCAGTGACTAGTCAGAAAGCAGTCACTCACCTTGCACTCCTGGGTGGCATGCTGCCTTCCTGACCTCACATGAACTGCTCCTTAACCCCTTCCAATCCCTTCCCATCCCTTTGAATGCCACAGAATTTGCCTTGTCCTGTTGGCAAGTACATGACTGCAAAGGTCGTGTCCAAACTGAATCCAGGAGCAACTGTCCTGTCCAGCAGTAAATACAGTGACCAGGAAACAAACAAACTTTCCCACCATCTCTACACAGAGTATGAAGACTATCTCAACAACCAGCTAACACACAGAGAAGCTGTATAATACAAAAGAAATCACAACAGACTCAAGCCTGCCTGTTCTTGGGAATAATTAGAAGGATAAAGGAATATTCTCATTTTTATAATGTGGCATCACATAAAAAAGACAAGTTCGATTTAAATATCAACTTTATTTGTAAATACACATTGAAACATATGCCATATTTTTTCAGAATGTCATAATCAATGTAAAAATAGAAACTTCTCCCCTGTAAATGTTAATACTGTGAGTTAAATACATGATATTTAGTGAGGGCTTCAGGAATGAATTCTTTAAAAAATCTATAATTTATACACATTGAATTTATCATACAAAATATATACAACAGCATAATTTTGGTGTAGAAAAATGAGATTGCCAAAATATAAGCAAGTCATTTACATGTATTCTAGTTAACTTTTTCCAAGGGATTCACCAATTAGTCGAACAGCAATACTCTTGCCTTCATCTGTCTGGATCACAAGCAAAGCTTCAAACCTGCCCACTGCCTCTGGTCTGAAGTGCACGGGGATGTGGATATAGTGCCGGGCCCTGTAAGAGGACATGGGAAGATGTGCAGTGACAGTAGCCATCATGCCTGCTCTAGCACAACACCAGTGCAGCACAGGCTCAATCCAAGAACCAAGAAGCACTAAACTGAATTCTACTTCTAATTTCTTTAACGCTGATATTAACAAGATGCTAAAGAAAGGAAAGGAATTTTTAAATCAAGGTGATACAGCTCCAGAGTGTCTGCCTAGCACGCCTGAGGTGTGTGGTTTAATCCCCACCCCTGTTCTTGTTTCCTTGAAGCAGGGCTTTCATGTAATTCAAGTTGCTCTCAAACTTGCTGTATGGCCAAGACCCAGAATTTTTAACTCTCCCACACTAGGGTTCTGTGACTAGTTACAGAAGTCAGGGCTTCAATCATGATAAAGGTAAGCACTTTCCCCAATAGAGCTATGTACCCAACCCCAAAACAAACAAAACGAAATACAAAACAAAATATGCCAATTGGATTAACAAAATATTAGAACTCTATCTAGGGCTAGCCAATTAAAATAGGAAAGAGAAATGTATTTTGCTTCTCTGCACCCATATACAAACCTAAGTCACTATCTACCTACAGATCTACCTATATAAAATCCTGGCTTTACTTAATTCAGGCACCATACTGTACTGTACTGTAAAAAAAAAACAAAAAAACAAACAAACAAAAAACAGCAGCTCCCATTCTTATAACATTACTGTGTAAATTTGCTCTAAAATCTTAATAAAAAAATTATTCTTGGAGCTTTATTTTTTAGATTATATAGATTGGCAAGGAGGGCCTATGTTAAAGACCAATATTAACAGAGGCGTGACTTGTCCATAAAACTGTCCCTGGATATACTTTATGGTTATAGTGAATGATCCTTCTCTACTTTATGCACAGCCTGCCCATATAGTCAGCAACTTTTGGTTTAATCACAAGTCAGTCAGTAGCTTTTCAGACTTTCCCTTGTGATGGATCGTAGTCCCTCCTCAGAGTGACCAGATTTGAAGTTTAGTGATCAGAAGTGGCATACACTCTTACTAACAGTGTCTTAGTGTTAGTTTTATTACTAAACATTATTACTAATGTTTCCTAATGAAACCCAGTAGTGGCTTTCAGATGCAGACAAGCATCCCAGGCTGGAAAGATGGCTCAGTGGTTAAGAGCACTGGCTGTTCCTACACCAATCCCAGAGGACCTAACACCCTCTTGTAAATTAGCTGGTACCAGGCACCCAAGTTACACATATATACATGCAGGTAAGGATTCATACATAGAAAATACAAATAAATCTTTTTAGGAAGCAGGAAAGAACTAGTTACTGAAAAGTTGTTTGCTTATTTTCACGTGTGGTGAACCCCTTCCCCACACATAAACATGATTAAAAATCTTTAAAAATCAAAACAAAAAAAGATATACTCTCTTGTGTTTCTAAGTTTCTTTAGATGCAGTAAATATGATCCAATGTGGTGGTTAACACTGTCAATCAGACAAGATGCAGAAATCACTGAAGAGGCAAAGCCTGTGGGAAGACTCACAGATTATGCATAGCACCCATCCCCAGGCAAGCGGTCCTGCTGTGGCTTCCTGACTGTGGCTGCAATGTGACTAGCTCCCTCACATTCCTGCCTCTGTGACCTTCCCACCACAGCAGGACAAACTGTGAGGTGAAATAAGCCCTTCTTTCTTAAGTTGCTTTTTTGTTAAGTATTTTTTCACTTTTTTCATAGAAAAATAACTAAAACACCCAGGTTGTACACAAAAGTAGGGTTCAACTTAAGACAGCATTCTCTAGCTCTAGGGCAGGAAGTCCACAAACTCACGTCAATAATAATATTTACTTTTACCTGTGTAACAATAAGCACCTTTTCTTTTTAAAGGACAGAGTTTTATCATGGAGTCCAGGACAGTTTCCCGATGCTCCAGCTCTCAGGGTGCAGACATTGCAGGTATATGCCACTACAACACTCTGCTCCTTCTACATGTTTTTTTAAAAAAATATTTATTTATTTCATTTATATGAGTACACTGTAGCTGTCTTCAGACACACCAGAAGAAGGCATCGGATCCCATTATAGATGGTTGTGAGCCACCATGTGGTTGTTAGGAATTGAACTCAGGACCTCTGGAAGAGCAAGTAGCCAGTGCTCTTAACCACTCAGCCATCTTTTGGAAACTGAGTAAAATGTTATCTCAAACATATATGTATGTATGTATGTATGTATATGTGTGTATATTATATATAATGTGTATATGTATAACATATACATAGTTATATCTATTAATACACACACACACATATATATATACATTACATACAAAATATATATAGAAATAAGTTCCCATTTTCTACTGGGACTGTTATAGTACAATCTACAAGAATCTACAAGCAAAATGATGACTAAATCCAGGTAGCTTCAAACAGATGAACTACATCTTGTTAAAAATTGAGATGAAGCAAAACATATGAAATAATCTGACATTTCAATTGTCAAAATTACATTTGAATTTAGGTGGTGTCAATATTTGACAAATGCATAGTGTCACAAAAATAACTAATTCTATACCAACAACAGACTGAATGCTGTGGCCCTACCCTTAAAACTTGTCTTCTACCTGGTCATTTTCTGGCTTACACCTGTAATGGCTCAAAAACAAATAACAAAAACAAAAATCATCAGCTTCTGAGTAAAAAGAACAGAGTCTAGACTTAAGAACACCCAGTGGTACCTGAAGGAAGACAACTGGGGAACATAACGATAAACATTTTCCTAATTCACTGCAGAATTCCTGTCTCAATTAGTGAAAATGAACTGGTGATCCAGTCCTGACTGGAAAAAGCAGTACTGAGCAGCAATGGTTAAAAGGTAGCCCTGGGGTTATTGGGCTGGGTCTGCAGTGGACACAGGTGAGCAAAAGGGATTAGCACTGATCAAAGCCTGTCGGGCCACCACACTGTCAAGTGACCCACAGAGAGTAATGACACACCGAGGCAGGATTCTCTGACTGCTTGGCTACCTGTAAAGAGTGAGCAGTAAGCCCCTCACTGTGTCACCAATGAAGAAAGGAAGCTGAAAAGAGATTTCTCCTGTCTTCAATCCCAAAACACAAATCCTGTACTCCACCCCTCAGAACAACAGTGATTCTAGCTAAACTCACCTCAAAGAGTACTTGGAGTGTTTGATGTGGAAAGGTTTTCTAGGGCTCAAAAACTTCAGCTGGAAATTAAGAAGGAACACATTGTTAACGGTAGGAAAATTTGGAATTTGTCATATATAAAACTTGGCTTTGCTTTAAAGATAACACTGAGTAAATTTAAGTTCAGCCAAAAAAAATTAAAGACTCATATAACAGAAACACATTTAAATAGTTTTAACATGAATTTTCTCTATTTTGATTAATGTAAATGTTATCTAGAAATGTACTGTGTAAGTAGAGGATGTAAGAAAAAAAAGTTAAAAAATTTTAATTTGATTTTCAAATTAAAGACCATGAATTGCAAATCAATTTCTTTTCATATACAGACAGCATTAAAGCATTTTTTAAAATGCATTACAACTGAAATATACAGACTATATCTTTAATCATTAAGAAAATAACTTTTTGAACCCCACATAACATTTCAACTTACTGTATGAGTGAAAAAAGAATTATTTCGCAAATTGACTTTCAGTGTCCTGGATTCCCCAAGTTTGGTTGGCAAGAACATGTAGACATCCTTTGGGGCATACACTCCTCGATGACTCAAGTCAAGCTGCCTGCTTTGGGAAGGTTCACAAAGACAATTACCAAGTCTGTTACTACAATGTTTCCATGTACTGTACTGTGCTGCAGTGCAGCTTCTGATTGCTTCTACAGCTCAGAGACTCTTCTCTTTTTGGAGGCTTATCTAATCCATGTGGATGATGCCACAGGGAGGCTCTTCAGGTGGGCTGAGTTAACGGCATTGTGAAGGTGACTTCTTTCCCATTTTTGCTTCAGTTTTTGTCACCTGGACCAATCATATTTCCATGGGCTATTCTGAGTTGTCCACAGACGCTGACCTCTTTGAGATCCTTGGCCTTTTGAGTGGAAATGAGGGTGCTGTGCTGCCTCCGTTTCGGTCCTGATTCTATATACTGACCTGCCAATCTGTTCTCTACCCACTCTCTAGACTTCACTTCAAAACTGCTAACATGACATTGACCCCAGGCAGCTGTCTGTCATATTTCCTGTTTACTTCCCCAGTATTTTTCAGAGCTTATGATCAAACTTAGCAGTATAAAGTAGGACTGTCAGGGGCCCTCCATTTGAAAACTGTGGAGGTGAGACTAGGGCAATCTACCACCAACCCTACCCTCAACTTTAGCATCTTTGAGCATCATCAGAGCTCAAAGAATATGAGAGAACAGGTAAGTGGACAGCAAAAAGAGGATACTCTTTATAAAGTGTTCTATTTCTTTAAAATAAAATGCGTTATTGCTAGCATTAGAAGACAGATGACCAAATTCATATCTTAAACTTAGTTGGTTTTAGTATACCTTCTTCTCTTAAAAATCTTATTCCAGAAATAAATTAGACAATTATTTATTTGTCATAAGAAAGATTTTCATTGGATATAATAAATATTACCATTAGAACAGTATAAATTAATGATATAAAATCTACTTTAAAAAATGTTAAGAATGTACTTTCAGGGCTGGAGAGATTGCTCAGTAGTTAAGAGTACTTCCTGCTCTGGCAGAGGACACAAGATTGTTTTCAGAGAGAACATGGTAGTTCACAACTGCCTATGACTCCAGTTCTAGGGGATCTGATGCCTTATTCTGGACTCTAAGAACAACTGTATACACTCACACAAACACATATACTCATCAAATAAAAATAATATGACTTTAAAAAAACTAATGATCATGTACTTTCAATATGGGCATGCCTGTAACCCCAGCTCCTGGGAGATGTGGATGGGAGATGAGAAGTTTAACATCTTCCTCAGCAAATGCAGGCTAGCCTGGCCAAAACAAACAAGCAAACAAGCAAACAAAAACCCCAACTCTCTTAAGGTTTTGGTTGTTTGTATTTGTGTGCATATGTCTATGTTTCTATGTGTAAGAACCTGTGTGTGCAGTGTATGTGGAGGCCAGAGCAGAGCACTGGGCCGATCCCTTGGAGTTGACATTTACAAGGAGCTGTAATTGCCCTACAAGGGAACTGGGAACTACTGAGCTATCTCTCCAGCCCCAGAATCTTCTTATAGAAATATAAAACAGCACAACCATTTTAGGAAAACCACTTACCAACTTGTTTTAAAGTTAAAATATGCTTATCATGTGATCCAGCAATTATGTGGTAGTTATTAGTTATTTTTATTCAAAGTGAATAAAAATATTTATTCTCTGAAATGTACATGAAAAACAGGTGTAGTAGTACATGCCTTTAGTCCTTGCACTCGGGAGGCTGAGGCAGGTGCAATTTCTGTTAGTTCAAAGACAGCCAGACCTATATAGTGAGACCCTGTCTCAGTGCCCCCCAAAAAGAAATATACATAAGCCAGGTGGTGGCGGCACACGCCTTTAATCCCAGCACTTGGGAGGCAGAGGCAGGCGGATTTCTGAGTTCGAGGCCAGCCTGGTCTACAGAGTGAGTTCCAGGACAGCCAAGACTACACAGAGAAACTCTGTCTCAAAAAACCAAAAAAAAAGAAATATACATAAAATAATTATCATACTACTTTAGTTTATAGTAGTCCAAAATTATAGGATACCCAAATGTCAATGGGAAAATATAGTTCATATAATGGAATGCAAAACAATACAAAAAAATAAAGTCTGTATGCTCAACAGCACTAATGAATCACAGGAAGTGTAATGTTGAAAAATTAACCCTATGAAACAGAAGTCAGAACAGAATAAATTTTACTTCAAAAGGATACATTAGGACTTTTCAGAGGAGAGAGACTATCTTGGTGAAGAACCGAAGTGACTCTTGTAAGTACAAAGGTATGTTAGTGCTACACCGATATCTCACCGACATGCACAGAAACTCTCAAGATGGACACAGTGTACACACCCAGGCACGTGAGCAGTGGTCTCAAACACAGCAAGCCTCCGGGACATGACTGCATTATCTACTTTAATAAGGGTATCTCTGGAGGAGCATGAGTCTTCAGGATCACTTTCTGCTCTGATGCTCTGTATAGGAAAAAAAAAAATCACAAAGAGAGAGGAGAAAAGGAGAATATTCCAGAAGGCACAAAGACATTTCCAAAAAAAAAAAAAAAAAAAAAAAAAAAAAAGACTGTAAAGACATGATTATTTTTAAATCCTTTGAACTGCAAACTCTGTTCTGTATACTGTCTATAGTTTTGTTGCCCCCAATGCAAATGCCCATACATATACATACACACAGACAGCAACTTACACAGTGAGGTCAAATGTGGTTAATGTGGAGTTTAAGACAACCGAGGCTAATGCAGACTGCAAAGACATCCCCTAATAAAGCCTGACAAGAATCTTAAGACATGAGGCTGCACAACATATTAGTTAAAGGGAAACGATATCAGAAAATTATTGTGCATTCTGAGATTTTTTTCATTTAGGATTTTTAATATATACACACTTGCTTATTATATCCAGGAGAATACTCACCTGGCCAGAGAGCTGAAATCTCAATGTGTGTTTCATGTGAGGTTCTTTAGCAGGGTGGCACTCAACATCCCAAAACTGGGCATAATTTCCTCTGTCTCTGGGCAGAAACATGATGGAGATCTACAAAACACATAAGGCAAGACATACAGACCCAACTTTACACACAGACTGGGAATTCAAAGTTCAGTGTGAACCAAATAAAGCAACAAATGCATTTACATTGGCTAGTTTTCCCTCTGAAAAATTTTGATTTGAGGGCTAGAGAGATGGCTTGGTGGTTAAGAGCACTGGCTGCTCTTTTAGAGAACCCAGGTTTCAATCTCAGCACCCACATGGTAGCTCACAACCATCTATAACTCTAGTTCTAAGGGAGTCAATGCCGTCTTCTGGCCTCCTCAAGCACTGCATGTATGTGGTACACAGATATACATAAATAAAAAATTCATACACATAAACTAATAATTTTAAAAGAAGGATTTGAACAATTTTATCACTAGTATGACATATCTAAAATATATTTCTGTTAAAGCTGTATGTAACATTTCCCTCAAATGTACAGTATATGCTTTTATGGAATGGAGTTTTCACAATACTAGAGCTGTGTCACACAGATCCTGGAGAAAATCCCACCAGGAAAACAATCCCCTCTTTCGACCTTATCAATGAGGCCTTCTCAGTGAGACATGAGAACAGAGGAAGGTGAGGGTCACCAGCCTAATAAAGCAGTGGTGCTAAACTGTAACAGCACAGAGTAAGTAATCAGAATGCTGTCAGAGCTAGCTGCCCTGCTCACACAGCTTAGCTCACACACCTGCACATGTACCCGTGAATGCTAAATGACTAACGGGCTAAAGGGCTAAAGGCCCCCAGTAATTCTGGTTGGCAACAACAGGAGAAAAGCTCTCAACAGTGATCAGAGGTCTGCAGCAGTAACCAGGGCCCATGAAACCTAGGTGTGAAGACAACTAGACCATGAAACCCCGGTTCTCATACAAGCAGTGTCCAATGGCAGCCCCAGTCACAACTGACTGGATGGGCCCCAGCAGCCACAGACGGGGCTGCTACTATCTAATAGTCAGGTACTTACTTCCTGCAGCTGCTGAGGCAGCAAGGGAAATGAAGCACAAAACAAAAACCAAACCAAACCAAAACAACAACAACAACAACAACAACAACAACAACAACAACAAAATCCAGCTGCTACTGAACCCATGTAAGAATCGCCCCCCCCCCAGCCCTCCCGCCAAAGCAATAGGCTATGTTTGATAGCCTTACATGTGAAAGGTCCCAGTGTCGTTGCTGTAGTGACTAGGATGAAGCAAACCCCACTAAACAAAAGCTGACAGGAGCCCCAAGTGCAAGTGGAGTGGGGAAACAGGCCGCAGCCCCCATGAGTGAAGGTCTGTGTGTTCTCTTAGGAGATTACCACAACAAAATGGCTCCTGGTGGAGTATGTAGAAGCAGCCCCTCTCCACAAAGGTCATTAGCCACACACAGCTGAGAAAAACTTGGGGTTCCCTTTTGGCAGTTAAATATCTGCTTCCCTCCACTTCAGTGGCAGAGAATGGAGCTTACTGACCTAGTTGAGTATACCCTTGAGTGTTACTAAGCTCTCTTGCCCCTTCTGGATTTGATGGGAAAGGAGAGCCCGAGAGAGACAGATATATGGGTTAGACTGTCTGAAGAGGAAGAGAAGGAAAACTGTAGATCCTGGCTCCCAGCCAGAATCCACTCAGCCTGCTCTGTAGCCAGAGAAGAAGACTATATTCAAGACAGACCTATTGGTAGCTTGCCACAGTGGCAGCTGCTGCTTCAAGTAAGGAACTCACGGAACTCCTAATGTTCTGCCCTCAAGGATTCAACCCAAAGCTGTCACTTATTCCTAGCCCGGCCCCTAAGATGCAAACAGGAATCCACTTCTGCACCTGTCCATAGCCTTCAAGATCTGCCAGAGAGACAAGAGGCTTCTATAACCTATGTCCTGCAGACCTGCTCTGCAAGGAGCTGCTCTTGGTTGGCATCCTGAGACCCTCCGAAGGATTCAAGCTGTAAATCTGCTGACAGTCTCTGAGCTGGCACCTTGTGTAGGCACAGCGCTGTCCTTCACTTTCTATTACGCTGTTGCTCCCCAGTGGCGAATAAAGCCCTAGCCCCTTTTCCTCCACCGTCTGTCCATTCATTCTTGGATATCCTGGGATACGAAAATCTGCCATCTCACTATGATAATGTGACAATATTTTAAAGTAGTACTTTATAAAGTCAGTGTTTAAAAGCTGTCTTTATCAAAGAAATTAGAGTTAATAACAGTGATCACCAATGAGTCAGTATCTGAGTCTGAACTAATAAAACATTAAAACATGTAAGCCTCATGTGAACTGTGACCTCATTCCTGCCCCTGCACAGTGTAAAGATAATAACCCAGATTCCGAGAGCTTAGCTTAGAGGGAAGACAGAACAGACCCAGATGAGAACACCCAGTCCCAGTCTGGGAAATTAAACACTTAGTGAAGCAGAGGGGGAGCAAGCATGAAAACAATAACTTCCAACTCAGGTACAAAACAGGCAATTTGTCTAGAGCCAGGAAATATCAGGCCTCTTTAAAAATTAAACTCAAAGCAAAACAAAGGGGGGGAAACATGGCATTACTGTCCATCACACACTCAATCCACATCCTGAAAACCTCCATCTACACTTTCTACTACCTCAGCCTGCCTTTATATCACACTGACCAATACTGCAAAAGCTAAGTGCACACCACTGACACTTTTCAATCATGCAACTGCCCAGGAGTTACCCTATATTCCTATTTAGTAACTCCCAATTCACCAGGCTAAACACGTGTGGGATTGTTTCTTTGGTTTATTGTTAGTGTCCTATCCAGAGGAAAAATGTATCTGTTCACATTTCACTAGGAAAAGTCACACAACAATAAAAAAATTAAAAAACACCATGGGACTTACATTTCTAAGTAAACAAATACACATTCACACATACATACATACATACATACATACATATACATACACATATACATACATGAATGAGAATTCCTGGCTCTCTACCCACAGTGAGTACAGCATTAAGACCTCATCAGAGAAGCTTCTTTGGACAGTGGATAGTGGTTAATGCAGAAACTCACAAATGGTCAAAGTGCAGGGACAATTATCAAGGGAGTTCTCATTCCCAAATGGGACATCTGTACAACTGCCCTGCCTAGGCTCAGAGACCATCTGGGAAGAGAGGGTTCAGAAGATGAAACCAAAACAGTGTCTTCTGGTCATGACAGGACTGCTGACCTCATGGGCTCACAGCAGGGCAGTAATGGTGAAAATCCCACTCCACTCCCAGTTAGCTCTCAGCACCTCATGCTTGTGGCTCCAACTGTTAAGCTCTCAGCTACTACTGCAGCATCATGGCTGCCTGCCTGCTGCCATGCTCCCTGCCATGACAGTTATGGGCCCTAACCCTCTGTAAGCCCTAAGGAAACTCCTGAGTTGCTTTGGTCACAGTGTCATATCACAGCAATAGAGAAGTAACTAAGACAGCAGGCCTGCCTGCTTTGGAACTCACTATATAGAACAGGCTGCCTCAAACTTAGATCCACCTGTTTCTGCCTCCAAAGTATTAGGATTAACAGTATGTACAACTATGTCCAGCAGCCATTTGAATTTACTCAGAAGTATATATCCAGAAGTAGAATTGCTAAGGCATATTGAAATTCTATGTTTAGTTTAAGAATTGTCAAACTTTACTTATATGACTACACCATATTATAATACATTCCCAACAGCAATGCATGAGAATTCTAGTTTCTATATGCTTAGTATGCTTATATTGCTTTTTTGTTTTTGTTTTTTAAGATCACGTCTTATTAGATTACCAAGTGACAGCTCATTTCTGACTTTGGTTGCATTTTACTAATGACTAACAATTCTAAGTATAATGGCCACTTGAATATTTTATTGGAGAAACATCTATTTGAATCCTTGGCTCATTTTAGAAATTGAATCATTTGTCTAAGGCATAAATGTTAAATATTCTAAATGCAAGCCCTTTGTCAAATACATGATTTTCAAATATTTCTCTCATCTTGAGAATCTTTTTATTTTATGGATAGAGTTGTTTGGATGCATAAGTATTACTATTTTAACAATTGATCATTCTTTGACACCTTTATTGGTGTCATACTTAAGATGCCAAGCATAATGAAGATTTGTTGTACATATTTTCTAAGGGCTTTATACTTATGTCTTGACATTTTATATTTCAGACCCATCTGAATTACTTCTCTGTATCGTTGCTGCAGTTAGCATATGTAATGCCTGCCACTCTCATGTTTGGACACTTTTAGATTTCAGTATCTCTGAGACTAAGTATTTGCTTTCTGATTGTGTGTTCCTATGCCACCCAATTGGTGGCGCTGTCTTAGAAGGCTCTGGAACCTTTAGAAACTCTGAGTCTAACTGAAGGAAATGGATCCCTGGGGACAAACTTTGATGTGTTATAGCTCAGCCCAGCTTCTGTCCAACCCATGCTCCTTATCCTGCTAAGAAGTGAGGCAACAGGAGTCCCAGCACACACCCCCATCAGCGGTTCATCTCCTCCATAAAGGGCTGGATCCCCTCAAATTGTGAGCCAAAACACACTTCCAGCCCTCAGGCTGCTGCTGCTACTCAGGTATTTTGTCATTGCAATGAGTAAAGTAACTAATGCTGTGGCGACAGGTGAGTCACATGTTTGACCTGCACAGATCATGTCATCCGACTGCCATTCGCTGTATTTCTCCACTTTGTCTTAGTTCCCTAATTAAGAATGTCAGCTGAGCACAGACATGAGGGCTGAGTTCTATGCCACTGAATGTGCCCTAGTCACCGTGTCCGGACAATGCTTTAAGGTTTGAAACAGAACTGTGAGTCCTCCCCACAGGACTCTTCTCATGCTCTTTCCATTACTGTGGATCCCTGTGGATGCATCTCTGTGAACTTTAGGACCACTCTGTCAACTTAAAACAAAGTAACAGGAAAACAATAGTGTTTAAACACAGAGAAGTAAAAGAAGATTGCATAGGAACACTCGATCAGAAAGCAAATGCTTAGTCTCAGAGATACTGAAACCTAAAAGGAGAAGACTCCACTGAGACACACACACACACACACACACACACACACACACACACACACTTTTCCTGCTTATTTTGTGATATAATACATAGCATACCTGGTACCATCTTCCCACATCCTGATTTATGCCAATATCAACTTTTCTATTAATTATGAAATTTTCTATTAATCTCAGGATAGATTTAATACCATCAATGATGGGCTGTCAGTATGTCAAGTGCAAGTGTAAACAGGTGAAACTAAGAAACCGGCCTGAAGATCAGTGACTTAGCACAGGTGCTACATTGTGGCTGTAATGAACTGATCCTAAATAAGTCTGGAAGAGCCTGGAGTTCCTGTTCTGTAACTTTCTAACCATAAATACAACATCAAATGGATACCAGGTTAATTATGGAGCCCTCTATTCTAACTCTGACATGACAAAGTTCCAAGGCCTTCCTTCAACTAACTTTCTCTGTTACCAGTGCATTTAAAATTCTATAGCAGTCACCTATTTGCTCTGAAATAAGGAATTTTAAATACAGCAACTTTTAAGACAAACCCACAAATAAAACAGAAAAAGATTTAAAATATTTAAAGCCCACATGCATTTTTAAAAATTTTTATGTGCATATGTGCATGTGTGTTTGTGTGTGTCTGTGTGTGTGTATCCAGAGGCCAAATGACTCAGATCCTTTGAAGCTGGAGACGGTTATGAGCCACCCAACATGGGTGCTGGGAAACCACTGAGCCATTTCTCCAGGCCTCTGGCTAGGGTTTTAAGACTACATATAAAACAATAATGGAAAAGAGGTCATGAATCTGAAAAAAAAATAAGGAGGAGTAATGGGAGCACTTGGAGAGTGGAGGGGAAGGTGGGAATAATGTAACTATTATAATCTCAAAATATAAAAAAAATCATACTTTGAAAATAAATAAAAGTTCACAATAGCTGGAAGGTTTTGCTATCCATGAAAATATACTGAAAACTACTGTGACTGTTGAATTTTTCTGAAGAATGGTGATTTCAACGGCTATGGCTGGTAGACAGAACTACTCTTGAGCAGTGAAGTTTGATTTTATGACACCAGCAGCTGCAACTCTTATCCCCACACTCTATGCTGTTTAGCTAACACTTCTCTGGAAGCAGACGCCCCGCCACAGCACAACACAACGGACGTGTGCTTGTACTACGCAGACTTCCTCTCCAGTGGAGACCTGGTCTAAAAAAGACAAACTGAAGCGACCAGGTCACACGATTCATTCCTGGTAGAATACTATCATGCTCTTACCAGCTGTCTATAAAATTCCAAAACTTACCTTTTGGACTCCATGGCCTTCTAGTGTGCCAGAAATGGGAGAACATCTAAAAGCTGTGTAGGTAGCTCTAAAAACACCTCCAGTTTCATCAACTCCCTGGAAAATAACCATTTAAAATAATTAAATGGCTATTTAATTATTACTCAAATGATAAAAATCATATTCAATAAACTAATTAAAGAGATCCCATTATTAGTTATGGAAGACAGGACAAATTCATCTCAAATAGATCCAGAACACACAGTACATTCCTAAGAAGGAGCCTCCTGCCCAGATGAGCTCTGTATGTGCCATTACATCGGTTGTCACCAGCACACAAAAGGTTAAATCTGTCCACTGTGAGCTTGATGCTATTTATAACGTCAAATGATTGCCTGCCCCAAAGACCCCAAGCACCCTGCTGAATATACATTTTAACACTACTGCAAAACAAAATCATTATTGCAATATATCCAGTAGCAATCTACCTCAACTGTGTCACAGCCAGGCATAGTGGCACACACCTTTGATCCCAGCACTTAGGAGCAAAGGCAGGAGGATCTCTATGAATTTAAGGCCAGTCTAGTCTACATAGTTCTAGGCTGGGCAAGGTTACATAGAACTCTTGTTGTAAAAAAGAAAAGACAAAAAAACACCACAAAAACCAAAAAAACAACAGCACACAGTGTCACAAAATACTGAACCACACAAACGACAAGCTGTTCTCTTTGGGCAGTAGCACTGAAGAGCTATGCAGCAGGTGGCATGGTGACAATCACCAGCAGTGTTCCACCCCACCTGCAGTAGCTCCCATGGGCTGAAACATGATAGACATAACAACAAGTGAACACAGAGCACAGTGCACATAGAAGGAAGCAGTGTGTGCACAAAGGCTCAATAAAGCCCTCAACATTTCTCAAATTAAATTATTTCAGATAAAAATCAGGATGAGGAAAATTAGATGCAATAAGCACTTTTGTTCTGTTTTCCATTTTTAAATACGTTTTCCAAGTTGACTCTCGGAATTATCTGGGTACACGTCATCCCCGCCTACAGAAAAACACAAGCGGCAGCACACACACAACCAAGATGTCAACCTGCACTTGCATTCAGGGTATGAAAGAATTCAGAGTCTCAACAGTTAGATGACTGACCTTGACATAAGGGGGAGCAAAAGATGACAGGTGCCACTTTACATCTGTGGGGCCACCATTCTCCAGTTCCAGATAGTTCTCTGAAAAGAAAAAAAAAAGTACCACTTGACTCTGAGAGGTTGTGGTAAGCAGTTCTGTGACAAACTTTATGACCTTACAGTCCAGGGAAAACTCCAGAATTTTCTAAAGAATCATATGTGTCAGATGTCCTGTTTTTGTATTTTTTTTCAAAAACACAATGCAAAGATATTGAAAGCCTGAAACATGAAAGCAGGATCATAATGGACTAGGACTCACACAGTCAGACCAGAGGAGGGGCAGGTTCTGTCCTGGGTCCAACACCTCTATGAGCACATCACCTGAGCACACCGCAAGCACCAGCCAGTTTACAGGCCAGTGCTCAGGGAAAACACAGAGAAGGCGGAAGGGCATCAGTGGGCCCAGAGCTTGGGTGCACAAAACTTCCGAAGCTGGGTTACAAGAGTAGCTCACTGTGGTCTCACTGAAAGGAGCTCACAGAGGAGAAGCAGAAGGCCAAGCAAAGGACAGGGCCAAGAAGAGCCCTGAAAAAGTAGACTAGATGGGCCTAGATTTAAGCAGAAGGCTTCCCTTATAACAGAAAACAGAGACTTCATTTAGTCTAATGACTTCTCTATGTGTGAAGCAAAATAGGAGTTAAAAAAGTGAGAGGACTTGGAACAGCTGGGACACGGGCTGCTGGTGAGAACACAGTAAAGAGCATCTGGGACTATGAACCAGTCTGCCCAGCAATGCTGAAGTAGGGACACGAGCAGCCAGACAGCTAAGTTTAACCATGGTTGGACAAGAAGGCAAGGAAAATCAAGCAAAGTGGGGAAGGCTATGGCTATGCAAACAGGCCACAGGATTCAAGCAAGGAGTCTAAGAAAAAAGACACCCGAGCTGAATGATAGAAGGCATGAAGGATGTGGGCCATGGAGTGGAAACGTCACCAAGGTTGGAAAGACTAAAATCCCTGGAGCAGAAGACAGGAAAGGTCCTGAGATAAAAGAGCAGGGTGAGGGTGAGCTGCTGGGGTAAATGGTACGGTCCAGGAGAGGACTGCAAAGACAACAAAGTCAATGGAAGGTACCATATGTCTCAGTGAGACAGGGAGCCAAGTCCTTTCTACAACACCCAAGTAATATTGTTCATTTAGCAAAGATCTGCAAGGAGAAGGAGAAAAAGACAAAGATAAAAAAGAAATTATGTGAGGACTTTGGAGGAATATTAACTACAGAGTACTTACTAGATGGGAAAGACCAGGTCCATTGCTTCATATATATAACTGAACACATGAATGAGTGAATCCACTCTCAGTGATGGTTACAACAGTCCCTTAACATATGGGGAAACTTAGTAGTATATATAGCCTCTTGAGAGCCTCAAAATCAATGAAGGTCAGACCCACTGCGGTAGTCTGAATGAAAATGGCCCCTATAGGCTCATAGGGAGTGGCACTATTGGTGAGGTGTGGCCCTGTTGGAGTGGGTGTGGCCCTGCTGGAGTAGGTATGGCCTTGTTAGAGAAGGTGTGTCACTGGGGGTGAGTTCTGGTGTTTCAGAAGCCCAAGCCAGGCCTAGAAAGTAGCACTCTCTCTTCATGCAGCCTGCTGATTTGGATGTAGAAGTCTCAGCTAACTCTCCAGCACTATGCCTGACTGTGTACCAATCAGGCTTTCTGCCATGACATTACAGGACTAAACCTCTGAACTGTATGCCAACTCTAATTAAATGTTTTCCTGTGGGGCATGTAAACTGTGCCACCAGAGAAACTGGCATGGAACTGGCAAGGTAGAGCATGTTCAAACCCCAGAAACCTCAAAACTTGAGATTTAAATCTCAGCCCAAGATCAGCAGGAGTAGAACTAACTCCCTCCATTTCTGTGACTGCCTCAGAACACATAACCGACATCCCCAGCCGGGTGGTCACAGGTAGTCAGTCACATAGCCCAGCACCTGGAACCCTCCCCATGCTAATGAGGCACCTCAGTACCTTAGCCTTCAGCCAATGACCTTTGCCCACCCTAGATATTCTCACCACTTCCCCAAAACTATATAACCCTTGGTTCACCCTGAATAAAGGTATGTGTGTAAGGCCGCCCTGAATAAAAGTATATCTACAAGCTAAGATCACCTCAGAGAGCTGTTTCATTGAAGCTCACTGGAGAAGTTCATCCTAGATTCTGATTCACCACTCCTTCACCCCTCCAGGCAACAGAGGGGAAATCAGACCTCAGACCCTACCCATTCCAGATAAGTCCTCTCTGAGCCCGTGTAACAGAGATGTCTGAACACCCTGAGGGGAGAGGCAGAACCCAGAACCACATATTTTTTTTTGTAAGAGTTGCTGTGATTATGGTGTGTCTTCACTGCAATAAAACCCTAAGACAGCTATCTCATTTCTTAAACTACTAGGTCAGAGACCTGGTTGGAATAGGATAGTAACGACCATCTAATGAGACCTAAATACAATTATTAGAGCCCGAGCTTCAGATTTTAAGACTGTGTTTTCAAATCCATCCCATTATTGGAATGACTGCCAATGACTCCATAATGCTCTCCCTTAAGTAGGAGTAAAATTTGTTCTTATTAAGTCAAGGTGACCTTTCAGCACAAGGAGCAAAAAGTATAGTTCAGCGGGAAAGCACTAACATGTGTGATGCCCTGGCTTTGATCTCTAGCATACAAAAACAATTAAATACTAAAAACAAAACAAAAGATATAACAACTAAAAACAAACAGCAGACTGCACATAGCGACTGCCATCCAACCCACCTGACTTTGGAACACCATACCTGAGGTTTTACCAGGTTCTGTTGGAGGAAACATCACTGTCTTGCTTCTAATTTCGACTTTTGTGGAGGGCGGTTTTGCTATTGGTTTTATCAAATGACTAATGGAAGGCTCAGGTACCGAGGCGAGAATTCCCAATGTGCCGGAGGAGGGCAAACGAGCTAAAGGTTCTTGAGTCAAATCTTCTCGAATTTGAACTTTTACAATTTTCTGAAATGAGCCAAATGAGTAAGACACAGAAGTAGCTACCAGTTTAAAAGACACATTCTGGTTTTCAAATTATGGTAAAGAAATTCCAAACAAATAAAACGTTGAGGAATTGAGAAGTTCATTCAGATCTCAAATGTTTTGGTTCTATTTCCTGTCTCAGCAGTAGCCTTTCTTCCCCTCCCTCTCTCCCTTCTACTATCCCTGCATGCATGTGCTGTGTATTGTACACATACATGTGCCCGAGCATTCATGCGAAAGTTATAGGAAACTTTGAGGGTCATCTTCTACAATGTCTAAGTAAGGTCTCTTGTTTGTTTCTATGTACACTGGCTAAGACACAACTGAGCCTCCTGGGACTCTCCTGCCTCTGCCTCCTTTTTCCTGTAGGCTCTTGGGGATAAGCAGATGCCTACTCCTATGTCTGGCTTTTCCTAGGGTCTGACACTTAGAAGGCAAGTGTCTTACCCACGGAGCCGTCTCCTCTGCCTCCCTCCATCCTTCCTTTTTGATTTTAAAGCAAACAGCTACCAGGCCCCTGCTTCCCATCGTTAGACTCCCAAGAAAAACTGTTCAGATCACAGAAAGCAAAATTCTGAACTAAGCGTTCTGAGTCAGAATACCTTCGGGTTTCACTGACTTCTGAAATGTAAATGTTAATAAGGATGTGAAACTGAAACTAAAAATAAAAGGAACACTGTTCAGAAAAACAAAGAGACATACCTTCTGTCCGTTATCACAGTGTATGTAGATCAAACCAGTCCATGGGAGCATTGACTCTCTTATAGACATGGAAAAATTAGGACTCACGAGAACTTGTATTTTACTCCTTTAAAAAAAATTAATAATGAACACTGAGAATATTCTTCACTTTTATAGTAGTAATGACAAAGGTTAGAAATACTGTTCTGCCAGTAACCAATAATTTCCTGTGGCTAGGGGAAAAAAAAAACAGAGAATGTGTTTTTTTCTCTCAATTTCTTGACACAGTTCTTCTGGCTTCAAGACCCAACATGACAAACGGAAAGCACATTGGCACAAGTCCACAGCCCTAGGGAAAACTCACCGGAATACAAACCATTGACAGAAACACTATCTCAGAATCAACACCGGACAAACTCATACTACATAAACCCTGCCCCAACTTTCAAGTAAACTGAAAGAAAATGGAGGAAAGGTGTGTGTGTGTGTGTGTGTGTGTGTGTGTGTGTGTGTGTGTGTGTTAATAATCCAGTTATTGATCTCTGTTCTCAATTTCTCTTTCCAGGACCATGTATGCTAATATAAGTTTAAATGGAAAGATCAGACTTATGTCTATGAAAAAAAATCACACATGTCAAAATAGCATGGCAAAATTATTTTCTATTGCTAATAGCCAATACATGGGGCTTTTGTAAGATAACTGTCTTACCACCCCCCTTTCTTTTTACTCATTGGTT
The DNA here is from genome assembly GCF_011762505.2 of Arvicanthis niloticus. Classification (NCBI taxonomy): domain Eukaryota; kingdom Metazoa; phylum Chordata; class Mammalia; order Rodentia; family Muridae; genus Arvicanthis; species Arvicanthis niloticus. The sequence goes on from NC_047671.1 coordinate 21,263,890, forward strand.
GTCAAAGGCCTGCTGCACGTGATAAGCACTCAGTCCAACCTGAGTTGATTGCTTTACTCCATGGATACTCTGGGTAGCCTGTACTTACATTAGTTCAGAGCACTATCCAGCAAACTCTACAAATATGCACAGTTACAATTTTGCAAATGTACATGAACTCTGTGTTATTCGTCTACAATGCTATTCATTACAGATACTGAATATCTAGATATTCATACATAGATATCTCCTAATAATAATAATAATACATAGATATCTCCTATCCTTAGATAGGAGAGATCTATGCTGACCAGATAGAATCCCCTGAAAGCTGCAGAGCTGTGGTTTTCATCTTGTCCATAAGCAGGCTGTGTACAGAGAGCACCCGAGTAGGAATAGCTGCTCTTAGAAGACTCCATCTTGCTGGGCGGTGGTGGCACACGCCTTTAGTCCCAGTACTTGGGAGGCAGAGGCAGGCAGATTTCTGAGTTTGAGGCCAGCCTGGTCTACAGAGTGAGTTCCAGGACAGCCAGGACTACACAGAGAAACCCTGTCTCGAAAAACCAACCAAAAAAAAAAAAAGACTCCATCTTAGAACATTCTATGTAGAAAATTATAAGCTAGGTTGTGGCTTAGACATGTTACAAATCAGAAAGTTCTGACTGAAAAACTGTCTTCAGAAAAATAAAACAAAAACAAACAACAATAAATGAAACAAAACAAACAAACAAACTGGAATGCACCATGTCAAACCAAGGAGACAGAGGCAAAACAGATAGGCTTTATGAGAGACTGCCAACCCCTATCACATACCTGGCTTTACTCCCTCATTGTGAATTTGTTAGCAGAACAGTGTATCAGAAACACTTTGATATCTTCTATTCCAGGGTTCTGTTCCTCATCAATCATGTCTCTTTACCATGATAGGACACCCTACCTAGCTATGTGTATGACCTCTACTCTACTAAAAGGAGTGATTCTTAACTGTGTGTTATAAAAATCACATGTGTACCTTGTTGGCACAAAGCAAACTTCTACTGAATAACTTTACCTGCTTATTTGTACAGTGCTGGGAACAGAAACCAAGTCCTTGTACATGCTAGGCAAGAGCTCTATGACAGAGCTATAAATTAACCCAGAACAAAGTTATATGAGGTGAGTTGGTCCTTCAGTTGGGACAAGAAAAGGAATCAGTGGGAATGGAAACAGAAGGAAGTATGATCAAAATACATGTATGTTAACACATGTAAAATATTTTATATTCATTATATATAACTAATACATTATTTTGAAAGGCCTCTAAAAATCTGGGCATGGTAGTGCACATCTTTATTCCAAGCACTCTGAGGCAGATGCAGGGAGATCTCTGAGTTCAAGGCCAACCTCATCTACAGAGCAAATGCCATGGCAGCTAGGCCTACACTGATAAACCTTGTCCCCCCCCAAAAAACAACAATAAAATAAAATAAAAAAGTCTCCATGATGGCATTTGAATAAAACACAGAAGAAAAAGAAAAGCATACTTACTCTGGCATGATAAATCCGTGTTGTGGTGTGACTGTAAGACAATGTGCTGGCCAATACAGCTCAAATTTCAGTAAGGTAACCGAATTATTTATAATCTGGAAACATCCAGTTTTTGCCAAATCACCTATTGTATCAGATAAATAATATTAATTGCATTTAGCCATAATGAAAAACATACATGTTAGCAATAGTGAATACTGAGTAAATGCACTTGTATAGTAGTTTATTTTACTTTTCTCAACAGTGCAATTGTAGGAATTTCGAGTCTGTGTTAAAGTAGGTCTTTTTGATAACTCCTAGAAACTAGAAAGACACTAGCAACACTAAACCAGGCTAGAGGGACTATAAACTTGAAAATGCTCTCACCGGATTTCACTGTGGGAAACACACATGTACAATTTTTTCCTACTCTGACCCCACAGTGTCAATGCTAAGTCAGTAAGCAGCATGTAGTGCTCCTTGGGTGGAGTAATGACCATTTGTGGACCTCAGGTGGACGCCAGTCTAAAGTGAGCCACAGATACACAGATGCAGACCTCATTCCTAAACGCGCTTCTGAGAAGTTCTTACCAAAATACTCACAAGAAGAAGGAGCTACTAGAATCAAGTGTTCTGGATGGACAGCCCACCTTTCTTCAGAGGTTGGTGGGTCCTGAGCTGGGTGGGCAGTTTGTGAGAGAAAAGGAGGACCTTGAGGGCCTTTAACTGGTAAATCATCCAAAAAGACATTGCCATTTTGTTTTCCAGAAGTTCCAGATTCAGGGTTAGGAAAATTACTTAAAAACAGAAAATTAAGAGAAATACATTAAAAATATTAACAAATATAATTGTTTTACATTTCTATATCAATGCTTCATAAAATAAACTATGACAGGAGTAAAAGTGTTATAATATGTCATATTATTATTTCAGTAAATACAAAGTCTCCATGTTTTTTATATACTTAAAACTACTTTACAGGACTTAGGAGGTAGCTCTAAGACAGTGTGCTCATCACACATGACAATGCCCTGGGGTTTGACCCTAGCATTACAGGAGAAAAGACAGAGAATTAAAAAATAAAATCAAACAAACAAAAAATAGTGTAAGCGCCAGGCAGTGGTGGCGCACGCCTTTAATCCCAGCACTTGGGAGGCAGAGGCAGGCGGATTTCTGAGTTCGAGGCCAGCCTGGTCTACAGAGTGAGTTCCAGGACAGCCAGAGCTATACAGAGAAACCCTGTCTCGAAAAAACTAAAAAAAAAAAAAAAAAAAAAAAAAAAATAGTGTAAGCTACACTGTACATGTGTAACTTTAATCAAACTATTTGGTGATTTCCATCTTTTTTTTTCCTGCCTGATTTCTGTACCTTAAATCTCTTAAAAAGTTTTACTGAAAAATGGCCCAATAGAAAAACCAAATTCACTAAGCATGCACATGCCTTTAAACTCAACACTTTGGGGCAGAGACAGGTAAGTTCTCAGTGAAGGAGGCCCACATAGGCATACCTGGCCAGCAAGAACTACATAGTCAGATCTTGTCAAAGAAAGAAGGAAGAAAAAAAAGAAGAAAGAGAGAGGGAAGGACAGAAAGAAAGAAAAAAAAGAAAACTCAAATTACTTTTTAACATATCTATAGATGCACAATAAATAGTTTTACACAGTGACACCAAAATCCATCAAAACAGCAAAGTCTTCTGGAGAAATGCTACCACAACCTCAGAAGACACTATTCTCTAGTAAGTCTTGTAATCACAAAGGTACAAATCATAATTGAAGTTTTATTGTGCAGTATCAAAATTCTTCCTAACACATGGAACCCAGCTCTACTTCTAATCAACACCAAACAGAAAATCAGGGGGGGATGGGGGGGGAAGCTGCCATCCCTTCTTATTTGGAGATTGGGAGATTGAGTGAAACCTTAAGGCAAAAGAGGATAATGGGGTTGATTGAAGAAAAATATGTAATTATGGGAAGAATATACTATGTGTCAAGATAGGAATTGGAGGCACTGACATAAACTCCTGTTTGCTTTGTGTGACATATAGAAACGTGGATTTATGCATGAACTCATGCAGTTCTTAGCTCTTCCACTACAACAGCATGGGCACATGCAGTGCCATTCCTGGATTTGCAATGTCATTCTCTAAAAACAGGAACTGAGAAATGAGCATTGTAAAGCTGGGCAAGGGTATGTCAGATAAATCTTGAATATCTTGCAGTGTTACTGAGCTGAGTTAAAAAAAAAATACAAGGACTGATTAAAGATCTATCAAAAGAAATAATGAGCCAGAATGAGATGGGAGAAAAAGGTCACATTGACTCTACAAGCCACCCTGTTGTTATTAAGTAAAGTCTCTTTACAGTGGACAGTCAACTAATAAATATAGAGATGTAAAAAAAGAAGATAAAAAGAAATACCTTCGGCTACCTTGTAGGAATAACATGAATCAGGCAACAATTACCAACAGATGTAAAAAATGTGATAACAAAATGATTTACCTATCTGATGATTTGTTTAAAGATACTGATTTTGTAGTGGAGAACCAGACACACTATTTTAACCAAGTGATAGAAACATTGCTACTGCCTCCCAGGAGACAGAGGCAGGTGAGTCCCTGGGAGTCTGAGATCAGCCTGTTTAATACATGAGAAAACAAAAACAAAAAACCACCAGGACAGGTCTATGTCATACGCCACCAGTGAAGATACACAGAAATAAAATTAAACTGTGTCTTTTCTTGGAATGTGCAAGCTAAAAAGCCATTCATAGAAAATGACCAGCAGAGGACTGTGAACCATCTCTCTATTTTACTAGTCGTACTCAGGAAAACAGAGATGACTTGGGCAGATTTGGCAATCTCACAGCCAGCACATTAATGCCTTTGTCTACAGAATGCATGTAGTAGTGTGTTTAGTAGTAGCAACTGCATACAACTGTCTGTAATAGACAAACCTGGAATTCATGAGCCTGTGGGATATCTCTTTGAAAATTATCATATAAATTATTTAATAACCAAACTATGAAACAGAACTTTCATGCTTGAAATATCCCCCTTCTGCTACACACTGCTGGACACAGAGAACCTGTGTTAAACCGGACTAGTATCAACGTAAAAAGTATCTAGGAAGCACCACAGATAATCTCAAACTTGATCTCAATTTATCAGCAAAAATTAAGTATGAAATTCTTTGACTGAGGTTATGACTTGATAATCTAATCATATACTCTCATCTATGTGGTAAGGAAGGGCAGAGACTGCATTACTGAAAAGACAGGTTATCAAAATACAATATAGTCTCTGATTTAGACAAGAGACAAAGAGAGTCTTCTTTCACAGTTTAACTATGGAGAGCTTTATAGTAACACTTGAAGATGTATAAACAGAGCCTGTGTACTATGATATCTGTCTTGATGTTAAACGTTCTAACTCTGATAGTTAACTATGAGAGTAATTTTAGCACCTTAGGGTTCCCACTCCTGCAATTCACTGTAATGTAACTAAGATAAAGACTCTATAAATAAGAGATGGCAACACAGTGTGGTTAAAGTGCTAACAATTAGAATATCTGAGTTTTGGGTTTTTCAAAAGTAGTCTACACTATTTTCAAACTTTTCCAGGAGTTTTAAACGATTTCAAATTAAGCTAAAAAGGCGAAAACCTGAGAGAAAATAACATAGAGGGGCAAAGATTAACTGCAGGATGAATTAGTCATGGAATCCAGGGAAGGATTCTGTTTGTGTATTTGTTTTACCTTTTAGATTCAGCACTGGAGGAAGGCTGAAGAGATTCTCTGCTACAAACGGAGTCTCTGAATTCTCCAATTACTGACAGGGTAATTTTACGCATGCTTCCATAAAAGAGGTGAATGTCATTAGGCCGCTGAGGAAGATCACATGCTGCAAAAACATATGCTTTGAAACACATAAATCCTCACACAAGCATAGCATTTATAAATAGCCATATTATTTCCTTAGGTTGGGATAGGAAGTATCTCAATTATTAATACCACTGACTGGTATAAACCATCTACCATCAGAGATGACAAACTCTGAACCAAAATGTAAACTATGGTCTTTGCCACTCTGTGACCTTTGGCAACTTAATGAACTTCTCTGAGCTTTAGTTTTCCTTGGCTATCTGGATGGTAGTAATAATCTATCTCAGGGTTCTGGAAACATTTTTCAAGATATTATGGTGAGCAAGGCACCATTTTAGTTCTTCAGGTTAGCTACATTTCCAGAGGGACACTTTGAGTTAGATATTATGAGGTACATATTTAAAAGGAGGAATCTGAAGCACAAAAAGGTTAAGGGCAGTTTCATAGTTAAGCAAATCTAGAAACTAGTCACTAAATTTTTCTAGATTAATAAAATAAAAGTGTGCATATCATGAACATCTATAGATTAGGCTTCCTAAATGTGTATGTATGTATATGTATGTATCTATATATGTGGATGTGTGTTTCATTCAAATATATATATATATATATATATATATATATATATATGAATGAGATATTTATGTGTGTGTGTGTGTGTATATATATATATATATACCTTAAGAGTGTATTTCATTCAATCATTCTTTCAAAGGTATATTTTAAATGAAAATCATGGGCTGGAGGGATGGCTCAGCGGTTAAGAGCACTGACTGCTCTTCCAGAGGTCCTAAGTTCAATTCCCAGCAATCACATGGTAGCTCACAACCATCTGTAATGGGATCTAATATCCTCTTCTGGTGTGTCTAAAGGTAGCAACAATGTACTCACATACATGAAATAAATAAATAAACAAACAAATCTTTAAATGAAAATCATAAACTAACACAGTAAATTGTTTTGGTTTTCCTGAGTCAGGAGCTCAGTAGCCAAAACTGGTCTTGTACTTCTGACCCTCTGACTCTACTCCCAAATGCTTGCAATATATTCATTAATAACAATGCCACACAGTAAATTTGAATTTATAATAACTATGCTATGACTATAAATCATGAGAAGATGCTACTCATTACCCACTTAGTAAGAAACCAAGACAATGTACAGATCCATTACCACAACCAGGTGGAACTGTGTCTATGCGGACCACAGAACATCTCAATGTACACTGTATTCTGATGTCCAGAAAGCTGATCAAGGGGCTGGAAAGATGGCTCAGCCGTTAAGAGCACTGACTGCGGGAACACTGGTTCCTTCCGGTCTGGGCCAGAGCACTGAGCAGATCTTGGGTGGCAGCTCTGTCCCCAACATCCAAGAACCCAGAGGAAGCAGGGATCCCAGGTGCTTGAACTCAGGCAGTATCCTAGGTAAGCAGACAGCAGGGCCCGCCCTAAACAGGGAGTAACTGGGAACCAAAAGGACCCAGGAAGTCACTCCCAGCCTGGAACACTGGTTCCTTCCTGTCTGGGCCAGAGCACTGAGCAGATCTTGGGTGGCAGCTCTGCCCCCAACATCCAAGAACCCAGAGGAAGCAGGGATCCCAGGTGCTCGAACTCAGGCAGTATCCTGGGTAAGCAGACAGCAGGGCCCGCCCTAAACAGGGAGTAACTGGGAACCAAAAGGACCCAGGAAGTCACTCCCAGCCTGGAACACTGGTTCCTTCCTGTCTGGGCCAGAGCACTGAGCAGATCTTGGGTGGCAGCTCTGTCCCCAACCTCCAAGAACCCAGAGGAAGCAGGGATCCCAGGCGCTCTAACTTGGACAGTGTCTTAGAAACTAGTTCTCAGATCTGAGGCCTAGATCAGACCTCTGCCAGGTCTGCTGTTGTGTGGACCCCGGATTCCACCCGAGACATACTGGAAGGCCCACTCAATCCAGATCCACAGAGGAACAAATGAACTCAGAGCTTCAGACAACATATCCTGAGATATTCTAGAGGAGACACTGCACCCAGAACAGCAGACACCTAGCTGGACTACTACCTTGGAGGCACCATATCCTGAGGCATCCTAGAGGTACCACTGTAATCAGTGCAGCTAGAAAAGATCACAGAGACATCTGGACCCCTAGGAGATCAGACACAAGCTAGATAACTAGAAAGACAGGCTTCAGTCAGAGACAGCAAGTACAGGCAGCACTAGAGTTAACCAGATGGCAAAAGGCAAGAGCAAGAACTTGAGCAACAGAAACCAAAGTTACATGGCATCATCAGAACCCAGCTCCCCCATCAGAGCAAGCCCTGAACACCCCATCACACCAGAAAAGCAGGAATCAGATTTAAAATCACTTCTCATGATGATGATAGAGGGCTTTAAAAAAGACATAAATAACACTCTCAAAGAACTTAAGGAGAGCACTGGTAGACAGATAGAAACCCTTAAAGAGGAAACACAAAAATCCCTTAAGGAATTTCAAGAAAATGCAACCAAACGGGAAAAGGAATTAAACAGAACCATGCAGGATCTAAAAATGGAAGTAGAAACAATAAAGAAATCACAAAGGGACAATACCCTGGAGATAGAAAACCTAAAAAAAAAAGATCAGGAGTCATAGACACAAGTATCACCAACAGAATACAAGAGATGGAAGAGAGAATCTCATGTGCAGAAGATACCATGGAAAACATTGACACAACTGTCAAAGAAAATGCAAAATACAAAAAGCTACTAACCCAAAATATACAAGAAATCCAAGACACAATGAGAAGGCCAAACCTAAGGATAATAGGTATAGATGAAGGGGAAGACTCCCAACTAAAAGGACCAGTAAATATCCTCAACAAAATTATAGAGGAAAACTTCCCTAACCTAAAGAAAGAGATGTCCATAAATATACAAGAAGCTTACAGAACTCCAAATAGTTTAGACCAGAAAAGAAATACTTCCCGCCATATAATAGTCAAAACATCAAATGTACAAAACAAAGAAAAAATACTAAAAGCAGTAAGGGAAAAAGGCAAAGTAACATATAAAGGCAGACCTATAAGAATTACACCAAACTTCTCACCAGAGACCATAAAAGCCAGAAGATCCTGGACCGATATCATACAGACCCTAAGAGAACACAAATGCCAGCCCAGACTACTATACCCAGCAAAACTGTCAATCATTATTGATGGAGAAACCAAAATATTCCATGACAAATCCAAATTTACACAGTATCTCAACACAAATCCAGCACTTCAAAGAATAATTGGTGGAAAACTCCAACACAAGGAGGGAAACTGCAACCTAGAAAAAGCAAGAAAGTAATCTTCCAAAAAACCCAAAAGAAGATAGATACACAAACATATCTCCACAGATGTTAGCCCAAAAGCTTCGATTAGCGAAGACTCAACCCACAGACCACATGAAGCTCATGAAGAAGGAAGACCAAGAGGGGATGCCTCAGTTCTACTTAGAACGAGAAATAAAAATGCTCAAGGGAGCAAATAGGGAAACAAAACATGGAACAGAAACTGAAGGAGGGGCCATCAGGAGACCTTTCCACCTGGGTATTCACCCCATGTACAGCCACCTAATCTAAACACTGTTGTGGATGGCTGGAAGTGCATAATGTGAGGAACATGATATAGCTGTCTCCGTAGAGTTCAGCCAAAGACTAAAACACTCAGAGGACAATGTTCACAATTAACAACTGATATGATCAGGGGTTTCCCAATGGAGAACTTAGTGAGAGGACTGAAGGAGCAGAAAGGGTTATTGACCTCAGGTGGAAAGCAACAATACCAAACAACCAGAGGCCCCCAGGGTCTAAACCACCAGCCTGGGAACACATAGGGAGGGACCCAAGACTCCAGAGGTATATGTAGGGGAGGATGGCCCTGTCAGACATAGGTGGGAGAGGAGTTTCTTGGTCCCATTAAAAAAATGAATGAAAAATGAATGAATGAACACACAGTGGGGGGGGGGGGGGGAATGTGAGGGCGGGGAGGGGATAGTGAGGGGGTAGGTGTGGTCACTGCCTCATAGAAGCATGAGGAGGGGGATGGGATAGGTTTCTGGGTGGTGGGAGGAAGTAGGCTAAGGGGATAAAATCTGAAACGGAAATACTACAACCAATTTTAAGAAGCGGGGGGGGGGGGGGGGGGAGTCTTCAGAACCAACATCTTTAAAAAAAAATGTCAGCCCCCTGGGGGTGGGAATTTTTTTTTTCTTGATACTAAAACTTGTTCTGAGAATTGTATATTGCAGAATACACAGCCTTGGTGTATCTACTCATCAAGCATACTGAGCAGACCTGCCCAAACCTCTGATGTCCTGGAATTCCATCTGGATTCAGTGAAGACACAGCATCAGAGGCTTATCAACTTACTCTCCCCCCCTACCCCTCTTCTAAAATCTCAACGCCCTTAATCAGCTTGAAGAAGTTAAAGAAGAGTCAGCGCCCCTATTCCCTGAGCTTGGGGACTAATGTGGTTAATAATGGTCTGTCTTTCTAGGGACAAGTAGTGGTTTTGTTGGAACAGGGGGGATTAGCTAGGACTTACTGCATAGCCATAACCTACTGGTAGAAATCTGTATAATTATTATCAAGATGAAGTTATAAATTCTTAAATGGTACAAAATTTACTTTGATCTCAAATTTAAGGTTTTCATTCGTACGAGCCTCTTATTAATATAAAAATGAGATGAATATTGATACACTCATGGGCATTGTGCCTGTATAACACATTTAGGAATACAATGCCTAGACCCAGCCCTTTTTTAACTTTTTTAACTGATTTGGGATGGTTAACCTATGAGTTAAGGGGCTATAGCAAATTCATATTTTTGAGTTTATTGTTAGGGTGCTTTCCATATTTTACTTAGAAATAGCTGAGAGGAGTTAACAGAAAACAGTCCAGGTTACCTTACATGGATAGTTGGTTTTCAAAACATCAGAAGTCCATAGAACTGATGCTACAAATATTTATATATTAATGTTCATATTGATTAGAGACCTGTCTGCTCCTGACAGCTTCCTGTCGTGGATTCTAAGAAGAAATTGAGCATCCTTGGAGTTACTCCAGTTGTGTGGTAACAGCCACTAGGCAAGAATTGCCTCTCTCCATCTACAGACAAATTACTGTCCAGAAAAGGACACACATGCAGAATAGTTGACTGATTATATCTGCCTAGACAGAGTAATCAGTCCTTAATAATCCTGCATCACCAAGGTCTGTCAGATGATTCTGGGCCAGAAGGCTGAAGATTTGATGCTCCAACGTTCGGTAGTATAGGGGCTTTTCAGGTGTTCAGAGGTCTCTATAAATTGGCTAAGTTTTAGAAGCTATGCTTTGTGCTTCCCACAATTATAGTTAACTCAGTCATTCTGGATTTCTGACGGGGTTGAAAACTTATAGCTATTTACCGTAAGAGAAAAGATTTGAGTGGATGGTCGGCAGCTGACATTCATCCTAAAGCCGGGTTCAGAAGTAAATGTTTTAGTTAGGATAGATGACAGAGGTGCTGGTTAGTCAACAAAATGATGGACTGGGTATTAGGACTATCTTGTACCTCACTGGTACAAATTGGCATAATTATGCTCTAATTGTATTTTGAGAGAAAAGTTTCATTTTAACAGGAAGGGTGATGTGTAGGAGGAGTACTGAGAGGAAGAAAAGGAGTAAGAAGAGGAGGAGAAGAAGGATAGGAGAAGCTAGGTGATGAAAGAGAGAAAGAGGGGGGAGACAGGGAGGCAGATATTCATGTATCTCCACCAGTCAAAGATAGTTGTTATATCTAGGTCGGTCAGTGGGTTACACCTCTGATTGAACAATTCCAAACTTATAACGCTTATGATTAACATTATTTTAAAAAAATGTATAAATGCAAAAAGGAAAAGCGGGCATGGGATAGGGGTTTTCTAAGGGGGGGGGAATGGGGAAAGGGGATGGCATCTGAAGTGTAAATAAAATATCTAATAAAAAAAGAAAAAAAAAAAAAAAGCACTGACTGCTCTTCCAAAGGTCCTGAGTTCAATTCCCAGCAACCACATGGTGGCTCACAACCATCTGTAATAGGATCCGATCCCCTCTTCTGGTGTGTCTGAAAACAGCTACTCATATACATAAAATAAATAAGATCTTTAAAAAACAAACAACAAAAAAAAAAAAAACAAAACAAAACAGAAAGCTGGTCAAAGTCCCAACTCATACCACCTTAAATGAATGATCTTGAAAGTTATTTGAGTTCCCAGTGGATTTGCCAAAACCTCTCTTCTCACAACACATTTCTTCAATTTCTGGAGAAGGAGCTACCCTGAAGCATCATTCCTCATTCTGGTCCATCTTCTCCACTTTGTCTACATTTCTTATTCTTTAATTATTATTCAACAGTCAACTCATTCTCAGTGATGGCCCTTTCTCTGTGCCTCCCCATTTTATGGTATTAAAAAGTATGTATGTATTTCTACAAAGTTTCTATGTCTTACTTAGTACATTTATTTCGTGAGGACAAAAAAACACAATTAAACATCTGAATGTTTTTCTCAAGTGAGACTAAGCATCTAGGCTAGTGCTTTGCATGTCTATCTGGGATTTTTTGGACACCACTACATCTCTAAACACAATCATGAAACCTAAAATGACATGAACCTGAGTATAATGGCCCCATCCTTCTTCCATTTATGAGCCTGAAATCTAGACAGTTTACCAATATCTAAAATATTTATAAAGCAAAGCTCTTCCATCTGATTTTCAAAACAACTCTTACAGATAAGAAACAAGAAGGAAACTGAAAATCACTGATATGGTTTGTTCAAAGTCAGACAGCTCAGAGGCAGATGGATACCATATCCAAAGTAAACTCCTTCCGGTTCTCACCCCCATGCCTAGATAATACCACAAATGACCACAATATCAAGGTGTTACAGTTCTTACCTTCATCTGTGAGTAGCTCGTCCTGAAATGCCTCAGCAAAGTCCATGTGCTGTAGCACACTATGTTCTGGAAGGATCTGCTGTATGATTCCTGGTTTATGCAACAGAGCTCTGCCAGAAAAGATTCTTATTCACTTTATATATAAAGTGACCCAAACCAGATTTTAATTAAATTATTTGGCGAGCCCCACTAACAGCATGATACATTCATACATAGATCATATATCTTAAATCATAAAATAAGTACTTGTTAGAGCCAAGCCTGCTTTAGATGTTCAGCTTAAATGGTAGTGGAATCACTAATTTTAGTTCAATAGTAGTATCAAGGTAGGGGCCCTTTAACGTAAGAGCAGAAAGGGAACTGGACTCCCTTTCTTATCCAATCTTATCTTCTCATTATTTGTGACAATTTGGTAACTTGCCTCAGTGAGGAGAAAAGAACAATAAATGATAAGCTGTTTATGAAAATATTTAAGTAACCACGTTACTATAAAAATAGGCAACTTCCAAAGGATCTTTACAGTGAGAAATAAACTATAATGTCTCTGTAATTCTCAGATGTTCACAACTAAACGAAATTTTAGTACATAAGTTTATGGTAAATAGAAGTTATAAAACAATACACTAGGGTTTTTTTGTTCATTTGTTTTTTCTTTTTATGTTTTAGTATAGAGAAGGGGAAACAGGAAATATGACTATGTCCTTTCTCCAAATTATTCTAAAATAATTAAGAAGCCAGGTTTAACTGTGCTTGGTGGTACACACCTGTAATCCCAACACTCAAGGAGGCAGAGGCAGGTGAATCTCTATGAATTCAAAGCCAGCCTGGTCTACACAGGACAGACAGGGCTATGTAGAGAGACTCTGTCTCAAAAAAAAAAAAAAAAAAAAAAAAAAAAAAAAAAAAAGCAGCTAGTGTCAAAGGATCACAGAGTAACCATCACTCTCACCATGAGTTCCATCTATCTTGTACTTAAGTTCTCTAGCCCAAAAACCTCCATTTTGCAACAAAAAGCACCCAGAACTTAACACATAATAATGCACCAATATTTTAATCACACTTGACCTAGAAAAATATTCCAAACTTTCCAGCTTTGTATATTAAATCACATGAATATTAGATGTATCAAATTTTATAAAGTATCTATAAGGTAAACCATCTACACACTTCTTTCTTTCTCTCTCTCTCTCTCTCTCTCTCTCTCTCTCTCTCTCTCTCTCTCTCTGTTTTTGTTTTTTGTTTTTTGTTTTTCGAGGCAGGGTTTCTTTGTGTAGCCCTGGCTGTCCTGGAACTCACTCTTGTAGACCAGGCTGTCCTGGTCTCAGAAATCTGCCTGCCTCTGCCTCCCAAGTACTGGGATTAAAGGCGTGCGCCACCACTACCCGGCTACACATTTCTAAAATATAATGATCTTTTCTAGTAATTTACAGCCTTCCTAGAAATATTCTAAATTAACCATGTAGGTTTATATAATATAATCTAGGGCAGGAAAAGCATGATGTAGTATGCTTTAAGTATGTAGGAGCAGTGTGAAGGGTGGTCCTAGTAGATAAGGGTAAAAAGCACCCGTATGTCAAGAATGTAGGAAACATATAAGGAAACACTTATGTTTCCTCCAAGTATCTCTAACTCACTTATGCCAACTTATGAGCCAAACAAATTTTACAATGTTTTTCTCCATCTATCATTTGACTAATAAACAGTGAGGTGTGTTCTAAAGTTTCCAAGTCATCAACTGTCCAGATTTCACCGGTCAGCTCCCAACATTGTCTAAGGTAAATTCTACCTTCGATACAGCTGTCTGGAGATCTCATCACCACCAAACAAGTAGATGGTTAACAGTTCTGTGGCGGGTTTATTGTCACTCTTTCTGCTTGGATTGTATATTAAAGTAATATCCTGATACAACAAAAAGAAAAGCAGCAGTATGAATATCCAGTATTTTTCCTTAGTAAGTTATCTCACTCTGAATAAACAGACCTACAATACTAAGGAGACCACTTAGTATATACTCAGAAGGCAGAGACTGCCCAGTCTCTGAGGACAAGGCTAGCCTGGTCAACAGTTCCAGGATAGCCATGGCTACACAGAGAAACTCCATCTTGAAAAAAAAAAAAGAAAAGAAAAGAAAAAAAGAAAATACATACAGCAGCTCTTCCAGAAAGACTAGGTAAGTTTTCTATCCCACACTCCCTCCCAAAATGATTTTAACACTTGGCCATAAAATACTAACTAATATTAATAAAAATATAACTTTATTCTTTATTTTTTATTTTTTGTATACTTACTTCTTTTGTTCTTTCCTTAAGTACAAATTTATCTGGAAAAATCCTCAATACTTTAGGGTCCAGCAAAACTTTTCTTTGAGAATCCTTAAAACATACTGCTCTAACAAAGGCTGCTCTGGAGCCAGTGTTGCGAATAGAAAAAATAACTTTACTTTCTTTGCCAGGAATTAAGCCATTCATTGTTACCAAGTAACTGTCAGATAATTTCTTAACATCTTCTAAAATAAGATTACTTGTTCCTCCATATCCAGACAAAGGTATCTAAGAAATAAAAAATACACATATCCAAAATTATATTTATATAAGAAAGCAGAAAATTTAATTACAGTCAAAAGAAAACATAGATTTAATACAATTAAAGTTTTTAGCATTTGTATCCTTGAGCTAGCAATTGTCCAACTTCTAGTCCACCACTAATGTGTATGTGTATGTAGATGTAGATGTGTATGTGTATGTAGATGTAGTTATATACATTTGTAAAGCAAATAAAAACAGCACTTCCAAACTCCATTAATTTTCTGACTACATAAAGAACATCATTTCCTGTTGCATAACTCAAGCTTAACCAAAGAACAATAACATGCTTCACTTAACAAATGAATTCAAGCATATCTATACTAGTAATATTGTAATTTATTTTGAAATGCCTAAAAACATAAATGTACTTACTGGTAAGTGGTCAGCTGTGTGGTAAAATTATAGAACATAAGTGGTATTTTTGCAACTTCTCTGTAATTCAGAAACTTTTCATAATAGAGTACTTTAGGAGAAATGTGATTATTTCCTTTCTCCAAATTATTCTACAATAATTAAGAAGCCAGGTTTAACTGTACACGCCTGTAATCGCAGCACTCAGAGAGTGCAGAGACAGGAGAATCTATGAGTTCAAAGCCAGCCTGGTCTATACATGACAGTCAGGGCTATGGTATCATCTCACAGTGTTTTACCAGAGCTACTGTCAAAGAGAAGCCTGCAAACAGGACTAAACTGAGGACTAGTACTCAAAACATCTCACTGTGTTGCCCTTATTTTCTTCCCTCAATGACTTATCCTTTTTATCTGTAGTTGTTCTGAATATATTTACGCAAATGGTTAAATCAAGTTTTGAAAATTTGTCAGACTGAAGAAAAAAAATCTGTTTCAGTGCTCAGTGGTTAAGAGCACTGGTTCCTCTTCCAGGGGACCCAGGTTCAATTCCCAGCTCCAACACGGCAGCTCCCAGCTGCCTGTAACTCCAGTTTCAGGGGATCCAACAGCTTCATACAAGCAAAACTCCAATGCAGATTTTTAAAAAAATTAAAAATCATTAAAACAAATTGTCTTTGTAGGCCCAGTATCTGGAACACAATCTAGAAAATTACATCAAGGGATATTTGCCAAAGTCTGAATGTTGGTGTCTCACAAAATTCACCTGTTGAAATAATCCCCAGCATGGCAGCATTAAGAAGTAGAACTTTCAGGAAGTGATGAAGTCCTGACAGCCCTGCTTGCCAAAGTGGAATTAGTGTGCTGATAAGAGGGGAGGGGAGTGTCTCACCCTTGCACCAGGAAAAGACTTGGAAAAAAGAAGTGCCATCTCTAAAGCAGACTGCAGCTCCTTGCTAGACAGTCAATTTGCTGGCACACTGAGCTTGGACACCCAGCTTGAGAACTATAAGGAATAAATGTTTAAGAATTATCAGGTGTGGGGCTGGAAAGATGCCTCAGCAGTTAAGAGCACTGGCTGCTCTTCCAGAGGATCAAGGTTCAATTCCCAGCACCACATGGAGGCTCACAATAGTCTGTAACTCTAGTTCCAAGAGATGCCTCACCTCTTCTGGAGTCCATGGGCAAAACACACACACACACACACACACACACACACACACACACACACACACACGGTTCAGAGACATGCAGGCAAAACATTCCTACACATAAAATAATAAAATAATTATCTAGCTTGTGGTATTTGTTGTTTGTAATGGACCAAAGGGGATAAGACAATATTTTGCTGAGTTGAATAGCTCTACCTGGATATTGTTAGGTATGTTTCAAATTTCTCAAGCAGAAATGAAACTTTAAAAGCACTGGGACTGCCTTTGATATGAACCTCACAATGGTTTCTCTGAGTGACTTGATAATTATTCTATAATTTGTTTTTAAGTCTGTAACTTAGAAAAATCAGAATACATGATTTACCAATATTAAAGCAATGGTTATAACTTTACATGAACTTCATGGAAGAAAAAAGAGCAGTAAACTTCTCTTACCATAAACTTCACGCCTGGCTGTGATCGGTTTCCAAGTTGTTTGATTTCTAATTTAGCCAACATGCAAGATAATCGAGTAGGTGCAAATAACACAGAGACTACAAAGTCCTCTCCTGGGCAGATTCTGACCTCACAATTACTGGTCAATCGCTCTTCTGAGCCAAAAGTGTTCTGAATCTACAATTGAAAAACAACCACTGTATAAACGCAAACACTAGCACACATGAAACACACATAAATACAAGCTCTTACAGTTAGTCCTGGAGTGTGAAAGATGGCTGGCGACTAGGAGCACTGCTCTTGCAGAGGACCCAGGGTTAGTTCCCAGTGCCTACATAGCACTCACAAGCCTCTGTAACTCTAGTCCCAGAGAATCTGACACCTTCTTCTGAACTCTATGGGTACCAGGTACACACATATTGCATAAACATACATGCAGGCAAAACACTCATACACATAAAACAAAATTTAAAAATCTTTAAAACCTATAAACAACAACAACAAAAATCAGTTGGTCTGAATAGAGAGCCTAGTCACAGAGAGCTTACCTAGCATGGATAAGACCCTGGGTTCCAGCCCCAGGACTGCAAACAACAGATACAAAAAAACACTTGGTCTCGACTCAGTGTAGGGCACATACCTATAATCAGCATTTGGGAGGCAGAGGCAGGTAGATTGCTGTAAGTTCAAGGCCAGTCTGGTCTACATATTGAATCCCAGGCCAGCCAGAGCTTCATAGAGCAATCTTAGACAAATTAAACAAATGTTCTACATATATTGAGTGTTCTGTACTCAGAAAAAAACATCAGACAGAAGCCATATGTAGTGGTACAGGCTTGTGGGAGCCAGTAGGATCAGGAATTTCAGGCCAGCCTTGGCTACACAGTGAGACCCTGTTGCATAAACAAAACAAAACAAAACAAAATAGTTTTTAAAAAGTGTTTAAATCAGACAAAACAAAGATCAGAGTACAAACCTGAAAGCAATCCTGATCTTGTCCTTTGATAAATAGTCGCAAATTTTGGGCTGTAGTTGTAGAACTGTTTCTTAAAGCTAGTTTCTGAAGCCTAAAAACAATTACATATTTTAAATGTCTTTTTTTTTCCTATGGATACTGCTACAGTGACAAACACAAAGCAAGCTAAACCTGACCACAGTGTCTAAAGATCAGATGATTATACATGTCACCTTAATAGTCTAGAATCATCTCTCCACAATTATGGAATTTGTTTCTTAAAATGTAAAGCTCATTTTATTAAGGCTCATCCTAACAAGGGAAGGGTTTTAGTTTAGTATCTGTAATTTTTACATTATTTACATTCCACACTGTAAAAAAAAAAGTCTATAGAAGTTACTGAAGAAAGTCTCATGGAATTCTTTGCTTAGTCTTGTTTTCAAAGAAACAAGTGGTCAGAGATACCAGGCTTATTTGTACAACATAGTCTTTCAGCAGTATGCTGAATTAACTCTTAAAGACATTAGAATATAAGTGGATATATGAATAGCAGTTTGCTAGTATGAAAAACCCTGCCTCTTTGAAATTATTTCCTCTCTTCACTTAAAACAAACTAAGTGTAGAAATTCCTGTTGTGCACAAAAAAATGAAAACCATTATCGCTTAATTTGAAGTCTGTTCTAAGTGTTTATCAACTGGATTGCAGTTGCCTTGATTATCTTCTTTCTGACTTTCCATAAAAGGAGCTCTCATACTCTTAAATGCTCAAAGAGCCTAAAAATAAATAAATAAATAAATAAATGGACTTTGAGATGCATTTTTAAAATCAGACATAAATTTTTATAATTTTTAAAAAAATTTTGGTTTATCATCAAGAAGATTAAGCTAATATATTACAGCTTTATCTGAAATCTAAAAAGAATAATACAATCATATTTAACATCTGAGAAAATAGCACTAGGGAATTAGACAACAGAATCTCAGTCCTCTGAGCTGGTTGCCTGAATACTTACTGTGTCCTGCCGAGAGGGACACCACCCCAAGTCAGAAATTGCTTATTGGACAGAATCAATGGAGGATCTGAGCAGTGAGGTCCAGGAGGCAGAGGTTTACTCCCAGAAGAAATGACTTCACCTCTTAGCACTACTTCATACTGAGGTCCTAATGGCTGCACAAATATGACCAGAATCCTAATCAAAGAAGAAAACGGGAGTCAAGTGTCCCACAGTCAGTTCTTTTGGCAACAACAGCCTATCCACTACCTTTTTTCCAAGAAACTGAGTTTGTGAGGAAAACAGTATCTCTACCCCTAAAGCATCTGTTCCAGGGAAAAGACCACACAAAGGTGATAATCACAGTAAGGTCTGCATGGCAGCACAGGAGAAATTTCTTGGAGAATTTGGGAGGAGTTGGCAGCAGCAGGGTTGAGGGCAAACCACTTGAGGCACAAGTGCTTCACTAGTGCCCCCTTTCCACAGGAGTCTAGTAATGACTCCCTAGACATGGGCATTCTGTACTCCACTCGGGGAGAAGCGGCGTGTGTCTCCATGGGTACACAAACAACAATGATATTCTGACTGAAAATTACTAATGACTTAGATGTCAAAGTCACAGGTGCTAGAGGAGACCTGGGAAGGATTATAAAGCAATAAATAAAAAAACAAAGTAAAGACTTTTTGGAAGAAAAAAGTTAAAGAAGAACACCACGATCATGCTTTATTATGTACGTTTATCAGAGTATACCAGAAATAGCAATTTTTAACTTTGATTTAGTTGGTTTAAGAGAAGCATTTTATTGACAAAATAGAAAAGATGGGCCAGTGAGATTATTCAGTGGGGAAAAGCACTTGCTGCACAAGCCTAAGGACTTGAACCTGGTCCCCAAGCCTGTGGTGAAGGAGCAACAACTACTGAAAGTTGTCTCTGATCTCCTCCACACACATCATACTTACAACAGTGATAATACAAATTACTGTGTGTATATCTGTGTGTGTCTGTGTAAATTACGTATGTATACATAAACTATACGTGCATGTTCACAGACACACACACACAAAGGGTTACTGAAAAGATTAAAGCACAGTTGTATCATTTATAGCCTGTATTAGGTGACATATCTGTAGATGAGTGAAAAACAAATAAGCAGTGGTGATTATAAACATTTTCGTATTACCTTTCCTCACATGTTTTGGGGTCCTTTGGAGTAAATGAAACAGTAACTTCATGTTCTTCTCCAGGCTTAAGAAACAAACTCTCTGGGTCTACTGAAAACTGACTTCCTTGTTCAGCGACCTAAGCAATTATAGAATCACAACTTAACTCATGCAAGCAAGCCCTCCCTCAGATGTGCTTGTATTGTGTGCCTTTCTTTGCTATTTTTTAGACTTTTTTTTCTTCAGGCTCACCTTAAACTCAGAGATCCACCCGTCTGTCCGTCTGTCCGTCTGTCTCTCTCTCTCTCTCTCTCTCTCTCTCTCTCTCTCTCTCTCTCTCTCTCTGCCTCTGCCTCTGCCTCCTCTGGCTCTCTGCCTCTCTCTCTGCCTCTCTGCCTCTCTGCCTCTACCTCTCTGCCTCTCTGCCTCTGCCTCTGCCTCTCTGCCTCTGCCTCTCTGCCTCTGCCTCTCTGCCTCTGCCTCTCTGCCTCTGCCTCTCTGCCTCTGCCTCTGCCTCTGCCTCTGCCTCCCAAGTACTGAGTTTAAAGGCATGAGCTGCCATCACTACTCAGTCATTTTGAGATTTTTAAATTTATGTGTATAAGTACTTTGCCTGCATGTATACATGTGCATCATGTTGAGTGCAGTGGCCTCAGAGGTCAGAAGAAGGTGTCAGATTCCTTAGAACTGGAGGTAGAGATGAATATAAGCTGCCATGAAGGTGCTGGGAACCAAACCTGGATCATCTGAAAGAGCAGAAACTGAGCCATCTTTCTAGCACCTAATGTGTCTTTCTTACTAACTAGGATATATTGCTGTTCTTTCTTCTTGCTCATTACAACCCTAACTTGTCTTATTCTTTTTCAAAAGACTGTTTCTTTCTTCCTACCTCCTCTATTTCAAATCTTCCTCCTACCCCATCTCCAGTTGCTGACAGCTACCCTTCATGCACCTAAGGATCTCAAAAGTAAACCTATATGCACAGACTACTCTTTTCTACATAATCACAGACGTCACACAAACTTCTCAGTAATTATTCAAGAATTCTTATACTCTAGCATTAGGCTTTAGCATTAACCATAGCTTATACTTCAGGCTAGTGACTCTCAATTTTTACACTGTTGGCAATTCTTAGCTTAATTCTCATAGCACCCTGACAAGGTTGCCCACCCAACAGCCACTGGGAAGTAAGGGACACAAATACTACCACACTTTTGCAGAAATTCTTACCT
Organism: Arvicanthis niloticus; assembly: GCF_011762505.2. NCBI lineage: Eukaryota > Metazoa > Chordata > Mammalia > Rodentia > Muridae > Arvicanthis > Arvicanthis niloticus. The sequence continues at coordinate 21,285,054 of NC_047671.1, forward strand.
TGATATCTAGATAAACTTCAATATTCCCAGCGTTTTTCAAAGGCAAGGACTGCTTTGTTGAAGAATTCACATCAGCCAACAAATAGATAGTCTACAGGGAAAATGCATTCAAAAAGCTGTTAAAATTAAAGAACTATCCACCTGGACACAAGAGTCTAACAACAGAGGGAAGATGAGGGTACCTGCAAGTCCCGAGGGGCGTGAATCCTAGCTATCCCTGCTCTTGCTCGGAGGTCCACACTTCTAAGAACTGGAATGGGGTTTGGGCTGTCAACTTCTATATCCACTCTGGCCAAGAATTCCTCTGCTGAACCTACAATTTCTATAAAAGTTTACTTTTTTAGTTCAGTAAACAGATCCCAAATCTCACCAGTCATCAAACGGATGTCTTTAGGAGTCCAAAGAAAATTTAGGAACCAAGGAAATGGCTTATGGGTAAAAGCGATCGCCATGCAAGTCTGATGACCTGAGTATGATTCTCAGAACCCATACAAAGGTAGAAGGAGAAAAACAACTCCATAAAATTGTTCCCTGACCTTCATACACATGCCCATAGACATGAACAGTATTAACACATTAAACAAATTAAAAAGAAAACTCAGTTAAGGCTTTTAAAACAATCTGTTTTACTGGCTGGTTTTGTGTGTCAATCTAACACAAGCTGGAATTATCACAGAGAAAGGAACCTCACTTGAGGAAATGCCTTCAGGAGATTCCCTGTAAGGCATTTTTCTCAATTGGTGATGGGGGAGGGAAAGGGGAGTGACAGGGAAGGGGAGGGCAGGCCATTGTGAATGGTGCCTAACCTGGGCTGGTGGTCCAGACACTATAAGAAGGCATGTTGAGCAAGCCAGGGGTTGGGGGGGGAGGGTGCGGAGGAGGATGGAAGCAGCACCCCTCCATGGCCTCTGCATCAGCTCTCACCCCCAGGTTCCTGCTCTATTTGAGTTCCTGTCCTGACTTCCTTTAATGATGAACAGCAATGTGGAAGTATAAGTTGAATAAGCCTTTTCCTCCCCAACTTGTTACTTGGTCATGGTGTTTCATTGCAGCAATACAAACCCTGACTAAGACACAATCCAAATATAGGTATGACTGAGAGATAAGTAGGGAGGAAATGGGTTTTCTTCAGCCCTCACTTAGACAGAGTACCTGCATAGGTTTGACCCAAAATATCATGCCATCTTCCCCATTTTCCAAACAATGTAAAATTCTTGGCAATAGCCTAAAATACTGTCATTTTCATTAACAAAGTAAAACTGTAAATTTGAAGTTTAATTATAGGATAATTCCCCCAAAAAATATGATACCTGAAGTGAGGAGTTTCTTTGGGCTATGGAAAGTAACCCAAACTATCAGAAATTCTGGATCCTATGAAATGAAAAACAAAATTTTAATGTACATTAAGACTGAAATCCCAATGAGCTAAAAGTAGATTGAAACTTGTTCTTTACTCCTAAGCCAGCTGTTTTTAAACTGACTCAACTTACCTTTCCATCGTAACTGGCAGGCATCACATGACTAACTACAGACGGGGCTACTAGCTGAGAAATCATATCAGCATAAGGAGCAGCTTTCAGAGAAGCACGGATGGGCTCTTTGGAAAACGTGAAGCAGCGCCAGGCTAAGGCATTCTGTTTGGAACACAAAAGTCAGTTTCAGCAGAGTCACAGCAGTATTTTGTTAACAGGCTCCTGAGCAGTATAATTTACTTTTATAAGGAAAAATTAACCAAGAATATAGGACTGCCTATAATTTCCAATCAACATATCTGTTGGTAGTCTCTAATTCAAGGTTAGGACTTACAGCATTAATAATCAGTCTGACTGGCACAGTAGCATGTGTCCTATTTATTAACTTGAGGGGGAGAGCTTTCCAGCCTTCATAGGCCAAGTCACCGAAATCCAGAACACCTTTCTTTTCTGTTTCTACCTAAGTATGAAGAAAAAAACTGAGTGAGAAAAGCAATTTATTATTAATGAATTATCTTATCTACGTCCTTCTTTCAACCACAGTTAAGAGCATGATGAATAAACTTAGACTTAAGTTTTCCCATGCTATTTTCCATTTTACTTTATTATTATGTATAAAACTAAGAGTTAAAGTCTTTTAAAGTAGGCCATGTATCCAAATATACTACAGAATAAGGCAAAGTATCTACTGCTACTTTGAAAACACTGTTAGATCTTAAGATGAAACCAACATTTTATAAAACATAGATCTCCTTTTAATTAGGCCTATAATTAGATTAACTCCTTAATTCCTTTCACAACTTCATGAAGATTTTGGAATGTTTCAGATTTAGTCTGATACAAAAAGAGTATTTAAAATGATGTCCATAGGCTGAACACTGAGGGGGGGAATCTGAGGGTGGGGAGGTGGGAGTGGGGGGTAGGTGGGGGCACACCCTCATAGAAGCAGGAGGAGGGGGATGGGATAAGGTGCTCCTGGGTGATGGGGAGAATGGGGTAAGGGGATAAAATTTGAAATGTAAATATAATATCCAATAAAAAAAGAAGGAAAAAATAAAATGATGTCCATTTAAAATGATAGACATATCAAAGATTAAAAATGAGTGTATACCATGTAGGAGACTGGTTTGTCTTTAACATTAGAGAACAAGCTAACAAATTGGGTGAGATTTTATACAATATTTAAAATGCATAAACTTTTCTTTTATAGTTTATGGAAAATACAAGGAAATAAAAGAAACATGGGAGCTGAATTCTACAATGGACAATGAAGGTCAAGAGGTCCAAATTAACCCCCAAGATAGTTGAGATTTGACACTTTCCAAAGGTAGTATATTTTAGGATCCTTGTGAGCAGGGCAAAACTGAAATAAAATATAAACACCATAATACAGTCCTGAAATTCAGTGTGTCCTTTCTAGGAATATTGTCTTTAAAACCACCTGAAAATTCTGTCCTGCTGTTCAAAAAACAATGGGGAACCTTCCTAGGGATGGGTACATTTCAAAAGATAGTTTGGGAGAACATGAAAGCCCGAGTCTAGGCCATACCAGCACTGGCATAGAGCTCCAGCTGAGACGCACAGAGCTCTTCATGCCTTCTTGGCATTTCCACAACATGCTCTTGGGATAATAAAAACGCAGAAAAGGAAGGAAAAAAAATTGGCTAAATTTTAAAGAGACATTGGAACAAAAAAAATGTTAAAAGAAACTGGAATCAAACAAAAAAGAAATAATAGAAAGATCAGCACTGGTCAAAACAGACTTTAAACCAAAGAGATGAAAGGAAGGCCCATGTTCAGTCCCAGCTTCTAAGACAGCAACTTGAATGGCCTAGTGCACACGAACTTATTGCATCTCATTACACCTACCTACAGTGCTTCTCAAAGTTGTCTTTTAAACTCAAAGTTCACACATATTGACATTGGCATTTCTGAGCTTCTCAGGTGAGTGCAGTAGGCCCCTTGGTTTGAGACCCAACACAGCTCCACAATGCTAAGTAACCCCTGATGTAAGCCACCAGTGGCATGACATGGAAACCTGAAATACTGTGCGGACATAATGTTTCACATCTGCTAACAAGTGTAAGGTGCTCAAGGGCAAGTCCAAAAGCCTTACAAACGGAATATGCTGACCTGCAGAAAATGAGAAGCATCCTTTCAAGGGTCCTTAAGAGTATCTGAACAGGCAAAAATTGAGAATATCTGCAGACATTTTTGGTTGTCACAACTAGGGAAAGGAGCTTAAGTGGTTTCTAATGGGCAGTGGCCAGGGGAAAGCTGTGTATGCTACATTGCCCAAGACAGGCCCCTTGTATCAATAGTTTGAAAAGCTGAAAACCTAGACCTAGCAAATGGCAAACACATCAGAGTTGATGGAGTTCTTAAGAACATCTCCAAGTTCACTTTCTTCTCTCTCTCCAACAAAATAAACTGCTAAATTAATTCCTTTCAAAAACATGAACTATGGAAAATCTCTGAATGATTCTCCCCCAGTCCGGTCTCTCAAGAAGGCCACCTTGCTCTTCACTCACCCATCACACTTCTGGCTTAAACTATAAGTCACCATGTCTTTGCAAAATTAAGTGATAAATGATAAATTAAACAAAAGCCCTTCATCTGAACAGGTACATCACCTAACCAATGGCTATTATCCCAACATGGGACAATGAAAGAAAGGAGGAAGAGAAAGAAAGGATCCACTGGAACTTTGCTAAGTATATATACAAGAGAAATCATAGAAAAACAGCTTAATCTTATACTCTATAATCCTTTTATTAAGTCTTCATAGTTCCTATTTTTAAAAAAAACCCACAGTAGTTTCAAATCTTGGAATAAGAAAATAAGAGCTTAATATAGTACACTCCTCTAATCCCAGTATTAATGAGGCAGAGGCAGGTGGATATATTTAGGCCATCTTGGTCTATGCAGTAAGAGCCTGAATTTAAAAAAAAAAGAAAAAAGAAAAAAAGAAAGAAAGAAAGAAAGAAAGAAAGAAAGAAAGGAGGGAGGGAGGGAGGGAGGGAGGGAGGGAAAATAAGAACTAAGGTTCCAGTGTTTGAAGTACTTTCAGTGCTCATTCAATTCCCACCATCCATATGGTGGCTCACAATTTGTAACTCCAGTTCCAGAAGATCCAAACACTCTCCTCTAACCTACACAGGCACACATGTAGGGCATACACACACACACACACACACACACACACACACACACACACACGCAGATATACACTCATAGACATGAAAGTAAATAAGTCTAAAAAAATAAAATTTAAGAAGCAACAAAGATTTAGCTTGAACCATTGTAACACATCTGCTCACAAATTCTTCCTTTATTAAAACACTAGCAAATGAGACTCAGTTACAATAGTTACCTCAATAACAGGGGTTTCCGCAATGGCAGTGAGGGTGACTCTGCTTCCCAGAGCTTCTGCTTGCACTATTGTATCAGCATCTGCTGAAAACGACCATGAAGCAACACTGAATGTACATCTGAAAATTCCAGAATTTGTGGGGATAAAAAGAATTTTTATTTCTTCTGTGGCATGAGGTCTTATTACAACTTTATTCTTGAAAACTAAACAGGTTTGTGTTGAAAGATCCACCTGTAAGTAAGAGCAAGGTAGGATGTTAGAAATGGCTTTACTTTTTGAGGTTAATCATCTAGTTTAAGATCTAGTTTAGATTCTTCTTCAGACCAACTATGAAATCTAGACCTTCATTACATGTTATGAAATGAGACTCAACTCCTGTAACTCATTGATAGAAAGGTATAATCACTTCAAAAGCAAAATGCTTTTTGATGGCTGGTAAGGGGACTTGTAGGTAAAAGTTACTTAATATCAAACTTAACAACTTGAGTTGGAACCCTGGAACTCACGTGGTAAAGGAGAAAATCAAGTTGATCTTTGACCTGCACACTTGTACTATGACATGCATATATACCCACCTGCAAATAAGTGAAAACTAATCCATTCTCACTATGTAAGAACTATATCCACTCCAGTGGATTTTAAAGAGAACATATTTACCGATGCTTTTACTCTTCTAAAAAAAACATACAACACAGAAGTAATTCTCAGCCCCAGAAGACTGTCTAGGATATAATTTCTATTTCTACATGCTGTGTCAAATTTCACCTTCCACCTGCAATGCTTTCTGACAGTCATTTTATCTCATTAAATGATCTGGTAACAAATGAGCAAGTGAAGAAAGTAAGAGACAGAATGCAGAAGTGATGGTTAATGCTGTCAACTACAAAATCTACCTGGCAGATAGGCCTCTGGACGTGCTTGAGGAGATTATCTTCATTTCTGTATTTGAAGTGGGAAGACCCATCCACTGTAGGAGGTATCGTTCCCTGTCTGGGACCCTGGACTACGTGTGAAAGGAAAGTTGAGTAGCAGCATGCATTCAATGCTCTTTGCTTGAAGATTACAAACTGATGCATCCAGCTGCTTCAAGCTCCTACTGCCCTGAACTGCTGCCATGATGGACCATGCCCTTGGACTGTGAACCAAAATAAACCCTTTCTCTACTAAATTGTTCTAGTTAAGAGTATTTTACCACACAACAGGAAAAGAAACTAAGGTAGAGACAATATAATTTTACCAGATAAATAAAGGTAGTGAGAGGAAAAAGGGAGAAAAACCACCCAGTGTTGGCTGGCAAGTAACAGTAACAAAGCCTAGACATGTCACAGCAGGACAGGACTTGCTGATGATCCTGCTCCCACCTCCCTACTCACAACTTATACATCAGAGTGAAGAAAGATTTATAGTCTCTTGATAGCAGCTGGAGTTGGTTATGTGAGGTCCTTGCAAGACATTAAAGTTATTGTTTTCATAGATTTCAAAGATCATGTAAGAAAATTAACAGATAAATTAACAATATCCCTCCAACCAAATGAAGATTAGGCCCAAATAAGTGTCTTACTTAGTTCTTTTCTTTCTTTTCTGAATACATTACAGTAGTTTATATTTAATAGTACTCAATTGAACTCTAAGTACCCAGGGATGAAAATAATAGTGATAAAGGCAATTAATATGGCTTTATAAATAAGAAATAATGATTGATAACTATTAAAACTAATGAAAAATGTAAAATATATTTAGATATCTTACAATGTAAATGCTGTTACAACAAGGAGCTTAAAAAAGACTCCAATCCAAAATTGTTCATTTGGGTTTATTCAAGTTCTATGTGAGCAACAAAGATTTAAGAAAAAAAAAAAAAAAAAAGCTGGGCATAATAATGTCTGCATATTAATCCCAGCACTTTGGAGGTGGAAAGAAGGGGACCAAAAGTCTAAAGTCATCCTTGGCTACTTAGCAAGTCAGAGGTACATGAGACCTAGCCTCACAACAAACAAAACAAAATGAATTAACTACAGCCCACGTGTGCCTGCTATATGCAATGGCTCTGCACATGCCCATCATTTATAAAAGAATAAAAATAAATAAAACAAAAGGAAATAAAAGAATCATATTTGTATTTCTATGTATGTTAGGGAGACAGGAACAGCAGAGACATAAGCAAGGATGTGAAAAGGCCAGGCATGGTGGTATATCCCTATTAATTATCCTAGCACTTAGAAGGCAAACACTAGAGGATGACCACAAAAAAAATCATGGGCAGTCTGATATACATAGCAAGCTGCAGGTCAGGTAGGGCTACATAGGTAGTCTGTTTAAAAATACAAAGAAACAAAAACAAAAAGGCGGCAGTGAGATGACTCAGTGGGTAGAGACATTTGAGCTCAAACTCAAGACATGGCCGCCCATGCAATGGCAGCATGACTGTTAGCAGGTAAGAACCACTTTCAGACTGACATTGAGACCCGCTTGATAAAAGGAAATTCATACCAAGTACTGTAAACCAGATACACTCATGATGAGGGCGGTCCCAAGTCCTCCTTAGCTAAACATGGTACCAAACTACATGCTAAATATTCAGGTTTAAACCCAGAGACAAATGCTATCTTCAGCCTTACTCGGAGAAGCTTCCCTTTGCAGAGAACAGTGATGAGTGCGAAGATTCTGCTCAAGGTGCTCAGAATAAAAGACAGCTGAGTTCTCAGAACCCTAAACAGGAAGGACATTTATACCAATCCCTCTAAGGTTCAGGGAACATTGTAAAAGAGGGAACAGAAAAAAAAAAAAAAAAATGAAACCAGTGTGAAGAAAGGCTGAAAACTACTGTCTTTCAGGAATGCCGCTGCAAATCTGACCACACAGCAGGTGCAGTTGCCTGAACTGGGCCTGCAAGACTGGCTTACCAAGACTAATCCTGAACTGGGGAGGTCTTCATGGGCTCCACCTTTCCCTACTGAACTACTGTTTGCTAGCCACAGATTCATTGTCTTTATGTCTATACCTAACCATGAGCTCTACACGTATCAATGGATAGTTCTAAACCTGCAGTTACACACCATTCACTGGTGTTAACCAGTGAATCACACACAAAACAAAAATGAATACAGGAAAGGGACTTGCAAGAGGAAAGAAAATGACAAGATGAGAGAAGACGAGAGGAGGAGGGCAGACAGTGATCAGGGTGGATCATACACATGTAGAATCATGTATCAAAGAACAGTCTAAAACTTCAAAACAAGCTTTCCCAAGGGGAACTAGAGAGATGTCTCTGTGACTAAGAACACTCTTGCAGCAGACTTGACAGCTCAAAGCTATCTACATCTCCGGGTCCAAGGGACCTGACACCCTCTTCTGTCCTCTGTGGGCACTGTACAGTTTTGGTGCACAGACAGACAGACAGACAAAGTACTCATATGCATAAAAATAAATTAACCTTAAAAAAACTTTCAAAAGAAAAACTTAATCATTTAGAAAAAGGAAGAAAAGAGGGGTGGCTCTAGGAGTAGTTAGGGAGGAGAGAGGGACTGAAATACAGTCTGTGCATACAGCATTACCAAGGATAAAAGGATTCTGCTGTTTTCTAAGGAGAGTAAGGGAAGTCAAGCACATCATTAACATGTGTAGAGAGAACCTTTTATAAGCACCACCTGTCAATAAAAAAGCCGATGGCCAATGAGCTGAGGCAGGAAATAGGAAGTGAGACACTGGCAGGAAAAGAGAGGATTCTGGGAAAGAGTGAGAGAATAAAAGGAGATGGAAGTAAACCTGCAGGGAACTGAACTCAGGATAGATGAGAGAGAGACCAAAGGAAGAAGTGGTAACTAACCACGCAGAAGACTTATAATAGTTTCAATGGGTTAAATAAGTTATGAGCTAGTCAGGGAATGAGCCAAAACTATGGCCTCGGCATTTAATAATAAATAATTAATCTCAGAGTTGTCATTATGGAAGCAGGAACTGGGAGGAAAAACAGATTAATTTTTTTTTAACCAAAGTACAACAGTGAAGCCCAATGAGAAGACACAGGAAACTTACCTTCTCACCGTTCACACAAATACTGAGAACTCTGATGCTGACTTGTAGCCAATGATCAGTTGGGTTGAGGACACTAAGGAGGGTCTGTGAAGCAATGCCTACACAGCAAGCATGAGGAAACCTCAGTTCCTCAGGTACTCTGGCATTCCCTGCGTAAGAGTAATTCAAAATGCAAGTTACACGAAACATCTGATTAAAAGCACCAATAGTTAAAAGGGATCGATTGCATAGGACTCAAGAGCTACAGAATAAATGCCCCAAGTGTAAGAATCCTTGACATAAAAAGTCTCAGTGGAAGCTACCAACAATGTCTGTCTTCTGTACAGTTCTGGGGAAAACAAACAACGCAACACAAGCAAAACGAATCAAACTCAGCGACTTTACAGAGACAGATCGTTGTTGTTGCTGTCAGGCCCTTTTTCTCTCCCATGTTAAAAGCCACTGACAGGTGAAGAGAAGCTCCAGAGGGCTGCTCCAGGCATGCCTGGCTACAGCGTCTACATAGCACAGTCTCTAGCCTGGCCCTATGCTCACACTCAGGATAAGAAGGGCTGTGTACAATCCCCAGCTCCACAGAGCCAATGCCTGTCATCAGCAGAGGCAGCTGTGGATGAGAACAGAGTCCTGCTCCTCACTACCAACCATCACGTCACCCTCATGAAGAACCAGTGGAACGTAACTCATTCTGGAAATGATCCAAAAGGGGACAGTTCCTAATTAGAATAGCAAAAGCCAAGTACAGAAGAAAAGAAACATCAGGAGAAGACCTAGGAAACCACCAATTTACTGTTGTTCTAAGCCAACTTCAGTAACCCCTTCACAGAAACACCCTGAAGCTCTCAACATAAACTGAAGGAAAAGCTTGTGAGAAATAATCCAAAGTAAACCATGCGACACATCCCTGGAGTCCCATCACTGGGAGGGGAAGACAGGACGATCTGAAGCTCAGTCATTTTCCCTACGTTGTAAGTGTAAGGCCGATCTGATATCCTGTGTTTTTAAAAAGGAAAAAAACAAAAAAACAAAAAACAAACAAAAACAAAACAAAACAAAACAAACAAACAAAAAAAAAAAAAAAACTAAAGGGAGAGGGGCTGGAGAGTTTGGCTCAGCAGTTAAGAGAACTTGCTGCTCAATAATGAGGACCTAAGTTCAAATCCCAGCACCCAGATCAGGCAGCCCACTTGCAACTCCAGCTCCAAGAGATCCAATATCCTCTTTTAGCCTGTGGGCACTTGCACATGTATGTGTGCATGCACTCAAACACACGCACGCACACACACACACAAAAATAAATCTTAAAGATTAAAAAATTAAAGAAATTAATTCCAACCAACATTTCTTTGAAACAAACTAGCTTTGTAGACTCATTTGAGGAAATTCAACCTTTAGGTAGTAACAACAAGCAATACTGAAGAAGAAAATGCATCTTACCAAATCCAGACATCTTCCCTGAGTCCCATGGTTCAGTTTCATAGTTTGTACCAACAGACTGCACAGGAAATGGCTTTGCTGTACTAAGCAAGTTCTGGTGTACAGCAGTAGAACACAGGTTATAAAGAGAAGAGGGAGCCATCAATCCAGAGGCAAGATTTGGTCTTAAATATACCCCGGAAGCCACATGCTCTGGTGCAACAGGAGGATAAGGAGAATACCCTGAAATCCCACAGACCTGCGTGTCTGCATGGCATTGTGACAAGGTGGCATTCACAGATGAAGAGACTGGCCCCAAATACTGTGGAGCCCCAGGAGCTGTGTATAGAGAATGTCCAGTCCAGAGGGCAGGACACACAGCAGGCTTGTTCTGCACATTAGCAACAGAAGCATGAGCTGAAATGTGGGGTGCAGGACTATGCTGGTCTCCAGAGGTGCCCAGATTAGGAATTTGGCTGCTAGAGTCACTGCTGGCAGTTGACAGACAAGTAGATGTTAATCTTTGACCTTGATCCACAATCTTCTGGCTCAATACAGGGAGGTTCTGGCTCAATACAGGGAGGTTCGGTAAGGCTGGCCCTGTCTGGTGGATTAGATCTGGCTTGTTCAGGTGAGCTTGGCCAATCAGATCCTGCTCAGAGGAGCCAGATGTTGACTCCATCTTACCAGCTTCCAAGGGTTCCCCACTTTTGGAAGAAATACTTTGACTAGATGTAAAATTAGGTTCTCCATCTTCAAATCCGCTCTTCAGAGAAGGAGTTTCTGTCATGTTTCCTAAACCAGACTTAGCCTGGATAACACATGGCAGTGATACCTTTTCTGCATTATGACCTGGAATTTTGTCTCTTAGGTTCTCCATAACTTGTTCTTCTGGTAGAGTCGGGCTGGCTCGAACAATTGTGGTACTCAGCTCACTGGTGAGATCACTCTGAATGTGACAAATTTTGTTTCTTTAGTAATCCATAAATTAAACAAAATATAACATATTCAAACAATGCTGGTATAAATCTCAATGTGAAATACACATGGGGTATCCTGAAGCATAGAGTGCACAAAGAAAAACAACTGCAAATATGAAATGCAGGCTTATACAAGTAAATTGCATCTATTGTTTTATAAAAAGTCTTACAGCAGGAAGGAAATAAAAGGTACACACCAATTACATCTAAAACTGACATAAAGAACCAAAGTCTTGCTGGGCGGTGGTGGCGCATGCCTTTAATCCCAGCACTTGGGAGGCAGGCGGATTTCTGAGTTCGAGGCCAGCCTGGTCTACAGAGTGAGTATCAGGACAGCCAGGACTACACAGAGAAACCCTGTCTTGAAAAACCAAAAAAAAAAAAAAAAAAAAAAAAAAAAAAAAAACAGAGTCTTCTAATATTTTTCAAATTAGGAATTCTCCATTAACTTTATAAAATAAAATAACTTAGTAAATAAAGAGTAAGGGCAGCCAAGCTATTGAACAATATGGACACAAGGTTAGGGTGAGTACAAAGCCAGCACCCAAGCCCTCCCACACCTGTCATCTGTTTACACTATAAATATATAAATATATAAGTATGCTTCAAGAGTTAAAGATACTAATTTTTGTAAACACTAAGCCTTTTCTAATTTTTAAACTATAGAATGGTTATTTTTTATAATTTCCTCATAATGTAGAATCTGAGTAAGAGCTATAAATCTGCAAGATGAACAGTCTAGAACTAACCCCCAAATGCGCATTTAACTCTCACTTAGTATCTTTGGTTGCATTGGAAGTTGCTCCTAAGCCAAAGGTTTAAAAACAAAGATATAAAGAGAGACCAAATTATTGGTCAATTATTAATAGTAACAAAAAAATGTCCTCATAGATTAAGTTACTAAGTGGTAAGCACTGACTTCACACCACAAGCCTTCACAAAGACAAAGAAAACAGGGTTAGAGAGGACTAATAGTCCAAGACAGCAGCGGACAGACTGCCAGGCCCCATCACTCAGCAGTTAAACACTGCTGAGAGAGAGACGGGGAACAGGCAACAGGAATGGATTATTTTAAACTAAAGATATATATCAAAAGCTAATTAAAAATGTAAGTTTATTTTAAAAGGAGTTTGCGTGGAAATACCCTGCATGGGCAAACAATATTTGAAAATTCCACTGCCAGGTGTACAATACCTTCCTATGAGCTAATGGTCAGGAAGATGCTTTGGCTGCTACCATAACTAGATTAAGAACCCATTACTGAAAACACAACACGCTTTGGTTGCAGAGCATAGGGAAATCAAGCTAGACCTGACCCAGAAACTTCCTCCCTGTTGGCTAGGCTTCACATTGAAAGATGTTATGCCAATCACAGGAGAAAAGTCATCAATGGGCTTGCACAGTGGAGGACCCTGTCTGCTACAATACTGATCTGCCAAGACAGAAGAAGTCATTGGGGCAAGAGTGGCCTAACAGATAACTGTTAGTGTAACCAAATGCTTCCTAACTGAATTTGAGGGCTGCTCCAAGGGAAGGAAGTCATACTTAATACTGTAATCCTGGTCAAAGGCCCATGGCTGGTGGGGGGGGGGGGGGTTGGGGTGTCATAAACCCCAAGGTTTAAAAAGACATGTTATCAAAGTGTCTCCTAAATATTTATGATTATACCTATAGATCTATGCTGCTCTCAACCTTGGTCAAAGATATTTCTTTTGAAGTGGGCAGAAGCCAATGTAGAGACATAAGTACAAATGCATACACACATTAATTCATTCTAACGATACAGAAGTTAAACAGACCAGAATTCCAGTCTGAGCCAAGCATCACTAACACTTTTGGTCTCAAAGCCTTACTAAAGAAATAGTCCAAGTGCCACTTACCTTGTGGTCCTCTGTGACAGGAAAGGTATTTTCCTGTTCAGACACATAAGTCAGCCTGCTCATGTCAGCATGGGAACATGCCAACTGAGACAACTCACTCTCTAAGTGGGGCCTCCCGTGATAAGCTGAATCAAGAGACTCCAGAACACATCTGAAAGAAAAATACAAGCATGGTGTTAGATTCTATCTAAGCAAATGGCCACTCCTGTATATCTATAAACTTGAAGAAACTCAACCACAAACTTACTATCTTTAATTAAAATGATCAGTTATATTCCTGCTATTGACCTACCTGGTAAGCTACCATTAAAGAAAAGGTTGCCTCATTTTCATTAGTAAATACCATATACAGACACATAACAATTAGTTATTCATCAACAAAAAATTATTGAGTACCTAACAAACAGCAGTTAATAAAACCACTTAAAACAAAAAGTCACTATCCTCAAACAGCAAAACCAACACAGAAAATGGCATAGATAAGGCAGTAAAATGTAAAAACAGATAAAGTGAACAACTGTTGTTTGAACAATTAAGCAGCACCTAGAAAAAGTTCCTTGACTCAGATACTCTGTATTTGAGAAATTCATCCAGATGGAAAAAAATTAATAGTAAATATAAAGTACTTCATAACAGGTATAATTTTTATACTAAAGTAGGAAGCTTAAATGCCATACAAGATGAATTAAGACATGGCACAAGCGTACAACAAAACATCCTTAACCACCAAAACCCATGCCACGAGCACAGCCTGAGGATATAGTTCAATGGCAGAATGCTGTTCTCATTGCTAACAACCCCAAACAGAAACCCCAAACCACGGTGCTGAATACTATCCTCTGACTCAGAAAGATACAATATATTAAGTTAAAAAAAAATTCAATGGATGAAGGCTAAGGATGTGGCAGAGTGGCAGATCATGCTAAAAGAAAACCTGGGTATCACTTACTAGGACCCATCCAAAAAAAGTAAAAAAGCAAAATAATAAAACCACCTTTGTTAGGAAACCCACATCTACTTAACACAGGTGCACTCGCACACGCGTGTTACTTCTAGCTTATTCTGTTCTCCATCAGCCACATCAGAGCCTCCAGCCCAAATCTGGCAGGAAAAGAAGAAAGCTGAGTAACCACAGCCTAGGGAGGGTTTGCTCAGATGGCACAGCAGTAAAGGTGCTTGCTGCCAAACCTGATGACCTGAGTCCCCAAGGACTTTCACATGGTAGAAGGAGAAAACCAACTTCTACAGATTGTCCTCTGACCCCTACACATGCACTGAGGCATGTGCACATTCATGATTGTACTCACAGAAGTACAATCACCACATAACCACAAAAAGGTGTAATTTTAAAATTTATTCCACAAATGTATCATGAGAGTTCCCACCTAAGGGCAGAAGGAAATGAAACAGGAAAATATTTTTCAGAAACAATGCCTGAATTCACAAGGGGGAAAAAAAGACAGCTTGAGAAAGAAGAAATGTCAGTAACTACTCAAATTTGCTCATTTATTAGTATCTTTCAACAGAGAAAACAGTTGAACAATCTCTTATGAAGCCAGAAAAAAGAACACTTACAGAATTAAAAATTAAAGGAAAATTATTCATCTCAACATTATTAAATTAGCAAAACATAGGACTAGAAAGATGGCCTGGAGGTTAAAAGCACTGGCTGTTCTTGCAGCCAGTGGGTTCAATTCCCAGCAACCACATGGCAGCTCACATGGCTGCCTAGAACTCCACAGGATATCTGACATCTTCTGGCCTCCTCAGGCACCAGGCACACACATGGTACACTTACATATATTTGATCAAAATTCTCATAAACATGAAGTAAAATAATCTTTAAAAGATAGTAGAAAGAAAAAAGATAGTAAGACACTTGAGCTGAACATGATGGCACATATCTTTAATCCCAGCATTTGGAAGGCAGAGGTGGGCAGATCTCTGTGAGTTAGAAGCCAGCCTGGTCCTCAGAGAGAGAGTTCTAGGACAGCCAGTGCACAGAGAAACCTTGTCTCAAAAATACAAATAAAAATCAAAAACAAGATAGCGCAATACACAAATGATATACTAAACAATACTAGAAAAACTGAATAAACCATGAAAGTCCCTGTTCTAGTTAGCATTAAACTGTGAACTTGAAACAGTCTCCAATCACCTGAAAAAATTATCTTTATTGGGTTGCTATGTGGGCATGTCTGTGAGGAATTGCCTTCACTGTCCTAAGTGGCACCATCCCTAGGCATGGACCATATAAGAAGGCTAGCTAAGCATGACTCTTTAGTCAGAGATTTAGGCAGCAAGCAGCATTCACAAGGTTCCTGCCTTGAGTTATCGCCCTGACTTCATTCCATGATGGACTGCAGCCTGGCATGCAAGCTAGAATAAACATTTTCCTCTCTGGGGAAATGGTTCAGTGGGTAACGTGCTTACAGGCAATCACGAGAAACTGAGTTTAAATCCCCAGCACCCATGTAAAGAAATAGAACAGCAATGAAAACAAACCAAAAACCCATCAGGTGTAACAGTATGTATCAACAATGCCAGTATAGGGAATGGATAGGAGAAACCCAAGGAGCTTGCTGCCCAAAGCTTACTGGTTTCACTAGACAAACAGGAGCTGTAGGCTCTGTCGAAGACCCTTTCTCAGTATAAACTAACATGGGAAAACAACTGAAGTAAAGAAATTCAAAGTATTTTAGGTACTGCCTTTAATAAATGAACCTAAAAATGGGAGATTTTTTCTTCTTTTTGATTTTTTTATAATTTAATTTTCCTATACATATTTTTAATTAATAATTAAGTAGGGGTTGATCTGATCAAAACACATTATATGCCTATATAAAATTCTCAAATAATACAAATAAATAAATAAAAATAAGATTGAGGCAAGCACTTACCCTGAGAAGTTTCCAGAAATTTCACTGGGAGAAGAATGACTGAGTGGTGACATAGACAGTCTGAAGCTCTCCTGGTCTTGAAAGCCAGAGCTACCACTCTCAGGAGAAGCAGTTTTCAAATCTATGAGAAAGGTGCATTCTCCAATAAGAACAGAAAACATCACTAAACAACAATTCCACACATCTGCAATGTGATCAGCCACTATACTTACCAACACTTTTATGTAAGATTATGTGACCATCTTCAAAGGTGACGTGCTTGTCACTGCTGCTGGTCTCGCTGACACATTCTTTCTTCCTTCTGTGCTCTCGGTTATCTTGTATTTCTTCACATTGTTCTACAATGCTAAAGGAAGGTACTCTGGGATTTCTTAGTGATGGGTTACTCCTGGATGCTACAATGGGAACTGAGGCAGCTTTCTCACTATTCTGCATATCCAGTAATTCATCAACAGAGCATGTCATCCTCTGCATGGCTGTGTTTCTATTCTCTCTCATGTTTGTAAGAACTGAATCTGAAGAGGTTATTGTTCTAAGTGATTCCTGAGTATCACTCTCTCTGTTTTCACCACCAAAAATAGCTGCTGTATCTTCTTCGGCTTCCCTTGTATTAGTAGCACAAAGATTTACCATACTCATGTCTTGAACAGACTGCTGTTCAGGCAAACATAAATCCCACATGTCAGATGTGCCTGCTCTGGTAAAGGGCTCTCGTGCACCTTCACAGCTACTAAATTCTGTTTTTGTAAGGTACTTCTCCATATCAAATGCATTGGATCTGTTACTTTTTTCTAAATCATTAAGTACAAAATGAGAGATGACTGAACAGTCCTCTTGTGTCTCATCATCCTGAAAAGTCTTGCCTCTTCCTTTATTTGTGAGTGCCTTCATCATGGCAACAAGCTGGGCAGGATCAGTACTCACTGACACATCTGCAATGGCTGCAGCAATGGTGCTTATTCTAAGTACAGAATCTTCACCACCAGACAGTGTGTTTTTATTTTCCTGAAGCTTGCTATTACTGCAGAAAGTGTCCTAAAAGTAAGAAACTTTTATTAAATTAACTCACTCCACTTACAAGGGCATGTACAGATTAGGTTAATCTTTATTTAGTGTAGTCTTCTCTTATCCAAGGGCTATGTTCCAAGGCGGCATACCAAACTATATATATACTTATCCCTAGACAATATACAAACCTATGATAAAACTTAATTTATAAATTAGGCGCAGCAAGACATAATGGGAACCATAGGTATAAAACTGAGATAGGGCCAAGAGCAAAAACTATAAACTACTATCCGTGGTAAACACATACCATAACATGTACCTCTGGTGACAGCAGGATAGGTGATGCTAACCTCCTGCTGAGAGTAACTGGAACCCAACAGCTTATGTAAAAGCATCCCATTTGCTCAGTGTGCTGGTACATGTCTATAGTCTCAGCACTGGGACATGTGGGCAGGAGATCAGCTCAGTCATCCTCAGTTACACAATGAGTTCAAGGCCAATCTGGGCTACATGAAAGACTGTCTCAAACAAACAAGCAAATAGGAAGGAAGGAAAGAAGGAAGGAAGGAAGGAAGGAAGGAAGGAAGGAAGGAAGGAAGGAAGGAAAGAAGGAAGGGCGGACAGATGTACGGAGTGGGAGGAAGAAAGTTTTATTAAACATTTAATCAAGGAGACAGGTTATAATTTTTTGGATAACTGTTAATATAATATAGAAAAATATATGGAATTAATAGAATAAAAACAAACTCATATAACATATAATCCAAAACAATACCAATAAATGAATTAAGCAAGCTCAGAGGAACAAGCAACAGATAGAAAGGATTCAAACAGATTCATGGACTAGTATGTCACTAAAGAAAAGTACAAAGGCTGTGAAACTGATTTTTTTTTTTAAAATCTTTTTCTCTGTTCTTAAATGAAAAACATTCAAAATAAGAACAAGGGAAAACTGAAAGTAAAGGGCTGGCAAAATGGCTCAGTGGGTAAAGACAGTTGCCTCCAAGTCTGATGACCTAAATTCAATACCTGGAGACCTACATGGCACATGGCAGGAGAGAACTCACTCCTGTAAGTTGTCCTCTGACCTTTATACACAGTCTCTGACAAACATGCATATGACTACAAAAAAATTGTGAGTAAAGCACAGCATGTCAACCCTAAGGGAAAAAAGTTGTACTTACATGGTTGATAGCAACCTTAAGAGTAAAAAAACAAGAACCGAGGGAGACATGTAGAATGGTAAAAGAGTTGATTAGGCAGACAATTTTGATTTGTATGAATCTAAACTACAGTCTCAAAAAGTTTAAAGTAAAAATAGGCTGAAAATGAAAAACAAATAAACATATAGTCACAGTGGATAATGTCAAAACCTAAATAACTAAAGGAATAGTACAATAATTTTAAGATTCAATCACCTATTATTCTTATTTAGCATTAATGAAACAAAAAAGAAGGCAACAGTTATAGAACTGTGAACAAGTGAATAAGATGCATTTTCAAAGACTGAACAAATCCAGACACACTGAAGATGTCTTCATAAAATAAATAAATAAGAGGAAAAATCTTGAACACACAACAAGCAACATAAAACCAGTTACTTTAAAATCTGGAACTGACTGGAAAGATGGCTTGGTGGATAAGAGGATAATCTATCTGACAAAAGACCTGAGTTCAGTTCCCACAGCCATGTCAAAAGGTTCACAACTGCCCACAACTCTAAAGTCCAGGGGGTTCAACCACACGCATGTCCAGACCCTACCCTCAACATATACATAATTTGCCGGGCAGTGGTGGCGCATACCTTTAGTCCCAGCACTTGGGAGGCAGAGGCAGGTGGATTTGAGTTCAAGGCCAGCCTGGTCTACAGAGTGAGTTCCAGGACAGCCAGGGCTACACAGAGAAACCCTGTCTCTAAAAAACAAAAAAACAAAAAAAAACAAACAAACAAAAACCACCATATACATAATTTAAAAAGTAAATCATTAAAATAATAAAACTAAAATTAAAAATCTGGAATATCTTATAACTGCTTAAAAACCTAAGTAAGTTTTTCAAAATACGTTGAACAAAGATGGGGCTATCAATCAGTAGAAGAATACTTGCCTAAGAATGAGAAGAGCCAGGGGCTCAATTCTCAGCATAGCCAAAATGGTAAGGAGGAGGGGAGAGAAAATCTGATACAGGTAGATTTTGAAGGATGAAGGGAGGAAACTGAATAATGAAAACATGATGTACCAAAAACACGGAATGAAAGAGAAAACACAGGATGCAGCAAAAGCTGTGCTCTCGGAAAATTCATCCCACTAGAAAAATGTCCATATTAGGAAAATAAAACAGAAATAATTCGGTGAAAAACAATCAGTGATCTACACATTCATCTCAAAAAGTTAGGAGAAAAAAAGAGGAGCTCAAGGCCAGTCTAAGCTACATAATAAGAACTTCTTCTAAAAAAAATTAATAATAAAAATAATGCCAGGCCAGTTGGCACACACACTCTGCAGTAGAAAGGTTGAGATTTTCAGATCTTGAGAAGTTCAAGACCAACCTGGTTCTCATAGTTCTAGGATAGCCAGGATTACATAGTGAAACCAGGAAAAAGAAGAAAAATCTTAAAATGTTCAACAACTTTAGAAAAAAGCTAACAAAAAAAAAAAAAAGAAAAGAAAATTTGCTCAATCATAAAATATACAGGAAAACTACGATGATTACAAAATGCTCATGGATTAGAAGATTCAGTATTATAGGGATGTGAATTTTACTGTTTTATAGATTAAATTAATCTCATTAAAAGCACACAGTTATTGGTGGATTAGTTCTTTGGTATATTAAAACTGTATGAAAATTATTTTAGTAGATACCACGGCTTACTATCAAAGCAACAATATTTAACGAGTAATATAACACAGACAAAAACAATTTTCTTGCATATCTGATTAAAAAGTCAACATATTGGTGAAATAGAGAAAGCATGAACTAATTAAATAAACAATAGTAGATGATACTATTGAGTGAAAAGGCTGGGGCTGGAGAGATGAGTCAGCAGTTAAGAGCACTGGCTACTGTTTCAGAAGACCCAGGTTCAATTCCCAGCACCAACATGGCAGCTCACAACTGTCTGTATCTCTAGTTCCAGGAAATCTGACACCCTCACAGCAATGCTCATAAAATAAAATTAAAGAAGTAATTTAAAAAGAAAGAATAGTGAAAAGGCTAATAAACTAGGCGCAGTGGCTCCCGTGTGACTTCACAGCATTAGGAAAGCTGAGACAGGAAGACTTACAGAGGTCCAAGACCAGCCTGGACAACATAGTTCATCCAAGTCTAACTAGAGCTATACAGTGAGAACCTATCTTGAAGAAAAAAGGGAGGATAAGTCACAGACTGGAAGAAAATACATAAAACTTTCATGACTGGCCAAAGGATCCTACCAAAAGACATAAAGAAATCCAAGAAATGAAACTTCACAAAAGAAACTACCTAAAAGACCAATAAAAGTATAAAAGTACTTAACTTCATTAACAATCAGAGGAATACAAATTAAAACAAGAAGTCCCACTACAGAGCTACTCCAATGGTTAGTAATACCACTCTGTGAGGAGAGGTCATATGTCAACACAAATTATTACAGACCACCCAGAGACAACTATATTGTCTATGCCAAAGGGACTTCAGTGTAAGTCACAAACTTTATGTGTGAACCATCAGTTGCACTCAACAGAGACACACACAGAAGAGGGGTGATGGAGTGGGTCAGCCAACAAGACAAACGTATTAGGTTGTTTCAACACAACAAATAGCCCAAACATTCACTAACATTCATATAACAGAACACAACACACTAAGGAAAATGATTGTCTATAAATTCCTTTAGCAAGTAAAAACTGAACCAAAAACAGCCAAAGAAAAAGAATGCATGCTGCATGTCTTTTATCCAAAGTTAAAAATAGGCAAGAATTATAGTATTATAATACTATAACTAGCATTACTAGTTATTATACTAGTGCACTAGTAATAAGTACTGTTTAGAAGAATTTTTTTTTAATTCTGAATTATTGACAATAACTTTTTTTTTTCATTCTTTTTTAACTTTCCATGATTCTGGAGGTCAACACTGACAGTCTGCCTACTGGCCAAGTTAAGAGGGACATGAGATGGGACGAAACAAAGAGTGTATGTACACACCTCAGTGTTCCTTTTCTTGATATGGGACACACAAACTGTGATAATGCATTCACTGTAACTCTGTTTTATACATTCTTCTATATGTACATTATAAATTATTTTTTAAATATTTCTCATTTAAAGGACACTGTAATAAAACTGAAGCCAGAAAAGTAAGGGCATATATTTTTCACAGATGACCTTGATCCATCTTATTTGAAAACCATAATAAGATAATCTAAGACATCCTTTAGGGACAGCTTGAGCTACCTCTGTCTGGCTTTTGCTGGCAGTCAGTGTCATGTCATCTTCATCCACCTGGGAAGTTCTCTGCAGTTCTTCAGCCTTAAGTGTGACTGATCCTTCACTTAGCTGTGCCTGAGACTGTTCATTCAAGTCTCCTATAGGAAATAAACAATATTCAACTTAAAGGCATGTGTTACCCCTTGGAAATAATCTGATAAGAAAACTGGTCAAAATGATTAAATGCCAAGGGGGGAAAAATATCTTTGTACTGTAAACGTTAAGTTGTCCTCAGTAAGAATGTTTAAATGACAGACATTTGGACAAAGGATAGGCTCTGAAGGAAATCTGTGGATTTTGACCTCCCCTAAATTATTTATATAAACTAATTTAATATATTTGGGCTTCAAAAGTTGATTTCAAAATTATGTACTTCTTCAGAATGATAAAAACTGAACTACATCCTTCATCCTGTATTAGAACACAGACACATCCTGGGGGTGTAGAGATAGCTTAGTGGTTAAAAAGCACTGCTGCTCTTTCAGAGAACCTGGATGAAATCCTTAGCAAACACACAGCAGCTCCGCAGGCACCAGGTAGGCATGAACATGGTGCACAGATACACAGATAGGCAAAATACCCAGATACACACAATAAAATAATTTTTAAAAAAGGATGGAGCACTATTATTCAATAGAGCTTTTGGATTAGCAAAAAGGAATGGCTCAATAACTTAGCTAATGAAGAAAGTGTATTTTCTATTAGCTGAGAGTGGTAACACACACCTTTAGGATCTCTGAGTGCAAGGCCAGCCTGGTCTACAGAGTGAGTCCAGGGGAGACAGGGTTACACAGAGAAACCCTGTCTCGAAAAAGAAAAAAATTCTATAGATATTGCAGGAATGTTACATGTAGTCTACTTTAAATTTCATAGCATCTCTAATTTCTATTATTCCTTAACAGTAATAATTTAATAAGCCAAATTTAACTAGGTCATTTTAAATTATTCATATTTGCTATAGTAGTTTATACAAAAGTTTGGGTGAATTTTATTTCTCTTTTCTACTTTCAGTTAAAAAGATGTGAAAATATAAAAAAAAAATCTACAGCCCATGTGGAATGTTATAAAGCAATGTATAGTAAACATCTTCACCCAGAGAATATGATCACACTATTACAAGTTAAGACAAAAGTTCCTTCAAGTCTTTCATTTAATCCACTACCTGAAGAGAAACCCTGGTGAAGATGAGTTATTTCTTTTTCCAGATCACTTCTTGACACATCAGATTTTATTAACGCAACAGGCTCTCTCTCCTCTGGTGATCTAATAAAATAACCAAATGATGGCTGCAAAAATAATTAAACATAAATTAATTTTCCTTAACTTCCAACCACTTTGAAAAGCTCTAGATTACTTTATCTACTATGACTAAAACATCCAAATGATTTCATTCTTGCCATTTAACTTCAAAAATCTAGAGGTGAACTTTAAAGTCCAGACAGAACCTTTGAACTGGTTACCCATGAGAGCACCTGTCTGCTCACCGATAAGACCTGGGCACTACATCCAACATGGGGAGAAGAGGTTTTGCTTCAAACAAAACTTTTTGTTTCTTCAGTCACAGCTATCATTTAGTCACTGTAACTGATGGTGTAACTCAAATTCGCTATGTAGAATAAATCTTGATCCTTGCACCTTCATGTTTCAATAGGTCACACTTGTCCCAGCTTTCACCACCTCTCTTCCCACTAACCAAGCCTCTGCCAACTGTTCTTCCTCTGCGTTTTACTGGCTCTCACCATGCAGGCTCCTGACAAAGGTAGTGGAAATGTGGAATTGAACCCAAGCAATATGACCAAGTTATTCTCTGACTCCAAGTCCTTCCTGGAAGTTCAACTGAGATACCACCAATATCCTACCCAACTTACCCTTGCCCTGGTCCCTCACATTAGTTCTATCTGCCTTTGATGAACCACTCTGATACCTGTCTCTGGGTCTCACACACATGGCTTTCTTTTACCAGGAACACTGTTCGTCTGGATCTCTGGATAGCTGCCTCTTTGTTCCATGTCATCCCCTCAGATAACATTCTATAACAGCAGAGGGAAGCCACTTTCTGCTCAGTCATTCCTTATAACACTTACCACTACATGAACTGTTTGCATTTTAAAAATATGTATAACTATCACTTTTTTTTAAATCAAAACATTCCAACATTTTAAAACATTTTACAGATAGATGGAATAAATGAATACTACCAATTGACCATATAACACCAAAAGTTACTCAGTGCATACCTGTGTTAACTACTTCATATGTAGCAACATATCTCAATCTTACAAAATCCCACAAATAGCACTACACTTTAGAAATGGAGAAATTAGGGCACAGAACACATGTGAAGAAGTTCAATGTCATAGAAGTAGTTAAAAGGCAGAACCAGAACTGAAACCAGGTCTGACTAACCACAAATCCTAAGCTTTTAACCACTATTCTGTCTCGCTCCCATTCTGCCTATGTCTTTTTTTTTTTTTTTTTTTAAACTGTAACCAGCTTTATTAAAGATTCTTTTCATAAACAATCATGGTATTTCAGGCAGAACATGGGCAGACAACCAACAATATACAAGAACTTCCAAATTCCCTTCTTGTATAGACTACCAAAATCAGAAAGCCCCTATAAAACCCAATGAAATCTTCATTCAGTGCTTTGAAAATGGGAAGTGGCTTAGAGTGAAGGTTGACACTTCACATTAAGGATGTTGTTTAACAACTTTTCACAAGCCGACCCTGACTTTCAAGAAATGAACATGGTAGAATTATCAATCTGAAGATCCACAATCTTTTATAAAAGGAACCCATGCTCTTCTGAGAACACTCAATGATGTCACTGTAAAGTCCACATTGCCCAACAGACTGGAAAACCAATTTTGGGGCCCAGGTTCCAACAGGTCTCTGGTCTTAAGGGAATTAAGTCTATGTTGATGGTACAGGGTGAAGAGCATATGAAAATGAATTTAGAGTTTCCCCAGACTTGGTGGCCACCTATGTCAAGACCAGGACATCTCTCCTGGAAGCCAACAGAAGCCTTTCAAAATTATCAAGGAAAGAGGTTTTCTGTCCTCAATATCCAGCTTGGGAGATATTTTGTTAGTGACACATGATCCTTGCCCCCCAACAATGAAGTGTTCTGTGTGCTAACAATATAGCTTAAAAAAAAAAAAGTAAAACAGAATTCTGCATTTTTATAAAACTTGGTAAAAATAGTATTTCAAGTTCAAGGCCAGCATGGTCTACAGAGTGAGTTCCAGGACAGCCAGGGCTACACAGAGAAACCCTGTCTCAAAAAACAAACAAACAAAAAATAGTATTTCAAACTGTACAGTCACCAGAAGCACACAGTTATCAAAAATGCACACACGTCACTTGGCATCTCCGGCACCTTCAGCTTTCTGTGCCTGGTCTGTTTTGGCATCTCCATTTTCTGCAGGGTTATTCGCATCCTTGCTAGCATCCTTGTAGCGTCGGCTTTCCCCTTCTTTCCCTTGGGTACCTTCTCTCCCTTCTTTGCAGGGGCCTTTTTAGGCTTGGGCTCTGGCTTTGGAGGAGCAGGTTTAGCAGACAACCCTGCAGATCTTCTCTCTGGCTCGTCCTTCACTTTGGCTTTGTCTCCTTTAGCATCCCCTTTGGGCATGGTGGCAGCAGGGGATGTGGGCGCTGAACACAGGTATACAGCGGCACACGGGTTTGGTCGCTGCTTCTTCCTCTGCCTGTCTTAAAGTTGCTATATTCTAAATAGATCATCCTAATATTCAAAGTAAAAGAACCCTGGGATTGTGGCTATCCCCACAAAAACTCATGTTGAGATTTGGGCCCCAAGATTGTGAGATGGTAGGGCCTCTCAGAGGCTTTTGTTCTAAGAAGGAAGTGCCCTTAGGAAAACATTAGGGTAGGTCTCAGAAAAATGGTCAAGTAAAGGCAAAAGAGAGTTATTTAAAGTTTGGTTCTCTTCACTTTCTCTTACACACATCTCTTTCACGCATACCCATTCCCCCACTATGTGTTGCTACAACAGCTTATCCAGTCTTGGGGCTTGTACGTCCAGCGACACACAAAGGACACGAGTGACTTTATCACTTTCAGCGCATTTCATACTTACTCTTTTCACATCCTTACCACCACCAAGGCAACCAAGAGCTTCAGATCTTTGTGCAAAGAACTCTCCTAATGACAGGCGTAGATAACTGCCATCATCTTTATCGAAATCTGATGTGCCAAGAGATTTTCTCAATAAATAGTAATTAACTGTTGTTACCCAGGATGTATCACCAAGTGCCACTGAAGCGTTCTGAACATCTATTTTTTCATCCTAGAAAAAAATAAAGTTATTGTTTCATTTTTTTCCTCAACAAGGCTTATCCTTGTCTTTCTAATGTGTGAAAGTAAAATTAAAAGAACTAGGAAAACTTAAAAAGTAACTTTTTCAAAACATGGTACAAAACATTTAGATAAACGTAAGGATGAGTAACTACTTAAGTGTACGGAAGACCTCATTTTTGTGTATGTGTTACAATATGTACTATCTGAATGAGTTACTTAAACACTGTTACAAATTAGAATATACACATCTTTACCACATTCAATAGGATTACCTCCTAAAAGCCCTATTTTTTTTAAAGCACAGAGATATCCATGGAAATTTTACAAAGAATTTTAAGTAAATTAAAGGTAAGTTTAGGGGCTAGAGAAATGGCTCAGTGGTCAAGAGTGTGAACTATTTCCTAAAGAGGACCCAAAAACCATTCTCAGCACCACATCTATCAGATGGTTCATAGTTGCTTGTAATTATAGCTCCGGAGAGATCTGGTACCACTGGCTTCTGCAGTGACCTACTTACGCATATATTCACATAACTAAAAGTGATTTTATTTAATTCTTTTTTAAAAATTTAGGCCACTAGCCTGACAATGACAGCATCACCTTGGTCCCCAAGACACATGGGTAGAAGAAAATCAACTCCCAAAAGTTGTCCTCTGATCTCCCACACGTGCTGGCCCTAAGCACCCCTACCACAGGCACACAATAAATAAGTGCAGATCTTTAAAAATAAAGATACAGTTACTGTTCTGTTGTTATGGCTGGTATGTGCAGCACTGGAAATGAAGGACAGGGTTCTGTGTACCAGGCAACTGCTATGCTTGTAACCTACATTCCCTTACAAAGATATGGTTTAGTATATCAGTTTTCAGCTAATAACTTAGGACAAAAGAGTTAAAGTTGCCATAACATGGGGAAAAAATGAGAAATAATTCTATACTAACTGCTGAGGGGAGGGGGCAGAGTTTTTTACCTAAATTTAAATTAATACAAAAAAATTTAAATTTAGGTTAGAACAAGTAATTTCAAACCTGTATAAATGGATGTTCTTTATTGAATTCTTCTTCATCTTTTGCAATTAAATCCAATGCTTCAGCTTAAAGAAAAACAAGTTTATATAATTACATTTATATTAGCACACACAAAAAGCAAATTTAAAAAAATGAAATAAGAAGACACTTTGTCATGGGGATGGATGCATATGTGGGGAGGTGTGCTTCTGCAGGTGTACCTGTGCATATGTGGGGAGGTGTGCTTCTGCAGGTATACCTGTGCATATGTGGGGAGGTATGCTTCTGCAGGTGTACCTGTGCATATGTGGGGAGGTGTGCTTCTGCAGGTGTACCTGTGCATATGTGGGGAGGTGTGCTTCTGCAGGTGTACCTGTGCATATGTGGGGAGGTGTGCTTCTGCAGGTGTACCTGTGCATATGTGGGGAGGTGTGCTTCTGCAGGTGTACCTGTGCATATGTGGGGAGGTGTGCTTCTGCAGGTGTACCTGTGCATATGTGGGGAGGTGTACTTCTGCAGGTGTACCTGTGCATATGTGGGGAGGTGTGCTTCTGCAGGTGTACCTGTGCATATGTGGGGAGGTGTACTTCTGCAGGTGTACCTGTGCATATGTGGGGAGGTGTGCTTCTGCAGGTGTACCTGTGCATATGTGGGGAGGTGTGCTTCTGCAGGTGTACCTGTCAGCTCTAGAGGCCACAAGTTAACTTCAAGTGTCTTCCTCTAGTGCTCTGAGTCTTATTGTTGAGAAAGCTCTCTGTTCTTCAGTGTCCTGTCAAGCCCCTAGCGTCTGCCCACTTACCCCAGCCCTCACTGGGGTCACACGTGCACAGCACTAGCGCGCTCCCATCCATCTTTACATGAATACTGGCAATCAGAGCGCAGGCCCTCCTGCTTGTACAACAAGCACTTTTATCCATTAAGCCAACTCCCTAGTTCATGAAATACACATTTTTTAAGTATGTAAAACTTCCATTCACACAATTTATACAATTATATTAAGTACATAAGGTTGTCAAATTTCCATTAAAACATACACTACCATGACTGATTTCAGTTGTGAAAATTTGCCCTAGTTGATTTGTGAAAAGTATTTACACATAATTCCAATTGAGTGCAAGCATGATAGCATGTGTCTAGAGTCCCAGCCATTCAGGAAGCTGAGGTAAGTAAGAGTATCATTTGAGCCCAGGGGCATGAGACCAACCTGGTTAATAATAGCAAGATTTCTATTCATAATAAGAAATATTCCAGATTCAGGAAATGGCTAAGTGGGTAAAGCACTTCCCATGTAAGCAGGAAGACTTAAGTTCAAATCCCAAATACAAAAGCCAGACACAGTAGTACACATGCCTAGAACCGTTATATCCTTCAGGAACATATGAGAATCTGGAAGCTCATGGGCCAGTTCAGCAGTGAATAAGAGGATAAGAGAAAACCTTATCTAAATTTAAAAAAAAAAAAAACCATAAAGTTAAGGACAAACATCTGAGGTTGTCCTGATCCCAAACACATGATGCACAAGATGCAACCATTGTGTCTACCTGCAAAAAGAGCACACACACAACAATGCAATGCTCACACACACAAATAAAACAAATATTCTTTAAATTAAGCAAGGCTCCAATTAATTTTAGCTTTAAAAAGTTGAGTACACACAAATTAAGAATTTTCTCTGGCAGGGTGTGATGGCATAGCCTAGAATACCAGCATGAGGAAGGCAGAAGCAGGTAGGCCTCTGTGAGTTTGAGGCCAGCCTAGTCTACATACTGAGTTCTAGGGAGTCAGAGCTTTGTAGAAAGAACCTGTTTCAATGTCTCAAAGAGCCAACAAAAAAAAAGCGCGGGGGGGGGGGGGGGAGGGAGAAAAAAGAAATCTGTCTAGAGCTGGAGATGGCTCAGTGGTTAACAGCATGTACTACTCTTCCAGGGGACCAGAGTTCAATACTCTATCAGGTGACTCACAGCCACCTGTAACTCCAGCTTCAAATGAAACCCAAGTCCTCTACAGGCACCTGCGCTCATGTGTACATACCTATATAGACATACATAAAATTCTTAAAATAACAAAAATAAATCTTTAAAAAAAAGAAAGAAAGAAAAGCTGTCTATGTATACACAGGCTTTTATCTGACTGAAATGCCTCTCTACAAGTTAGTTACAAAGACGACTACTAGAATTCCCATGTACTTGTGTGGTCAGAAATGTACTAGACTCACAGAGTCCCATACCCCAAAACAAACAGGAAACAGGCAGTCCTCTCCTATCTGCCCTTAAAGATAGATCCTCATGAGTACCTTTGCTCTCATGGGGGTGCCAGGGTCAGGGGTGCCTGAGGACACTTCCTAGTCTATACCCCAGGAGCCTCAGCACTAGAGTCCAGAGCTCCGCCTGAGGGGATTCTAAACATACATGAGACCAGGGTCTGGCCTGCTAGTCTGTGGTCCGGGCCTCAAGACTGTGAAGAAAGGATTCAAGGACGGTGAAGAGTGAATCAGAAAGGAAAGTCCACTCATGAATCAAAAAAGGACATTTCCTCTCATGTGCCCACAAAGGGCTAATTAGATTCAAACTGTCCTTTAGGTCAAGTAGAGGGTCTCATGTTAACAACTTGAGAAACAGACACAGTTCTGGTCAGGAAAATCAGAGTGCCAAACACAGCTCAGGAATTCTACTGCCAGAACAATGTAAGTATATGTCTGCTGAAGCAATCACCATAACAGAGAGCCTATGACTGAACATCAAGAACCATGAAGCCCCCAAAATTAGATGAAAAAAGTATAATCTATACAAACATGTTTCTGTGAATCTACAACTAAGAGCTACAAACACTATGGTAAAATGTGAAAGCAGCAACCAAGCAAATCTAACAGCCAAGAAAGGATAAGGAAGGAACTCGGCCCACAGAAGACAGCACAGAAGAACCTAATTCACCTGCATGAGTTTCTCATCACTCGATGTTTACTCCGTTGGGCTGATACCTCAAATGCTGTCTATTAAACTTCAGAGTACTTTTCCTAAGGAATTTCCCATTTAATCTGCAATGCTCTAGTGTTTCCCACCCCTCAAAATCAGCCATGGACATTAAGGAAGAAAAGTTTCAGATATTTAGAAAAATATAAACCTAATTATCAGCTAACCTAAAATAATGATCTTCTCATTTGCCTCGACTTTTTCACTGGTTAAATACTAAAGCAGTCCCTTGCCTTCTTGTTAGAACAACAAAAAGAAGTGATGTAAAACCTCATCTGTGTTTCCTTCTATCAAACCTTGTAACTGTTTGCTACATCTTTTACATTAAAGATTGCAGAATGCATCCTTTATATTTACAGAATGCAATTGTATTTCAGAAGGGATTGTATATGACTGACTGATACAAGCCGACTAGATTCAAACCATCATCATAAACAATGAGTCTGGCACAATAAAAGTGGTTATCTCCATACTTACAACCAGATCTGAAGTCTTCATTCACTTCATTATTTGGAGACATCTGTAAATCTTGATGATCAATAAAAGACGTGTAGTAGGCGAGGTCAGTGACCCATTTGCCGTCCTCATTTTGGTAGACTACGTTCTGTGAGAGATCTATTTCAAAAGAGTAAATGCCAAAACCGTTGAATGATGCATATAACAACTAACTTACTTAACAATGATACTGAAGTCTGCTCAAAATCAGTTTAAAAAAGGAAAATCCATTTTCCCAAAAAGGGAAATACCTTTGATAGCAACAAGACAAACTTACCCACAAGTTTATGAGGTATAATGGGGAAAAAGGAAGGTACACTTGCATTACCTGTCTGCTTAACATTTTTATTTCTGAGCAACAATCATGCAATACTAGTATATTTTGAAAATCTTTAAAATCCACAATAACAAATAGAGGAGCTCATGGGGTCCAGCCCCACACAGGGGAATTGCTGGTGTTCAAGGGCTGATGTGGGGGAGAGAAAATTTTCTTTAACAATATAATTACTAGGGAGTTGATACAGCAGAGGACAGGCTCACACCATGCTTACTGGCTCTGATTAAACCCCGAGGGAACACAAAACAAAAACAAACAAGACATTTAGGTGGGACAGGAGTTTGTGGGTAAAGAGGGCAAGAGAAGGTTGAGGGATAAATGTGACCACAATGTACTACATGGTTGTTTAGCCTGGGGTTTTTGTGGAACTCCTAACAGTGGGAGTTAGGGTGTCTCTGACTCCTTTGCATACTTTTGGGACCCTTTTCCTCCTATGGGTCACCCGATCCAGCCCTGATAGGAAGATTTGTGCCCCGTATTGTGCCTTCTTATACCATGCTCAGCTGACATCCCTGAAGCCTGCTCTTTTCTGAAGGGAAATGAGAAGTGGATCTGGAGGGGGCGACTGGGAAGATGGAGGGAGGGGAGGCTATGCTCAGAATGTATTGTTTATGAATAAAAAAAGAAATTGTTAATGGAGATTTTTTTAAATCCATAAAAACATTTAAATACTTCAACATAAATAATCAGGGAATTCTATGTGAAAGCTTGGCCTAAACATCTTACACTTCTTTAATTCTATTTAAAATGAAATAGTCTACTTACTGTCATTAGTCTTTGCACCAGACTCATAAAATTCACATGCTCTCCTTTCACAAGTTGGTGACCAAAAAGTATCAGGAGAATTCATTCCATTGTCGCCATGAGTCTTCGAAGATGCAAGGTTCCCATGTTTTTGAATAACCACTGTAGGAGTCTCTGTGGTTAAGCATCTATCCACATTCAGAACTGTTTCTAAATCTGAAGCCAAATGCCGATTTTGTTGAGGAGATTCTGAATCCTGTTTGATGTAGTCAGCTGGGTCCAAGCCACCTTGTGTGTCATTTGTACTGTGACTATAAGTAGATCTGAGACTCTCATCCACAACATGCGGCCTCTTCACCAGAATGTCCTCTCCTCCACATTCCTTTAAGAATTATTAATGGAACAATAATAATGAACAAAGCAATGCAACTGTTATAAAATGCTTAGTATATAAATAAATGGCCTATTTAATATTCAGCATATCCTAGACTATATATGAGCCAAAGTTCAGCAATTTACCAAAACCCAATTTAAAATGTGCTCAGGCTCACGTCTATTTACAGATGAATTGTGGGGATAACAAGTTATCAACTTGGTTATTATAATTTAAAAAATTAAAATAAAGGAGAGAAAGATATACGTGGACTGACAATACTGACGTGCTTTATCAACTGGGGCCCAAATGAACTAGAAGAATTCGAAGCTTTCCAATCTCTCTAAAGAAGATGGTGTCTGCCAATATACTGTCAGAAAGCCTCAAAGTAAGAAGCCCAGAACCAAAGCATCCAAGATTTGGCATCTGTCACTACAGCTTGTCCTACAACTCAAACACCAATGCACTGCTCTGAGGAGACAACACACTAAGAAAAGGGAGGAGGAGGCAGCAGAACATGCTGAACTTTTAGCCAAGAGAATGAAGAAAGCCAAAGAAAGACACCAGGAATCAACTGCCAAGAGATAGATGCTATCCTTCCTTATTCTGAGTGCAGTCAAAAATAACTTTTTAAGAATAGCAAATAAATGATCAGACCTTAAAAAAAATGTGGTCATAGCAATAACACACATCAACAGACTTATAAACCAAAAGGAGGCCTCTCTGTCCATCACAAGACAGAACTGTAAATTACACACTTGTAATTACCAATAAAAGTCTCTACAAAAGCAAGCCCATTAGTGTGACAAGCTGCATAAAACTAGTATAAATAAAAGCCTTCAAGTGAGCCAGGCGATAGGGTGGTACATGCCTTTAATTCCAGCCTTCAGAAGGCAGAGGTAGATGGATCTCAAGTTCAAGTTCAAGACCAGCCTAGTCTAAATTTTTTGAGTTCCAAGACAGCCAGGACTGCCTGCCTGACTATATACATACATACATACATACATACATACATACACACACACACACACACACACACACACACACACACACACACAAAGCCTTCCAGTGAAGTACTGCATCTCCTCAAACCACTTGCCAAAATAGACCTTCTTTAAGCTGCTTTGTTACGTCTAGGATACGTTATTAATACAGGCTTAGACTGGTAAGTCGATTTCAGTCTAGCTGAGTTGACTTTCAAGTTTCAACCCTCTTGCCTCTACCCAAATGCAGGAATTAAATGCACAGACCACCACACCCAGCTATGTGCTCTATTAAATGACTACATACTAGGATAAAGAACTTTTCAAATGAGTAACTAAGTGCATGACTTCAGATGCTTAAAGCCAAGAAAATGTACACAATTGTATAACAGTGATGCCAATAATACATACAATCAAACACAAAACATAGGAATAGTAATTTTATATTTTTCCCGTATTTTTCAGAGGTCAACAACTTCTTCTGAAAATCTGGTATCATACAAATGTGAGAAATTACTAGGAAGTTAGGTAAAATGTTCACCAACTTACTCTGCTTTGATCTGGAACAATATCCTTCAGACTGTGTGCCCCTTCCTTCTCAGTTCTCCAGGTGTGAGAGTAAAGAGATAACACATTATCTACCTGCTTTTTATTATCTACAGTACCCACACAGACACCTGAAAATAAGGGAAAAGGGTTAATGGAACCATATCAAAGTCTAGGTTGTCTAATGCAATAACAGTCTTCCTAGTTATTACTTAGTATTCATATGACAAATTCTGCAGATAGGAAACAAGTGAAAACAGGCACCAGTAAGGGATGAACATGAGAAAGCTGGTTACATACAGAGAGCTGATCTCTCATTCTCCAAGGTCTGAATAGGACACAATCATTTAAAATGGCCACCTAAGAACATACCACTGAACTTCTACCAGTACCATGCAGACATAATTAAAATTATTTCTAATGTCTTTATATACACAGAACTGTTAAAAAAAAAATTAATGATGTCTGCAGTTTCACATTAACATATAACACAAAACCACTCAGAAACAAATTTAACCAGGAGGCAACTACCTCTTGCTCAGGCGTTAAAAACTCTTTTCGAAGTTTTTGGGCTAAATATTCAAAAGGGAAATGAAAATAAACTGAAAACTAATCACAACAAAGGGTTTTTTTCCTAAAAAGGTAAACTCAAACCCAAATTTAAGAGCAAAGAAGAGCCAGACATGGCAGCCCATTCCTGAACTTTCAGTAGTCAGAAGTCTAGGCTAAAAGACTACAGTGAGGCGAAGTCCACCTGGAGTACACAGTAAGACCCAGGCCAGCCTAGGCTACTATATGAAATCTTGTGTCAAACAAATCAAAAAAGGAAAAAAAAAATCATATTTCAATACTTACTAGTCCCTGGCAGACGACCATGGCCTTCCTCAGACTCTGTGTCAGTAGTAGGAGAATTTCCTGAAGTACATGCATCATGAGGAATCAGAGGACTGTTATTTTCTGATTGAAACTCACAGTTTAAGATACTGTTTTCATTTGCCTGTTAAGAAAGTATCCTCTTTTAAATTAAAAAAGAACATTTTGAGGACAACAGAATATCTGCCTTACTGAGGGCTGCTAGATAGACAACAAGAAAGAAACAGAAACACCACCATGGCAAACACCAGTGTATAGTGCTTAATTCCAGGGGCTTTAGCACTTTGTGAAGACTTGCTGGAGACAGGATGTTTACAAGGCTTTGATGTGTCATCCCACAGATGATTTAAACACAAAGAAAAAAATCATCTGCATCAGAGACATGAGCAACGACATTACCAAAGAGCACCCATGGGAGAGCCAATGCCAGACAGATGGATGGCAAAAGCAAAGAAACATCCACTGCTGTGAGGTGGTGCATACACAGTAGCCATGTTTAACCAGCTTACTCCTGAGGAAAATGGATCACTAAAGTTCTTGCCAAATGTCTATCTTTTTTTTTTTTACTTTATGTATATGAGTACACTGTAGCTGTCTTCAGACTCCAGAAGAGGGCATCAGATCCGATTACAGATGGTTGTGAGCCACCACGTGGTTGCTGGGAATTGAACTCAGGACCTCTGGAAGAACAGTCAGTGCTCTTAACCACTGAGCCATTTCTTTAGTCTATCTTATTCTAATTAGGAGATACAGTAATCAGAAGTTTCCAGATTAGGGGTCTACAAAACAAAAAAGCTAAATTGTATAAAATACTTAATGCATGAATGAATTGCAAGTTAAAATAAAGAAACCCAGGTCATATAACATTTTATTAAACTATGAATCACAAACAGTAAAAATAAAGAATATTTTAGAAATAACTGAGCAGATTTGAATATAGTCATTAATTTAATCCAATGTATCAGGAGCTGGAGAGATGGCTCAATGGTGAAGAGCTATTCTCAAGAATTTAGGTTTGGGGCTAGAGAGATGGCTCAGTGGTTAAGAGCACTGACTGCTCTTCCAAAGGTCCTGAGTTCAATTCCTGGCAACCACATGGTGGCTCACAACTGTCTGTAATGGGACCCAATGCCCTCTTCTGGTGTGTCTAAAGACAGCAAAAATGTACTCACATATATAAAATAAATAAATCCTTAAAAACAGAAAAAAAAAAAAAAAAAAAAAAAGAATTTGGGTTTGGCTCTAGCACCTATATAGTGGTTCACAACCATTTGAAATTGCAATTTCAAGAGATCTGACACCCTATTCTGGCCTCTGACGGCATGCAAGTAGTCTAGACATACATGCAAGCAAAACATCCATATGCATGAAATATATTTTAATTTTAAACTACTGTATCAAAGGTATATTATAACAACGTGTGGCTATGTTGAAAAATGTTCTTATTCATCGGTGGTAAATTTTAGTGTATAGTCATAAATCATTTGTAATGTGTTTTCAAATGATCCAGAGAGAGAAAATGCTATAGCAACAAGATGTTAACTGCTTAATGCAGAAAAAAAATGCCCATTAACTACATTTTCTACCGAGTGAGTTCCAGGACAGCCAAGGCTATACAGAGAAACCCTGTCTCAAAAAACCAAAAAAAAAAAAAAAAAAACAAAACTACATTTTCTTGCCTTCTTGCTTGTAACCCATGCTGGCCTTGAAATCCTATCCTCCTAGACCAGCTTTGGAGTGCTGGAATTCTTTGGTTTTGGTTTTTTGGGGGGTTGGTTGGTTGGTTTGTTTGTTTGTTTGTTTTTTATTTGTTTGGTTTTTCTTGTTTTTCGAGACACGATTTCTCTGTGTAGCCCTGGCTGTCCTGGAACTCACTCTGTAGACCAGGCTGGCCTTGAACTTAGAAATCCACCTGCCTCTGCCTCCCAAGTGCTGGGATTAAAGGCGTGCGCCACCACCGCCCAGGTAGTGCTAAAATTCTTAACCTTTTTTACCTTCTTAAGTGAGACCAAAGTAAGAGAAAACAGAGAAAAAAATCAATTTTTTCATCAATTTGAAGTCCACAGGAGAGCCATAGACTTAAGTTTATAACATTAACATGAAATGAATCAGGTGTAGTGGCAGGAAACTCTAATCCTAGCAATTGGGGAAATGGAGGCAGATGGATGAGAAGATCAAGGTGAGTTATAGGTCAGCCTGGTCTACATGAAACCATATCTCAAAACAAAACACAAAAAAATCTAATAAGACAGTGATTTACAAGGTCAAAGTTCTTTATAAAAACAAACAAAAACAAAACACTAGAACATAATTCACTTACAGGGAACTTAAAATCGTTCTCTGGTGACTCCTGTTCTCCTGCTTCATAGATCATCCCTGGAATGGCTAGTTGTTCAAAATATGCTTCTAAATGATCATCATAAAAGTCTTCATCATTAATATCATCATCTATTGATAAAGTAGAATGAAAAATAAGCTAGGTTTTCAAGTAAAAACTGAAATACATATAATTTTTAATCATAAAACTGATAAAACATGGCAGGGTAGTGGATGACACAATTTTATTTTTATGGCAAGCATAAGAAAATGATCATAAAGCCAGATGGGTTGGTGTATAGCTGTAAATTGCTAGCACTTAGAATGTAGGAACAGGGCTGGAGAGATGGCTCAGCAGTTAGGAGCACTGGCTGCTCTTCCAGAGGACCCAGGTTCAATTCCCAGCACCCACATGGCAGCTCACAACTGTTTGTAACTTCTGTTCCAGGGGATCTAACACCCTCAAATATACATAATGTACAAACGCTAATATACATTAAATAATAAATGAAAGAAAGGAAGGAAATGTGGAAGAAAAAAAAAAGTAGGTAGGAAGGAACAGAAAATGCTTGCAAAATCAAGGCCACCCTGGTCTACAGAGCAAGTTTCAAGATAGTTATAGTTACATGAGAGAGTCTGTCTCAAAAAAAAAAAAAAAAGAAAGAAAGAAAGAAAGGAAGGAAGGAAGGAAGGAAGGAAGGATGGGAGGGAAGGAGGGGAGGGGAGGGGAGGGGAGGGGAGGGGAGGGGAGGGGAGGGGAGGGGAGGGGAGGGGAGGGGAGGGGAATCAGGAAGGGGGAGTTAAGGTTTAGGATACAACTTAATGGTAGAGTGCTTGGCTAACAAGCAGGAGGTCTCTCAACAATTAAACAAAATGCCAAGATGCAGAGGCAGGCAGATGTCTACGAGCTTCTGGACTGCATAATCTACTTAGGGAGTTCTAGACCAGCCTACATAGTGAGACCCTGTCCACAAAGAAGTAAAACAATAAATCTTGCTACTCAGAATATTCAACAGAAAAGCCAGGCCTGCTGATACAGGCCTTCAGTCTCAGCACTTAGGAGGCAGAGACAGGTGGATCTCTGTGAGTTCAAGGCCAGCTTGGTCTACAGAGTTCAAGGCAACAGCCTGGTAACAGTCAGGGCTGTTACACAGAGAAACCCTATCTCAAAAAAACAAAACAAAGCAAAACAAGTCAAGAAAGTTTTGTTACAGGCAGAAGGAAAAGACAAAGACAATGACCAAAAGTGTACTAACTACTGCAATACAGACAAAAAGTGAAGTGGCAAGGGAAAGGAAGAGCATCACTCATTCTGTGGTACCAGAGGAATCATCCAAGCTTGTCAGTGTTAAAAGTTTCTCATTGTCTAATAAACTGGTTTGGCTGAAATCACTGTTTGGATTCTTGGCTTCGAGATGCTTCTTAGGATCAGGCATAGCAATCTAAAAAGAAACAAATGGTACAAGGCTATAAAAAAGACCAAGTATTTAATCTGCAGTGCAATAAATTTAAAAAGTAAATTAAAAAAAATTTTTAAAAAAAGTTGAGCCCGGCAGTAGTGGCACACACCTTTAATCCCAGCACTTGGGAGGCAGAGGCAGGTGGATTTCTGAGTTCGAGGCCAGCCTGGTCTACAGAGTGAGTTCCAAGACAGCCAGGGCTACACAGAGAAACCCTGTCTCGAAAAACCAAAAAAAAAGTTTACTCCAATATAGCAGGGTATGTGTGTAATATAAACTTTTACTCCATTACAGCATTCCAGAAATTGATAATATATAAAAATTTACCTTGTGTTCTTGATTATTTGTCCATGATTTTAAGTGAAAATCAAGAGCTGAATCTATTAAAAAAACAAAAACAAAAAATGAAGGGACAGATTATTTTTCAACCTAATCATATTTAAAAACAACGAATAAAAGAACTAAACATTTTTTATCTTGAAACACAATAGATAATACCGGATGATAATACAGGAATCCATCCCTGCCCACCAGGAGCCAAAGACTTGGCCTTTCTCCAGGCCACAGCCGTGCAGCCAGCCAAACATGGACAGAGGTTACAGAAACCACAAACTACAATAAATCCTTCCTTTCTCCAACTAAGGTTTTCCAAGAACTTGTCACAATTAAGGAGTCAGAGGGGTATATATCCTAATCTATTTTATTGTTTTAAATTCTGTAAATTCATTTCCAAAACAGGTCACCATCTCCTTTCTCTCTTTGTTGTTTTGATTGGTTTGTTTTGGTTTTGTTTTTTTGAGACAGGGCCTCACTATGTAGTCATGACTGTTCTGGAAGCTAAGCTATACAGACTCTCTGGCCTCAAACTCAGAGACCTCCCTGCCTCTGCTTCCAGCTTCCTCATGCTGGGATTAAAAGTGTGTGCTAGCATACTCAGTCACCATTTTCCATCAAAGTTTGAGTTTCAGTTTCTGCAAATCTTCAACAATGCTTGCTATTCTTTTTTTTTTGTTTTTTGTTTTTTTTTTTTTGATTCTATGTGATTAGTGTTTTGTTTGTATGTCTGTGCACCATATGTCTATAGTCCCCTCAGCCATCAGAAGAGGTGTCGGATCTCTTTAAAGTGGAGTTACAGACAGTTGTGAGCTGCCATGTAAATAAGAGGAATCAAATCTGGGTCCCCTGAGACAGTAACAAGTGCTCTTAACCACTGAGTCATCTCTCCAGCTCCTGATTTTTATCTTTTCAATATATCTATTTTGGGTATGAAACAGTATCTCATGATTTTGACTTGCTTTTTTCTGATGATTTACACTATGAAACACCTTTCTGTGTGTTTACTGGCCATATGTACAATTTCTATAGAGAACTGTCTATTCAAACCCTTTACATATTTGTCTTATCAATATTAAAGTTCTTTATATATTTTTAATACTGGCACCTTTCTGTATATTTAATTTGTAATTATATATTCAGAAAATATTTTATATATTTTAATATATATATAATTAAATACAGAAAAAAATTTTTCCATTGTTGGTTGTTTTGCCACTTTCTTGACAGCTTACAAGTGTAGCTGATACTAATGTCTTCGATCTTCATAGATAATTGAAATTTTACATCAGGAGAAACACAAACGTACCTAACAACTGTTCAAACTATAAATGTATATTTGCTCATCAATCTTTTAACACTCAAACATAATATTATAAGTACTGAATTACAGCTCCAATTTATATCATTGCTATAGTAAACCAAAAATATATAGTTTTCAATTTCTAGTTTTGAGTTCTTTCGAAAAGAGAAAGAACAAGTTGGGGTGGGAGAGGAAACACAGGTATGATGAGACACATCTCCATTCCTGCCATTCAGGAAACTGAGGCAGCAAGATTGCTGTAAGTTAGCTTTAGATTGACTACACAGCAAGGTACAAAGCCAATCAGAAGTATATAGCAAAACTGTCTTCAAAAAACACAAGGGGGAGAAAAAAAAAAAAAAAAAAAAAAAAAAAAAAAGCCAGGCAGTGGTGGCGCATACCTTTAATCGCAGCACTTGGGAGGCAGAGACAGGCGGATTTCTGAGTTCAAGGCCAGCCTGGTCTACAGAGTGAGTTCCAGGACAGCCAGGGCTACACAGAGAAACTCTGTTTCTAAAAACAAACAAACAAACAAACAAACAAACAAAAACAAAAACCACAAGGGGCACAAGGAAAGAAAAAGAGCAAGAATTTAAAGCACACACAGGAGCCACAAGTAGGAGCATCCAGTAACTGTCGACAACACCTCACGTTTTGTACCTTTCCTACTTTATATATCTACTTAAAAATGAATTTTTAAAATGAGTCACCTTTGAGTATTTTAAAAGTATAAATTTGATTGTCTAAGAAACAATAATTTATTTTAGAATTTCTAATTCATCCATTCTATTAATACAAACATAAATTTCGATTGAAGAGGAAAAGTGAGGAATACTAGCAATGGACCCTGTAATAAAGAGGAAGAGCTCCACCTACCAACCACATCATTCCCAAGGCCAAGGAAACCCATCAAGAGAGGTCTACAAAAGCCCACGACAAACCAAAACACTGTGTTCACCACAGGACAAAAGCAGACGACATACCAAGCAGAGGACAGGGAAATTAAAACCATTAAAACGTATACATGAAATAATTTCTAACACTGCATACCTGGTACCTGTTGCAGAGGGGAAACTCTATCCAGAAGACTCTGACCCTGAACAGATGTAGTATTAGCTTGCTTCTCTTCTGCTCTTGGTTTCATGAGAGCACGTGACAAATGTGGACTTTCTATGTAGTTCTTTTTCCTTGTAGCAGAACTTTTTAAGGGAGTAAAATTATGATAAAAATGTTAACTACCTTTAGGTAATCTATAAAAATATTTCAGCTCTGTATTCTATCTTCCTAGAAATGCATTCTGGGGCTGGATAAGTTGGCTCCTGTGGCACATAGTTCACCAGATACAGAGAGAATAATCTCACCACTATCCTGCCTCTCAAGTGGAAAAAAAAATATTTTTTTCTTTACCACATAAGTATTATGCCTAGAAGACAATCCAACTTCCCTTTCTTTTCTCTCTCTCTCTCCCTCTCTCTTTATTTATTTGTTTGTTTGTTTTGTTGTCGTTGTTTTCAAAACAGAGTTTCTGCATGTAGCACTGGCTGTCTGGAACTTCTAGACCAGGCTAGAACTCAGACACCCACCTGCCTCTGCCTCCCACGTGCACCACAACCGCCTAGCTAACATCCTAGCTATTTCTAACAATGAGTTATACTTTCAAATACTAGAATAGTATGCTTGCCAAGACAACAAAATCTTTGAATTAATAAAGGTTTTGTGGTTGTTTGTTTTTGTTTTAATAGAGGGTCCCACTGGGTTCTTGGTTCCCTAGAATTTACATAAAGGCCTGGCTGGCCTGGACCTTTGATATTCCTGCCCTACCTCCCAGGTGCCGGGATTACATACAGTACACCACCACAACTGGGAAATAAAGGGTTCACAAGTTCATTTCGACTCTTGCCTCTGTTCTCATAACTAACTTTCTGTTTCTATACTTTTGTATTCAGATGAAAATGGTTTTTGTTAATAGCAATTTCCCTTCTGATAGAGACGAAGAGCCAAGCTTAAAAAACAAAACCATGAGCTTCAAGTTAAAGAGGTAAGGACCCTGCCATACTTCCATACACAGCCTTTGTCCTAACTACAATTTACTTCCTATTCTTCTCTATCCCTTTATAAAGCTGTCATAAATTAAATACCTCTAGCTTAAACCAAAGCATACTCATACATAATACAGGGAAACTTCACTTCAATAAATGAGCACGGGGGTAAAAATACTGTAAATGACATAAAAGTCTCAAACAAACAAATAAAAAAACAAATAATTTCTAAAAAGAAAACATATATAAAGTCTATCAAGAGGCAATTTACAACATAAATGAAAGTAGTGAATAATGTCGTAGCACATTCAACCTTGCCAATACTAAAATGCAGAGTTAAACAGAAACCTTAAGACTGTCTATACTAAAACCACCAAGAACTTCAAGATATGTGGCAGAAATGTCCCTGCCTAATCTACTTGCAGCGGAGATCTATGATTGGATAGGGAAAAGTGAGGCAGAGCTAAGGGAGGCAGAAGCAGGGAGTCAAGAGAGAGGAAAAAGGCAAAATGGCAGCGGACTTAGACCCCATGATTCAAGTAAATAGGAAGATATGAAACCTAAAGGTTAGGAATGTTGGGATACTTTCTAATCTGTGTGGGCATCTTATGTATTGAGATTTTACTGATATATATAATATATCCATTGGTTAACTTTAAGCATCAAGAGTTTTGATTTACTGGGTTACTGGACGGTGGGTCCGCCAACAACCCGATTACCACGGGGCGAGCTGGAGAGAGCAGCCCAGTGAACCAGCTTGGGGGCTCGGCTTTGTGCGGGGAAAATGGCAACTAAGCCAGGAACCAGACGGACGGGCTCTTTTCTAATGTCACCAGCTACAAAGTTAAGTTTCAGTTTTAGAAATTCTGGTTTTTCTTCAGTGTATACATACAGATTTATAAAATTATTTTTACCTCTTAAATGAAAGATCACAAATAATACTAGGACAGCAAGATGAAATCAGTTGACAAAGGTTATCTGCCATCAAACCTATTTCCCGGGACCAGTAACAGACTCCAGTAAGGTGTCTTCTGACACCCACACACGTGCCAGGGCATGTTTATATGATCAGGCACACATGTGCACACCCCCCCCCAATGTAATATTTTTAAAAAAAGAAGTGAAAAGAAAAGAAAATGTAATCAGTATCTCTTCTGTAGTTAACAGATGATACAGCTTTGATACTTTGGCTGTCTTCCTAATAACTGCTTGTAGTTTTACTTTTATCAATGACTGTTTTATTTACACTCAGAAAAAAAAAATTTAAAGGCTAAAAATGTAGTTAAAAGATGTACAGAAAGGTCTTTCTTAGAGACACTAAGAAGTAATAATCAAAGACAGAGTCACACATTTTCCCCAAGTCTAAGGCGAGAACTTACTCATCACTCTGAAAGCTGAGCTGTAATCTTTCTCTTGGCTCAGTGTTGTCACTCTGGCAACTGGGAGATGATGCAGAAGGAACTGAAAACCTCTCTTCAATTAAGTACGATGCCTGGACATCAGGACACCTACACAAAATTGTTAGGATTTAAATTACTTACAATTAAAACTCACCTTGTTGGGCTAACAATATAGAAATTTTGGTAGAGCATTTGCCTAGTATGCATAAAACTCTGGGTTTGATCCCAACACTACATACCCTGGGTATGGTAGTACAGGCTTATTCATAATTCTATGTAGAAACAGGAAGACCAGAAATTCAAAGTCATCTTGAGCTACAGTAAGTTTGAGGCCAACCTGGTCTACTTGAGACCTGTCTAAAAATTAACTAATGTCATAGGGCTAAAAAATATAATTAACCACCATCAAATAAAAACACACAGGAGCCTCAGTGTTACCATAACCCCTTTAGCCCAAAGGTAAAAATGCTACCCTTCATTGTTAGATTGGAAAGTAGTTCAATAGTGGTCAGATATTTAAGCACAATCTGAATTTACACATTGCAAAGACCACCCATGAAATCATGTATGGACTGATATAAATAAAACATACTAAGCCAAACATGTGCTTGGTTATAAAGCTAAAATAAGAAATATAAAAAAATAAAAGGTGGTTTGGTTCCTAAAAAATAAGAAACTTAATCTGAGTAATTTAAAACTATTTGAATACAAGGTAAGTTACTTCATAATCATACAGCAAGGGCTAGGGAGGTAGATCAGGGTAAAGTGCTTGCTTAAACATGCACAAGGTCCAGGGTTCAAGCCACAGTACTATGAAAAGAAAAACAAAATCAGAAGCGTTCGATAAACTCAGCTAGCAAGGAAAGACAACCACACAAACCTAGTAAAGCAAGGAGCAAGCTGAAATGTAAAAAAGGGAAACTGTCACACAAAAAGATGTAGTGACTACCACAATCACAGATCAACACTGAAAAACAATTCACCAGTCTCCTTTCTCCAGCTAGAAAACTATTCATAGACAGATTTTCAGACATATTCTTGAACATAAACAGGAA
The DNA here is from genome assembly GCF_011762505.2 of Arvicanthis niloticus. Taxonomy (NCBI): domain Eukaryota; kingdom Metazoa; phylum Chordata; class Mammalia; order Rodentia; family Muridae; genus Arvicanthis; species Arvicanthis niloticus. Next base: position 21,329,134 of record NC_047671.1, read on the forward strand.
AGCATATAAAGCCAGTAAGCTGGGAGAATAAGAGGATAACAGTTACCCAGAGAGAAGCACTGGGAGCCAGAAACCCAAGTCCTAACACAGCCCATACATACTCTCTCTCTCAGTGTACCACAGGGTTTGTAAAGTGAGTCTTACCTGTTGTCAACGCTGGGTCTGTTCTTGGCAAGTGTAGAAACAGCAATGGGCAAGCCAAAATTTGATGGAAGAGTGACATTTCCCAAAACCTCACTATTACCAAGTAGTGAATTGGCTAAAAAGCTTGGAAATGACTCTTCTGCTATTCCTCGGAAATCTTCCATCTCACTGCAACAACAGCATTTGAAAAGTAAGTTGAATATTTTATTGCTATAACGTCTTCCAATGATCAAAAGAACAATGTTTCTTAAAAAAAAAAAAAAAAAAAAGACAAGATTTTTGTAACATCAATAAGAAAAAATGGTTATTAACAAAGACTCTGAGCTAAAGTAAGCCTCAGAATACCTTGCTACCCTACAATTAAGAACATATACACCAAATACTAAATTTACCCTCTTATAACCATCAGAGCACAGAAATTCAAGTTGGATTTACCCATTGTGGTGGTTTGAATAGAAATGAACCCCCCACCCCCATTCTTGTGCTTGAATGCTTGGTCTTTAGGGAGTGGCCTTATTGGAGGAAATATGTCACTGTGGGGGTGAGCTTTGACGTCTCATATGCTCAAGCTAGGCCTAGAATGTCAGTGTCCCTCTGCTGCCTGTAGATCAAGACATAGAACTCTCAGCTCCTTCTTCAGCACCACGTCTGACTGCATGCTACCCTGCTTCACACCATGGTGATAATGGACTAACCTCTAAACTGCAAGCCAGCCCCAATTAAACATTTTTTTATAACAGCTGCCATGGTCATGGTGCCTCTAAGACACCCATGTGTTTAGTGGAGGAAGGACTATGAAGAATCACAAATGTAACTAGTAAGAAAAGCAAAGATAGCCGGGCAGTGGTGGCGCATGCCTTTAATCCCAGCACTTGGGAGGCAGAGGCAGGTGGATTTCTGAGTTCAAGGCCAGCCTGGTCTACAGAATAAGTTCCAAGACAGCCAGGGCTACACAGAGAAACCCTGTCTTGAAACCCCACCTCCTCCCCTCCCCCCAAAAAAAGAAAAGCAAAGATAGTATAAAGCTAGCGACTTTTAGAGTGAATTCTGGTATTTAGAGCTGGTGAGATGGCTCAGTGGTAGAGATGTTTGCTGTCAAGTCTGATGATCTAAGTTTAATCCCACATGCTGGAAGGAAAGAATCAATTCCCGTAAGTTGTCCTATGTTATCTACAAAGGAGCTGTGGCATACATGGATACCTCTGATAATTCTAATTTCTCCTGCTATGTCAGTTATCAACTTCTAATGCTTCTAATTTCAAATGCCTCTCTAGAGCTGAGACTCCACTACTACAACCCAACGCATGTTGTTCATTACCTTTTAAGCCACTGAACAAGTGTTCCTAAGTCTAGCCTTATATGCCTAAAATCTAGGAGGCTGAGATGAAACTGCTTCAGTTTTCAGACCAGCCTGGGCTACACAGCCAGTTCCATGCCAGAAGAAAGAAGATCTTATATCAAAAAAAAAAAAAAAAAAAAAAAAAAAAAAAAAAAAACCCAAGCCTGACAACCTAAGTTGGTCTCTAGAACCCATATGATGGAAGGAGAGAGCCAATTCCTACAGGTTATCCTCTGACACGTATATGCATACATGTAATGATAATAATTTCCAAAGTTAACCAAAACTAAATCCCCATCCATGCATACAGCACATACCTAGAACTTTCCTAAATGGGAAAAGGCACTAATTCCCTTTAGTAGTCCACTATCCACCATGTAATGAGAAGAAAATACAATGTTATTTATTATTCTACTGTATTTAAAACAAGTAGCCACCTATGCAATTTTTCTTGCTTTTTTTTTTTTTAAGGAGTATAGTGGCTTCAATTCCCATATTGGTTTACTTGTATTTAATGAATCGCATTCATGGGTACATTACTTCCTGTAGCCCTTACAGGTCTATGTATATAGTTACACACATTTAAAAAGCACAAGCTGTGGAACCCCAAACAGTTGCCAGCAATCATCATTTAACCATTGGCACCCTGTGATACATGTCAAAATTAGGTAGACATTCCGCATATAAGTTTTCAAAACTTACCGTGAAGTTCGCCCACAACGCTGAAATCTGAAGAAAAAGTTGGTTTGGTCGAAAGGAAAATACCAGAAGCATGACTTCAAAAGGGTAAGCGCGAATGAATGTACTGTCCTGTATACGGCTGGCCTCCAAACGACTGTGTCAGAAGGAACCTCATGCTTAACTACACAAAGTCTGAAAGCAAAAAGGAGGGGATAGTAAAAAACAGTCTTTCATTTTGCATTAGCTGTTAGGAGTAAGTGTGCACGTAGCTTAGCAAACACCAGTTGACATAAGAACCCTCCCCTCAGAGCGAACAAAAACATTACTTCCTGAGACAGAGTCAGTCAAAAGGGCAGGACCGACCATCAAAACACAGTAAAGCAGTCGCCAGAGCACTGTGCAAGAAGAAAACACCGCAAAGCTCAGAGGCCATCGGTGCGTCCCTCAGAAGTGAGCAGACACCAGCCGGACGGGAGGAAACGAGGATGTGGCCGCTCCAAAGCCGAGGCAGGGAGCCTGGGCCACTCGCGGGCGCCTGATCTCTCAGAACAGCCCAGCCGCCAGCCCGTGTCCCCACCGGGCCGGGCGGTCACCGCCGACGCCTAGAAGCCGCAGCCTTGCCCTCTCCCTCAAGTCCACCGCGCAGACGACCCTCCTCACCAGACCAGGACCCCCAGCTCCGTCAGCCACGAGCGCTAGAACAACGTCCGCTAAAGGGGAGGATCCGCGGCGCTACAGTGCGCATGCGCGCGCCCCGGAGCCCCGCGAGGACTCTCCTGTAGGAAGCAAGGGCGTGGTCTCTGAACCCGCCCGGGATTGGGCTAGGCTCGGGGAAGGGGCGGGCAGAAGCCTGTGATTGGTAAGGAGCGCCTGTTCCTCGGTTTGAAGGCCCGAAGCCGCGCAGCTCAGACTGGAGAATTCTTTCCGCAGGCGCCGCTTTGAAAGCCTTGAAATTAATTCCTCAGTTTGAGAGCTCCCCAAAGGTCCGTAAGTCGCCTTTCCCCACTAGGTTTTTCTTGTTTTTTAATTTTCATATCGCCGCTTAGTAGACTCATAAGCTTCATGGTTTGCTTTTCACAAATCATTCCTTGGGTTACACAAGTCAGGAAAGTTAGCTACACCTAATCACCTTGGAATAAAGCTGGTACCAACTGGGGGATATTGTTTTTCTTAACTGCCATTCTTCCTAAATCACACAAATCCCATCACCGTCTTTGCTCACCACAAGCTATACCTGAAAAATGTATCGTCTCTGTCTTAGAACTTCAAGGGACTTCACTCCCTCTTTTCCTAAACAGTTCCTTAACTTCAACAGCCTTTGAATATCTTTTTTTAAACACTTGAACATAGTAGAAGAGAAATACAAAGCCCACAGTGGCTGTACCTGACTTCCGCCTGCCGGGAAAAGACATTTGTTTACTCGATCATTTTCCTTTGTGTCCTTCAAAAGCCTCTTGGGTGGTCACTTTTGATTAACCTCTTCAGGGTTAACAATGCCTGTTAATAGCACACACCCATAATCCCCGCGTTTCGGGGGCTGAGGAAGTAGGAGAGCGTGTTCAAGGCCAGCCAGCCAGGACATACTAAGACGTTGCCTTAGAAAACTGAGACTATAAAAAAAAAAAAAAAAAAAAAAAAAAAGCAAAGCTCTATCTTCTACTCTGCTGTCCATCAGTCCTGTCTCCTTGTCATATTTTTTCCCTTTTGTGATAATTGTCACATCCAATGAAAACCCAAAACAAAAACTTAACAAATCCTCAGCTTTGGAGCTTAAAGCAATGATACAAACTACCCTTCTTTCACAGAGATCTTAACCCAGTTGGAGGTGAGCTGTCCAGTGGGGTCTACGAGTTCCTTTGTGTCATTCAGGCTGTATCTCTGGGTTCCCAACTATCCACAATCCTCAAGTCTCTAGAACTTACCCTAAAACACTCAGCAGCCTGTTGATTCTCCAGTGACAGAGATGAACCGAAGTATATGCAGACAGGGAAGCCTGAACTCTTAAGGCTAGACCGCCCAGATAGAAACTGAGTGTTTCTCCCCGGTCTTGGTCATGTGCCCTCATTTGTAAAATGAGGATAATTGGAGCCTTGGGTGGTTCAATTCACACACCTGGGAAAGCACTCTCACCGGAAGCCCAGGGAATTGTACTCAACAGAGAGGAACTCCTAATGTCTTCCTTACCTCACTTGCCAACTATAAAGACTAAACTTCCCAACATAATCTGCAAATCTTTTTAGAACTTAAGAGCCCCTAGAGGCTCTACAAACCAGTGGTGCCTTCCAAAGAAACAAGTGATGCCTATCCAAACCGTAAAGTAAATAAAAACCCGGCAGCCTCAGCCCGTATCCAATCCCAGTTACAGGATATGAATTCAGAGTAATCTCAATTGATTAAATATCACGGGTAGTGAGAATTTTGGTTTCTTTAAAAACCTAGGTATGTGAATATGTCTTTGTTTTAATCCCGGGTGTGGGATAAGAGGCTGCATCACGGGGCAGTGATGTATGCTAGCTGCGGATAGACTCTGGAGAGGACTGTGGAGGCTGCTGCCCCTGGCTACTGTTGTGGTTTGGCAAGTGTTTATAAGCAAAGAGATGAGAAGCAGGAGAGGCAAAGATTGGACTGCCCTCCCCACCCCCCCCCAAAAAAAAAAAACCAGTGCCCCAGTCAGCAGGAAGTAGTCAAGAGGTCTACGTCCCCTTTCTCCTCTTTCTCTCCTACCTAGTGTCTGCAGTTGGGAGGGAGGTAGAGGTATACTAACCCAATAAAATAGCTTTAAAAAAAAAAGAAAAAAAAATCAACCAACAATCATATTCCCTGAAAAAAGCCTTATCTCCACCTTAACTGTTCAACCCATGAAAACGACACATCCCTTCCACATTCTGCCAGCTAAGGCAAGTCGGTGGCTTTTATACCTATTGGGCCATCTTAACTATAAAGCAGAGGCCCTGTTATGCATGTTGACATTCTATCTTTAATGACATTTTTATTTATTTTGTGTTAGTGTTTGTGTAAACTCACTCTCAGTATGGTATTTGTGTGAAGTCAGATAACTACCTGCAGGAGTTGGTCTTCTCCTACTACGTTTCTGAAGCATGAACTCCGGTGGTCAGGCTTGGTGGCAGGCGTCTTTGCCCACTGAGCCACCTCACTTGGCACTGTATTCAGTTCACTGTGTTCAGGTGTTAACACTTGCTTATCCCCCTGGGGCTTGTTCTGGTTTGTTTTTTAAGCTTTTTCTTTTTCTTCTCTTGTTTTTGTTTGTTTTGTTTTGTGACATGGGAAAAGGACAGTATGCCTAAATTATCTTAACGTGCATCCATTTTAGCCAGGTATGGGTCCAAGCATGTAATCCCAGGGAGGTAGAGGTGTGTTACATGAGGAGCTCATATGTGAGAAGAGATCATGCTAGGCTACATAATCAGTTCCAGGTCAGCCTATACACTCTCTCAAAACACAAACCCAAGTACATGTGGGTTTCTTATAAGACAACAGATTCACATCTTTTAAAATATTTTTATTAAATAACCTACTTGGAGAATAATTACAAAATAAGTATAATTCCAAGTAGTGAAAGGCATTTTCCTTTAAAAAAAAAAAAAAAAAAGACAAAAATATCCTGATGATTTGCTGCTTTATACACAGGAATGATTTATTTTACAGTCATTTGTAACATCAGTCTATAAAATTCAAAACATTTCTTAATGTCTGAAATACAGAGTGAAGTTCACAATGATATGCTTTCCTATGAAGCTACCTATCAACAGACAAAACTAAACTCTATGATAACAATTCCACACAGAATTTACAAGACAGGCACTTTGAATCATATACTGGCAATCTTTCACAGTTAATACTGCTTTTTTGAAGTTCATCAAAGGTAACCAACTATCGAAGCCACAGATTCCTGGCACGGAAGTACAAACACAGGTTTGGTTTCAAACACTTGAGTTGTGATACATGCAAGACATGCCCTAAATAAGAAGGATCTTCTAAAGGAAAAATGAAGAAACCAAAAAGCAGCCCAGAATAAAAGCATTTACAAGCATCTAGATAATAAGGCCTTTAAGTCAGTGTTTTATACCCCTTCATTCTCAGGTAAGGGATTAAGAGGCCGAGAGAGGTATCCTCTGCGAGGGTGAGGATATTGGAGGTTGGCAGTGTCAGCATCGCAAGAGTGCTCTAGCAGAGGAGCAGGAGGAGGAAGGAGCTGGGCACAACTGGACCATCTTGATCCAGCCCGTGGGGAATCCAGAGGGGGAAAGAAATACCTGAAATAATGAAGACAGGAACAAAACACCAAAACAAAAACAACAGGGGGAAAAAGAGGGAGGGAAACAGAAGAAAAGAGAAAAGCAGTAAATACAAAGAGAACCAAAGAAGAGAAAACATGCTGGAAGGAAGGAAAAAAAAAAGCTTGTATATTCATGCCACAACCAATAGAACAACAGTACAAATCAAGACTCTCTCTTGAATCAAGGTTGCTTATGAAGTATCAAAGTTTGAAAAAAATACAATCTGTTAAAGTTAAAATGCCCCCCCCCAAAATTATCAGTATGTATGTTACAGAGACATTCATTTTATAAATGTAAAGCCTTGTCTAATCTCATCTGATTCTTTCATTTCCAGCAATGCTGCGTGTGCTGCGGCAGCAGGCACACATCTTCAGTGCATACATGATACTGAGAACCATCCAATACACGACACGGGAAAGCTGGGTACTGCCACATGCTTTTCAAAAATACAGTCATTGGACAGTCTGAGTTTCCTGCAAAAAACTTAGAATAGCTACAAAATTTTGGTGCATAAAAAGGCGCAAAGAATTATAGCCTGTTATTCTACCATCTTATAACTTACCCGTAATATGTATGCAGTTTTGTAAATGAAAAGGTATATAACTTTGTCATCAAAGTCAGAAGTTTCAGAAGACAGGAACTCATTGAAACAACACATTAAAAATCCTGAGACATAAAATTTCAATTGCATGCACATTTTCTGAAAAATGTCAACTCATGTTTCCAAATTGTCTTAAAGGAAACCAAGTCGTATAGGATCATACCATAAACATTAGAAACAGCCATCTCTTTAATGGGTATGAGATGAAAACTTAGAAGTGCTTCCACCATTCTACTATCAAATAAAACTAACAAATGCTAATGTGCTGCTTGGCTACAAACCATTTTATCTCAACTGTGGTGCCAGATTAATGATTTGTTCCTTTACTGGTATTTTTAATTACAAGTATAAGTAGTTGTATGGAAAATATCACCTGTAAAGTAGTTGTGTGGATAATATCACCTGTAAAGTAGTTGTGTGGATAACATCACCTGTAAAGTAGTTGTGTGGATAATATCACCTGTAAAGTAGTTGTGTGGATAATATCACCTGTAAAGTAGTTGTGTGGATAATACCACCTGTAAAGTAGTTGTGTGGATAATATCACCTATAGAGCAATTCTACAAAAGGTAAACACATTACCACTCAAAACAATCTTTATGAAAATATTTATTCGATTTTCAAATTAAAATTATAAAAACTCATCATTTTAGCTTATTGTTTTAGAAAATAAAAGACATATTCCTATATTCTCCACATGAAATAAAATTATATTTTCCCTCCTCCCAACTGCTTATGAGGATAATAGCAATGTTTTCAGTTTTTAAACCCAAGTTAGTCTCCAGAACATCCCAAAAAATTGTTTTGGTGATGATGTGTCAACAAAAAGCCTTTCCATTTATAGTGTCAGGAGACTGACTAGTACAAAAATTATATACACTGTCACTTTAAAGGCCTTTTGGACTGTGTGTAGTAGTGAACAGGCTGCTGGTGCATCTTGGAAGAGATCAAACGGCGCTGGGGAAGGGGAAAGGAGTTGATTTCCATTCCTGTGTGCATGCAACAAGCAGCAAACAGCAAAGTTACTCCAGCTAGCTTGTACTCAGCTGTGCTTTCTGTTAAAGGACACAACACAAACGGAGAAGGGAGAATGCATCACAGATCTAACATAGATGGTTATGGCACAATAAGAAAACAGATCAAAGCAATTTATGGAAGAAAATAACACAGTACTAAAACTATAACCTAAAAACGCATTTTTAAAAATTAACTCTAATATGCTTTCCTTCATAAAATAATGTGTTCTTCTCCGTAGTAACTGGAAACAGTTTCCATAGTTGCAAATACTTAAAACCTCAAAATCAAACAGCAAGATTTCTTTATTAAAAGAATACAGTAGTATCAAAACAATAAAAAATTTAAATCTATGTTCTTCTTCTGCTTAGGATGACAATAGGGTAACCATAGAGCCATTTTAAGGTGGAACTTTGATGTTTCCAAACTTCTATTCCAAATTAGGCCCAAAGGCATATTTTTAAATTTCATATTACAAATTTACATATTTGAAATTTGAATGAAAAAAACTGACTAGATTATGTCAAGTTTTGTTTTAAATGTATGCAGAAGAGCCTATTTTACCATTTTCTCTTAGTTATTATACGCACAAAAGACAAATCATTTCACTCACTGGTCTCACAAAGCTGTAGTTATGCACTTTATTTAAAATTTCAACGTGACCTGATACAAAACCTACCCAACAGGCACTAAAAAAACCCAAATGTTAGAGTCAACCCTATTAAACCACATCTCCTTTCACTGCTGCAGAAAAGAACAGAATCATAAAGCTAACATTTTTACTGACCACTGAATTTCACAATATGATTCAATGGACTTAAAAACTGTCCATACTATAACCAAGCCACTACAGACAGACAAAAATGAAATTCCAAGAGTGTCACAATTATTGGTGACACTTTATTCCATCTTAAAAGTCACCGTTTAGTATGGCTACCAGGAGAGATGACTTAGCAATTAAGAGCACTGGCTGCTCTTGCAAAGGACACAGGTTTGATTCCCAGCACCCACATGGTGGCTCACATGCATCCGTAACTCCAGTTCCAAATCACTTGACTCTGGCCTCCCCAAACACTGCACACATTGTGGTGCACAGGTATACAAGCAGGCAAAACACCAATACATGTAAAAAGTGTGCGTGGGGAAAGGGGGTGGGGTTTCTAGTTTCCCCACAGAAGAGCCTACCTGCCAGCAGAAGTTCCATTTAATGAATTTTGAAGATTTGGAATATTTGAGCTCAGTGAAGGATTTGAGTTTCCCAGCTGAGAACTCCCATTTACTGGGCTCCCGTTACCTTTCAAAATACCAGTACACTTCCAATTGTCCATGTAATTAGCTGAAAGAAAAACAGCCAAATGTATTAATAAGACTAATATTTACTCATATAAATACATGTATCTGCACTCTTCTCCTAAAGCTACTAGAAATGAAACAAGGTATGGGCTACATTTCTTAAAATATCTGTGTATAATGTATGCCTGAATTCCCATTCATGTGCACATGCATGTGTGCACAAACATGCACGTGGAAGCCAGATGTTGATAGTGGCTGTCTTCCCCTTGGGTTCTCCATCTTAGTTTTTGCGGTAAGGTCTCTCTCTGAACCTAGAGTTCACCATTTGGCTACACCAACTGTCCAGGGAGGCTCCCGTGAGCTAGGATTACAACTGCACACTGATAGGCCTGGGTTTCACATAGGTGCTGGAGATCTGCACTCAGGTCCTCATGCTTTTACAGCAAGCTCTTTACCTATTGAGCCATCCCCACAGCTCCAGCAAGCTACATTTACTTCTAGGTAAGCAGTAAGTGCAATTTTTAGATAAAATACATTAAGGTTTTCAAAGAACTTCTAATTTAAACCAGCCATGATGACTCATACATGAGGAAGAGAAATTCGTCTAAGTTTGGGGCCAACCCTGGACTACAGAGTGAGTTGCAGACCAGCCTAAGCTACAGAATAAGATCCTATATCAAAAACAATTACTTGTTTTAAAAACATGAAAGCTTTTTACTATCTATTTCCCTTCTTCCAGAGACAATTAACTGAGACAATTATCTAATCTCAAAGATAAAGAAGTTAATATCTGGGCTGGGATAATCCACTCAATGAAGTGCTTGACTTGCAGCCATGTGGACCAGAGTCAGCAACAGAATCCACCAGGTGCCCTTGTGATCCCAGCAACAAAAGACTAGCAGGGACAGACAAATCCCTGAGGCTCCACAGCTGACCAGCCAGCCTAGCTACTTGGTGAGTTTCCAGGCAAGAAAGACCTTGTCTCAAACACAAAGGTGAGTCATAACGGAAGAACAACACCCAAGGGTGTCCTCTTACCTCTACAAATACAAGTTAATAGCAAAACAGAATCTTTTAAAGAAATAAACCCAAATTCTCTGTCTTCCTTACAATGAATCTAAATAAGGACTGGAGTGGTCTTCTTGGCTATGCTCATTACGTGGGCACTGTGTAGATTATGGTCAGAGATGTGTATTGATAAGAAAACCTCTGCATAGCAGTTTAGTGGGTCATCCAACTTGGTCTCATTCTTTGAATGCAAAACTAGTCACTGAAGTCAGTAAATCAAAGTTAAAGAGCCTAATGGGAAACAACTAGGCTGCCCTACTTAAAGCTTAGAAACAAAAAAGGTCCTTAAAATCAAATTGAGAAAAGGAAAGTCTGGGCTGAGCCTACAGAATACACCGTAACACTGAACAAGGGAGGCCATCAAGGCTTAGCCAAACTGCATTTTATGAAGCAAGAACTGCTCAGGGCAAATGACCCCACTGCAGTTCTATAGCTGATGTTCAGAATGGAGTCAACCACTGTGATGCTACAGACAGTAGCAGTGTGGCACAAGAAACTCACAATCAGAAAAGATGATGGATTTAAAGTCTCTGAGTGAGTGAGAGAGTGAGACAGACAGAGACAGAAAGCATGTATGAGTTTGGGTACATGTGTGCCCCAGCACTCTTACAGAGGTTCACTGTAGCTGTCAGCCCCGATTTCCTTAAGGACTCTACTGGCTTCTTTCACTGAGCTCTGTTTACCAGATTAAGGACCCTGAGCTTCTTGAGGTCTCCTCTCTCTGCCCCAGTTCCCTAAAGGAGCAGGGGATTACAGACATTCACTCATGACCCATAGTCATGGGAGGCAGATACTTTTTACCAAAGACCAATGGAGGACCATAAAGCAGTTACCCACATTAGCTTTCCCTAGACATACCCCATGTTCTAATCAGTTTCTTTCTTCCACATAGACAAAAAGCAATTCAATTGGCCACTAATTTCTATGAACTAGGTAATCTGATATTTTGTAATAGTACAAATAAGACAATAATTTCAAACAATATTAAAAACAATTCTTTAAATACACTTCAGAATTTATACTTAAGTGAAAGGTAAAATAAGGAACAAGTGCCCCTCTAGTAAAACCCTTACCTTTCCACAACCTAACACAGCCGTCGTCCCCTGAGGACGCTAGTACTGTTCCAGTTATGTTCCAGCTCACCCTCCAGACCTGAGAATTATGATTATCAAACTGAGCCACAATATGGATTTCAAATTTTGTTGGACCACCAGAAGAAGTAAGTTCTTTTCTAAAAAAAAAGATTAACAAAGTTTTCAAAAAGTGTCTTGTGTGGACATACACACTCTCACACATAAACACACATTTGAAGTAATACAAATAACTGCGCTTACCATATTCTTTGCTAACGTGCACTTATGTCCCCTGCCCACTACCCACCACTCAGCCTTCGAGCTCCATAAACATTTCATTTGACCTCTCCAAAACCTGGGCCGACTTCACCCCACAGATGATGCTCAGTGCCTCTTCTCTTTTTTTTTTTTTGGAAGAAGACACAAATGAAATGAGCGCATTGTTCTCTGAAACAATGTTCAGAATCCAACAGATGTAACAATTTCACAAGACAGAGTAGCAGAAAGGAAGCAAGGAAACAAGGAACTGAAACAATTCAAATTAAATCCTCACTCCAAAAAGCCACATAAAACATTCCGGAGAGGACTGTCTGCATACCTGTGCCTTTACAGTTCTTTACAGAGGAAGAGAAGCAGAAGGAAAGAGTACTTTCAAATTCCTCATTTTTCTACAACTCACCTCACAGGTTTTAATGTGAAAATTCTTACATCTTTGGTTGCTATTGCCAGGATGTGGAAAGATCTCCCCAAATTTGGAGCAAACGCAATATCATGGACAGGATCTGTGACTGTCATAAGACTCTCAGCTTTTGCATATTTCCTAATTCAAGGAAAAAAGAATTAAAATTTTCAGAAATAAAACTTACAAAACTTGAGGCTGGAGAGATTCAGAAACAAAACTTACAAAACTTGAGGCTGGAGAGACCCAGGGGTTAAGAGCACTTGCTGTATCCTGAGTACCACAGTTGGAGTCCCATCACCTACTTCAGGTGGTTCACACCTGCCTGTAACGCCAACTTCAAGGGATCTAAATGTTCTTCTCTGGCCTCTGCAGGTACCAGCACATAGGTGGCATGCATACACTCATGCATACACGTATACATGAACAAACATAAACCGTTAACATAAAAAGTTTGAGCAAGGCTTGGTGACATACTACTTTAAGCCCAGCACTGTGGAGGCAGAGGCAGGAAAATCTTCTGTGAGCTCCAGACCAGCCTGGACTATGTATGGAGATCCTCGTTTCAAAATAAATGAATAACTAATTTTTTTTAATGTCAGAAACGTGAAAAAGTTCATCAACGTTATCTCAATGTTTTTCATACTCCTCTCAGTAAATGCTTGCCTTTTGGGGCAGACACTCAATAGTGGCCCCCAAATGACTAACTCCTAGGCCTAAACTGGAGCCTACCAATGTAACCTCATTCCAAAAAGAAAATGTTTTTTATTTATCTATTCCTTACTATCACTAGGGTAGTACTGACACTAAAGTTCAATGCCCTTAGATAACACAAAACAGAATAAACAGGGCAGCGGTAGCCCACACCTTTAATCCCAGCATTAGTGTGGCAGAGGTAGGTGGAGTTTGAGGACAGCCTAGTCTACAGAGTAAGCTCCGAGGACAGCCAGGACTACCGAGAGAAAAATGTTTCTAAGAAAAAACAGACTGAAAACCACAAAGCAGGGAAGGCAGCTAGAGTGGCTGCCACAGCCCAGGAGCCTGGCCTCCAAAGCTGGAGGAGCCAGCAAAGATTGCCTAAGAGCTCAGGCAAGCCAACAACTGGATTTCAGATCTCTGGCCTCCCACTGACAGATCATCAGACCGTTAAAAAAAAAAAAATTCTACTGGACTAGCCCAAGAACCAAAATAAGGTCCAGTCTGCTCCTTTACAATTTAAGTGTATCTTAAAATACTTAATCAAAACTTAACTAAAATAAAATCTGGGTTTGGGCTGAAGAGACAGCCCAGCAGTTAAGAGTACTGGCTGTTCTTCCAGAGGTCATGAGTTCAATTCCCAGCAACCACATGATGGCTCACAACCATCTGTAATGGGATCTGATGCCTTCTTCTGGTATGTTTGAAGATAGTAACAATGTACTCATATACATAAAATAAAATCTTAACACCTACATACATATAAAAATAAAAGAAAGCTGGGTAGTGATGGTGCACAACGTTAATCCCAGCACTTGGGAGGCAGAGACAGGCAGATTTCTGAGTTCGAGGCCAGTCTGGTCTACAGAGTGAGTTCCAGGACAGCCAGGGCTACACAGAGAAACCCTGTCTCGAAAAACCAAAACAAAAAAATAAATAAATAAATAAAACATTTTAAAAATAAATAATGTCTGGGTTTATTAGCCTTTTTTTTTGTTTTTGTTTTTTGTTTTGGTTCATGCCTTTAATCCATAGGGAGGGAGAACCATATGAGTTCAGTCTAGTCTACATAGTGAACTCCAGGCCAGTGAAGGCCACACACACACTGCAAGCCTGTCTCAGGCAGGGAGGAGGGAAGGAAGGGAGAGTTGGCTGATGGCATACACTTCTTACCTCAGCATTTAGAAAGTAGACAAGAAAGATCATTGAGTTCCTGGCCAGCCTGTGCTGTTAGTGTCAAAACTTTTTACCCTGCTTTTGTGTTCAGACTTCCTAAGCACTGAGATAAATGCATCATGTACCCTTCATTACCTTGCTGTCTTCCAATTTCTCATTGTCCCTACTTTTTGCCAAAGCCACTGTCATCTCTCAACTAGATGACTTTAACAGCCACTCATGCTCCCTTCTAAAATAGTGACCACACCTATGAAGAGCTACCGTTAGGATCTGTACTCAAAGCCACATGACCAGTAAGACGCCAGACACTACAGCAGGGACAGGCTCCTGTGCTGCCTGTCTTCACATCCCATCTGCCTGTTCTGTTACAACAGAACAGACCACCTCGTTAGTGGTGCTAACGAGGTCTTGTTGCCTTCTTATTGGATCCAGTCTGATTCACGTGGAAGGCTTTCTGCCTCTGTCTAGCTAACTTCTACTCACCCTGCAGGTTCTGGTCTAATCATTCCTGACCTAATCCTCAAACCAGGTTTCCCGGGGTAGAAAACTCTCAACATCCTCATTCTTTTAGTTCAGAAAGTTTGTCCCACTCCTTAGTGTTATGTTCCACTTTCTCAACGAGGTGATACACATTGAGATACCAGTTACTGTCTCCTCTTCAGTTTCTTCTTCACAAACTGGATGCATCCCTTAAGTACCAGCTACTCAAAAGGCTGAAGTGGAGAAATCGAATGACCTCTCCTTCAAGACCAACCAGGGTAACATGAAACTGTCTCAAAAAGCTAAAAGCTATGGTGCTACAGAGACAGTTCTGAGTGGAGAGCACTTCTGCTCCTGCAGCAGGCCTGGTCTTTATTCCCAGCACCCACACCCATCCACAACTGTCATTCCAGAGAATCCAATCCCCCCACTTAAGACATGTGACTAGGCATGCACACACTAAGATAATGCAAACAAGACTCAGAAAATAAACCTTTTTTAAAAAAGCAAAAAACAGGCCAGGCTGTGGCAGCACACACCATGAAGTCCACCACTTAGGAGGCAGAGGCAGGTAGATCTCTGTGAGTTCAAGGCCAGCCTAATCTACAGAGGGAACTCCATGACAGCCAGGGCTACAGAAACTCTATCCTGGGGGGTGGAGGGGGAGACAAACAAACCACTAACTGTAAATGAAGCATAGCACAGAACTTGGTATCTCTCAGGAAACTAGTGACAATGAAACATGTATAATGCAGATAATAAAGGACAGTCATTTAAAACATAAACACAATTCTGAACAAAGCAGGACTGACCTGGTATTTTCATTATATTCAAAAATCTGAACCTTGGCCATTGAATTTGGACTGCTGTCATCACTTCCCACTGCAATCATGGGGGGATGAGCACGAGAGCTGGAGAAGAAGAGAAACACATGTAATGCAACACGCTGCTGGATTAACAGGACTTAGGAACTGGACTCGAGACAAGTAACCTACAAGTTGGCCTGACCTCACCATCACATCTGGGTGTCCGCCATAGGCCTGCCACGCTCCATGTGTGTATGAGGACCTCACACACTGTCCCTCACAACTGCTTCTCAAGGAGTGCTTCTTCTACACAAGGGCGTTCCAACAGTTAACATTGGGGAAAAAACAAATGAGCACCTGCCATACCTTAGAGACTTTTCTTACTTCAAACATCAGCAACAGGAAAAATGTAGTTCTTAAAGCTAACTAAAGCTTTGTTACTAAAGTATAACATAATTAGATCCATTAACCTAATTAGGAAACTAGATAAACTATAAAGAGCTATGGTAATAACTAAAGGTACAGAGAGGTTATTCTATGTAAACAGCAGCTTCATGAGAGAGTATAGAACAAATCTTCACATTACCTGGCTGCTAGTTAAATTTCAGAGTCAACTAGTGTTCACAGACAAAATACCTATATCCACGTCAAATATTTACAGAACCCATATGTTATATTCATCATTTATTTTTAACAATGTGACAGAAATGAACAGAAAGGAGGCTCAACATGAAACAGAAGCAAAATAAGTTCATTCATTCTCTATGTCTCCTCTCCTTTCTCCTTCCCATTCCCCTCAGGTTATCAAGACAGAATTTCTCTGTGTAGCCCTGGCTGTCCTGGAACTCACTCTGTAGACCAGGCTCAAACTTAGATTCACCTGCCTCTGCCTCAGGAGTGCTAGGATTAGAGGCATGTGCCACCATCACGTGGCTGATTTTCTCCTTTGTAAGAGAGAAGTCAGTGGGACTATATAGATGGCTACAAGATTAAGAGCATTGGCTGCTCTTTCAGAAGACCTGGGTTCGATTCCCACCACCCACATACATTGTGGCTCACAGTGGTCTGTAACTCCAGTTCCAGAAAATCTAATGCCCTCTCTGACTTTCACAGACACTAATAATGGCAGTGTAAAGATATACAAACAGGAGAAATATCAATATACATAAAATAAAAACTAAGTTTTTAAAATTTAAGAGAGGATTCACATAATGTAAGAACTAATAAATCACTAAGTACAGATAAATTTAAAACTTCAATTACCAACATAACAACTATAAAGATTAACACAAATAAAATATATGCTAATCATATTCAGGTATCTGTGAATATGAACAGTTTAGATCTAAAAAAGCAAGAACAATCAGAATAAATCATCTACATATGTAACAGTAGCTACCAGAATTAAAACCTAGAATATAAGCTACTGACAGCATTTCCTTTTAGAAAAAGAGAACTTTTGGTTTTGTTTTCTACTCTTCTAGATATTTGCATACCTTATTACCAAGTGATTAAAATAAATAAATAAAAAGCAAACATGGGAGCTGGAAAGATGTCTCAGCAGTTAAGATCACTTGTTGCTCCTCCAGAGGACCCAAGCTCAATTCCAGGCACCCACATGGTGATTCACAACAGTCTGTAACTCCAGTTCCAGGGATCCAATACCCACTTCATGTCTCCAAGGACACCAGACACATATGTGTTTCACAGACATACACATAAAATAAGTAATAGCTTTGTTTAAAATCTTTTAAAAGCAGCCATAGCATAGTCATACAATCACACTCAACGTGGAGCATAAAACAGGAATAATGAAGGGGCAGACATGATGACCAACATTCAGGAGGGTGAAGCAGGATTAACACCAGAGCTGGCTGGTTACACAGCAAGTTACAGACCAGCATAGGCAATTAGGTGAGGATCTTTCCAATTAGTTCATTAATTAATTGTTTAAGGGATTCATTAATTGGATTTTTAAAAACTAAAGTATATACTAAAACGTGAAGAAATGCCCACAAAGTATTTTTCTGTGAGGAAAATAACCTTGAGGAAAATGTATGAGTTCTATACATGACTGAGTCTTCTTGGGTTGGCATGTATTTTGTTGTTTTTGCACAGATCTGTCTCTTAAAAATATTCTAATTTATTTTTATATACATATAAAATTTTCCAGAAGTTCTCACCAAACTATTGATAATGACTGAGTTCCTCCATTTTATGGAGATAGGAAAGTGGAAACTATCTTCTACATAATATTATCTAATTACAAAAAGCATCTGAAATATTAAACCAGAATTTCCAGAGGTTTGATGTGAGCTTACCTGGAAGGGTTCCAAGAAATACAGCTGCAGCACAGCTTACACGAGATCTCGTGCTGTAGAGACCACTGGCTGAGATTCATAACATCTGGAGCCTCGTAGATTCTTACTATACCATCTGCTGAGCAGGTTGCTAACATCAGACCCATATGTTTGGGAGCAAATTTCACATCAGTAACAGATGTTCTGCTGTCCACTAGAGTTGTCCTCTTCACCTGGGGAAAAAAATACAATTCCATACACAAAAAGTAATGTGATGGATCCGAAGAACAAATGTTTTAGATTCACAGACAACTCTGCCATTTATTAGGTTTTTGTTCTTGCCAGTTAAAGCCACTCTTGGTCTCTCATTCCAGTGAAGCACTTTGCATATACAATCTCCTAACAAATTAATGGACATTTATGCCTTTAAGAGAGAAGAAAGTCTGCCTTTCAAAAGTATCATATATTATGTTAGTTATACTCACTAAATAAGACTCCTCACCAAACCAGAAATGTTAGCACTTTTATACACATAGCTGTCATACAATTGCTGCAAGCAGTAAATCAAACGAAATGGGCTCCTTTAATAGTAAACATAAGGCTTGCAACCTCCCCAGCATCAGTAAAAGAATGGACTGCATCACAGATAATATAAAACACCTGCAGACTAGACACCCTTACAGCAGAACCAGGTAAGAGCAAGTTCTCACTGCACACATCCTTTTATAGCTTTGAACATTAGATTGTGTGTGTTTATTAAGAAAAACTGAATTGAAAAGAAAATAAAAAACTTCATACAATAAACCTCAGTGAAAGTGGTGGCAAGTCTTATAATCTAGTCTAGTTCTCTACTTTGAGGGCTGAGGAACATGAGCAGCACACAGGTAAGAATCAACTGACGGGGGCCAAGGTAGGATTTAAAGTAGACGAAGGGAAGGGAAGCTTGGAGTGCAGCTCAATGATAGTGCATGAAGTCCTGGGTTCAATCCCAGGCAGGGCAAAATGACTACAAATCGGAAAGCTAAAATCATATACTAACTACTGTATAAAATCATATACAATTCACAAATACACAAAATCCGGTGCAAAGAAAATCCTCTGGGTTCCTCACTGGAACAATGAAAAGCCTGGGGCCAGTGTGAGCCAAGCCAACGTGAAATCAACGGGAGAGAAGATGGAAGGAGGAGCAGGGAACTAAGCTTACCCAGTGACTCTGTCCTCGAAGCTTATCATTTGATTCTCCTACTATTTCTTCCCATACAGCTGCCGTTCGGTCAAAAGAACAGGAAGCCAAAACTTGTCCAAATTCAGGATGAGCCCATGTCACACGCCATACAGATCCACTATGTGTCTGTTTAAAAAGCAAACCTGTTTTTACTCACTTCACACACACCATTTTACTTGTGTAAATAATAGTAAAACAAGAAAGACAGCAATGTAACATTTAAATAAAAAGTTAATTTGTAAAAACTTAGAAATTTTGGAAGTGGCCAGGTGGTGGTGACTCACAACTTTAATCCCAGCACTTGGGAGGCAGAGGCAGGTGGATTTCTGAATTCGAGGCCAGCCTGGTCTACAGAGTGAGTTCCAGGACAGCCAGAGCTACACAGAGAAACCCTGTCTCGAAAAAAAACAAAAACAAAAAAAAAGAAAAGAAAACAAAAAGAAATTTTGGAAGATAGTGGACTTCTGGAGTTGTTTGGTTTTTTTTAATTTGTTTTCTTTTTGTTTTCTTTTTCTCTTCTCTTCTCTTCTCTTCTCTTCTCTTCTCTTCTCTTCTCTTCTTATTGTACACCCTTTGTAGATGGCATGAGCCATCATGCGGTTGCTGGGAATTGAACTCCAGACCTCTGGAAGAACAATCTGTCTTCTTGACTGCTAAGGTGATCTCATCAGCCCCTCAAGTTGGTATTCTTTTTAAAATTAGTTCTTATCTTACTGGATGTGTGCATGTGTGCGCATGTTTTCTCCATCCTTCTCACTGGACTTGCAGCTCACCGACTGGCTAGACTTGCTGCAGACAGCTCCTGTAGATCTCTAGTCTTTACCACTCCAGCACTGGGATTACAAGAACATGCTGCCACCCACACACATTCTATGTGCTTCCAAACTTGGGTCCTCACAATTGCATAATTTTATTTGATTCAAGAGCAAACACGGAAGGCTGGAGAGATAGCTCAGCAGGTAAGAGTACTGTCTGCTCTTACAGAAGATTTGGGTTCAGTTCTCAGCACCCACATGGTGGCTCACAACGATTTGTAACTCCATTTCCAGGGAATCAGATGCCTCCTTCTGGCCCCTAAGGGTACTGCAAGCTCTTGATGCACATAAATACACAGGAAACTCTTATAAAATAAAAGTAAATAAAATCTTAAAAGCTAACAATAGACAGAAAAGTAACAACAAAATGGTTAAATGATTTGAACCGATGTGAAGTCAAACAAGAAACTACTTTATGAATAGAGGCATTGGTTGCAAACCTAAGAAGCCCAAACCCTTGTACCCAGAGAAACGAGTGAAATGGTCCAGGATGTATAAGGGTAAGTCTCACAGATGCGCACCTTTAGGGTGATGTGAACTGGTACTTTAACCATGAGTCTAATCTATGCCTGGATGTCAGCCAGTGCTGGGAACCACACTGCACCACAGCACCCAATCAGTCAGGATCAACCAAGAATCCACAGTGTGCTACACGGATGCAGGATGCTAGGTAAGTTGGATATACTAAAAACATTTCAGCTTACATCATTTTCAACCTAATTTATGTTTATTGGTAAATAACCCCACTGTAAGTCAAGGAATACATCTAAGTTAAAGCTCAGAATCATTTCATTGTATAAGACATATGAAGTTACTACTGTACGCACTCATGCTGTCAAGAAAGAAAATGGATTGATGTATTTCACCATCAAAGGAATTTGTTAGATCACTAGATGCTTTGACAATCATTCTACCAATTACATTTAGAAAATCCCACACTTCAATGTTTCTTTATTGTTGTTGTTTTAATGTGTTTTCATATAGCCCAGGGTGGCTTAGAATTCCTTATGTATCTATCTAAGGATGATCCAGAACTTCTGTTCTTCCTGGCTTCACATCCCCAGTGCTGGGTTACAGGTGTGTGCTAGGATTTCAGGCATGTGTCTACACCTGGTTTTTGCACAACTGCCAATCAAATCAGAGTGTTGTACATGGTAAGACAAGCACTCTACTAACCCCAACATTTCCTCTACTTTCAATAACAGGAGACTTCTTAAACCAGGCATGGTGGTGTACGCCTTTAATCCCAGCATTGGAGAAGCAAGTAGGATCCCTGGGAGTTTGAGCCAAGCCTATTCTACAAAGTGATTTCCAGAACAGCCAGGGCTATAGAGAGAGATCCTGTCAATATATAAATAAATAAGAAAATAAATAATATAAAAATTGTTTGAGACCAGTAACTTCTACAAGGTCACAGTGTCACAACAAAGGGCCCACTTTTCATCTGTCTGTCTAATCCTCTGAGCTTCACCTCCAATTCTGACTTTAAAAAGCTATCAACTGCCAGGCGGTGGTGGCGCACGCTTTTAATCCCAGCACTTGGGAGGCAGAGGCAGGTGGATTTCTGAGTTCGAGGCCAGCCTGGTCTACAGAGTGAGCTCCAGGACAGCCAGGGCTACACAGAGAAACCCTGTCTCGAAAAACCAAAAAAAAAAAAGCTATCAACTAAAGGTCACACTGTGCTATATATTTGGTTAACCAAATGTTAGATTCTTGTTTTAACTAAAGAACAAGGTGTGCACAAAGATGTCACCACAATTTTTAAAAATTTTAAATAACCAGGCATGGTGGCATATGCCTTTAATCCAGGCAGGTGCATCTCTGTGAACAAGTCCAGCCTAGTCTACATAGCCAGTACTAAGCCAACCAGGGTTATAAAGCAAAATCTCGTCTCAAAAATTAAATTACATAGCTAGGCGTGGTGGCAAATGCTTGCAATCTTAGCAGATGAAAGACAGATACACAAACAATGCCACAAACTTAAGGATAGCCTGCTTGATTTACATTGCAAGCTCCAGGCTATCTCAAACAGACAATAACAAACTTTTAAATCGTCATTCCTTAATCAAGACAGGATATTTATTGGATGTTTCTAAATATCCTTTAAAGTCATAGGACAGTACTAAAAAGCGAGACAGGGGCTTCCTTTACACATGGCATGTTGATATACACTTTAAGTCCAGCATTAGGGAAGCTGAGGCAGTAATACTACTGCAAGTTCAAGAATAGCCTGGGCTACAGAGCAAGACCCTGTCTCAAATAAACAAACTGGGGACCTGTGGAATAGCTTAGTCAGTAAAATGTTTGCCATGCAAGCATGAACTTTCTATCTTTGATACAAAGCTACAAAATGTGTGGGGACTTTCCTCCACCTATCCTACCACAGACCCAAAGCAAAAATTGGTCAAGTAGTCCAACCTACCATATAATGAAGCTGTGAGCCTGTTACATTTAATTAATTAATTCCAGTATTTTGCTATAAAGGCAGAAAACAAACACAAACATTTCTTACACTGAAAAACTAGAATTCAGCAGATGAGTCAATAAATAAAATGTGTTTGGTAATATTCTGGTACTATGGTAATAGCACATTATATAAAAAACCAAACACTCTGAGTATGGTGGCGCATGTCTTTAATGCCAGCACTTGAGAGACAGAGGCAGGTGAAGTCTGAGACCAACTTGGTCTAGGATGAGTTCTAGGACAGTTAGGGCTACACAGTGAGAACCTGTCTCAAAGAAAAGATAAAGAAGTACATAAAACATAACATGGATGAAACTAGCCAGATACAAAGGACTATAAACAAGCTATTACAGTGTTGGGTGACTCTTCCTAGGGAGAATATAGAATTCTATCCAACAGAGTCTATCCAAATAGAATCCCATCCAAGTCTAACTGAGCAGACCAGTGACTTTGCTTGGGTTTCTTACAGGAGTATGAGAGTGGGTTAACACAGAAAGATAACTGTATCACCAAGTCCCCATCAGCCTGGCTGATCACAGAAGCTGGCACTGTAGCATGCCACCTTCAGTCAACCTCCTACCTTATATATAGGAACACCCAAGACCAAGTCAGCTGACTCTCCCCCATCTCTTTCTAATAAAGCTTATTAACAGCTCTACAGTCTTCTCTATTAGCAAAGAGTCAGCCATCACTGTGCTGTCTACTTATTTCCTTACTGTGACTACGGGGCCAGGGTATTCTGGAAGTCACCAGGGCAACTCAGCTTTGTCATGTGATGCCAGGAAAAAATAGCACTGCTACTAACTATGGTCCCATAACAAATACTCAGAAACTGCTTTTGCTAAAAATTATGGACTCCTCACAGGCCCACAAGGCAACTAAACAGAGGATTGGAAAACCGGCATCTATCTCTGCCGTGTAGTCTGAATACGTCAAGCTCTTGTCACTCTACATAGGCATGCTAAATCACTTCAAGGCACATTTGTCTAGCCATCCGATCCCCCTTTCAAGGCTGAAACCATGGAAAGAAATCTTTGTTCTCAGTGAACCTGTAGTCAAGTTGAGTTATGAAAAGTACCAACCATTATAAAACAGACCATCCCACACTAAAGGGCAATCAATTATCAGTAAATATAAGGCTACACCCTATAGCAGAAGCATTCTGTGAGGACCAGACTGAGGAGGAGACATTGATCCTCAAGCAATGACAGTCATAAGGACCTCTTTAGACCAATTTTTAAAACTAGAGGTAAGATAATGGTTTAAAACTCATGTTAGCCGGCGGTGGTGGCGCACGCCTTTAATCCCAGCACTTGGGAGGCAGAGGCAGGTGGATTTCTGAGTTCGAGGCCAGCCTGGTCTACAGAGTGAGTTCCAGGACAGCCAGGGCTACACAGAGAAACCCTGTCTCGAAAAAACAAAAACAAAAAGAACAAAAACCTCATGTTAGTACCTGAAAGTCATAGTTGGGGTCACCCAGCTACAAACTGTGTGACGTACAAGTGATCCACTTTCTGACTGACTTGACACTGCTAAAATGGCCAAGAACCTGCAACTAGACAGGTCACTTACTACTATTATTCTGACAAAAGATCATAACAATAAAATGCCTCCTAACTACACACTGCTATACCCATAGATCAGTGCCTTGCTCAGCCCTCATCAGAGAAGCTTCTTTTTGCAGTCTATGGGAATTAACAGCCAGAACTGAACAATTGCAGAGTGACAGACTTTGGAACACTCAGCGTTACATGGGATGTCTTCATCAAAACCCTCCCTTCAAGGCTAGGATCTACACCGAAGAGAAGGCAGGAAGATTTTCACAGCCATAAGTGACAGACGACACCAAGGAAACAGTGTCTTCTAGCACAACAGGAGCAATGCACATATTAACTCAGACACTATGGAGCACACAGAGGTTCAAGCCAGAAGTCCCAGGGCTGAGACAAAGAACTGGACACAGGGTCCCACCCCTAAACAAGACGCTATCTACAACTGCTGCCTGTTAGCAAAGGAAAAATCTGTTTTCTCCAGAGGAACCTCACTGTGTGTATCAACCTGTGTATATCAACCACACCTCAGGCAGGCCCCATGTCCAGAAGCAGTTGCCCAACACAAAGACCTCCATGGTCATTTTATAAAGTTTTTGCTTTTTTTTTTTTTTTGCATTTTTTTGTCTTACAGTCTTTTGCTTAATTTTCATGTTTGGTTTTATAGGGGTTTTATAAATGTTTTGGTTTTGTTTTTATTTGAGAAAGAACATAAAGTTGGGTGGACAGTTAGAGGACAAGAAAAAAACATGAAATATGCTAAAATCCTAGAGGTAGTTATTTCAGAATGATTACTATTTTTCCACTCTTTGGTTTTGTTTTGAGACAGGGTCTCACTCTGTATCCAGGCTGGCCTCTAACTCATGGCAATCTCCTGTCTCAGCCTCCCAAAGCACTGAGAGCCATACCTGGCCAGACCCACAAATATTCTTATTATCAAATGTACTATTACTTTAATAACAAAACAATAATTTTTAAAAAACAGTAACTATATCTCCAGGAAAAGAATACTGTATGAGGTTTATCATTCTCTCAAAGCCGAACACCAAATCATTAATACTAAAATAGCAAACCATGTAAAAATAAATACTAACCTTCCAACTAGCTGTACAATGCCAATCTCCACTCTCACTCTTATCCCACACCTGTAAGAAAACAAAGGCAAATGAGTGTGGACACAAGGGACACTGAGCTCCACAGAGGAAGCACTCGCCCTCAGGCTGAGGGTCACTGGAAGTCACGAGCACACTGAGCTCTGACAGTCAACCATGCTCCCCCACTTCTTCCCGCCACCCCTTCCTCCCAGCCCTGGTACTGCCATTAGTGGCTAGTGGAGTACTGAAGACTAAGCCCAGAGTCTCATGCAGCACCTACCCCCAATTACACTCTCCTAAGAAACTCTGACTAATGAAAACACTGTTCCTAGCAATCTGGATTCCTATATCTGGTGGAACATTTTCACCAACCAATCAACATCTAATCTGTTTTAGTGTGGATTTCTGTTTAAAGACACCTGATTCGACTTAAACTGGCCATTTGTCAACACCTAATTCACAGCCAGAAGACTGTAATCATGCCTGATACCTTTTCTAAGGCACACCACACCTTGCTTGTGCTTCAGAACAGAACGCATTTAATTACTGCCTCTGAAAACCATTTTTAGCCTTTGAACCCACCAACAGAAAGGATAAAAAATAAATGCCAAACTGTGGCACTAAGTAAGTGGATTGTGAAAAAGAATTTGCTTTCAATGTGAACCAAATACAAAAGCAGTCATCCTGTTCCATCTAAGCCAGGAAGATGTAACCAGGAGACTTACAGAGATAGGAACAGAAGTTATTGGATACAGTATCAATTTAGGAGTGAAAATATTCTGCAGATACACTGCATCCCACATTTTTGTGATTGATTACAAAAGCACAGTGGGGCCAAGCTTGTAGACACATAACCTTTAATCCTAACTCTTGGGAGACAGAAGCAGGTGGCTCTCTAAGTTCCAAGCCAGCCTGGTCTATGAGTTCCAGACCAGATTGGGCGGGGGGACACGGACGGACACAGTAGCTATTCACCTTGAGGTAACAAATACATTTTAGCTGGGCAGTGGTGGCGCACGCCTTTAATCCCAGCACTTGGGAGGCAGAGGCAGAGGCAGGCAGATTTCTGAGTTCCAGGCCAGCCTGGTCTACAGAGTGAGTTCCAGGACAGCCAGGGCTACACAGAGAAACCCTGTCTCAAAAAAAACAAAAAACAAAAACAAAAAAGTATTAAGAACTGGTAATTCCTAAGAAAATATAGCAATATTGGGAGAAAATGTAATTCATTATGAAAAGCTTACATACACATACATACATACACATACATACATATATACATACATACACACACACACACACACACACACACACACACACACAAGACATTCAGTGAAGGGGTTAGAAAGATGGCTCAGTAATTAAGAACACTAACTGCTCTTGTAGAGAACTCTGGTTCAGCTCTCAGCACCCACACGTGGCTCACAACTGCCTGCAGTTCCAAGGGATCCGCTCCTCCTGACCTTACACAGGCACACACATACACAATGAGAAACAATGAACCCTGTAAAGAGCACTGACATCCAACTACCCCAGAGTGAACTTGACAAAATTCTGTTTGCTTGTTTGTGGTGTTTTTTCTCACTATGTGGTCCTGGCTGTCCTGGAACTCACTCTGTTGACCAAGCTGGCCTCTGCCTCTTGATTCCTGGGATTAAAGGCATACACCACCACCTCCCAATCCTTTGTTTTTTGTTGCTGTTTTTTTTGATATTTTCTTTGTTTACATTTCCCCCCACCACCCCTCACCCTTGTTTTTAAGACAGGGTCCCTACACAGTGCTGACTGTCCTAGAACTCACTATGTAGACCACACTGGCCTGGAACTAATCCAACTAACCCAGCCTCCCAGGAGCTGGGATTAAAGGCATGTGCTACCACATCTAGCTTGACAAAATTCTTTACAAGACAGTAAAAAACATTCAAAGAGTGGAAAAGATTGGTAAATACAGTAAGTGTTCAGACAGCAAGGAATTTACTAGTTACTTTTTTAAAAAGAATCATTTATGCTGGGCAGTGGTGGCACACGCCTTTAGTCCCAGAACTTGGGAGGCAGAGGCAGGAGGATTTCTGAGTTTGAGGCCAGCCTGATCTACAGAATTCCAGGACAGCCAGGGCTACTGTCTTGAGACAGTCTTGAGTGTTTGAGAGAAACACTGTCTCAAAAAAACAAAACAAAAAAAGAATCATTTACATGTGTAAGTGTGTGTGAGTGCATGCTGAGTGAGGATCACAAGGAAGGCAGAAGGCAGCACTGGATCTACTGAAGCTGCAGTCACAGGTGGCTGTGAGCATCAGAATATTAGTGCTGGGAGCCACGCCCAGTCCCCCTGAAGAGGATCCTCACTCTTAACCGTGGAGCCAGCTAGCTCTTACAGTAACTTTTTCTAAAGAGAAAGTCTATCCTTTGCACAGACTTTTTAAAAAGTGTGCATAAACACAAACCTCTTGACAGAGTACTCAAGCCAGGAGTAGTGGCCCACACCTTTAATCCCAGCACTTGGCAGAGGCAAGTAGACCTCTGAGTTCCACAACAGTCTGTTCTACACAGGGAGTTCCAAGACAGCCAGAGCTACAAAAAGAAAAGAAAATGTATGTACTCTGGACAGCCTGACTGCCCTTAATCCAAACACCAACTATCTGAAACTCCTCCACAAGTTCAGATAAAAACTACCCCATGTGAGCTAAGGTGGGGGGAGGAAGGAGAGGAAGAGGAGGAGCAAGTAGAAAAGGAGAAGGAGAAGAGGGGGGAAGGAGGGGAACATGGAGGTGGATATTTTCGTGTCTCCTCCAGTCAAAGATAGCTGGTATATCTAGGTTGGGTATTGGGTTACACTTCTGATTGTATGGGCATCTTGATATTGAGTATTACCAAACTTATAAAGCCTTTGATTAACATAAAAAAATTGTATATATATAAAAAAAACCCTACTCCATGACTGCACCTAACTGCCCTCTGAAGGCACAGCCCCAGCCCAGCTGTCTGCACTTTTTATTCTCACAAGCTTTGAGGAACTCTGCATGACCCACCAACGGTTTCCACAAGCCAATGCCACCTAGGGACCTAGCAGGGACTGCTCTAACAGTTGCTAAAAGGTTGAAGGCTGTGAGTGGCTCAAAGACCCACCTTCTCTGGTTCTATAAGCAGGATGCTCAGGCTCACTAAGTAAGTCAGCTGTACTCTCTCCTAGTGTGACATGGGCCTAATAAAAGGCTTCGAGAGATGTCTTTTCTTGCCTACTTTCAATGGCGTGAACAGAAGTGGTTACACAAAATCACCAGCAAAGATGGCAGAGGGGTGCCAACAACAGAAGCAGCAGAGATGAACAGTCCTGTGACCAAGCTGTGAAAGTCACAGGCAGGTTGGTAGCCTGACAGCTAAAGCAGCCCCTTCACTGGTTATCTATGCATGTAAGTAAGCTTTGCAATGCAGAATTACGTTCTCTCCCAATATTGCTATATTAGCAAATACCATCTCCGAAGGCTATAACTTGATGTCTGCTACCTAAATCAACTGTACTCGTTGGCCACCAAAGGTCCCAGGCTCGGTTCTCCCAACACAATGGATCACAATCTTAACTCCCTCTTCCGACCCGCAGAGACACCAGGCAGCGCACATTCATACACGCAGACAGAACACTCACACGAATAAGTCTTTAAAATTGTGAGGTTGGGGGAGTGGAGTCGTTACTGGTGGCGCACATCTTTAATCACACCGAGTCTCGGCAGAGGCAGGCAGATCATTGGGGATACAGAACTGGGACCCTGTTTCCAAAAAATACATCGTAGCACATTCAACGGACACTTGTGATAACCATCTTCAAAGACTACTTGAACAAGAGCAAAAATTAAAAACTGGTGTCCGGCTATTTTGGCGTTGTGAAGGAGTTCATAATTGTAACCCCAGCATGGTGAAACTGAGACTGGAGGACTATAGCCAGGTCTAGAGTCTAGGAGAGTCTCAGAAAACGTGTGTGTGTGTGTAGAGTCTCAGAAAACGTGTGTGTGTGTGTGTGTGTGTGTGTGTGTGACTGTATTATCCCTTCAGGGAATCCGTGTGTCCTGGGCAAAGGAACACAGGCGAGGCCCACAGAAATGAGACACACAGTGCGATAGGAAAAAGACATCCCCACGGGAAGCCCAGGGTCAACACAAGCGCCTAAAACCACAGCCGCGGCCCACCCTGCAGGCCCAGCGCCCGAGGTTAAGAGGCGCCCCGCGCAAGCGCGGAAGGAATACGCCGCGAGCGCGGGCAGCCGTGACCCCACAATCCGCCGACGGAAAGGGCTCTCGCCGCTTCCGGCGTGGCGGCGTCCGCGGCTGCGGGTCGCGCGCGCCTCGATCGGGGCTAGTCCCTTCTGCGCCGCCTCCCGCCCCTCCGTGGCCGGCCCTGGGCGGCCGGGCGTGCCGTGCGCACCTTGACGCTCTGATCGCTGGAGCAGGTGGCCATTCGGCGCCCGTGGAAGTCGAAAGACACATCGTGGATGAGGTCCTTGTGGTCCGCCGCGATGCTGCGCGCCACAAACATGGCCGCCGCCGTCTGCGCGGCCCGCCTCCGAGAGGGCGGACGGCGGTGCGGCCCGCAGCCCACGGACCGCCGCGGAGGCACGTACGGCACGTCGGCCCTCGCCTGCCCGCGTCGCCCCGGCGCGCCACGCCCCGAGGGACACGCCCTGCGCGGGCGGAGCCTGTGTCCAAACCTCGCTGCAGGGGCGCGCGAAGCTCGGAGACCGAGGAGACTGGAAAAGTGAAAGCGCCTTCCGGGGTCAGCCTGGGGGTGTGTGCCTCCGTAAACACGTGATAGCTACACCGAGCGAGTAGAGACGTCCGCCTGCAGATCTGAATGGGAGGCTCAACCGCTTAACTAGAGCTCCTTAGGCATGATGAAGACTCCTAAAGTTGTGGCTGAGAGGGAGTCCCGCTCAGCGAGCACAAAGTCCGCCAGAAGGATGAAATTGAAATGAGGCGTGGAGGACCTGAAGCAGCGCTCAGTGCTGAAAGATGGCACAAATACAACAGGCCCGAGGGGCAGCAAAACCAAAATGGAAAAGAAGTTCTAGAAAGTCACCTAGAGACATTTTAGCCGGGCGGTGGTGGCGCACGCCTTTAATCCCAGCACTTGGGAGGCAGAGGCAGGCAGATTTCTGAGTTCCAGGCCAGCCTGGTCTACAGAGTGAGTTCCAGGACAGCCAGGGCTACACAGAGAAACCCTGTCTCGAAAAAACCAAAAAAAAAAAAAAAAAAGAAAGAAAGAAAGAAAGAAAGAAAGAAAAGAAAAGAAAAGAAAAGAAAAGAAAGTCACCTAGGGTGATGGCAAGACCCAAAATGATGTCCAATATTTACTTGCATGGAGTCTTCTTTAATGGAGAAGTAAGTAAAATAAAAATAGCCTGCAAAGAGGAACCTGTGAAGGAAAGTGCTCAAATCAGGGGAGTCAAATTCAGGAAGTGGTGGGGCATCATTCTACAAGGGTTTTAGGTGAGAGGTTGTCTGTCTAACTCCCACGGGATCAAACTCCTGACTTTGGCTCCATGAGCACCAGGATGCACGTGGTACACAGGCATACATATAGGTGAAACATGCATACACATAAAAATAAAGATGTTTAAAGAATGGGAACCGTTTTTTAAAGCAGACTTTAAAGGGTCTCAAAATAATTGGTCCCACTTGTTCTCTGATGGATTTGTACAGAAACCTGCAGAGACCTATAGTGAAATGACCTTACTAGTCTTGAGTTTTTCTTACTCTTCTTTAAATTAATAAGATTTGGGGCACAGCTTGAATGACTCACCACCTTTAGTTCCAGCTCCAGAGAACCTGAAACATCTGGATTCCTTGAGGGTCTGCACTCTCCTGCACACAACAAATACACATACATGCAGAGCCATAAATAAAAGTAATCCTTTTTTAGATTATGTTCCTATTTTAGAGGTAGACCCTAAGTCCATCAGCTGTACATAAAACTTATAACCATTCATTTCCAGAGACATTAATTTCTAGAAACAAAACACTATATAAAAGTACAATGGAGTCTATACTTTTAAAAGTAAACATTTATGAAAGCTAAGTTTATCATTTTTTAAAGATTTATTTATTTGTATGTAAGAGTGGATTGCCTGCATATTTGTAGTATAGCATGTATATGCAGTACCTGTAGAGGCTGAAAGAGAATGTTGAATCCCCCAGAACTGGAGTTATACAAGTCGTGAGCTGCCTGGTGGGTGCTGGGAGCCCAACCCAGGTCCTCTGCAAAAGCAGCCAGTAACCTTAACTGCTGGCTCATTACTCCAGCTCCTGAAAGCCAAGTTTAAAGACAGTAAACATTAACTGAAAGTAGAATATGGAATTGAAGGAATAGAAGTTTTAGAAAAACAGACCTTCTGGGCATCGGGGGTGCTCTCTTTTAATCCCAGAACTCATAAGGCTGAGGCAGGCAGATCTCTGTGAGTTCAAGGCCAGGCTGGTCTACAGAGTGAATTCCAGGACTACACAGAGAAACCCTTTCTCAGAAAAAATAAATAAATAAAAGAAGGAAAGAAAAGAAAAAGCAGACGTAAGTGTTTAAAGCACAGGTAGGCACATGTGTTACTCTTATGGTCAGTGAACCTACAGTGAGACCATAAACAACAGTTGGCAGTAGGGCTCATCCTTGGCATGTATTCTATAGGTTTTGACAAACGGAAAATGGCATGTATCCATCACTGCAAAATCATACAGAATAGTTTCATTGTCCTAAAAATCCTCTGCTACTAGAAATCAATCCCTGTTCATCACCCCTTCCACATGGGAGGCTGTCCCAACCATGCTGAAATGGCGACTGGCTTGATCTTGTGCAGGCAGTCATAGCTGCTCCCCAGTCCTGAGAGCAATGGCCAGAAAACATGAGCACTCCACAGATAATTACTCTCTACACCTTGACCAGTTGTGAATTTCTGTATTAAGCACCATACTCAGTAAAAAAGAATCTTCCCTGGCAAGGACCGAAAACACCATTAATCTATGGGTACAGAGTTAAAAAGGTAGATTTACACTATGTCCATTCAGCAAAATAATAGTAGCCCAACAGCTGATGGTCTCCCACCCCATTTTATACCCTAGGCATGAGTTTATTCCCATGGAGCAGGCCTTAAATCCAATCAGAAAGCAATTTGTTACCCAGTGACATTATTGCAACCACGGCTGTATCTTGCCAGACTAGTCAGTATTATAGCTCCCAGGGCTCTCAGCTAGGGAAGACTATTAGTTTTTCTTCCATAGCAGCCCATATAGCACCTTCTAGTGGTACCCAGCAGGGGAGAAGTCTGCCAGGCAGTAACAGCTTGGTTTTTCCAAGCCTTGTGACCAAAATGCTGTTTTCAGCAATAGGGTCTTTCCATCAAATTCTGGCAGGTAGCTAAGAGTGTTGCCCTGTGTTGTTTTAGGAATCTCTGAGACACCTGTAATTTTGATATAAATTTTAATATCAGTGTATTATTTTTGCTCATTAAGCTTCAACAGTGACTCCCTTAGATACATAAATTTAAAAACAATTTGAAATTAATGTTATATACAAACATCCAGTCAGGACAACAGATTTCAAATTGAGACTCTGAAACACATACACACAAAAGTTTCAAAGGTGTTGGAAGAACTAATTAAAGAGAGCAATTCTGGGTGTGGTGTTGCATACCTGTAAATCCAGCACTCAGAAGGTGGAGGCAAGGGCTGGAGAGATGGCTCAGCGGTTAAGAGCACAGACTTCTTCCAAAGGTCTTGAGTTCAATTCCCAGCAACCACATGGTGGCTCCCAACCATCTGTAATGGGATCCAATGCCCTCTTCTGGCGTGTCTCAAGACAGCTACAGTGTACTCATAAATAAAATAAATACTTGCTTCAAGCAGCTAGCTACTGGAATCATTTTTAAAAGGAAACGAAGGTGGAAGTAAGAGGAGCACAGATTCAGGGCTATAAGCAGATCTTACCTAGAATCAAAAACAAA
This sequence comes from Arvicanthis niloticus, assembly GCF_011762505.2. Classification (NCBI taxonomy): domain Eukaryota; kingdom Metazoa; phylum Chordata; class Mammalia; order Rodentia; family Muridae; genus Arvicanthis; species Arvicanthis niloticus. The sequence goes on from NC_047671.1 coordinate 21,361,905, forward strand.
AAGAACAAAAGTATAACAGTATCCTGGTGTGTAACTGAAGGACACTGTTCTCTACCTTCAGGCTGGAAGAATGACAATAGTTTTATCCCCTGGTGCACTGCTGACACTGTCCCTAAAGGTAACAATAGCTACAGCAGTCAGAATCTTCAAAGTCAACGTTGACATGGTGACTCACACTGTAATCCTAACATTTGGGAAACTGAAATGATAGAATCGCTGTGAGAGGCCAAGATGGGCTGGCTATAGAGTGAAACACTCTCTAATACACCCTCAGGAATGCAGAGACGCACTATAAGGCATTCTCCAAACACAAAGAGTCCACAAGCTACAAGCTGTGTGCAAGTCTTGATGCTTCTGCTGTTTCCCACCGGAGGCAGAAATGAACACCACTGCCCCTTCAGCTGTTGAACCCTCTCCTGGGGTGGGGAACAAGGCTCATTGTAGAGTGTAGAGCCATAACATGATAGGACCTTGGGTTCAGTCCCTGGGACCACACATGCACACACAGACCCTACTCCTGGGAGCAGGAAGCTGGGCTCACTGGTTACCAACACTACTTTAGCCTTCTAAGAGTAAAATAGGAAGTCAAGTCTTCACTGTTCCTCCCACATCCCAGTACCCTCTGGAATCTCTCGTGAGCAGAAACAAAGAAAGGAAAGGAAGAGAGCAGCTAAGAGCCTAGGAACCGACCTTGGTGATTGGGATTTCCGGTTGTCTGTATTGCAGGAAGGAAAAGAAATATACTCTTCTGGGTACAAGAAATGTACTCTTGTGTAGCAGAGGATACAGAAAAACAAAAAATCAGTTTTTGAAAAATTGATTTCCAAACAAAAGGCCATGAACTGTAAATAAATTTCTTTTCAAACAGAGTTTTTAAGCATTTTTTTCAAAAAGAAAAAAACTGAATGCATCACAACTTAAATATACAGAATGTATTTCTAATCATTAAGAAAATGACTTTGAGAGCTGGAGAGATGGCTCAGCGGTTAAGAGCACAGACTGCTCTTCCAGAGGTCCTGAGTTCAATTCCCAGCAACTACCTGGTGGGTCACAACCATCTGTAATGGGATCCGATGCCCTCTTCTAGCGTGTCTGAAGACAGCGACAGTGTGCTCACATACATTAAATAAATAAATAAATAAATAAATAAATCTTAAAAAAAAGAAAAGAAAAGAAAATGACTGAAAGTCCATGGTATCGGTGTTGATGGCTGACCCCAGCATCATTCAATTGCTAGGCAAGCAGTCCACTACCAAGCTAAACCCCTAAATGAAATCCATTATTCCTCTTTGTGATACACTGCAGTGTTAATGCAAAATTACCGCTGTCGTTCCAAAGGCATAGATTCTAGAGCCACTGATAAGTGAGATACAGCAAAGCGGGAAGCCTCTGCTACAGCCCCAGCTCTGGGGCTGGTAGAAGCCAATGGTTTGCTAAGCTAGTGCATTCCAAATGCTTTCCCTGACAGTCAAAAAGGTACCTAGTCAGATCCAGAGGCAGGTGAAAGATAGCTAATAACTACAATTAAAGGGACCTACGATAGCCTGAGGTAGTTTTTGTCTTCTACTCTGATCTGTAACTTTCCAGCTCCCGGCAATCATGCAATTCTCATTAATCTGAAGAATCTCCATACAAATGAGAATTCTGTTCATCATTGAAAAACTTTAGTTCACCTCTGGTTGTTCACTAGTGGGTTGGGGGGGATTGTTTGTCTTGGGACTTTTTTGTTTTGTTTCCAAGACAGGGTTTCTCTGTGGAGTCCTGCCTGTCCTGGAACTCACTCTTTGGACCAGGCTGGTCTTGAACTCAGATCCACCTGCCTCTGCCTCCCAAGTACTGGGATTAAAGGCATGTGTCACCACCATGAGGCTTCAGTGTTTTCATTGGGATTTTAGGTTCTGTGTTTTTAAAGACTATTGGTGGTTCTATTTCCCATTTCACTGCCAACTCTCCCACTTCCTTTTTTGGGGGGCGGGGCCCACAGGTCATTTGTTCTTTTCTTAAAAAACACAGTCATTTCACCAAGGTTTCAGAAGTTGCCCATAGAGTTACAAACAGCAGCCAGGCCTTTAATCCTAGCACCCAGAAGGCAGAGGCAGGCGGATCTCTGAGTTTGAGGCCAGCCTGGTCTACAGAGTGAGGTCCAGGACAGCCAGGGCTACACAGAGAAACCCTGTCTCAAAACAAACAAACGAGTAGTAATATGTTATAACTTAAAACCTTTGCTCCAGACTGATGATGCCCATCCACCGTCACAGCCACTTGGAAGGGTGAGGCTGGAAGATGACAAGCTTCAGTCCTTGGGCGACATAGACCTTATCTCAGAATTAAATTTGGTAACACGTGCAAGCCCTGTGTTCCAGCCCTGATGCCTGAAAACCCAAGCCTGCCAAATGTGAGGGAATGCATTTTCTTGTTTCTTTAATACTTTAGCCTTTGCAGTGACATATAGTGTGCAAGCTAACGTGTGCTTATGCCTCCAAACGTACGGCTTAATGAAAAACCACAACTGAACCAACTGGCAGCCATCATCAGATAGAGAACCAGTGTGACCAGCACCCAACACGCCTTCCGGTACCTGCTGTGATGGCCACAGCTCTGTCCCTTAAGAGCTGAAGGGTGAGCTTTAGGGGTGACTGTTAACAGCCACCTTCATTCCCGTCATTCCTGTTGCCAGCAGTTTGGGTCACTTATCTAAGCCATGGTGTCTATCCGGTTGCTCTAATATTATCCTAGATGTTGCTGCAAAGGTATTTCATAGGCATGACTGACATCTACAGTCAACTGCTTTCAAATACAGGATACCACGTGCACACACGATGGTGAGAACCGGCTTCCTCTATTCAGTTAGAGCCTTAAGATCAAAGACTAAATTTCCAGGAGAGAGTCTTCATCGGAATTATGGCACAAAAGACTGGGCCTAATGGTGCAGACCTTTAAGCCCTCCAGGGCCAAAGACAGACAGATCTTTAGGAGTTCAAGGCCAGCCTGGTCAACATAGCTAGTTTCAGAAAGGGCTACATAGAAAAACCCTCTCAAAATCAAGTAAACAAACAAGAATGCCTGCAAAAGAAATCGTGCCGAGGTTCCTAGTTTCCCAGACTCCACAGTCACATCCCTTTAAAATGTCTCTTCTTTTTTTTTTTTTTTTTTTTTTTTTTTTGGTTTTTCAAGACAGGGTTTCTCTGTGTAGCCCTGGCTGTTCTGGAACTCACTCTGTAGACCAGGCTGGCCTCGAACTCAGAAATCCGCCTGCCTCTGCCTCCCAAGTGCTGGGATTAAAGGCGTGCGCCACCACGCCCGGCTAAAATGTCTCTTAAGATATCTAGGTCTATAGCTCTTCTGTTTAATCTTTCTGGAAAATTCTGCTTCAACTAGTTTCAATGCCTTTTAATAAATTTAACCCTCTATAAATTTAACTGAACAGTATGTTTCCAACCTGTCTTTTTTGGTGAGGATCATTCAGGTCCATCCAGGGTTCTCGAATGCCTTAGCTGACAGCAGCCAGTAGGTGGCACCAAAGCATCTCATACAGAACGTTGAACTTCAGTAACTACGGAGTTGGGGATTTATGCCATCCCTGAAGTTTGTGAAAGCAGCTTCATTAGTCTGGAATCTTTACATTTCCAAATTCCACACCGGCTTCCTCAGTAAATTCAAAGTGCCTCTCGATGACTTGATGGTGAGAACGGGCTTCCTCAATTCAGTTAGAGCCAGAAGTCAGCTGTGGTAGGGGAGAGTACTGACCTGGAAGGCTCTGAGGTCATCCTCTTGCCAGGACACCAGTCATTCTGGTGTCGCTGATGCAGCCATGGATTTAGTACACATATTGTCTGGTTCCACCATGAAGAAGCCAGTGACACCTGCTCACCCTGTGGCTTGCACTTAAGGCAGGATCTCTGTGCTTGGGGACTTTGAATATCTGCTAATAGAGGAATAAGTCTGCCCATGCTTATGTTCCTGCTACTGTTCTTTCTAGGAGTGTGACATGTTAAGGGAAACTTAAGGGAAAAACACTGTTGTTTCCAAGGCTGTTTGCTATGCTCTTCTTTAGAACTGAGGGATGAGCCTAGGCTCACACATGCCAGACAAATGAGATGTGTCCCTGTATCTTCTTGTGAGATGAGGTCTCACTAAGTTTGCCCAGGCTGTCCTTGAACTTGCCCTGTAGCACAGGTAAGCCTTGAACTTTTGCTCCCCTTACCTCAACCTCCAAAATGGCTAAAATTCCATACTTTTGTTACCAGCTTGACTGCTATCCTTTGTGATTTGTGAACTAAGTTAACCTACAGTGAGTTAGATTTTACACATCTTATCTGCTCTTAGTCAGTTTAAATAACACAAGAAATTTTGTGGTAGATAACATCCATAAAAGTATGTATGGCTAAGGCCTTTGGTAGAAATGTATAGACAATTTTTCTTTTAAAACTTTGCTTTAGATATGGGGCCTCTAACTTGCTGTGCGAGCACACAAGGTTTCAGACTTCGAATCTACATCCCAAGTTCTAGGATACAGATATGTAGCACCACACCTGCTTTATACAGGCTGGGGATCAAGTCCAAGGCTTTGTGCATGCTAGGAAACACTGTACCAACTGAGAGACAGCACCAGTGCTTAGATGTGTTTTAACATTACTGTCCTCAGATTTTCTTGCAAAGGTAATCTAGAATAGAGTATAGGGGGAAGCCATATCTGGATATAGAACTGTGAGACACTCATGGAGGCCCTTTCCACAGGATAGGCAAGGTATATACAGGCTCCCGCTCTTGTGGGAGGTTTAAGAGGGAAGAGACAGATGAGCTAGCTCTGCAGTGGAGGCTGGTCAAGGCGCATCCTTCAGGATTCTGAAATGAGCTTAGGTCCCTAGCCAGGCTTCAACCTGAAGTCCTAAGGATTTTCCTGGAGTATGAGACATTTGAGAGCTGTCTTCCTTCATGCTAAGGCAGCTGTGAAACAAGTGTGTTCACAATCCTGAGCTCTCATGAATAGGCTCCACTTCAGCCCGGAGCAGCCTGGGAGTGTGTTCTTTTCTGAATGAAGCAGAAGGGAGAAGGGGGGACATGGAGTGGCTGCAGCAAGGGCTATAGCATGGGCAGAACAGAAGGAAAATGGGGGAACAATGGTGGAGGGTGGGGAGGGCACTGAAGGGCTTTGTTTCCTCAAAGGGGGTCAGAGGAACTTGTTGATTTGAGTTTTTAAAGGGTACAGGGAGTAGCTCAGAGGTAGTTCTTGCAGGGGACTTGAGTTCAGTTCCAGTATCCACGTTGGACAGCCAACTACTGCCTGCGAATCCAACTCTATGGGGCATCCAACACCTCTGGTCTCCACAGGCACCTGCATTCACACGCACCTAACTACCCCCCCACATAATTAAAAAGAATAAAAGTAACTTTTTAAAAAAAAGATTCATTTATATATATACTGTATCTGTCTTCAGAAACAGTAGAAGAGGGCATTGGATCCCATTACAGATGGTTGTGAGCCACCATGTGGTTGCTGTGAATTGAACTCAGGACCTCTGGAAGAGCAGTCAGTGCTCTTAACCATTGAGCCATCTCACCAGCCCAAAAGTAACTTTTTTTTGGATATAATGTCTTGCTGTATGGCTCTGTTTGTCCTGGTACTTATTATGTACCAGGCTCACATGGAACTCACAGAGATCTGCTTGCCTCTCAAGTGCTAGAACTAAAGGCATGAGACACCACACCTAGCAACAACAACGAATCTTTAATAAGGGTAAAAGTGTTACAGGCCTGGGTGGTTTGCTGTGGCTGAGAATAAGAAAAAGACAGATCTTCCCCGATTACGTTTCCAAAGCTGTTATTTCCCACGGAAGTTGGCTGTCATAGTTAAAAGTCACAATAGAGCCCTGGGCAGTGGTGACACATGTCTTTAACCCTATCACTCAAGAGGCAAACACAAGTCGATCATTGTGAGCTGGAGGCCAGCCTGGTCTACAGAGCTAGTTCTAGGACACCCAGGACCACACAGAGACACCTTTTCTCAAAAAAAAAAATATATATAAATATATATATATATATATATATATATATATATATATATATATATATATATAATATATATATATATTAAAAAGCCACAATAGAACCAGGTATACTGGTGAATATGACAGCCCTGGTGCACAGAGAGGATAGCAGGATTACAGGCCCTGGACAGACCTAAGTGATACCCTGTCTCAAACAACAGGGTCAAGAGCAATGTTATAAAACAGAGGTAAAATCCCAGCCTATTCTAAGTTAATAATTTATTTTGCAGAGCTGAGGTCGAGCGTCTGGGGATGTACTCTGCTGCTGTTTACCCACGTAGTCCTGACAGGTTTATATAAGCAGAAGGGCCTCGGAAAGGGGCGGTAAAAAAATGTCTCAGCGGAAGTCCCGGGCTCCTCAACTGTAGACTCATCTCAGAGTTCTGCCTTCTCCTAAGGGATTCAGTTGACTTTTCAGGAGTCTGTCACTTAGATATGAGTAAACTATTAAAAACACAGGACAGTTATGGACTTTGGGCAAGACATCTATGTGGCAGGAGTCGGGGGCAGATGTGGTCCAGTGGGAAGAAGTGGCCATTGAACAAGACCTGGGATAAGGCACAATGTCAGGCACTTGAACTGCTGTTCACTGTGGTGACTAAGGATCTAAGTACCACCAGCACTGTCAGCAGTGACCTTGATGTAACCTTTATGTCAAGAGTTCAATATTTAAGACCATATACAATGGTACTTTGCCCTGTAATCCCAGCACTTGGGGGTATGGGTTGAGGGCCAGACAGGAGTCAAGCACAAGTTCAAAGAGTTCCAATTCAAGGACAGCCTAGGCTACTCACAAAACTCCATCTCAAAAATAACAAACAAAGAATTTAGTCCTTAGGTCACATAACTGAAAACAGTTAAGTCACAGTTTAGATTGGCTTGGCTTGACTTGGCGTGGCACTATACATACTGAGGATGGGGGAGGGGGAGAATGCTATAGACAAGACAGCACCTTGTCAAGGTTGGGCACCTGAGTCTTCATTGCATAGATCAAGTACAGCAAACCCACACACAGGGAACAGCTGACAACAGCTATTGGAAAACTGGCAACAGAGAAGACAGATGTTTCCATAGATTCTTTGCCCACGGCACAGTAAACTCTCAAAAGATACTTGGGAAGAGGAGGTATGCATGCTGGGTCCTACTGACTTCTACCCACCTTCTATCCTATGAAGCAAGGACAACACAGGGCTCCACAAACAGTGCTCACCACCATCATGGCTAGTATTTGCACTCCCTCTCCCCGTGGTAACAGGAGAATCGCTGTTCTCAAGTTCTCATGCTATAATGGAGCTTGTTGTCCTAGGACCTGAGGAAGGAAATTGAGTTCTCAGATAATGCAGTGTACCATCTCAGGGCCTGGCTAGTTGGGACACCTGATGTGTGATGTCAGAGTCTAGGGAGAGAGAATGTTTTTTGTAGGCCACTTCTAAGACTTAGTGTGAGATGAAAGACGAAACTTCCTCAGCCCTTTGACTTCCAGGTTTTGGGATGGAAGGTGAATGCTCTCGCTGATATCTGGGAAGGTACACTTTCAACAGCACTGAGTGGTAGGATGAGTGAGGCTCTCCAAATGTCTACATCCAAACCTCCTGAACCCACAAACTAGTTGCCTTACATGATAAATGAACTTAAAAGAAATGATTAAGTTGGGCTGGAGAGATGGCTCAGCGGTTAAGAGCGCTGGCTGCTCTTCCAGAAGTCCTGAGTTCAAGTCCCAGCAACCACCTGGTGGCTCACAACCATCTGTAATGGGATCTGATGCCTTCTTCTGGTGTGTCTGAAGACATCGACAGTATATATATATATATATATATATATATATATATATATATATATTCTTTAAATAAATATTTAAGAAATTATTAAGATCTTGAGATGGACCAGGCAGTGGTGGAACACACCTTTAATAGATGCACACAGGAAGCAGAGGCAGGCAGATCTCTGAGTCTTAGGCTAGCCTGATCTACAGAGTGAGTTCCAGGACAGCCTGGAACAGGAGGAAGCAGAAACTGACCAGGCTACCCTGGAAGAGGCTTAGACCAACTGAGGCCCTTGGAAAGGACGTTCACCAACCCATTGCACTGCCTGCAGGCTCTGCAGTGTGCTCCAGGTTCCCAGCTTTGTGAGCTGCCTTTTATGCTGGGGTGGGCTTTGGTAATGTCATCTCTGCTCCTGTAGTTAACCCCTCACTCATATTCCTGTAAGTGACCTGTCTTACTCAGTGTTCTGTTGCTGTGAAGACACACCGTAACCAAGGCAACCCATTTAAAAAAAAATGTTTAACTGGGGCTTGCTTACACTTTGAGAAGTTTAGTTCATTATTATCATGACAGGAAGCGTAGCAGCATGCAGGCAGACATGGTAGCTGAGAGTTCTACATCTGGATCCACAGTCAGCAGGAAGAGACTCTCTTTTGACATTTCAGAACCTACACTTCCTTCAACAAGGTCCCGCCTCCTAATCCTTTCAAATGGTGGCACTTCCTGTTGATAAAGCATTTAAATCTTTAGTCGGGGGGGGGGGGGGGGATTCTTTTTTTTTTTTTTTTTTTTTTTTTTTTTTTTTTTTTTTTTTTTTTTTTTTTTTTTTTTTTGGTTTTTCGAGACAGGGTTTCTCTGTATAGTCTTGGCTGACCTGGAACTCACTCTGTAGACCAGGCTGGCCTCGAACTCAGAAATCCGCCTGCCTCTGCCTCCCAAGTGCTGGGATTAAAGGCGTGCGCCACCACCGCCCGGCAAGGGGGGTGGGGTGGAGATTCTTATTCAAACCAGCACACAACCCCAATCAAACTCATTGGTTCACCAAATTGGACTCTGATGGCATCCGTACTTTGGTCTGCTTAGGTTCCCTATCTGGGTGAGTAAGTAGACCGAGTGTGTTCCATTTCCCAAGGAAAAGTTTTCTCCCCCGTGAGTTCCAGGTGAGCCAGGGCGACATAGTGAGGCCCTATCTCCTAAAATACAAAAAAGTGTGTGTGTGTCTATCTGTGTGTGTGTATGTATGTATGTATGTATGTATGTATGTATGTGTATATGTGTGTATTTGTATATGTGTATGTCTGTTTATGCATGTGTGAGTGTGTTTATGTGTAATGTTGGGAACAAGCAAAAGAGACATATTCTAAGTGCTACCATTTCATTTTCAGACTCCATTTAATTGTAGAGAGAAACTAAACTTAAGGTCCTGGGCCCTAGGGGAGCTGAAGACTTCCGTACAGAGGAACAGCATCTGTTGAAAACAGTTGTCTGATTCCAGACATTTCAGGAACAACTTGTAAGGAGACAGTTCTGAGTCTAGCCCTCTCAAGGACAGTTTCTCCATTTTGTTGGCAGGGTCAAACTTTCTCCATCTTGTTGGCAGGGTCAAACTGTAAGACACCCCCCCAAAGGGAGGACCTCCCCCAAGCCTCAGGAATTCTCGGCCACCCAAAAATTCACAGGACACCATTCTTGATGCAACAGCAAGAGGTATATTTCATGATCAGTTGACTGAGGCGGAGACTCGTGACCCACGTAGGGGCAGAGGAGTGTTGACCTCGTGGGCTGGGAGTGGAGGGCTTATATAGGACTGAATCACAAACCAAGGGGGTGATGGGGTTACCAAGGAAACATAACATAAAAACAGCAGAAAATTCCAGAGGAGCCCAACCTAAGTGAGTCAGGGTCATGTGGAAAACACTCTGTATGCTCATTCTTCTCAAAAATGTGGTCTTGCCCTGTCACTGTGGCCTTGCCCTGTCATTGTGGCCTTGCCCTGTCACTTGCTCAACTATTTCTCAGTTGCTCGGGACACGGCCCTGCCCTGTCATCGTGGTTACTAGTATCTCAGCACCACCTAGATGACTTGCATTCCTCTCTTCCGGTTCCTGAAACAGGCCAGTCTGCATTTTTAGCTTGCTTCAGAGAAAATTTTCCATGCCCTTTAAAGTGAGGCTTAGAGATATATACATTTTATAAAATGATTTTTATAATGTTTCACTCTACAAAACTTTCTCCATGTTGTTGGCAGGGCCAAACAAGTTCATGTTCCTAGGCCTAGGAGCGAACGCCTATCCCACTTTTCCAAATGTTTTGTCTGGTAACTGTAAAGACTATAGAAATGGCTACTATCCTAAGCAAGGTGCGTAAGTTGTAAAAAAAAAAAAAAAAAAAAAAAATATATATATATATATATATATATATATATATGTATATATATATATATATATATATATATATATATATATATATATCCAATTGTCCATTATGCCCTAATTGACTATGTACAGCTTGCCCACTCCTTTGTTCCCTTATCATTCTAAAATTCCAGGCCAGAATCCAGGAGAGAACCTGGCTGCAAACTCTGAGTTAAGGACCTGGAAGCCAGGTGCCCAGATGCAGCCCAGTCTCCAACAGAACACTGCTTTGCTTAACCCATAATGTCAGACTACAACTGGATAACCTAGCTCCCCCTTGCTTTGTGTTCTCATACTTTAAAAAAAATGTTGTAATATCTCCCTTAGGGGAGTTGGTTCAGATCCTGAACTGGCCACCCCACTAAGCTCTCAGAAAATAAAGTTTCTCAGAAAATTTAAGCTGTCTGTCAGTTTCCAAAGAAGTGAGTTTTCTTGGCTTCTACCCAGAACCCAACAGTGATAAAGTATAAAGAGAACTGTGAGAAGGAAGAAAAGATTTTCAAATCCACGTGACATACAAACAGAAGGTAGGACTAAAACTACAGGTGGGAAGGGGGAAGAAAGAGCAAGTTCAGGGGTGGGGGGCAGGAAGTTAGGCAAGAATGGTGGGAAAAGTTCATGTGAGTGTGAAAAAATAATGTAATGAAGCCATTTACTTTTTATACTAACTTTTTGTTTTGTTTTGTTTTGTTTGTTTTGTGCTTTAAGACGGGGCTTCTCTGTATAGCCCTGGCTGTCCAGGAACTCATTCTCTAGACCAGACAGGCCTGGAATGCCTGCCTCTGCCTCCAGAAGGCTGGAATTAAAGGGGTGTGCCACCACCGACCCATTTCATGGTAACTTTTAGCAATAATAAGAAAAAGATAATCCACAGCCTAATTACCATAATTCTTTAATTAAAGAAAACCATGAATACGTTCACATATTTGTTTTCAATAAATGTACTTTATAATTGTTGGAGCCTGGGTAACTGCCGCCTGTCTAGCCAGCCATTTTATGCTGTTATTACTGTTACAAGGAAACTTTCTCCTATGCCTTTACTAGGAAGCTTTCTCATGCCTGAGTTGATTGCATAGTCTGTTATCTTCTATGCTTTAGTGTTCTTGGAAACCAATCACAATAGAGGTCAGTTAGAACTTCTTTGTATAGTTAGCCGCAATAAGCTTGGACCTGAACCAACTGCCCGGCAGCACTTCCTGCCCCTGTGAGTGAGCTTTTGCGGGTTTTATCTTTATAACCTGCCCCTGAGATGGACCCCAACATAAGAGAGACACATGCACCAATATAAGAAGCCATTTGAAATAAGGCTTCCATTTTGAATCGGGGTTGACTAAAGTTTTAAGTTCCCAAGGTCTCCCTGGGAATTGACATTCTACTTGACAGAAGTTGGCAAGTTGGGACATGAATGCTAGACAAGTCAAGTTGACCCACCCCCAATAGCCACCCCGTCCCATTCACCTCTTTGCCTATAACTTCTCCCAAAGATGAGAAGTTGATTTTTGAGTTTATCTCTGACTTCTATTGGTGTCTGAGAATAAAATCTGGTTTTGCTGTTAAACTCACATTTGTTATTGCTTCCCACAAATATATATATATATATATATATATATATATATATATATATATATATATATATCTCCAGTTTGGGGACAAAGCTGGCAACACTAACACTAAAGAGAGTTATTGGGGAAGCATTTGTTTGTTTGGTCAGTTGAGTTTTTGGTTTTAGAAACTGATCACCCCAGGACAGCCAGGGCTACACAGAGAAACCCTGTCTCGAAAAACCAAAAAAAAAAAAAAAAAAAAAAGAAAAGAAAAAAGAAAAAAAAAGAAACTGATCACCAGGCCATTAACTAGGCTGGCCTTGGATTTGAGGCATTTCTTCGTAATCACATGTACTCAGGTTACAGGCCAGGCATGAGTCACCATATCAGCTGAGGTGCCGATCTCTCAAACTCCTGTGGAGGATGAAGAAGAAAGGAACTAATGTAGACATATGACTGCCAGCCTCAGAGTTGGATTATCCTCATAGACTAGATAGTAGGACTCATGTTTTAGGCTCTGTCACTTTGTCCTCAGGATCATGCTCAATGCCTCAGTCCTATGACTTCTCTCTCTCTCTCTTTCTCTCCTTTCTTCCTTCTCTTTCTTTTCTTTCTTTCTGATGCGTTTATAAAAATATAAAGAGAAAAGGAATATGTCCTCTGGGGGTGTGGTGAGGTATGGGTGAAGGGAGTACTTCAGCGGGCCCATGACAAGCACCCCTTTCCCCTGAGGAACCAGCCACATGATGGTACAGTATAGAATAGAGTTTATTCAGGGCATGGGGAGGGGAGTTAAGAGGGTAGTAGAGGCAGAGAAAGGGAGAGAGAAAGGCAGAGAGGGGGGAGAATAGAGAAATAGAGGCAGGCCATGAGCATGTGAAGAGAGGGGGAAGGGAATGGGGAAGGGAGGCTGCAAGGGAAGAGCCCAAGAGGGCAAGAGAGAAACAAGAGAGCAAGAGAGAGAGGAGGGGGCAAGCAGCCCCTTTTATAGTGGGCCAGGCCTACCTGGCTATTGCCAGGTAACTGTGGGGGCAGAGTTTAGACAGAATGCTCACACTTTCTTTCTTTTTCTTTCTTTCATACTTTATTTACTTTTAGTTTATGTGCGTTTGTGTTTTGACTGCATATATGTCTGTGTGAGAGTGTCAGATATTGGAGTTACAGACAGTTATGAGCTGTCATATGGGTGCTGGGAATTGAACCCAGGTCTTCTGGAGGTGCAGTCAGTCTGGAACCATCTCTCCAGTTCCAATCCTGTGATTTCTAACAAAACCCAGATCATAGTGTATGAGATAGATATGGTTTAGAGTTTATTAGGGAGTAAGCTAAGCAGTTTTGAGGTAAAAGTTGTTACCATCCAGTGGACTTGATTAGGTTTGTTTTCTCTGCCAGTTAAAGAATTAAAAGGCAGGAAAAATCTCAAGTTGCAACAAGCAGCAGCAGGGGAGGTCTCACATGCAGTAGACAGAAACAGCCCAGCAACAAAATGCTTTTATTGGGGTGAAAAAACACTCACGAAATATACACACAGAGACAAAACCTTTACATGTCAGGAGCTGGAAGTCTGGCCTCCTTGAGGGCTGAGTACTTTATAGGTCTTTGAGAGTCTTCCCCCCTAATATATGGTTGGTTGGTTTGAACAAAGATAGGGAGACTGTCAGGCCTACAGCTTTAGGGACTCAAGCTGCCCTTAAGTCTTTGAACTTGTTTAACTAACAGGCAGGGTAGGAGCTGCTGCTGGGAGAAATACCTGGGCTTTAGGCCTAAGTCTTCAGACAGGAGTATGAGAAAGAAACAGGAAGCTTGCTGTCTTCATTATCTATCTTGTCCTGGCCCCTCATTTTATCTGTCTGCCTATCAGAAGTCCTTCTGGCTTCTAGTCCCCCAAGAGTAGATAATGACCACTGAGTCGATCATGCTAATCTAGATTTCAGACAGGATTTATGCTATTTCAGAAGCCTCTAGAACAGACAGCTTCCCCTGTGGAGGGGTGAAGTATAAAGTTGGTTGGATGGTGTTTTGCTGGGGCAAACACGTGAGGGAATGTTTCCTTAAAGTGGACCCAGACGTGAAAATCTGATGCAGACTTGTGAAGGACTATTTTCACTGAAGCAGAGAGAGAATGTTCTGCTAAAGCAAGCCCATTAAAGGACGTGTGATGAAAGATTCTGTGCTAACTCACATGTACTGGTCCGTCTTACATTATGTAGTTGAGGTGCATTTGTTGGGACTCCATAGAGAGAAATGCACCAAAAAACTTCCAGTGGTGTCCTGTAATTTCCTGCTGCTTCCAAGGACTTGGACTGATTAGATGCACGTGCAAGACCTGTGCTAAGGCATGAATGGTGCTGAGGCAAGGCATGTGGAGGACACATGATGTCTGGAGGGTTAAATAGGACTCCATGGAGTGACATAGAGAGAGCTTGGCTTGCTGTTACAGCTAGATGTGCAAGGCTTGTGGGTCTCAGTCTTCTCTGCTCTTCGCTTCCCGAGAGAGAGGCACGGCTGAGACCTCCTCCTGGTGCTCCTGTTGGTCCATCCTCCTGACTCATGACAGGCTGAGGCCTGGCTGTCTCTGCTAGGTCATGTCGTCATTGTTGCTAACCTGACTCTACTGAACTGCTGGTGTATCCATGAAGTGTTTGCAAGTGGATCTAGCTGCTGCTGCTGACCTGTGAACTGAACTGCTGATTTCCAGATAACACCGACAAGAGTTGCTCCAAAGAACCTTTCTAAACAGATCCACTTCCCCATATCCTTTCTTTCCCACTACCTCTGGTGGGTAATGGGCTACAAGGGAGGTTAAAGTGTTTAAGAACCATCATTAAAAATAGGATTTGAAAATTTTAATTTGTAAATGAAAGTTACAGAGGGGCACTTTCCTGTCCAGGTGATTGAGAAACCCTTTGGATTGACTCTAAACTGAAAGGACAAGGGAATGACCTTGCTCTTTTCCAAAAACAAAAAGAGTCTCCAGCTAGGACTTCAGGGAAATTCGGAATGTTTCCAGCCAGGGACAGCTTACAGCTAAAATCCTGCGGTGTTTGCTTGTTTGTTGTTTGTTGCTGGTTTTGTTTTGTTTTTAGAGTCCAGCCTTGGCTTTGCAGCAGCTCTCTGCCCCTCCCCCCTCTCATCTACTGACAGACTGACGCCTTACTAGGACGTTGAAGACAGGATTTCTCACTATGGGGGTGGAGTTGAAGACAGAATTTCTCACTATGGGGGTGGAGTTTATATCAAAGGAAAAGTTTATATCAAAGGAATTTTTTTTGTATGTGTGTTTGTTTGTTTGTTTTTAGATTTATTTATTTTATATATCTATGAGTACATGGTGCTGTCTTCAGACACACCAGAAGAGGGCATCAGATCTCATTACAGATGGTTGTGAGCCACCATGTGGTTGCTGGGAATTGAACTCAGGACCTCTGGAAGAGCAGTCAATGCTCTTAACCACTGAGCCACCTCTCCAGCCCTGTTTGTTTGTTCTTAAAGCAGGATCTCACTCTGTAACCCTGGCTGGCCTAGATCTCACAAATGTAGATCAGGCCGGTCTCAAACTCACAGAGATGCACTTGCCTCTGCTTTCCGGTGATGGGATTAAAGGTGTGCACCACCACAAGGGTGGTGGGTCTTGATGGTAAAGATGTAATTGGTGCCACAAACCCTCAGTTCCCCCACCTAGTCCCAGCCTACAGCCTGGGATGGGAATTAGAGAGCCTAGCTGTAAACTTTTTCTGGGAAACTCCCTGCTATCTTCAAAAGGAGAGGCTCTTCTCTTCAGCCACGTGTGCTGAGTCCCTTCAGAGATTCACCAAGGTATCTGTCGCTGGTGCTAGGACCTAAATTCTCCTTGGAGCCTGCAACTTGATGTTGCCCCTCTATCTATCTGTCCATCCATGGTAGGGTTCCAGTGGCAGACCTAGTGGAGATCTCTCTCTCTCTCTCTCTCTCTCTCTCTCTCTCTCTCTCTCTCTCCTTTTCTTCTCAATGTGGACATGCTGAATAAGCCATTTTCTGCTTTTCACTATTAATTTGGGTCATTTAAACTGGCTTGAGGAGGCACTGGCTGTGATTGCTAAGTCTAATAACAACGGCAACTTGAGAGGAGCGGGCTACATAGAGAAGTCTGGGATAGCCTGGGACATGGAATGAGACACTGCCTCAAAAAAAGAAGGAAAGAAAGAAAGAAAGAAAGAAAGAAAGAAAGAAAGAAAGAGAAAAGGAGGAAAAGAAAAAAGAAAGAAAGATGTTGGATACTACACACACCACGCACTATTTATTTAATGTATATTTGGTGTTTGGCTTACATGTATGTCTGTGTGAGGTTATCGGATCCCCTGGAATTGGAGTTATAAACAGCTGGGAGCTGCCACGTGAGTGCTAGAAATTGAACTCAGGTCCTCTGTAAGAGCAGCCAATGCTCTTAACCACTGAGCCATCTTTATATATAGTTTTGGTTATGACTCTATGTTAAATTATCATAAGGCAAAGCTGAATTAAAGATAGAGAAGAATTTGGTGTTACTTATGTAATTTGGGGGGTGGGTCAGGACAGGATTTATCTGTGTAGCCCTGGCTTTCTTGGAAATCACTCTGTAGATCACACTGGCATCAAACTCATAGAGATCCACCTGCCTTTGCCTCCCAAGTGCTGGGACTAAAGGCATGAGCCACCGCCGCCTGACTAGACACCATTTTTGGTCATACTAAGCACAAAGTTATACAGGTAGAAGGCAGACAGGAACATCTTATCATTAGCATAGATTTTTCTCTTAAAAAATATTAGCTAAATCAAAAAAGAACACTTTGAAAACACACTTAAAATACTGAACCTAAAAGTACCCCTCACTTAGCAGCTATCAAATGGAGAGCTAAGAAGGCAGGTTAGAACCGTGAGCATGGCCTTGCGCTGCAAGGTCCTAGTCACCTAACGATAGACAGCCTGGCCTTTGCATATTGGGTCTCTCCCCTGGGTTAGAATACAGTGAAAGTAAAACCGTGCTGGGTCCAGGTCAGACACAGGACAAAAACCCGTGATTTCCCTACAACTAACGCCCTTTGCCCCCATGCTTCTCCATGTCTCTTTGCTCCATATGAGGAATACCCTTGGTGAGTACAACAGAGATGGGAATGAATGAAGACATTTGCAGGCTAAGAGTCAGGGTGGTGAAACGTAACTGATTTAAGGTCCAGCTCTGTGGGGTGGGAAGGAGAATCTGGACTCCTCTCCATCTTTACAGCAGGGAAGACTTTGTTTATTCAATCCCCAGAGGTTTCGCCTGCATTAAGATGCTCCTGAATATAACCAGAACACCACTGGGCTGCAAGAGGACAATCTGTCAGGCAATTATTGAGTATTTTCCGAAAGTGATGCTGCTGTGCAAATGTTTTAAAATAAATTGAATGTACTCTTCCATTTGGAGATGAGGAGAAGCATATCACTTGGTTTTATTTAATAATGATTTAGATGATGGCAAGAAAAGAAAGTAAATTCAAATTAGATTATTGACTTTCATGATCATAAAACAGAACTCCAACAAGAATAACCAACAGAGATTTGTCTACCTGAATGTATTTCGATTGTTTTAAAAATAACCATGAAAATTACATACTAGCTATGATCTGTGATGAATGGACATGCTGGCATTGTTATTTATACAGTCCTTGTAGGGTCCAGAACTTCCCAGTGAACTATTGTGAAGTCATTTTTCTCTAGTGACGCTGGAGGATGATGTAATGAAGTCTTCTCCGCTGCTTTAATCCCTGCTCATTAGTGCTGCACCCTAGATGGATGCTTTCCAGGCCACACATAGAACTTACTAATAACTCAATATCCATTGAGTATCCTGTAACAATAATGAAAATATACCCAAAAGTAAACCTACATATATTTGTGTGATCCATCTATTATCTTATTCAATTTCTCACATTGAATTATGGGTGTTTTTAATGTGGAAGCTCTATTTATTCTATGGGTGGAAGATTAAGTGAAAGGGACATTTTATCATCTGCTGAAGTTTATCTCAGACAAGAAATTCAGAATAAAAATTTCCTCCTGTTCCCAACATAATGTTCCCATCTCTGTTTTTGTTGTAGCTTCTCTTTTCTGAATTGAAACATTCCCTCTTGGAGCCAGGCCTCTTAAGTCTCAGAAAGCAAACTAAACTCACAAGTCTCAGGAAGTTCCTAAAGCTTACAAGACCATAAGGCTCCTCCCCAAGGCTATACAAGTTGTAACAATTATGAGAGGAGACTCTAGCTGGTCATACTGACTATAAATCCTGCAGAGAGTGCCAGGGATGTAGCCTTTGTGAGTCTTCCTTCACTCATGTTGGGGTGAACTTTGTGGGGATACAGATCTTGTTGAGTCATATGTAATACTGCAACTTCTCACCTACACTTCTAGAAATAATCCCAATAAGGTCATTCTTTCACTAAGATAAATCTGTGTAGAATTGCTTATTTGGTCTGTGATCACTGTTCTATCTGAGATGAACGGACGTTTGTTTATCTATTTTCAAAAGTCATTCAACCAACATTGGACAACATGAATGTCGTTACTCCCCAGCCATCCCTTTACTGCATCTGAATCATATATTTGTCTGGGTAAGGATAGACAGTTAATTCATTTTGACAAAAGTAAATATATTTATTTGAATCATAAGTAAATGAAAGCCACTCTTGCGTTTTGTCTATGTAGAACATGGAGCTCTGAAGCTTCTGGGGTGCTAGAATTACAGGCATATACCACCTTGCCTACTTACACTCCTAAATTGTACTCATCCATGTGATCAATTCATATAGATTCTACCTCTAAAGCTAGAAACAGGGGCTCAAGAAATGCCTCAGTGGCTAAGATAACTGGCTGCTCTTCCAAAGAACCGCATCCACAAAGCAGTTTGCAAGTATATGTAACTCTATTCCCAGGTGATTTTATGCCTCTTCTCTCCTCCAAGGGTACTGCATGCTCACGGTACACTGACATACATGCAGGCAAAACACCCATAAACATAAAATAAAACACCCATAAAATAAAAATAAAGTTTTTTTTAAGGCAAAAATGTGAGTTTGTGGAAAGTCCTACATCAGAAATGCTTTTTGGATTCTCATAACAATGAGGCTAGTTTACAGTCTTGACTATTTACAGTCAAGATTTAATTTAACTGTTATAGACTTTAGCTTTGCAGATTCATTGATTATTTGGACTTGGTAGAAAACCTGGACCTAATTCCAGATCTAGATGATCAGCAGCAGATGGGACTGGCAGACAGTCATGTTCTGGCCAGTAGTTCTAGTATGTCTTATATAGCATGTTCCAGCTGCCTTTGAAAAGACTGAGCCTATGGCTTCTGTTGATCTCACCCAGGGGCAGCCTTGCAGTCTTTGGCCTTGGTGCGTTCCTCACCTGCAAGCAATGGGACAGAGAAACCACCAGACTAGACTGCTCCGTGGGTAGGAAGGTCTATTGGGGATCAGACTGCCAAGGTCATTCTGGGGGTAAGAGATCAGAGAGAAGAAAACAATGGCTGAAGAGCAAGAGGATTTTATATGCCAGTCAGCAGGCAGGGATCTGAGCTGGTACAGGCTGTAGGGATTGAACAGGAACTAGGTTCCCTTGCTGAGGTAGTTAACCTTTGGGACAGGTTAAGGGAGATTTCTGGAGGATGAAGAGTGGTTCCTGACAAACAGAAGCCTGATTTAGGAGGTCTGCTTTTCTGGTAAACAGAAACGCTCCTTTAGGCCTCTTTACCCAACAACTGGTCCTTTCAGAGTACACTTTTACAGAATATCACTTTCTTGTATGACTCAGACTATCTAAATAGCTAAAGCTATTTTCAGGAGGCAGAGTAGGAGGATCTCTGTGAGTTAGAGGCCAGCCTGCGCTACAGAGTGAGCTCTAGGATGACCAGGACTTCACAAAGAGACCTGTGCCAAAAATAAACAAACAAAACCCCAATCTCTCTTTAAACCTCCAAAGTCTCTCAACTGTAGGCTCCTCTAAAATAAGAAATAAATTTACATACTATCTTACTCCACGATTCAAGAAACCAGGCACAGTCATAAGTCAAAGCAAAATTCAGCTGTGTGAAAAGTTCAGTGTTTGACATCTGGAACCCCTCCATCCATCCTCTGGGCTCCAAAGGGCCTAGGCAGCTCCATTTATCTGGCTCTGCCATCTGTAGCACTCATAGCTCATGTATAGGCTCAGGTCAGCTGTGACTTCACGGCTGCTGCTGTCCTTACTGGTCATCCCACAATCCTAATGTTTTAAATTTGCTGGGGTCTCCATAGCCTGCACTTACCAATGGCTTCTTGGCCCAAGCTTCAGGGACTCTGTCTCTATCACATGATGACAAGCTTCAGCTGCTCTTCATGACCCCTTCATGTTTTGTAAACTAATCCCACGTGAAAGACTCCTATAGATAACCAAGTACAACTAGTAGAGTGAGATGCAGCCTTGGCCACCTCTGGACCTCAGCTTTATATACTGACCCTGAGGAAATACTTCCCAGATCTCACTTCAACGATGCTGGTCCCTTAATCACAGCTGATTTTTCAGCCCCAGAAAACAGTCATCGACTGTCCCAGGAAAGCGAAGGTTTCACTTCTGTGTTGGTCTCTCCATTTAACATTGTTGATTCTGTAGCCTAAGCTGACTGGAACCAGATCCTTAATTCAAAATATCAGACAAACGGCAGAGTTCTTAAGGGACTGTCAAACTTCCCTCTGAAACTTCAGAAGCCAGGCATGCGTTGTCTTCATTGCTCTCAGCATTATTTCTGAAGCTCCCACAATAGCTCTGAACATTTAACTTTTCTAGCATCAGTCTCTCAAATCCTTCATAACCCTCCCATCACAACATGGTTTGGTCTGTCACAGCAATAGTCTACTCTTGGGTACCAATTTCTGTCTTAGGTTACATTCTATTACTGAGGTAAATAACTGTGGTGGTTTGAATACGATTGGCCCATAGGGAGTGGTACTGTTAGGAGGTGTGGCCTTGTTGGAAGAAATGTGTTACTGTAGGGGTGGGCTTTGGAAGTCTCCTCCTATGCTCAGGCTCCTCCTGCAGGATATTTGATCACACTGTGAACCTTGAGATTGAGTTATTTATATTGCAGGAGAGAGCTTCCTCCTAGCTGCCGGAGGATGCCATTCTCTTCTGGTTGCCTTCTTAATTAAGATACAGAACTCTCAGCTCCTTCTCCAGTATCATGTCTGCCTGGATGCTGCCATGCTTCCTGTTATGATGATAATGGACAGAACCTCTGAAACTGTAAGCCAGCCCCAATGAAATGTTTGCCTTTCTAAGAGTTGCCTTGGACATGGTGTTTCTTCATAGCAATGGAAATCCTAAGACAATGACCAAAGACAACTTGAGGGAAGGGTTTACAGTTATAGTCCACCATTAAGGTAAGAGAGGAAGTCAATCAAACCTGGAGGTGAGAACTGGAGCAGAGGTCACGAAGGAATGCTATTCACTATCTTGCTCCTCCTTGCTTGAACTGCTTTCTTATACATTCCAGGACCATCTGCCCAGGCACCACCCACAGTTGTCTGAACCCTTCGACATATCAATCAATCCACCCATCAAGATGATGCCCCACTGTGGCAGGATATTTGATCACACTGTGAACCTCGAGATTGAGTTATTTACTGGAAAATCCTGTTTTTTTAGTTGTGGTGGGCTCACCTTTAGCACATACCTTTAACCCAAGAGATTTCTGCTTGAATATTGTAAACAGGATTAAATAAAGTCAACCAGGCCAGGCAGTGGTGGCGCACGCCTTTAATCCCAGCACTTGGGAGGCAGAGACAGGCAGATTTCTGAGTTGGAGGCCAGCCTGGTCTACAGAGTTCCAGGACAGCCAGGGCTACACAGAGAAACCCTGTCTCAAAAAACCAAAGAAAGAAAGAAAGAAAGAAGGAAAGAAAGAAAGAAAGTCAACAATAGGTCAAGAGATAGAACAAGCAACCAGCTGACAAGAAGTGAACATAGGATTATTAAGGAAAAAGCAGAGGGAGTCAGGAACACGGATAGAGAGAGTTGCAGGAAGTAGGAGGGAGGGGCATTCAGTTTGAAGGAGGGTTTTTTTTTTTTTTTTTTTTTTTTTTTTTTGAGATATAGTGAGAGAGGGGATTCCTTCTAGGACATTAGCTGAAGAGGAAGGTCACTTGGGTGCTTTCTCTGCCTCTCTAAGCTTGCAGGCTTTCACCCCAGCATCTGGCTCCTGAGTCCTCATTGGTAAAATGAGCTGATTGAGACTGTGTAAAAAAAAAAAAAATAATAAGACCACACAGGTTTGTCTCTTGGCCATTCTGATAGAGGTATTTTCTCAGTTGAGGCTCCCTTTGCTCAGAAGTTCCAGCTTGTGTCAAGTTGATAAACAAACAAACACCCAACCCACACATATTAGCATATCATACATTATATATTTTTAAAGTTTTTAAAAACTTGTTTACATTTTATTGATTTTTAGTGTGTGTGTGTGTGTGTGTGTGTGTGTGTGTGCGCGCGCGAGCAATCATATATGAAGGCCAGAGGACGACTTGGAGAAATCTACTCTCTTTCAGCATGTGGGTCCCAGAATGAAACCCAGGTGTCCAGGCCTGGTGTCAGACACACT
The DNA here is from genome assembly GCF_011762505.2 of Arvicanthis niloticus. Lineage (NCBI taxonomy): Eukaryota > Metazoa > Chordata > Mammalia > Rodentia > Muridae > Arvicanthis > Arvicanthis niloticus. The sequence continues at coordinate 21,384,300 of NC_047671.1, forward strand.
TACCACTGAGCCATCCCACTGCTCCATTAACTATTTTTGCAACTGTGAGGCCACTCTCCTGCCTCAGCCTCCTGAGTGCTCAGATTACAGGTGAGAATTACCATACCTAAAATTTTACAATTTTTTAAAGAACATATATGTTTTTAGAGTAAAATAAATGTTGACATTAAAACGATAGAATTTAGAGGAAATATATATTTTCCCATGAAATGTATTCCTAGCATAGGGAGTGTGTTTTAGGATGGAAATAGTTAAGAGAAATATACATGCTCTCAGTTTTGTTTTGTTGTTTGTTTGTTGTTTTTGGTGTTTTGTTTTGTTTTGTTTTTTCGAGACAGGGTTTCTCTGTGTAGCCCTGGCTGTCCTGGAACTCACTCTATAGACCAGGCCGGCCTTGAACTCAGAAATCCGCCTGCCTCTACCTCCCAAGTGCTGGGATTAAAGGCGTGCGCCACCACTGCCCAGTTGAAGAGGGAATTTTATTTGAGAAATGCCTCCAGCAAAGTGACTTGTAGGCAAGCCCGAGGGTATTGCTTTTTAAAGTGCGTGTGTGTGTGTGTGTGTGTGTGTGTGTGTGTGTGTGTGTGTGTGTCAGTGTCCATGCACTCGTGCGTTTGCGTGTATGTGTATATGCATGTGAGTCCAGGTACCCACAGAGGTGAGAAGAGGGGGTTGGATCCCCTGGAGCTGGAGTTATAGGCTGTTGTGAGCGCTGGGAAATGAATTTGTGTCCTCTAGAAGGGCTCTAAACGGCTGAACCATCTCTCCAACCCTCATATACCTTTTAAAGTAACAGTATAGCAAATATATAAACACGACCTCATGTGTTTTTATGCTTTTTAATTTAAGTGGTGTCGGAGTAAGAAAATCAGGCTCTATCATTTCAAATGTATTGAAAAATTTAAGTTGTGATTAAAGTGCCAAATCTCAAAGAAATCCCATTAATTAGGTAAAAGAGTAACTTGTTTAAAGGTAAAAGCAGGAAAAGGCAGCATCCTGGGTGGGCAGCAGTCTTTGCGGTTGTGATGTGACTCTGGCCTCCTGACTCAGAGCTGTTGACATAGGAATGGTACTTAACTGGGGAATTGACCAGCTCAGCAGTGCCGGAATTACTTCTGTGATATCATCTGTGTCCTGCTGCCAGTAAATGTTCTGAAAATACTCTGTTCTGGAAGAGCTGTGTCTCAATGAGAACAATCAGTTTGCCAAAATAATTCTCACCACCGCCCGACTCCAAACAAGCTAGCCATACAAACCAGCGTCATGAATGGCTGACTCTGCAAGGAGACATTCCTGAGAGTTCTGACCAGATGCCTCTGTGTATGATCCCCCTACTCGCTTACTAGGATAAAATACGCACGTAACAAACATCAGAGGAGGAAACAATCATTTTCAGAGTTTTAGAGGTGCCAGTCCGTGACTGGGCAAACCCAATGCTTTGAGACTTTTAGGGATATACAGAATGGCAACAATGGGGAGGACGTGGGTAGGAAGCACAAGGAAGCGGCCAGGGTTCCACCGTCCACTTTGAAGGTGAATCCGTGCCAGTGATCCACGGATCTCTCACTGGACCACCTCCAGAGGGTGTCCCACTCCTTCCTCTTCTCCATCCCCCTCCGCATTTTCTCCTGCTTTGCCTCCCCCCATTCTCTCGCCCTTTACTCCTCTCCTTCCCCCTCTTCTTGCTCCTCTTCCTCCCGGGCTTTTCTTCTTTCCCCTTCTCCTTTCTTATCTTCCTTTGAAAGAAAACCAGAAGGCCAGAACCACTGCCATAAAGTTTTTGATTGAAGCCTGGCATGGTGTTCACTCTTATAATCCCACCACTTGGGAGGCCAAGGCAAGAGGATCCAGAATACAAATCCAGTCTGGAATCCCTGAGACAGACAGACAGACAGACAGACAGACAGACAGACACACACACACACACACACACACACACACACACACAGATGTTTCATTTGGAAGATGATGTTAGCACCCCAAATCACAGGATAATGGCAAAATTTTTACCAAGTTAAAAATTTGCATAATGTCCAGGCAGTGGTGGCATACTCCTAGTCCCAGCATTTGGAAGGCAGAGGCAGGCAGTTCTCTAAGTTCAAGGCCAGCCTGGTCTACAGCGTGAGTTCCAGGACAGCCAGGGCTACACAGAGAAACTCTCTCTTTGGAAACAAAACAAAGCTAAACAAAACAAAATTTGCACAGTAAAAAGACAGACTTTACTTCCATAATATAAGGAAATTCTCTTATTACCTTACAGAAGATCAAAAACTAGATGAAAACTATTCCCATGACACCTCAGACAGTCCTTTAAATCTGATATTCTGGTTGATTAAACCATTACCTTTGCTTTAAATGTTTCTTCAAGATCGTATCCTAGCATCAGTCCATTTTTCATCTTCTGAATTCGTTGTTTAAAAAACATTGTCATCTATTCCTTGGAGCTTTCATAGGAAAAAGAGCTCGTCATATGTATTTTGGCAAGCTTTATGCAGACATAAGCCCTCCTTGTTACATTTTAGCCCAAGTTAGTCCAGGTTTTGGCTAAGGAAAAAAGGATCTGATGGTCTGTAAGCAAATTAGTTGAAATATAGCTGAAATAGTGTTTTTAAAAAGGGTGGGGTGGGCTGGAGAGATGGCTCAGTGGTTAAGAGTACTGATGTTCTTCCAGAGGTTCTGAGTTCAAATCCCAGCAACCACATGATGGCTTACAACCATCTGTAATGGGATCTGATGCCCTCTTCTGGTGTGTCTGAAGAGAGCAGTGGTGCACTCATCCACATTAAACAAACAAACAAAAAAACAAATAAATAAATAAAAGAGGGAAGGTGTACTTGAAGTTATTTTCAGTTGAAGAGAATGGTGTGTTCCTGATTTTTCTCCTCTTTTCTTCTGAGCCATTGTTGAATCATTGTCAACAGTAGGGCTGATGTACCCTTGTCAGAAGGCATGAGGGTTTCCACATTTACCCTGGTACTATCACCCACCCCCAGTAAGGGCAATATAAATGCCACTCCACTCTTGGTGGATATACTGTAGACACCATCATTTAGTGGTAGCTACGGGCAGTCTCTGCCCTGAGGTCCAAGTGTCATGCCTCACAAGTTCACTTTGTTGTTCTTCCCTGCACTTTCTAAGTCTCTGAGGGAGCTTGGTAGGCATCTGAAGCTCAAACCAAGTTCCTCAGGTATCCTGATTCCATTTTTCTCTTCCAGAGCACACTCACACCCTCCCTTTGAGTATAGCTACCCACTGACACAGAGCCAGCCACTGGTGTGAGGTGAGGGCAATTCTAGAAGATTCTCTATCCTTGAGGTAAGCCCTAGAGCTTCATGGCTATGTGGTTCTGTGAAGGCAATGAGTAGATTGCAAACCTTCTCTGCTTTAAGGTTTATTTATTCACAGAATCTTGACAATTGGCTGACCCAAGTGAAGTTCTCACTGTGGCCTGGAAAGTTCTCCTCATTATCATAGTGAGGGTGTGTGGCCACACAGAGCCTATCTGTCTGTGATTGGCCACATCTGAGGCAAACAAGGGCAAAATTAATATCCCTTACCTATCCCTCCAGCTCTGTCACCCAAAGGTGACAATTGTTTTTTCTATCTTGCCACATTTAAGAAACAGATTTTATGTTTCTTTTTAATGTGCTTATATGTGGCAGGTACTTGAGCACATCCATGGAGGGCCTATGGAAGCTAGAAGAGAGATCCCCTGAGCTAAAATTAACAGCAGTTGTAAGGTGCCTAACATGGGTGTTGGGAACTGAATGTTGGGTCATCTGTAGAAGCAGTATTTTCTCGTAACCTGTGAGCTATTTCTTCAGTCCCCACATTTACTATTATTAATTTTATTACTACTATTATTAATTCATTTATTTTCTGGTTTTTTTTTTTTTTTTGAGATGGCTTTTCTGTGTATCTGTCCTGGATGTCCTGGAACTCACTCTGTAGACAACACTGACCTTTGAACTCAAAGATCTGTTTGCTTCTGCTTCCTGTGTGCTGAGATTAAAGGCCCCAGATATTCTTATTATATAACCATGATGATGGTTTGTTTGTTTTGTTTGTTTGTTAATTATCCACAGATTTTAATGTAAATCTGGCATTCTGCCAGCCTGTCTTTCGGTAGCAGCTTACTTCATTTGTCTCCTCCATCTCATGTCCCCACTCAAGAGATGGCCTTTTGTCCTCCCTTGTCCCTCAATAAACCTCTTGTGCTAGATCTGATGCATAGTGTGATCTCTTAGTGACACTCCTTGGCCCCAGACCTACCCTTTCTGTTCCGCGCGCCTCCCGTGTCCCCTTTTCACCTGTGGAAGAGAAACACGAGAGGCAGAATTCGGGTATCACCACAGCGAGGCTTTAATCTGTATCAGCAGATGTGAAAGACCGAGGAAGGGCCAATGACAGGAAGAGGCACAGCTTAAATACACCCTAGAGTGACATGTTCGCTTCTGATTGGCTGTCACCCATTACCCATATTACGCCCGGGATGGGCAGTGACTTTTGGCGCGCTTTTGCCTTTTTGCACCTGCGCAGTCCATTGTTTACTAGTGGAGGACACGATGTCCACGTCATCTTGGAATGGCAGATTATACCACCGCTAACAGCGGCTTCCTACACCTTTCCGTGGCTTTATCCTGATACAAGGACTCTCACCCATACCTGAAGTCAATTATATCTGTGCATTTACACTCGTGTGTGCACACACTCAAATACTACACCAAGGACAAGCAATGAAGGCTGGCTGGCTCTTCTGACACAAACATGATCGTGACTTTACTGGTTCTTGTCCTTTCTGGGGGCTCCAGCTACTTTTGCTTAAAACTTGTATTTTTAATCTTGCAAAACTTAGCTGGGCGGTGGTGGCACACGCCTTTAATCCCAGCACTTGGGAGGCAGAGGCAGGCGGATTTCTGAGTTCGAGGCCAGCCTGGTCTACAGAGTGAGTTCCAGGACAGCCAGGGATATACAGAGAAACCCTGTCTCGAAAAACAAAAAAACAAACAGACAAACAAAAAAAACCCCAAAACTTGTGGATTCTAGGGTATTTGAACACTTGGAAACTATACTACAGGACATCTAAGGCATCTTTTCCAATCAGTAAGTGAAATAGGAAGAGAGCCTGTGGTCCCTCTCCGGCAGGATCTATGACCTTCACCAGCATGGAAGCAATTATAGAATATTGATTATTATACTTCTGCTCTACCCCCAAAAAGAATGATTTCTGAGACCACAGCTGTGTGTGTGTGTGGGGGGGGGGTGGGCTTGTGTCAGGAGAACAGAGAGACAGAAAGATAGCAAGATCAAAGTTAACGTGTGAAAGACACCAGTTGGCAGAGGAAGACTGGAAGCCCTTTCCCATCTGGGTTTCAGGCATCAAATGAAACATGATTGAGGCCATTGGCAAAGGTGGGAAGTCTGCATTCCTTGGGATACATGCAGGCCCATGATATATAAGTACAGGATAGGTGTATATAAATACAATGTGAATGTCCTGTGAAAGCACGTGCTTTACAGTCAGTGCGTTATCGGCTTTACCCTCATTTCAGCAGCAACTCCCAATTCCCAATCTTGGATGTGCTTTCCTCTTTCTTTAAAAAAAATGTGGTTTTTTTTTTACATTTGTTTAGCATGCATACATGCTCACATGTGTGGGTGTGCATGCTCATGAATATTCATAGGGAAGCCAGCAGAGGGTGTCAGGTGTCTTATTCTATCACTCTCCACCACACACAACAGTAAATAAAAATTTTTAAGAATGAGAAGCAATTGCATAGGATGGAGCATGCTTGTAATCCCAGCATATGGAAAATGGACAGGGAAGTGTCAGGAGTTCAAGGCCAGTCCTCAGCTACACAGTGAAGCCTTGAATTTACAGTATAAAATCGTCTTCAAAAGTTGAAAGAAAGCTGCACCTTGCCTGAGCAGCACAGTAGGGTAGAGGGGGCCTTAAGGGTGAGAGTGGGGAGCTGGCCCTGTCAGTCAGCTGTCAGGAGGTGGCCTGGACAGGGCAGCGACACTCTCTGTCCCTTCTCCCCTCCACACCTGAGGCAGTTGGGAGAGATGACCTTGGGTTCCTGAGAGCCACTGAGCTGTCCCTGCCCCTCATTGGTTGCAGCACTCAGGAGAGCGGCTCTGCACCTTGCCTGGACAGCACAGCAGGGCTGGCCCTGGCTGAGGCTGTGGGAGTGAGCTAGCCTGGAGGGTGAGAGCTAGCCTTTGCTCCTCACCACCTGCAGCAGTCAGAAGACTGACCCTGAGGTCTTGAAGCAGGTGAACTGACCCTCTCCCTCACCCACAGAAGGCAGCACTCAAGAGAATGGGCCCTGCTCCTCATCTGCACTGCACAGTAGAGCTGACCCTGATGGAAAGGGTGTGAGAGAGCTGAGGATGAGAGCAAGGGAGAGTTGGCTTTGACAATTGTCTGATATGATGTGCTATGGATGCAGGCATTGGGGGTGTGGTGCGTGTGGTGTATGTGTGATTCTCCCCTTCCCCATTGCCAACTGGAATAGCAGGGATTACTAATCCTGGGATCTTAAGAGCAGGAGAGGTAGCCCTACCCCCTCATTGGCTCCTAGCACTTGGGAGAGTGGCCCTGCACCTCACCTGGTCAATACAGTGGAGTTGACCCGGTTAGGGAAGGCACAGGTGAGCCAATCAGAGCGTTCACCAACAGGAGAGCTGGCCCAGCCCCTCAACAGGCTGTAACACTTGGGAGACTGGGCCTCCAAACCTCGACTGGGCAGCACAGTGGAGCTGGTTCTGGAGGCATGAATGTGGGTGAGCAGTCCCAGAGGGCATGGGAGCAGGAGAGCTGATGCTGCCTCCTGCTGATGGCAGCATCGGTTGGCAGCATTGGGTGATCTTGCCAGAGCAATGCTAAAAAGCTCTCCTTGGTGGTGTGGTTAAGGGAGAGCCTGTGGCCTCACTAGCTGAGCTGCCACCCTAGCCCAGATCCAGGGCTCTGATTGCCTCATCCCGACATCGATATCATTTGTAAAGGGTTGGGACGTGTGAAAGGGCCAGTCCTGTCGTTCTAAAGCTTCAGGGTCTCCGTGCCGCAGGGCAACATCAGGATGGATGGTAGGAGTCCCAGTGAGGATCTGATGGTATTAATGATGCAGCAGAAACTGGGGATCTGGAACCAGACCAATGACTCATTGCAATGAACATTCGCAAGTGAAGATGTGTGGACAGAGGGACACACTGTGGGGCACACTGTGACATACTACAGCTTCCATGATGAGAAGTTTCCTATGCTTTGTTAATGTTTGTTTCGTTTGGAGGGAGGAGGTTGCAAGGGGCAAAGTGTGAATATGAGAGGATGGGAGATGAACCCGGTGGTGGTGAACTTACAAAGAGTTGATAAGAAGGTTTGGTTTGGTTTGTTTTCCACATTAAGAACCTTTATTGAACATCTGTCATCTAGGTGATCCCCTAATGTCCCTCCATGCCAACTCTGAACTCATGAGAGGGCCCCCACCTCCCGGAACCCTCCTGGTTCATTCATTCCCTTGTCTGAAGCACATGTGATCTCTCCAGAGCCTCTGAGCTCCAGCTTCAAGGCCACCTGCAAAAGTGAGCAGCGAGGCAGGGCCAGATGTCACATGCTGAGACAGAGGTTAGGGCAGGGATGCCACGGAGGCAGTAACCAGGTTCTGGAAGCCCAGCGTACGGAGGGCACCACACAGAAGACCGCAGGTGAAAGCCAGGAACTTGGGGGCTTCCTCTAGATACTGTGGCCCCGAGCCCATGGTGATGAGGAGGGGGAAGCTGTTGTTCTGCAGCACATAGGTCCCCTGGTGGTTGGTGCGGAGTCCATCCATGTGCTTTTGGAACATGGCCGCCCACAGATCTTTGCACAGAAACTTGAGGGCATCTAGCTCCTCCCTAAAGGCCAGTGTCTCCTGGAGCAGCTTCTCACTCAGAGCCTGGCCCACAAGGAAGCCCAGGCCCTCCAGAACTGACAAGCTCTTCCCCCCACCCCCCACCTTCCCCAGTCAGGGTCCCAGGCTGGTGCTCACAGCTCCACCACCATCTCAGTGTGCAAAAACTGAAACAGCACTGCATCCGCCATGCTCTGCCTCGCTTCCCTCCAGTAAGAAGTTTTTAAAAAAGATTTATTTATTTATTTCATGTATGTGAGTACACTGTCACTCCCTTCAGACACACCAGAAGAGGGCAGGAGATCCCATTACAGATGGTTGTGAGCCATGTGGTTGCTGGGAATTGAACTCAGGTCCTCTGGAAGAGCAGTCAGCGCTCTTAACAGCTGAGCCATCTCTCCAGCCCCCAGCAAGAAGTTTTTAACATTTGAAAGAAAGGGGCTGGAGAGATGGCTCAGCAGTTAAGGACACTTGCTGCTCTTCCAGAAGACCTATGTTTGGTTCCCTGCACCTACCGTGTGGCTCACAACCATGTATAACTTCAGTTCCTGGGAATCCAATGGCTTCTTCTGATCTTTGAAGGAACAAACCGTATGCATGTGGTGTACTTATATACATGTAAGAAGAACACTCATACACATATAAATAAATAACAAATGAATAAGTAAATATTAAATAGAACGTTGTAGAGTTGGAGGGTAGGGGCAGGCAGATACAAAGATTTTCACATAAAGAACACATAGAAAAAAAGTAGGTAAGAAATAGTTATAGATAAAAAGAATTGAAAACAAAATAAAGCAGGGAAGTCCAGCTGGATATTATTTTTGTTAATAATAATTACAGCTGCTAGTAATGGGAAACCTGGGGGAATGGACTGTTTAAGTAGACTCTTGGGGAACAGAGGAAGGACTGGTTGGGAGAAACATTTGGGCTGGAAACTGGGAGGAGCGATTGTGAAAGTAATTAGATCAGGGATTCTCTCTCTCTCTCTCTCTCTCTCTCTCTCTCTCTCTCTCTCTCTCTCATCCTATCCTTCTTTCTCTCCTATCTAGTGTTTCAGGGTGAAACCGTGGGGAATTAAGGGTAAGAAAGGGAAGAAAACCCACAAAGTAGTAAAGACCAGCTACAAATAATAATTACAACTGTCACCTCTAGCTATATAAAATAGAATATGATCAGCACAAGCCAGACATTCCAGCATGTAGGAGACTGAGGCAAGAGGATCACAACTTTAAGGTTATCCTTAGTGAGTTCCAAAACAATCTTAGTTACATAACATCATGGAAAAAAAAATAGAAAGAAAGGAAGGAAGGAAGAATGAATGTTAGGAAGGAAGGAAGAAAGACAGAAAGGAAAGAAAGGACAAACTTCCAGGGTCATGGGGCTTGAGCAAGGTCATAGTTTCAAATTGCTAAGTTTAGTATACATTGGTTCTGTTCATTCATAGAGCAACTTAATGGTGAATATAAAAGCTATAAAAATATCTGTAGCAGACGCTCTAAGTGCCTTTCCCATTACCATCTGCTTTCCCTTCTAAATTCAAAGGTTGTTTTCCTCTTGAACATTTTTGTTCCATAGTACAAGCTCAGGTTACATATACTGGGCATGCTAAGAGTGCCAGGAAGCTAATATGTTCTAGAAACATCTTTCAAACTATGACACCTGGGCAGTTGACAGATATTACCCCAAGTTCTTTTTGCCTTATGGTTTGGAAAATTTGACAGCATGCTCTGTACTGACTGCCTCCCCAAGCTCCTCAGGTCTAATTGCCCATGTGGTAAATGTTTGCTGATAAACCCATTGTTGGCTTCCTCTTCCCCTCTCTTCCTTCCCCGCTCTCTAGTGTTTCCTGGAATCACCTCCCATATCAAATACTTGGGCTCAACTCAAATCTCCCTCTCAGGATTTCCTGCTTAGAGAAACTTAAGGGAGATAACAGTAGTATCTTTTCTCAACAAATTTTATTTTTAGCCATTTATATTTTTTAAAAAAAAATCCTTTGAAAGGAAAAAGAGTCAGTGTGGAGGCATGGTCACTTTTCTATGGGCCTTTAAGTCCAGCGACTTTGGGGGCTGAGGCAAAAGGATCTCCAGTTTAAGGACTGCCTGGGGCATTTTAGTAAGCCCCCCCCCATTTCAAAATACAAATCAAAAGGGGGATATAGCTCATCAATAGAGTGCTTTCCTAGCATAGCAAGACCTTGGGTTCAGTTCCAGGCAAAAAAAAGAGAGAGGAGATATGTCTAAAAAAAGATATTACGATGTTTTACTATAATACAGAAATGGACATAATTAAAGCCAGGCATGGTCGTGCATGCCTTTAATCCCAGCACTCAGGAGGCAGAGGTAGGCAGATAGATTTCCGTGAGCTTGAGGCCCGTGTGGTCTACATAATGAGTTCCAGGAAAGCTAGGGCTACATTAAAAAAAGTAAAAATCTGTCTCCCCAGAAAACAAAATAAATAAATAAAATAAGGAAGGAAGGTAGGAAGGGAAGAAGGAGAAGGAGAAGGGGAAGAGAAGCACAAGTAATGTTCAAAAGGATCTTCTCAGTCACTCTTTCAGTCCCATCGATTTTGTATTTATTGCCTCTGGGCATTCTTGGCACTCCAAGTACTAACTGGAATGCTGTATAGTTTGACTAGAAAAGGAAAGACAGGAAGAGAGCAAAGCCCTAAACCAGAGCAGCCTCGGAGAAAGGCAGTGCAGAGCACAGAAGTGAGATTTCTCGGAAGGCAAGAGTCAACGGAACCGAGTGTGACCCGTCAGCTAGAGGAGCTAGAGGGCAGAGATGTGAAGACAAGAATTTCCTGGTTTGGCTGTGGGTGAATGAGTGATGTCATTAACTGGAAAAGAGAATTCAGGAGAAGGAGCAGGTCTAAAGATAGGTCTTTAATTCAGATTTGGATGCAGAGTTTAAGAAGATTGAATAGACTGTTCTAATACTACATGGCTTCCATGGGTCCTCATTATTCTTGAGAGTAAGCCTAGGACTTCTGTTTAAGAGTTCCCTCATTCAAAAAGAGGCAAAAAAAAAAAAAAAAAAAAAAAAAAAAAAAAAAAAGCCAACTGCAGAAAACATAAAGAATACTTTGTCTTTTACCTGACAGGATTTCTCTTTCTTGACCTGAGTGTGTGTGTGTGTGTGTGTGTGTGTGTGTGTGTGTGTGTCTGCATGTCTGTGTGTCTGTGTGTGTGTTCTGCATTCAGGGCCTGTGCAGCTCTGGGCAAACTTTCTCCACTAAGCTGTACCCCAAGTTCCCCTTTTTGAGGTGCTGGGGAATGAACCCAGGACATCTACACGCTGTGTAGACACTGTACCAGTGAGCCAGACTCCTAGCCTGTAGGATTTCCTCAGGCCTCATCCTAGGAGTTACGCATTAGGAATTCTGCAGGAAGTCTTCTGTGGACACTGCTCTTTCCTCTCAAGTTGCTGTCTCATTCTCCATCATAACATACTTTTCTCTAAGAAATGGATCTGCGCTCTCAAGAAAGTGACCACACACTTCAAAGTATTTCTGCAAGGTTAAAAAGTTTTACTTTGGCTGAAGGGTGTGTACCTAAACTGAAGCAAGCAAGCAAGCAAGCAAGCAAGCAAGCAAGCAAGCAAGCAAGCAAGCAAGCAAGCAAGCAAGCAAACCTAAAGGTCCACTGTGTTCTTATGCCTAGTGCATAAGAACTCAGTCTTATGTCTCGTGGGGGTCTCGTGTCTCACTCTCAAGTGGTCAGATGTGGTTAGCTATTGCTGAGCGGTGCACAGAGAAATAAAATGAGCACATATTTTGATTTAAAAAATTTTAATGAAATTTATATGAATTTTAATTTCTGCCAAGTGGCTTCTTTACACTTGAATTTCTGCATGAATTTTGTCTTATTTAACCCTTCGTTTACATTTCCCTATGTTCCTTTAGTCACCCAATTCAAAGTCTCCTTCAGACTTAGTGATGTCAATTGGAGTCTATGTCTAACCTTTCTGAGGAGGGAGTGTTAATGGGAATGGGTGTGGCTTATTGATGTCTTGACTGTTTCACCTGTTCTGTGGGAATGTGGGAAAGCAGGGAAAAAGCAGGAAAGAGCCAGCACAAAATGTCCCCAAAGGCACAGTGTGTTGTCTGCCTCAGGGAAGCTCTGTGGTTCTCTGAAGGTTCTTCTGAGAAGCTTGAGCACTATTTTGCCCAAGACCCATAGCTGGTCTCCTCTCCTTGGTAGCATTTGTTACTTGTTTTCTTACTGTTACAAAATACTCAACAAGTAGCAAGCTTCAGGGAGAAAAAGGTTTATTTAGGCTCACAGTTTGAGGGTACAGACCATTATGGAGAAGCCACCCACAGTGGCAGAATTTTGAGGCAACTGGTCACATGGTATCAGCCGAAAGGGAAGTAAACACTGTCCACAGCTAGCTTTCTTTTTACGAAGTACAGGACACAACCCAGGGGATGGTGCCACCTCTTTGGGATGCATCTTCCTACCTGTTATCCTTATCAGGTAATCCCTCACGGCTATAACCAGAGGCTTGTCTCATGCATGGATGCTTCTAGAGCCTGTCAAGGTGAACTATCACAGTAGAGTACGTCTGGCCAAGCGTTAATGCATTCTTGGAATCTAAGCACTGGGGAGGTAGTGGTAGGAGGGTTGAGTTGAAGCCCTGAATTACACAGCAAGATTGTCTGGGTCAAAAAAGAACAATTTCCACTTGAATGAACTATGAGGGATTACATCACTCAGCATGCTTTGGGCTTCACATAACTTAAAACCTGAGTGAAAACTGGTTTTAACCAGATGGAAATGTTAACTGAGATCACCTTGCAAGGCAATCAGAAGGGTTGACAATTTCTAATTAACCTCTGATGCCGTTTCTCAGGAAATCTCTCAGTCATGACGTCTTTGAGGACTGCCTTTATTCTCTAGAGTGGATCAGAGATGTCCGCCCTAGGAGAGGTGCAGTGATTCTCAACTGCTGCAACTCTGCAACCTTTTAATACAGTTCCTCGTGCTGTAGTAACCCCCAACCATAAAACTATTTTCATGCTGCTTCATAACTGTAATTGTGCTACTGTTATGAATAAGATCTGTCTTTCCAATGGTTTTTAGGTGACCCCTGCAAAAGGGTCGGTTGACCCCAAAGGGGTCATGACCCACAGGCTGAGATCCACACCACTGGTTTAGAGGAGTAAGGAACACACCTATGACTTTTTTTTTTTTCCATGCCACAGGAGACTTTATAGATGTGGTTAAATTCCCGGCTTTGAGATGGGGAGATAACACTGTGGAAGCCTTTGTAACCACAAGGGTTCCCCCAAAACCGAAGAGGGAAGTAAAAGGTCTAAATCAAAAAAGCAGGTGACAGGCAGGTTGGAGTGACACAGTTACTAGAGCTTTCTCCCTTGTGGCAAAATGCTTGAGGTCACGAACTGATGGTGCTGAAAGAGTTAAAAATTTTTAAACCTTCCACAGATGGAGTCAAGAGTGCAGATCAGCTTGTTCTGCGCTCTGGGTCCTAGGAAACTAGCTATCCACAAGACAAAATAAGTAAGATAAGAGTTCAGAGCTGGGAGTTCAGGACAGTGTGACCAAGTGCTATGGGTACCAAGAACTAAAAACTGACCATAAGATAGGTCATAAGATTGAATAGGGTTTGAGCTGGGAGTTCAAGTTAGCATGCCTGTGCATCCTGGATACCAGGAACTTGGCTGACCACAAGATAGATGGCTGATTATGTATAGGCTCTTAGAGAATAGCCTGTTCCTTGTACCCTGTCACAAACTGAATAATGGGCTGGGACTTTCCACAGGTGCTCTCCAATAACCCTCCCTTACTCCCCCTGGGTTGTGGTCCCCCCCCACCCCCCAGTTGTGGTTTGGGCTTTAAATTCTCTCTGTCTCCAAAGCCCCAGGGTCAGACCCCATTGCCCCTGTGAGGGCTACAGGTCTTGACCTCAGTATACTGATTAAAATATGCCTCGTGCTGATTACATCAAGTTTGGTGTCTTGCAGTTAATGGGTGGCCAAGAATTCCTGAGGCTTGGGTGAGGTCCTCCATTCGTGGGGGCCTTACAATGCAAAGGTCTGTTTGGGGTCGTGATTTCAGAAATTTTGGTTAGGGTCACTTGGTTTTGTTACTCTGGGCCTGTGGCATAAGCCAACATGGTACAGAAAGCCCATTTCCTTCCATGGTGACCAGCACAAAGAGAAGGGGACCAGGGTCTCAATATCCTCTCCAAAGATACCTTCTCCCCACTCCCTATCTGCCTCCCATTCTCCCTCTTGCTACAGCCCTGCTTGCTCCGGCCCAAAGGTTTTTATTTATTTATTATATGAAAGTACACTGTAGCTGTCTTCAGACACCCCATAAGAGGGCATCAGATCTCATTACGAATCATTGTAAGCCACCAAGTGGTTGTTGGGATTTGAACTCATGACCTCTGGAAGAGCAGTCAGTGCTCTTAACTGCTGAGCCATCTCACCTAAAAAAACAAACAAACAAACAAACAAAAAACAAACCAAAACAACAATAACAAAAAAAATCTCAGATGTATATATAGCAACAGAAGATCGGTTAACACATTAGCAGTTGTGGTTGTTCCATGTTCCCGCCTTTATGTTGGGGCCAGGTCTTAGCTCAGTACAGTTTTAGGTTGCAATCCCTGGTGACTAACAATACTGGTTCATCTCTACATTGGCCATTGGAGCATCATCTTCAAAAAAATCCCATTCAAATAAATGTCTTGTCCATTTTCAGATTGTGTTTCCTTCCTTCCTTCTTTCCTTCCTTCTTTCTTTTTTTTCTTCCTTCCCTTTTGTTTGTTTCTCCAAGACAGAGTTTGTCTGTGTAGCCCTGGCTGTCTTTGAACTTGCTTTGTAGACCAGGCTGGCCTTGAACTATGAGATCCACCTGCCTCCCCAGTGCTGGAAGTAAAGGTGCGAGTCACTACCATCTGGCATGTCTTTTCATGTTTATTTGTAGGCACTCATAATACATTTGGACCTGATTTCTTTCTTGTGTTCATTGGAAAAACCTCCTCCGCTAGGGCTTGCCATTTCCTTTTTAAAACTATAAATTTAGGCTGGGTGTGGTGGCACATACCTTTAATGCCAGGCAGAGGCAGGCAGATCTCTGTGAGTTCAAGGCCAGCCTGATCTACAAGTCTACAAGTTTCTAGAACATGAGGGCTACACAGAGAAAATTCAAAAAGCCAAAAATAAAATTAAAAAAAAAAAAAGATTATAAAATTAGGCCAGGGAGATGGCTCACCGGGTTAGGTTGTTTACTGCCAAGCACAGAGACCCTAGTTCAATCCCCAGAACCCACTTGATGGACAGAGAGAACTGACTTAGGAAAGTTCTGCTTCCCATTGCATATAAACAGCCCAATACATACAAATAAATAAATGTCAAAAATTAAATGATAAACTATTTATACAGAACCATAAGTTAAAAACTATTATTTTTTTTCAGTTCTTTTAAAAGGCAGACAGGGTAGAAGATATCAGCTCCATTTTATAGCAGATGTGAAAACACAGCTTTTATCTTTAATATAAGACAGACTTGAGATATCAACTCTAGGCTTCTACATCCATAACTGTGTTTCTATGCCTTTGTGATACAGCATCTTAAAGTAATCTAATTTTGCAATGCTTTACAATGTCAGAGTAACATGTATTACATCTATCCCTGGCAGGTTAACTCTAGAGCCAACCAGCTTTATTAATTGTCATATAACCAGAAAGCACTGTTATACTCTAACTTAATTTTGAAGCTATACTGGAGAGCACCATGAGCTAAAACCAGAGCAAGGCTGGTCTGCCCAGGCTGGCCTTAAACTTACCATATAGCCAATGATGACTTTGAACTCAACCCCATGTTCTAAGTGATAGGATTACAGGTGTGGGCCACCATCCCTGGGAAACACATTTTAAAGTATAACTGAGTCTGACTCATCCTCACCAATTGTTTAGATGACAGGTTGGGGTTCTGAGTGAGGGGACTGGGGGAAGGCTTATTTAGGGGTGCTCATCGAAGGGGAAAGCAAATGACATCCAAGTCACTTTCTTCAAAATTAGCTACCTGGAGCCCTGTTGCTGGCCTGGTACATCATTGCCAACAAGTCAAAGGGCAAGATTTCTAGAGTCCAGACTATTGAAGAAAAGGTTCACATGTGTTGATGGCCTGGGACCTACAAATACAAACAGTGTTGACTTCACTCATGCTGAACCAATGAAAGGGCCCAGCCTTTCCTAATATGGGTTTTAAGAAAAGCGCTGATGACCAGAGAAACCAGAGAGTTCATTCTGGAAGCCAGGAGGTGGAAGGGTTTGTGGGCATTTCCTGGAATTCATAGATGGTACAAGAAATAACATAGTCTATCACTGTGTTATTAGAAGACACTTAAGTTTTCTTGAAAGGGGAAACTACTTGGAAAACTTTGGTCTCTAGAACATGGAACCAGAGACAAGGCCTAGTGAGCACCTGGTATCATTACATCAGATGCACAAGTCTCTGAGGAGAAGGGCTTACAGACCCTTTAAAAGCGCAGGTCAAATTTTAAGGATATGCATGTCTTCCTAGTAAAAAGTATCTCCTTTCTCAAACCCTAAGTTATAGAAAAGCCCCTAAGTCAGTTGCAGGATAGAACGCAAAAAAGTCCCCTAGAATCATCTGGAGCCAGCAAAGTCTGAGCATCCAGTGGATTTATAACAGAGGGCCATTTTCTTTTGTGTTCTTTTTTTGCAATTGTATTTCAGGTCTTTACAAAGCAAGGCTCTGGGGATATCAGGTTCAGCAGGATTCTTGGCTTGGTCCACAGCTTCATTAGTTCTGGAAAGCCTTATGTGTGTGGTTTTGTCATCTAACTGTGACCATTAAACCCTGGGACAGAAGATATAACAAAGCAGGACATCTTCCTTCACAGCATGTTCTGGTTTCAGAGGAAGTCAACATGGAAAACAATGGAATATCTCCCTGGAACTGGGGTGTGTTGAGAGTTGCCTGCCATGATCAGAACCTACTGTCTTCCTGCTGACTCCCCCCTTAGGGTCAGTAGGGATCTGGTAAGCCACAAAAGAATCTCTAAAATAATTGGTAAGATTTTCAAACACCATATGCTACTACCGTGTTTTTCCTTCGGTTTTGTTTAGTTCAATATCTAACGAGCTAGTTGGTATAGGCACCTTCACAGCCGGATGATCATGTCTCTCTGAGGAAATCTAATGCCAACAGAAGAGGGAAAAACCATAGCCTCTCCTGGAAATCCAACATCAGCAGGCAACTCGTGAATGAGGTCTTTTGCGTAAACAATCTGTCTCCCAGTGTTCCTCTGTTGCTGTGCCCGGTGGCACAGGTATAGTTTTTTGACCTTTGTCATGTTATCAATGCCAGGACAGACTTCAGTCCTGGGTCACTACAGGTTTTCACTACAGCACATTTTTAAGCTTTGGGAGAGGAGTGACTTTGGCAAAGGCTAGGCAGGTTCTTGGGTGAAGTTCCACAGCAGTCTCTACAGAGTAAGCATACTGATCCTGAGGGTGGAGCCACAAAGGTTATAGGATGTTCAGCTGGCCTTTCCACAGCATAGAGGTCACTGCTACTTGTCTGACACACAGTGGAACTCTCACAGAACTGGCTCCAGTTGCCTATCCCTGACCCTTCTCTTTCATCCATCCTTCCTTTGTCAGAATCATTACTTTGGCACTGAGAGCTGGTGGCTTGATAAACCTTCCTCCACTTTCAGATTTCTCTAGAGCCTAAGGGATCTTTCTTTGTGGGGTGGTGGGCTGTGAGAGGCAGCTGGGTACCTGGTTGAGCACAGGCCTTGAACCCCAGAGACCCTAAAGGAATGGTAGGAGTTTGGCCTTGCTCCTGGGCCCCCTGGTTCCTTTCACATAGCCACAGCTCTAACAGCCCCTTCCACAGAGAGGTTTGTAGCCATTGGTCATGTAGCACAGGTAGAGGGTGTGACACAGGTTGCAGGGCCTCAAGACATCTCCATATTCATGAGATACCTAAAGGCCAGAGAGTGTAGCCAATTAAGCATTCCTTCCTAGACCCTTCTCCTTGCAAAAGGTATTTAACCTCAGGTCCAACCTGAGAATATGGGGTATAGCTTCATCCATTTTCTGCCATGACAATAAAGATCATAAGGCTGTATCTTAAGACCTGGACTACCTCTTGTCTTTGGGGCCCACTGTGGGGAACTATGGAGAAGGTCTTTGTGGGCATCCAGTGGGGGTATTCTTGAAGCTGGTTTTGTCCTCTACCAGTTGTTGGGCTGTAGTGTGAGCATGGGCATGGGTCCTGTTGGGTTGAATTGTGGGTCCTGTATGTCTGCTGCCCCAAGGGGCTGGGGCTGTGGCTCAGGGAGGCAGAGAATCGGAAATTCGACTGAGTTCACTCCACGAAGGGCTGTGAGAAGCTGCATGACTCATATCCAGGGATGGAGAAAACACAGTCTGAGACCTCTTGGGGGCCAGAGCTCTTGTGTTAGGGATCCCCTGGCCAAGGGTCTGCCAGGAACTGACTGATACCAAGCCCTAGTTGGTGGCCTCCCAAGGCTGCAACACAGAGAGGTCATTGAAGGGAGGTTAGAAGGCAGCTTGGTAGTTGAAGACCTTCTTCATGGTTCCCCGTGGTGGGCCCCAAAGACAAGAGGTAGTCTAGGTCTTAAGATATGGTCTTAAGATCTTTATTGTCATGGTGGAAAATGGATGAAGCTATACCCTGTGTTCTCAGGGTAGGCCCTGAGGTTAAATACCTTTTTTGGGAGGAGGAGGCCTGTGCTTGACGGGTACCCAGCTGCCTCTCACAGCCCACTGCCTCCCTCACATTTCTTCTTTGCCCTTGCTCCACTATTTGTCCAGTGCTGTTGCCATGTGCTTTTGTCAATGCCATTTTGGCTCAGCAGAAATCGTTGATTTTATTTTCTTTGCTTTTTCTTTTAGTTACTTGAGACAGGGTCTCATGACCCCCAGGGTAGCTTTGAACTCCTCATGAAGCAGAGGATGACCTTGGTTGCCTGATCTTCCTGCCTCTACTAGACCTACCAGGAATGATGGTGTGTGTGTGCCTCTATAATTTCAGAACTTAGGAGACAGAAGCAAGGAGATTAGGAATTCAAGGTCAGTCTTGGCTACATAAAACATTCCATACTAACCTGGGGTACAGGAGACTTTATCTCAAAATAAATTTAAAAAAAAAGAAAGAAAGTAGCTGACTTTACAGTTCATTTATTAACTTTTGGGACAGTGTCTCACTCTATAGCCCAGGATAACCTAGAACTTACTACATAGCACAGGCTTGGTACCAGACACAAGACAATTCTTCTACTTCAGATATCTGAGCACTAGATTTACAGACATAAGCCATCACACTTGGCTAAATTTAGAGTTGTATGAGTTCCCCCGCCCCCAGTGCCACCCCTAGTCAGTATGTCTAATTAGAACAGAGCAACTACTAGGTAATGTTTTGTTTGTGGTGTTGGGGATGGAATAGGATCCTGAACATGCTAGGTAAATTATCTACCACTAAGCTACAATCTCAGTTCCAACCATACAATAATCTAAACAGAAAGAAACTACTGTAAAGAATACTTAAGTGAGTCTGGAGAAATGGCTAAGTGGAAAAGAGCACTGACTGCTCTTCCAGAGGTTCTGAGTTCAATTCCCAGCAACCACATGGTGGTTCACAACCATCTGTAATGGGATCTGATTCCTTCTTCTGGTGTGCACTATATATATATATATATATATATATATATATATATATATATACACACACACATATATGAATAAGTATAGTGGGTTGGCGTAGCAAAGATTTGCTAGTAAAAAGTTTAGAGAATTTAAAAGGATGTAAGGAATAAATGGTGGAGGAGGGCCCAGTGTTCTAGAATGAGCATTCTTCCTGCCCCTCCCTTCTAGCCCTAGCAAGCCTGCAAACAGGGCCTCTCTGGGGAAGGCACTGCCTCTGGTTCACTGAATGGAGGATGAGTCCCTGTGATACTGCACTGGGAAAACATGCTGAAAACCTCCTGCAGCTAGCTGTCAGAACAAATCAGGATCTTGGTGGCCCAAGGAAACAGCAATTTAGCTAGCATATGTGTAGCCTTGGTACCCAAAGCCAGACTAGGCTACATGTTTCATTGAAAATGTTTTTAAAAACCAAACAAAACCACTCAGCAGTTTATTCTCTCACCAACGTAGAAGCCAGCAACCCATGGCTGGGGGTCAGCAGGCCTCTGCTTCCTCTAGGGGTTCAGCATGGAACCTGACCTGGTTTCTTCCACCTTCTGGAGCTCCAAGTGTTCCTGTGGTTATTGGATCTATGCCTCCGTCTTAACATGGCCTTTTCTCCCCCACCCTCTTCCCCCCACCTCCATAATCTAAGATGATCTCATCTTAAATCACTTACTTTAATTACATCTTAAAAGCCATTTTTTTTTCTCCCATGGAAGGCCACATTCACAGGTTCTAGGAAGGCATCTTTGGAAAGGCCCCCATTCCACTCTCTAGATCTCATTGCCAGGCATCCAAGCTGCAAATTGCTCATGGGACAAATGTCTCACTGAATATATCCTGCTGCAAAACCTCCCAAGGAATAGGGTACTGGGATGGCATTGGGTACTGGGGACTGTTGGCTGCTGCAATGTAAGGTTACCCTTCAGAGGGGCAAAAGAGCCCAGAAACTGATTTTACTCCAGCAATGTCTCACCACTGCCCTCTCTTGACAAAATTTTAAAAGGTATCAGCAGGCAAAGGGTCCATGGCATTCTTATAGAAAGAGCTTTTAAAAAGAGGAAACCACCTGCTAGGCAGTGGTCGCATGGGAGGCAGAGGCAGGCAGATTTCTGAGTTCGAGGCCAGCCTGGTCTACAGAGTGAGTTCCAGGACAGCCAGGGCTACACAAAAAATCCTGTCTCAAAAAACAAAACAAAACAAACAAACAAACAAAAACCAAAAACAAAAAACCAAAACCAAACAAACAAAAAACAAAAAAAAAACAAAAAAAAAAAAAAAAGAGGAAATTTTGTGCCAGGCAAAGTAGCAAAAGACCTTATAATCCCAGCATTCAGAAGGCAGAGGAGGGAGGATCTCTCTGAGTTGAAACCAGGCTGGTCTACACAGTAAGTTCCAAGCACTTCCTGACGAGACCTGTGTCAGTGAGTGCATAAATAGAATAAAGACAATAAGGAAAATTTGGAGCTTAAAGTAAACAAACAAAGATAGGCAGCTCATTCAGATGTTAGGACAAATGAATGATAATGCTTTTGAGAGACTGCAACATATTTCTGTGGTTGAGCTAGGGAATTACTCAGTGATATTTTCAATGGTATTTTGAGATAGGGTCTCAGATGACTTAAGCTTGCCTTAAATTTCTAATCCTCATGCCTGGATGCTGGGGGGGGGGGTGCAGTCAGGGCCCCCTAACCTAGTTGATTGAAAGATTTTTTGTTTGCTTGTTTATATCAAGGAAAAAAGCAAGGTCCACTTTATGTGTGTGAATGTTTTGCCTGCATGTGTGTGCTGGACACATGGCTGGTGTGTGAGGTCAGAAGAGAGTGTCAGATCTCCTGGAGCTGGAGCTTCAGGTTGTGAGTCACTACCTGGTGCTGACAATTGAACCTGGGTCCTCTGCAAGAATAACAGGTACTCTTAACTGCTGAGCCAACTCTCCAGGCCATAATATTTGGTCTTTGTTTTTTAAATTACTTATTTATTGCAAGGTAGGGTTTCTCTGTATAACCTTGAACTCGGAGATCCAATTGCTTTTTAAGTGCTGGGATTAAAGTTATCTTACCATGTATAGCCAGGGGTCTTATTTTGTAGCTCTGGTTGGCCTACAACTCACTATGTAGACCAGGTTGGCCTTGTTTACACAGAGATACACAGTGATCTCCTGCTTCTGCCTCCAGACTGCTGAGATTAATGGCATATACCACCATATCAGGTGGGTAATCAATAGTGTTGCTGTAAGATACTTAACCAGCCTAACAGAAGCCAGCAGATAGAGGGCCCAGGTCAAAGTGCAGAGGGCCATTTTGTAGGACTAAGCATCAGATACATTTTATGAGTCCAAAATAAAGTAGAGTCCTTGTCTTAATCCCATGTAGGTCATAGATGTACTCTGTAGCTGCTAGCAACTTCAGAGAATCAAAGTGCCTTGTGTGGCTTTGGAGATGTCACAATCTTGTTATATTCACGAGGTAGCATTAACCTATTAAATACAAAGTGAGATACTCTATGTGGCTACCATTTCTAAGTAAAATAGCCAGAACTATTTTAACCTTATAATTTTATTGAGGTTGGCATAAAGTTAAAAAAGTCTTACATATGCAGTTCATTTATTAATATACACAAAATATGAGTATATTATGTACAATATTGTACTTAAAGACGTAAAATATCCTCAGGATTCTGGAAAAACCAATACCCCTCGACCATCTGGCCACCCCAGCATTACTCACTACTATGCTCTTCAACTTCATGTAAATGAGACATACAATACATTTGGCCCTTTTGAGCTGAGCCCCACTTGTGGACAACACCATCCCATTTTTCCCTTTACCAGCTATCAGCCATTGTGGACTCTGCACGTACTGGATGACTGTGTAAGTCTGCTGCTTGATTTAGTTAGACTAACAGCTTGTTAATCCTTCCAGAAATACAGTAATGTTGTCAGGAATATGTTATACAAGCCTATAATCCTAGTGGCTGGAAGGCAGAGGCAAGAGGGTATCAAGTTTAAGACCATACTAGACTACAACGTAAGACCTTACCAAAACAAAATGAAACACAAGCCACACAAGCCAGGCCTATAATCCCAGCCACTTGGAGAATTATAAGCACAGGTTTGATTCAGTTTCGGAACAAGTTCAAGACTAGCCCGCTGAACTTAGTGAAACCCTAAAGTTAAAAATCTAAAAAAGAATAACCTTTATGTGCAGGATTATTTTGCAGGCATGTATGTGCATCAAGTGTGTGCCTGGTGTCTGTGGAGGTTAGAAGAGGGCATCAAATCCCTGGGACCGGAATTACAGATGGTTGTGAACAGCCACACCAATCTTCTGAAATGGTACCCACTGCTTTGAGCCAATGAGTCAGCCTAAACTGAAAAGAAAGAGAGGAAGGAAGAAAGAAAGAAGGAAGGAAGCTGGGGTTATAGCTAAGTAAGAGCATTTTCCTTGCATATGCGAGGCCCCGAGTTTATTTTGGAAGTGGAAACCACAGCTTGGAGGTTGGGTTTGTCTTTGAGATCTTTTCAAAATAATACCCTACCCCTTCACAGTCCTTCATTTGATCTTGGCCAAAAGGCCCAGAAGCATTTTTCTCATCTCTTAAGATTATCAGATGGTAAGATTTTTAAGCACAAGAGTTCACCAACTAACCAACCATAAAAACCAACCCCAACCGCAACCCATCAAGCCAAAGAATGTTCCTTGATGACACATTCTACTTGGGCTTTCCACCCCACAGTGGCCACTAGCCCCATGAGGCTGCTGCGCAAGTAAGCGGATAGACACTGAGATATGGAGTTGCTGTATTTAGGGACTTTGCTCTTTGTGCTCAGAGCTGGGGTTGAACACAGGGCTTCACTGAATTCCTAATTCCAGAACCGAGTTAACTGTAGATAAAATTTTAAATTCAATAGTGGACAACACACCTCATGCTTCCCTACCCCTTCACAGTCCTTCATTTGATCTTGGCCAAAAGGCCCAGAAGCATTTTTCTCATCTCTTAAGATTATCAGATGGTAAGATTTTTAAGCACAAGAGTTCACCAACATTGAGTTATCTTAAATCTGAGGCAAAACGATTTCCGGAGCCAGGCCCTTGTTATGTAGAAGGGGACTCACATGTGCTTTGAACAGACAACACTAACTTTGGAGCTGTGACTTATACTCTAAACTAAACCAGACACATTCTCCTAAATGCCTTTCCTTTTCCTATAGCGATTTGTTTGGCACGAAACTTGAGATTGACATCACCCTAATAATGTGCTTCAAAGTTGGACACAGGCCATTAGACTAACCTATATGGTATTTAAATAGAACTTAGATACTGCAGTTGAGAAAAATCTTGAAGACTAAGGAGAAAAGGAGAACTGGAACGGCGAGGAAGACAGAGCTGGCCAAAGACTTTCCAGGACTTTCTCATGTCCTGGGCTAGACACAGTCCAACGTAGCTCCAGGGTGGAGCCCGGCCCCGCCCCTCCCACCTGGGCAGTCTCTGAACCACGCCCCCCGCCAGCCCCGCCTCCTCCACGACGTCCGACCCACGCGGCGCCCAGGCGGCGCGCTGACGTTCGACGCTCCAGGTACTTTCCCCAAGGCCGGCTTGGCTCAACGTGGGGGCGGGGCGGGGCGCGGAGCGCGCATGCGCCACAGTGCCAGCGCTCTCCCCGGATAGAGCGGGGCCCGAGCCTGTCCGCTGTGGTGGTTCCGCTCGCGCTCCCCCGCCGCCATGTCGGCTACTATCGAGCGGGAGTTCGAGGAATTGGATGCTCAGTGTCGCTGGCAGCCGCTATACTTGGTGAGTCTCAGGCCCGCGCGGCGTCCCGGTCTTCCGAGGATCCGAGCTCGCGCCTGCCGGCTCCGTGTCACCTCCCCCGCCTCCCGCTCGGGCGGAAGTGGCGAGCGCGGGCCGCGTCAGGGGCGCGCCTGCGCGGACAGTCCTCACCACTGTGAGGCTTTAGACTGGAAGCTCCGAGTCGGCTGTAGGCTGTTGGTTCTGAAGGCGGCTCTACAGCGGCGCCTGCTGGCTGCCCGGCCGGCCTCGGCGTGTGGTGCGCTGGGTGGTGGGTCGAGGGGCACCCGGCGCGGGGTGGGGACGGTCTCCGGCTCCCTCGCTAACCGCGTTCTCGTCAGCCGATGTTTGGTGGCGGAGCGCGCTGGTAGCCGGAGCAGAGAAAAGGGCGAGAGAGCCCTCTGATCGGGGCCAGCGAAGGCAAAGCGGGGTCTCACGGGGTCTCGGCCACTTGCGGTATTCCGGGGGCCTGTGGCGACACCAGAGCCGGAGCTGAAGCAGCGGTGAGAGCTCCTGAGGGCTCGGGGATCGCCAGTCTTTTCATTGGCTACTTTCTCCGGGAGAGCGGGTCATCTTCTGGAGCTTCCCGGAACAACAGAGGCTTTGGTTGTATTATCGTTGATTAAAGTAGCGTCCTCTTTAGAATTTCCTTAGCTTAGGCATACTTTATAGATGTATATGTAGTACACCACAGATCTTTATATGAGCTTTGCAGTTGGGTGCATTTCCCAAATGAGTGCACCGATAGTAGTAACACTCAAAGTAACCAACAATTCTTTCGGTCCAAAAGAGGCCACATGTCTATAGGCCAACTCCTTGCTCTGTCACCAGAGAATAACCTTACCTATTTAGCTCATACTAAAGTCATCTTTACTATCAACGATTGTGACTACCTTTTTACAGCGTGTGGGCTACCTTTTAATCCAGGCAAAACTTTCTCCCCTTAAAAATGATTCATTGCTAATCATTAACGTCTACCCAAGATCAAATTTAGTGATTGATGAATTGTTAAATATGTCTCCTTATGTTTTGGCTCATGACTACAGTACAGAAAGAAGCTAGAAAGCTTTCTTTCTTTTAGCTCTGGATGATGCTGGGTTTTCACTATTCCATTTAATTAGCTGACAGTAAAATTTCTTTTTGTTTAGGACTTATTTCTTCCATCCTCCTTTGAGATAAGGTCTCAGTCTATAACTTTTGGTGGCCCGGGACTTGCTTTGTAGACCAGTCTGACCTTGAACTCACAAATCACCCCCTCCACCTCTGCCGTGCTGGGATTAAAGGTGTGTGTGCCACTATTTCTGACAGATTTTCTTAAACACATTAGTAAGAAATGTATTAAATACCCTCATGTGCCATATTCATCGTATATTAGAATAGGTTCTAGTTTTTATCATCATCATCATCATTGCTTTATGTGGAGACCAGAGGACAACTTTCAGAATTTGATTCTATACCACTTGGGTCCTGGAGATCGTGTAGAATCTGTGTTATGCTATATATTGTTTTGTAACAGGGTCTGTCTCATTGTAGCCCAGGCTGGCCTTTAAGTCCTAGTCTAACTACCAGTGTCAAAATTCTGGAAAGAAATTTCTGTAGAAAATCTTAAATGCAAATTCTAGTGGATTTGTGTGTGTGTGAACTTCCAGGTCTCTTTTTGTATGGTTGCATTAGTTTTAGCAGAGACTGCTGCCTCAAAAATGCCAATGACAAAAGAAGTACTGAATCAAGAAGGAAAATTGCTGGGTGGTACTTTGGGTCTTTAATCCCAAAGTTTAAGAGGTAGAGGGAGGTCTGTGAAGTGATTTTATTTGTTTGATTTTGAGACATAGTCTCCTTATGAAGCCTTGGTTGGCCTCGAACTCAGATTGTCCTGCTTCCCAAGTGCTGGGACTAAAGTCATGCATCACCATGTCCAGCACAGATCTGAGTTTAGCCTAGCCTGGTCTACATAGTTCCAGGCCAGCCAGGAATACATAGTAAGATCATGTATGTATGTATATATGTATACACACACACATAGATACATACATAAAGGTGGGAGGGGGACTGGAGAGATGGCTCTTGGTTAATAGGGCTTGTTCTTCCAGATTGATTTCTAGCACCCACAAGCAGCTCACAACTGTTTCTAGCTCCTGTTCTTGGGAATCCAAAGTCCTCTTCTGGCCTTCAGGGACACCAGTTATGCACATGGTACCTATGCAGACAAAATAATAGTTATTATTTTTTAAATATTTTTTAAATATTATTTTTATTTTTATTATTATTTAAAAAACAAGGGTTGATAGTACAACTCAATTTAGCCTAACGTATTTATTTTCTGAGACCAGGTCTTGCTTAGTATCACAAACTGGCCTATAACTTACTACTAGACTTGGATTTGTGATGATCCTTCTGCCTTAGTCCCCCAGTTGCTAGGAATATAGGGAAAAGCCAACACGTGGCTTAATTGCGTGCATACATGTATGTCATTAATGTCTTTGAGAAGTCAGTGAAAGTCATGATCTCACTTAACATGCAAAAACAGCACTAATGCTGGATGGTGGCTCAGCCTGTAACCTGTCAATTTGGAGGCTGAAGCAGGAGGATTGTTGTGAATTTAAGACTAGCCTGCAGCTGGGCTTTGGTGGCCCAAGCCTTTAACCCCAGTAGAGGCAGGCAGAATGATTTCTCAGTGTTAAGCCAGCCTGTGCTACATAGTGAGTTCTAGGACACCTGGGACTAAGGAGTAAAATCTTTCGTTGAAATAAAAAAAAAAAAATCTAAATAAACAAAAGCCAGTCCTAGTGGCATGTTTTTTAGTCCTACCACTTAGGGTGTGGTTCCAGAAAGTATCTGGAGTGTAAGGTCATCTCCAACTACCTGTGGAGTTCTGGGTCAGCCTGGGGAAATTGAGACTCTGTCAAAAATTAAAAATCTTGCTGGCAAGGTTGCTCTGTGGGTTAACATTTGCCCAGCCTGACAACTTGAGCTCAGTCCTCTGAGTCACAAGGAAGGAGAAAACCACCTTTCTTTCACAAACGGTCCTTAGACCTCTATATACCTGCCTTTTTGTGTCTACCCACAATAGCAAAGTTAAATAAAATGTAATCTTAAACAATTGGAAGTTCCAGGAGCTGGCTTATTTGCTCAGTTTGTGCAGTGAAAGCATGAAGACCTGTGTTTAGATCTTTCCTCATTCCATAAAAAGCCAGGGATGTGGCTCTAATCTTGTGCTGGGGAGGTGGAGACATGCAGATCTCCGGAGCTCACTGGCAGGCCAGCTGAGCTGAAGCAGTGAGCTCCAGGTTTAATGAGAGACCCAGTCTCAAAAGACAAGCAAGAGTTTGGGGGCTGGAAAGATGGCTCAAGGGTTAGGAGCACTCTTGCAAAGGACCCTAATTCAACAACTCCCAGTGTCCATATTAGGTAGCTCAGAACTGCCTGTAACTTCAGTGCCAGGGGATCTGATATCTTCTGTCCTCTGAGGAGTGCAGTCCTGTGCACAAACATATGTTTACACACAATTAAGAGTAAAGATAAGGGGCTGGAGAGATGGCTCAGTGGTTGAGAGCACTGACTGTTCTTCTAGAGGTTCTGAATTCAATTCCCAGCCACCACATGGTGGCTCACAACTGTCTGTAATGGGATCTGATACCCTCTTCGGGTATGTCTGAAGACAGTGACTGTATGTACATATATAAAATAAGTAAATCTTTAAAGAAGAGTAAAGATAAAATCTTAAAAAAAAAAAAAGATATAGGACTGTCAATAGCAAGATGATTCAGAGAAGCATATATCACCTACCAAGCCTGACTGTTTGATCCTTGGTACCCGAATGATGGAAGAAGATGACTGATTCCTGCAAGTTGTTCCCTGACTTCCACATGCCCACATAGCCTTCATAAGTAAATGTCAGAAAAAATAAATACAGGCAAAAATACACTTACTTGTATTTTCAGAATCCCTCCATAGACACCGTGCCCAAGATCTTTAGGCAAAATAGTAGTTCTGTGCTGGCACTTTCTTTTCAAGCACAAGAGCATTAAAACCATACTATGCACATTGGTGTTACAGTAAAAGCAAGTCAGGAGCCACTGAAGCTAATAATAGAAAGCAAGTCAGGACCAGTTTAGATTTAATGCTTTCTTAGTATCTTGGAGCATCCATTTCACATTCCACAGAGAAGGCTGCTGACAACGTCTGTGCTGTCAAGGCACTAATTCTCTGAGTCTTGAGGACCTCTTTAGAAGTTCATACTTTGCTTTTTTGTTGACCTCTTGGTATGGTTGGTAGTGTGTCAGTATCATAATGTGAAGGTCATATGTTCTCAAACTTATAAGTGTTGGGTGCTAGTATTTGGCATTGAAAATAACTGTTTAAAGACAGTACTACTCATTAGGGTCCAACCTGGTTAGAGGAAGTAAATGGCTAAGCAAATAAAATCATGGAAGTGAGGGGTCTGGCGGGGCTCGGCAAGTAAAGGTGCTAACCGGAGCTCTGCAACCTGAGTGCTCTACTTGGAACTCATGTACAGTGGAAGGAGGGAACTGACTTCACATTGTTTTCTGCCAGCATGCGGTGTGGCCTACACAACAATTTGTTTGTTTCGTATGTGAAAGCAAGGCCTGACATGGCCTGCATGAAGCCCTAGTTCAAACTCCAGCAAGATTAGGTTTGTAATGATGCATGCCTGGACTCTCAGCACTCTGAAGGTAGAAGCAGAAGGATTAGAAATTCAGTGTTATCCTTGGGTACATAATTTGAGGTTAACCTGATCTCAGAAACAAGAGGGAGAGTAAGAAGAGGATTGGATAGAAAACAAGATGAGCATTGTATATATACATGTATGAAATTGTGATGGAAACATAAAAAGGTTTTAAAACTTTGACTTAAGAAGTGTTTATTTAGAACAAAGCTAGCATTAAGTAAAGGATGCAGAGTGAATGAGTATTTGTGGAACAATTTCTCAAAAAGTAGGGTTCCCCCCCCCCAGCTTATTTTTGGTGTGTGTGTGTTTTGTGCCTGCGTGTATTTCTGTGTATCATGTTTGTGCCTAGTGCTGGAGGAATCCTGAAGAGAGCATCAGATTTCCTGGAACTGGAGTTCAGATGCTTATGAGTCACCATGTGGGTGCTGGGAATCAAACCTTAGTCCTCTGGAGAAGCAGCCATGTTTTTAATTGATGGGCCATCTCTCCCACCCCAATAGTGAAGTTTCTTGAGAAAGGAGTGCTTAACAGTCTTGAAAGGCAGATTTGTCCATTAAGAAAAGATAAGGGGAGTGGAAGAAAATTAGTGTTCCAGGGGGAATAGTGTGGGTGGGGAAGTCAGATCATCCATCCACTGCTTAGGAGTGTCTTTTGGGGCTGGGCCTGCTGTGAGCGTGAAGTGTCAGGAGAATAAGGCCGAGCCTGAGGCTGTTGGAGATCCTTAATAGAGACTCACTAAGGAAATTGAAATCTTCAGTATTATTTTTACTTTTAGTAAGGTCATGTTGGTTAGATAACTTAGGGCTAAGTGTAGACAGCACGGAGAAATCTGTCAAGTCAAGCTGAACTTTAAGCCTTGGAATATAGGCTGAGGCAAGAGAAATAGAGGAAAAACCGGGTTGAAAAGTTGAAGTATGTATGGGGAGATGGTTTATGCAAATTGGGAGATGGCTATGCAAATTGAAGTGCTTTCTGTACAAACCTGATAACCTGCATTCATTTAAAACCCAGTAAAAATAATGCAGATGCAGTGGTGCAATCTTTAATTCTAGCAAGATGGAAGGGACAGGAGAATCATCTGGAAGCTCTCAGGCCAGCTATCCTGGAGTATACAGCACAGAGACTTTGCTTCAATAATCACTTTGATTGAAGGCAAGAATCAACCCCTGAAGTTGTCCTTTGACCTCTGTGCCTTTGCATGCATGCCCTTCCCTCACTGAAAGCACCAAGTTAAAGTAGATGTGATTGAATTACTTTTAAGATACTAGAATAACTGAGTGTAGAGTTAAGAAGAGAGGACTTAGCTTATACATACAATTAAAAAATATGAGCATATAGGTTGTGTTTAAGGTTTGAGATGACTAGGCCCTATTTAGCAAGATTATCCAGCTAGCCAGGTGTGTAGCACATACCTTTGATCTCACCCAGTTCTTGGGAGGCAGAAGCAGGCTGGTCTTCATAAATTCAAGGCCAGTCTGACCTACATAGTGATACATAGTGAGGCCCTGTCTTGAAGAAACAAAACAAAACAAAAAAATTTTACCCAGGTAACATATAAATGGTTTGGAAATACTGAAGGCTAAGGATGTCTTCTTGATTGCTAGCAGTGTTTTTAAAAGTGGAGGAAGGAAGCTTGCAGTGAAGACTGGAGAGAATAACTAATAAAGTAGGGAAGAAAAGCTGTCTAAGAACTTGGAGAGTTGAAGAACTTGGAGAGTTGTCTACAGGGCCACGAGCTACAGGGGGAGCAAATGCAATCGAGGCTGAACAGGCTCACTGGATTGTGCTGCCAAATGAGCAGATGATTTTAAAGGGCACTTCAGGTTTACAGTCCTGCAGAGCTGGGAACAAAGTTGGAAGTGTGCAGAGAAGTGTAGCTGTTTGAGGAACTTAACTTGAAGGGAAGAATGGGGAGAAGTAGCTGAAGTGAAGCACAGTTATTTCTCTCCTTCAGCCCTGCTTTCCCAGTGCCCACATGTGAAATTCAGCCCTTCTGCCTCAAAACCGCTGGGGTTACCTCTGTGGCTTCATTTCCCATGTCATCTTCTCTCCCTCCCCCACTATGGTCTTCTTGGAAAGGTGTGTATCCACTTATCCCCTTGAGGCCTCTAGAATGAAATTTCCTTTGCACAACTGCTCTCCTGTTGCTTCTTTCCCCTGTTGCTTAATACCTCCTGCTCATGTCTGAAGTTGGACTAATCTGGGAAGCTTTCTAACCTACCAGCCCATGCTGGATATGAGCAAATCTTTGACAATAGGGTTGAAGAAATGCAGAGGATCTGTTTATGTTCCCAGCACCCACATGGGAGCTCACAAATGTTTGTAACTCTTGTTTAAGTGAGCATTCTGCTTTATTACAAGTAGGTGATACTTGTAATGTTTATGAGTTCTGCTTTTTCTGGTAATGCTAAAGGAGCTAGGAGAAGAAAGGATTGCTTGCAAGGGTAAACCAAGATGCTCAGCTTTTAGCTGTTTAATGGACACGAGACTGTTTACTTTGTATTTTATTACAATTTTTGCAGGCAAGAATAAATTGAATATTTTTGGTTGAGGTTCTGACCTCCTAGTCTTTCTGTTCCCTATAGACAGTTGTTTTAGAGCATTGATTTTGGAATTAGGTGTGGTAGCACATACTGATACTAGCACTTGAGATACTTGAGGGTCGAGGATCTTAGAAGTCAGTCTGAGCAGTGTATCTAGTTCAAGTCAGCTTATGTAATTCAGCATCATCCTATTTCTAAATAAAACAAACCCCAAAAGCCATGATTTAGAAGTAAGAAGAGTTTCCTGTTTGCTTGTTTAGTAGGTTTTTTGAGACAAAAAACTCAGTGTAGCCTTGACTGACTTAGAGTTCACAATGTAAACCAGGTTAGGCTCCAACTAGAGATCCATCCTCTTCTGCCTCCTCAGTACTAAGATTAAAGTCATGCACCACCATGTCCTACTTTTTTTTTTTTTTTTTTTTGAGACAGATTTTCAATTTATAGCTCTTACTACTTTACTTTCGAACTCACTGTTTAGCTCAATTTAGCCTTGAACCAATGCTAATCCTCCTGCATCAGTTTCCGAGTACTGGGATTACAGACATGGGTTATCACACCTGGTGAATGTTGTTGGATTTGGTTTTCATTTTTTCGGGGAATACCAGTAATCAAGGCCCTGTCTTCAACATGCTAGGCAGATGTTCTACCACTGAGCCATAGCCACAGTTATCCCTCTCCCCCAACATTTTTTGAGCTAGGTCTCTGTAATTTACTGGCCTTGAACATTCTATTTTCTTCCTTTAGCCTACAACTTGTTGGGTTTACAGTCCTGGGCTACCAGGACGGGCAAGGTGAAAGAAAGAAAGAGCAAAACACAATGCTAGAGTTGCTAAAATCTGTATTAAGGCCAAGTCTTTAGTCTGAGGAATTGGAAGGATAAAGAAATTTGCTGGTAGCCGGGCAGTGGTGGCGCACGCCTTTAGTCCCAGCACTTGGGAGGCAGAGGCAGGCAGATTTCTGAGTTCGGGGCCAGCCTGGTCTACAGAGTGAATTCCAGGACAGCCAGGGCTACACAGAGAAACCCTGTCTCGAAAAAAAACCCAAACAAACAAAAAGAAATGTGCTGGTTTTGCTGCTGTATTGAGTGGAAGTGTGCTAAGATGGAAAAGGACTTAAAATGCAGAGCTGAGTATTGTCTGGTGTTACATGTTCACTGGGGAGCAAGAAATGAACTCCCACAGATAAGTCCCTTGGACTATTATATATATTTATATGCTCATCTATAAAGTTATTTTTAAGATTAAATTTGTGGTGTATAGTCTGATGGCTTAGTATTAATTTTTACTTTTACTGATGTAGAGTCCTAAATTCTTGTAATGAATATGTCTTAATTTATTGAAAGTGCAAAGTTCTTTTTCTCTTCAATAAGATCACAAATAAAAACTCAAAGTAAGGCTAGGCATAGTGGTGCATGTCTCTTAATCCCAGTCTTTAGGAGTCAGAGGCCATTGGATTTCTCAGTTTCAGATGAGGCAGGGCTACATAAGTGAGATCCTGTCTCAAAAAACAAGAGTAAGATTCTCTGGCCACTTGGTAGCCTGGTTCTCCTGAGTTCTGTGATTACACCCTCATGTTGTTTTGGAACAGGGTCTCAAGTAGCCCAAACTGACTTGTAACTATATAACAGACTGGCTTTGAGTTTATAATCCTCTTGCCTCTACTCCAAAGTGCTACAACTGCAGGCATACATACCACTATGCTCAGAATATTTTGTATTTAAAAGTAAGCATTGGTTATGAAAACAAAAGAAAATGTAACACTTGTAAACTAGGTGTGGTGTGTATGGGTGTAATCCCAGAATTTAGAAGTCTGAAGTTAGGAGGTTTGCCATGAATTTGAGGCCAGCCAGGGCTATAGAATATAAAGTAAAACCCTATTTCAAAAAAACAAACCAAAACCAAACCAAAACAAGAAAACCCAACCAAACAAAAACTTTGCATGAAATCTTAGTCCATTTAAGTTGATACAATGTAGGAAAAAAATTCTATCATTTGACACTTATGTGTGTAAGTACAGCCTGTTCAAGCCATACTTTATATAAGTCATCTAAAACTTTTGGGAGTTTTCTCCTTCCTTAGTGAGTTCCTGGGATCAAACTCAGGTCAAGTTTGTGTGGCAAGCCCTTTTATCTGCTGAGCCATCTCAACAGCCTGAGACTTAAGATTTTTATACACACGTTTAAAATTAAAAGGTTGTTTCAATATGTAACACAGCAGAAAGATTTTTTTGTTTGTTTGTTTGTTTTCGAGATAGGGTTTCTCTGTGTAGCTCTGGCTGTCCTGGAACTCACTCTGTAGACCAGGCTGCCTCTGCCTCCCAAGTGCTGGGATTAAAGGTGTGTGCCACCACTGCCTGGGTAAAAGAATTATTTTACGGTTTGGTTTTTTTTGCAATTAAAAAAACTGAAAATTTGGTAATGTCTGTAATGTACACTTCAGTGATTTCTTAAGCATAAGTGTGTCATCAGGTATCATTCTTCCCCTAGTAATGTAGAAGCATAGTTTATTGCTTCTTTCTGCTGCAGAAGGGGAAACTTTTAGCACCAGAATGCACATCAGTAGGTTTTGCAACATAGCCTTGGTGAATAGCTCAGCTGTTGGTGTTCCTTGTCTCTTTTTGAGAAACACTTTGTATTTCATTAACTATACTAAATGATAGGATACATACAGGGAAGTGGGGTACCTTTGGGTGGGGGCTGTGCCAAGTTGTGCTGCTAAGAAATTATGCCATATAACATGTTAGAGGTGTACTGGGGAGTGGGGAGACTGAAATGCCTGGACTGGGGACATTAGGGAGAGAGGAACACAGATAGAAAAAAAAGAACACGACAGGGAAAGAGAGAGAGAGAGAGAGAGAGAGAGAGAGAGAGAGAGAGAGAGAGAGAGATAGATCTGGGATGGGGTGGGGGTTACACACTGCATTCACCTGCCACACCTGTCACGCCTGTTGGCTGGTGTGGAGGATGCCATAAGCTGCCTCTATGACCCTGAGGGCCAAAACTAAATGCTCATAAAAGTTATCTTGGCTAGTCCCTCCCCCCCCCCAAAAAAAAAAAAAAAAAAAGAAAGAAAGAAAGAAAGAAAGAAAGAAAGAAGAGAAAGCTGTACAGTGTCAGATGGTAGTTTGTGATGAGATTTGGTTATATTCAGTCTTAGGGTTTTTGTACTGTGATGAAACACCATGACCAAAAGGGCCAGGCGGTGGTGGCACACGCCTTTAATCCCAGCACTTGGGAGGCAGAGGCAGGTGGATTTCTGAGTTCGAGGACAGCCTGGTTTACAGACAGCCTGGGCTACACAGAGAAACCCTGTCTCAAAAAACCAAAAAAAAAAAAAAAAGGCAAGTTAGGGAGCAAAGGGTTTATTTGGCTTATACTTCCACAGCACTGTTCATTGAAGGAAGTCAAACAGGGCAGGAAACTGGAGGCAGGAGCTGTTACTGAGGCCATGGAGAGGTGCTGCTAAGAGGATTGCTCCCCATGGCTTGCTCAGCTTGCTTTCTTATAGAACCCAGGACCACCAGCCCAGGGATGGCAGCACCCACAATGGGCTGGGCCCTCCCCTTTGATCACTCATTAAGAAAATGTTTACAGTTGGATCTTATGGAACACTTCGGGTTCCTTCTGTCAGTTAACTGTAGCTTGTGTCAAGTTGTCATAAAACTAGCCAGCACATTCTCCTCATTATCTAGACACCTGATTTAGCTGCATAGGAAGGAAAGTAAAGCAATAATGGACAATAGGATTATGTTTTTGTGTGATGAGAGTTCTGAAGATGGAGCTGCTGCTGTGACTCCCTAATGCCATTGACAGCAGCCTTTAACTTCTGTGCAGCTTTTCTTGGAATTGGCCTTTTTTTCTTTTCTTTTCTTTTTTTTTAACGTAGTGATCACAGGAGGTTCCTGTCTATTCCCAACCCTTACTTCTGGATGTCAAAACTCAGAGAGGACAGCAGTTAGCTGAGACAGTTTTTCTTTATTGATTTAGGTTTTATTTTTGAAGCAGGATCTTGTCTAAAGTGTTGCCTTTGATCACTACCTCCTGGGCTCAGGTGGTCTCACCTTAGCCAAGTAGCTGCTACTGCCCAGCAGTATATACAGTGTGTGCCAGGTCACTGAGCTGGCTGCAGTCAGGATAAACCTTTTCTACAACCAAGCCCAGTGCTACTTCTTATTTCCATTGGTGACCTTTTGTCACAAGCCTTTTTAAATGTTGAGACAGGATCTCATTCCTTATGTAGGTGAGGCTGGCTTCATAGAGATCCTGGCTCTTGCCCCCTAGTGTTGGGATTTAAGACTGTGCACTACCATGTCTGGCTCACAGGCCTGTTCTTAACTGTAAAGTAGGCCTTTTATCAGACTCTTGTAAAGTAGAAAATCAAATTAGAAACCTTCAGTGAGGAAGAAGGGAAAGTGGGATTGACTGTTGGTATGTGTCTCTGGAACTGCTCTTACACTGGCCAAAATTAAAAACATGGAGAACAAGTGGCAGATTTGAAGATCTAAGAGAATGAATTCACTAAGAGAGTTCTTTGTATTCTTAGCTAACAAAAGAAAAGTCATGGCTCTATTTTTTTTAGGACTGAATATTTGGAATAGGATGTACATATGACATTGTTTTATAAATCTTAAGTCCTTGCTATACTAGCTCCTACCATCTCTTATTTCTTTAACAATACATTCTAATTAATTTTTTGAGAACTTCATATCATGCATCTTGATCATATTTATACACCCCTGTTCTTTCCCTGAAACTCTTTCCAGGTCCATCTGTTTCTTCTATCCCTACCACATTGTGCCTTTATTTATTTATTTATTTATTTATTTTGATTTATTAGTTTTTATTTTATGTGTATGGGTGTTTTGCCTGCATGTGTATATCTGTATTATGTGTATATAGGGCCTACAGAGGTAAAAAGAGAGGGTCAGATCCCTTGGAACTACATGTTAGCCACTGTGTGGATGCTGGCAATTGAATCTGTGTACTCTGGAAGAACAGTGTTCTTAACTGCTAAGCCTTCTCTCTGGCCCCTGTGTTTAGTATTTTAAGAAGAGACCAGGCCTGGAGAGATGGCTCAGCATGTAAGAGCACTGGCTGCTCTTCCAGAAGTCCCTGAGTTCAATTCCCATAACCACATGGTGGCTCACAACTATCTATAATGTAGTCTAAAGCTCTCTTCTAGCATGCAAGTGTACATGCATATAGAGCACTCACATACATAAAATAAATAAATCTTGGGAAAAAAATCCTTAAAAAGAGACAGTCTAGCTGGTGGTAGTGGTGCAGGTCTTTAATTCAATGAAAGGCAGAGACAGGTGAATCTGAGTTTGAAGTTACCATGGTCTACAGATTGAGTTCCAAGATAGCCAGGATACAGAGACTGTCTTGTTGCAGGTATCCTGATTGTCTAACTCAATCTTTCTGCTCCTTCTTCCTAGATTTTTCCTAAGCCTTATATATGTAGGAGTTCCCTTGTGGATTTAGTAGCTGGCTAATCATTGGTTAGTTTCCTGCATTTTGACCAGTTGTGAATTACTTGTAATGGTTTTGTCTGTTACAAGAAGCATTTTTAATAAGCAGTGAGTGAGTGCTATACTTATCTATGAATAGAAGATGAATATTAGGAATGGGGTTGGGAATTAATTATACTTTGTTGGTTTTTGTTTTGTTTTTCGAGACAGGGTTTATCTTTTTAGCAGAAGCCTAGATGTCCTGGGCTCACTTTGTAGACCATGCTGCCTTTGAATTCACAGAGATTCACCTGCCTCTGACTCCCAAGTGCTGGTATTAAAGGTGTGTGCCACCAGGCCTTGTCCTCCCTCCCCCCCCCACATTAGTAATTGTTATAGTGTATACATATAATTGTCTGTCTAGACTGAAAAATAAGAACTAGCAACTGATAGACAAGCTTGACTGGAAGATAGGATTATACAACAGAACAGTTGAATATTCTTGTGAAGGTATCATGGAGGGACCCCTATCCTCTGCTCACCAATACATTTTGTTTATCTCTATCTATCTGTCTGTCTGTCTATCTGTCTGTCCATCCATCCATCCATCCATCCATCCATCCATCCATCCATCCATCCATGTACCTACCTACCTATTTGTGTATCCGTCCGTCCATCCATCCATCCATCCATCCATCCATCCATCCATCCATCCATCCATCCATCCATCCATCTAGTCTGGCCTGAAACTCAAGTGATCCACCTACTTCTGGCTCTTGAGTGTTGAGATTAAAGACATGTGCCACCACACCCAGCTACCAATAGTTTTTTTTAAATCCCATTTATAGTTGCTTCAGAGTTAATAAGATTTTTCAGATGAAACCATTAGCCTATTTTTCTTGAAAAATAAATTAAATGAGCTCTAACACAAACAGGGTGAATAATTAGGAGGAAAGCAACGTTCATTTCCTTATATTTAGACTTTACTGTTTAGCATTAGTAACTAAAATGTAATCATCTTGATGATAAATGATATTTTGAAATAGAATTACACTGTAATAGAGCAAGTGTAACTGGTGAATGTAAAAGTTAATAAATGGCATGGGTCATTTCTATTAGCATTGTGAGGTTTGTTATGTTATAAACTCTGCTTTGTAGAGTACTTAATGTAAGTGCTTACTGTTATCCTATATTGGCTGGGAGAATATATGTTGCTATATAAAATTTAAGAGGAATATTAAATATATATTTTTGTTATTTTAAGGAAATTCGAAATGAATCCCATGACTATCCTCATAGAGTGGCCAAGTTTCCAGAAAACAGAAATCGAAACAGATACAGAGATGTAAGCCCATGTAAGTACTGTGGGTTTATGTGCATGTGTATGCTTTTTAGTTTGTTTCAGGAGACTTGATGCAGTGACAGTCTTTGGGTAAAGATTGACTAGTATAGCAATTCTGAAATTTTTATATACTTTTGTTTTGTTTGAGACAGGCTTTCCCTAAGTAGTGCAGGCTGTTCTGGAAATTACCATGTAGCACAGGCTAACCTCAGATTTGCAGCAATCCTCTTGCCTCAGCCTCCAGAA
This sequence comes from Arvicanthis niloticus, assembly GCF_011762505.2. Classification (NCBI taxonomy): domain Eukaryota; kingdom Metazoa; phylum Chordata; class Mammalia; order Rodentia; family Muridae; genus Arvicanthis; species Arvicanthis niloticus. The sequence continues at coordinate 21,422,971 of NC_047671.1, forward strand.
TACTGGGATTATAAGTGTCAGCCACCACATCAGGTTTAATGTCTACATTTTCTCGTGTGTGTGTGTGTGTGTGTGTGTGTGTGTGTGTGTGTGTGTGTATAAGGTTGAAGTTGATGGTCAGATGTCTTCCTTGATTACTCTCCACCCTAGAGGTCAAGTTTGCCTGAACCCAGAACTCTATTCCAGCTCGTCTGGCTAGCCAGCAGTCAGGCCGCTATGCCCACCTGGCTTTCCAGACAGGTTCTAGGGATCTAGACTCTACCCCTTACATTTACTTAGTCATCTCCCCATCCCTCTTTGGTTTGGGGAACATCTGACAGGCTCTTCTAAGATCTGGTAGAATTCAGCACTTAATCTGTCTGTTGCCCTCAGATGGAGGATGTTCCTTACTTACTCTTGCTTTCTATAACACCTCAGCATTTCCTAGCTCCATCCAGGATTCCTCAGTCTGCCAATGAAATGGCCCCCACCAAGGCTCTCCTTCCCTGTTGTGCAGATCTCTTCTCGAGGCTTCAGAGCTACTTACCATGTTTCGTGTCACCTCCCCCCCCCTCCTCAGCACATTCATCCTGGTGTCCTAGTATCTGAGTAGACACATGGTGCCTCACAACACCTGTAACTAATGTTCTAGAGAATCTGATGCCCCCTCCTCATCTCTTCAGGCACTGGGCACACAAGTGGTATATAGATATGCATGTAGGCAAAACACCCATACACGTAAAATTAAAAACACCAGCCTTAAAATTAGTAACACCAACTTAGAATTCCTAAACCTCTTCAGCGCTCTTTACTTTGATCCTCTGCCCACAAAGAAAGCAGGGAGGGATTTTTTATTTAGTGGCAGGGCTTCCTACATCTGTTATACTGTTCTTCAGTTGTGCCCTTTCTGGGTCAGCCTCCGAAGTCCTGGGATTACAGACCTGTACCACCACACCCAGCTTTTATCCTGCACTCTTAAACCCTGCTGCCTGCCTGAAGGTCACTTTCTGGGTGTCGTCACTGCATTTTGCTGTTTTTGTTTGTTTTTGACTATTTCACTTGGAGTTATATATGATTTTTCATGGCACTGGGTTCTTTAATACTTTGACTTTTAGTTTACTCAGGTGTTACCATATCTGTCCTTAACTAGTCTGTTACTTATAACTACTTAGCTGTTTTATTCTAAAATCTCTTTTACCTTAATTCTCTATAACTCGTGAAGCCTTAGTTTGGAAGGCTTTGTATTTTATCCCTTAGAGAGTTTAAAAACTGTAGAGTCAAAAAATAACACTTAAGCTGTAATGTGCCACCTGGGAAGTGCCTCGGCTCATTCACATCCCTGAAGTTCCAGAAGCAGAGCATCTGTTTCTCCATTGCTTTTCTTTTTTTTTTTTTTTTTTTTTTTTTGGTTTTTTCAAGACAGGGTTTCTCTGTGTAGTCCTAGCTATCCTGGAACTCACTCTGTAGACCAGGCTGGCCTCGAACTCAGAAATCCGCCTGCCTCTGCCTCCCAAGTGCTGGGACTAAAGGCGTGGGCCACCAACGCCCGGCTCCATTGCTTTTCTAGTCCTTTGTACATCCCTTCCTTCCTCTCTCCTCTGGTGGACCTTGCTATCTTACCCTCTTCGTCTCTGCTTTTTCTCCTTATTACATAAATATGCTTTAGAATGTCTCTCCCTCCCCCTCCCACCCCTGCTGTATTTCCTAGGTAGATTTGTGCATCTACACAGCAGGGCTTTTTGTTTGTTTCTGGTTTTTTGAGACAGGATTTCTTTGTGTAGCCCTGGCTATCCTGGAATTTATTCTGTAGACCAGGCTGGCCTCAAACTCACAGATAGCCACCTGCTTCTGCCTCCCAAGTGCCAGAATTAAAGGTGTGCTCTACCACCACCACCAATGCCTGGCTCTACCCAACAGTTTAAAAAGAGTATATTCTGGGACTGGAGAAATGGCTTAGAGGTTAGGAGCACTGGCTATTCTTACAGAGGACACGGGTTTAATTCCTAGCACCCACATGGTGGCTCACAGCACTTGTAATTAATGTTCTAGGGAATCTGATGCCCCCTCCTCATCTCTGCAGGCACTGGGCACACAAGTGGTATATAGATATGCATGTAGGCAAAACACCCATACACGTAAAATTAAAAAATAAAAAAAAGAAGCCAGGCAGTGGTGGCACACACCTTTAATCCTAGCACTTTGGAAGCAGAGGCAGGAGGATTTCTGAGTTCAAAGCCAGCCTGGTCTACAGAGTGACTTTTAGGACAGCCAGGGCTACACAGAAAAACCCTAATTTTGAGGGGTTGGGGAAGAAAATAAAACAGATCAGTTCTACTTCTTATCTGTCCTGATCACTGTGCTCTCTTCAGGCATGCACCCCCATGCATCTACCACACTCTCCTCACTGGAACTTAAAGACAGTTAACTTGCTAGCTTTTAAATGCAATCAAAGACTTTCCCTTGGTTTCTCCTCTTACCCTTCTGTGTCTTGTGAGATTGTTGACTGTCTTCCTTTGCAAAGACTTGTTTTACCTTTTCTGTTTGCTCTCCCATTTTTAGAGTCTGCATCCTCAATTTGTCTTTATTTTTTCCAAGGATCTTTTCCTTTCTTCACTATTTTTTTCCTTAATCTATGAGTAATCTCATTTTCTAGGGGGCTGATTGCCATGTTTATTTTCATGATTTCACATTTGATCTACAGTCTTGGTCTTAACTCCAAAAAGATGTTTGCAAGTATCCATCTCTGTTGTCATGTGCCAGCCTGACATGGAGGGAGTCTTCACTAATAGAACCAATGGTGTGGATATTCCCTATATTGCTTTATCCTTCTACTTGTAACTGGTACCACCATTTACATATTGACTAATACTGGAAACAGCTTCCTTATTCATCTCCCACATCTTATTGGTAACTATATAGTTAGAACTTTCTTTTCCATGATCTGTTTAAAATGTTTTCTTATGTATAGACTTAGCTTTTTTGTGATTTATTACAGTAACTTCTAAAGTATTGGGGCTATATAGATGACTCAGGAGTTAAGAGCCAAATATTGGGGCTGGAGAAATGGCTCAGCGGTTAAGAGCACTGACTGCTCTTCCAGAGGTCCTGAGTTCAATTCCCAGCAACCACATGGTGGCTCACAACCATCTGTAATGGGATTGGATGTCCTCTTCTGGTGTATCTGAAGATAGCTACAGTGTACTCATGTACATAAAATAAATATATCTTAAAAAAAAAAAAAAAGAACCAAATGCTGCTCTTGCAGAGGACTTGGGCTCAGTATCTACATGGTGGCTCACAAAACACCTGGAACTTCAGCATGTCCAACAGATGTGCATTTTCTCTCTCTCTCTCTCTCTCTCTCTCTCTCTCTCTCTCTCTCTCTCTCACACACACACACACACACACACACACACACACTAAAATAGCCTCTGTAGCTCCATTCTATTACTGCTTTCTATCCAAGTTGTTTTTCTGCCCTTTTAAGGCAGAAATTTAAGTTTGTCATCAATATCATTCTAGACTTTTTATATACCTTTATGACGCTTTATACACATCTAGATTCTTGTAGCTATTTTCCTACAAATTATTCATTTCAGTAAGACTGAATTACTTAGCATTCTCCCATTATGACTAGTTTCTAACATACCCTGTTTTCAAATATGGTGCTCCCTTACTGAAGTATTGTTTCTTTCTTCTCTCTTTAATGACAGTGACAGTCTTCTCTCTGCGATACCAACTCAACAGCCTCTTCCATTGGCTGGTCTTTTCACCATATAGAGGAAGTTGCGGAAGCAATGTTTTGTATGAGTGTGTTGGGGTGGGGGCTTAATGTTTTTTGAGACAGGGTTTTCTTTCTATTATGTAGCCCTGGCTATCCTGGAACTTATTCTTTAGACCAGGCTGGCCTCTAACTCACAGAGATCTGCCTGTGTCTGCTATCAGGAAGTAGATACAGTAGTGGGGTCACTGTGAGTTTGAGGCCAACCTGGTGTACATTGTGAGTTCCAAACCAGTTAGGACCATATATGAAGATTCTGTTTTATAAAACCAAATAAATAAAAGCTGCACATATTTATGATTCTATTAGTATGGCAGATCTATAATCATAGTCCATTGCTGCTACACAGGACAAGAATATTCTCAGTAAATATTCTCAGTGTTTAAATGAGTTGATACGTTGAGAGAAAATAACATAAAGTTAGAGACTTTTTATCTTCTTCCTCCAGTGAAATGACATGGTGCTTTTTTGGAAAGAGGGTCTCAGTATGAAGCCTTGGCTCGCCTGAACCTTTTACATAGATCACCTGGCTTTGAACTCATAGAGATCAACTGTCTCAGCCTGTCATTTTGCTAGGATTAAAGGTATATATTACTACACCTGGCAACAAGTCTGTGTTCATGGGCTTTTAAAATTTATTTTTATTTTATGTATATGAAGGTTTTGTTTGCATGTAGTTCTGTACCACATGTGTACCTGGTACCAAAGGAGGCTAGGAGAATGCATTGAATCTCCTGGGACTGGAGTAACAGATGACTGTGAGCTGCCATGTGGGTTCTGGAAATGAAAACGAGTCTTCTGGAAGACCAGCAAATATTCTTTGTTTTGTTTTGTTTTTCGAGACAGGGTTTCTCTGTGTAGCCTTGGCTCCAGCAAATATTCTTAACTGCTGAAGCATCTTGGCTCTCTAGCTCCATGGACCGTTTTTTTTTTTTTTTTTTTTTTTTTTTTTGAGACAGGGTTTCTCTGTGTAGTCCTGGTTGTCCTGGAACTCACTCTGTAGACCAGGCTGGCCTCAAACTCAGAAATCTGCCTGCCTCTGCCTCCCAAGTGCTGGGATTAAAGGCGTGCGCCACCACCGCACCGTGTTAACCATTACATTTATTGTTGTATTATTCATGCAGAGTGTAGATTCCTTGCAGGCTCTTCCTAGAGAACATTCCTAAGTATGGGGAAAGCTTCACCAGAGGTCTGGAAACAGCTGTTTTATTCTTTTTGTGGTTTTGGGGATTGACATGAGGACTTGGTGCATGCTAGGCAGGTTACATCTCTATCCCTTCTGTACTATTTCTCTTTTGTGATAGCATTCTGCTAAATTGCAGGCTGGCCCTTGAAGTTTCTATTCCCCAGTAAGGAGCTGCTTGGGTTGTTTTGTTTATTTGGGTGCCAGAAGTCAAATGCTGGGCTGAGGACTTCTAAGTTGGTTTCAATTCCTAGCTGTTGTGAATAGTTCATAATAGTATACATGGATGTGCAGCTGTCTGTGGCATGTTAACATAGATTTCCTTGCCTAGGCTTTTGGAAAATCGTGGGAGGTGGTTTTTTTTGTTTTGTTTTGTTTTTTTGTTTTGTTTTTTTGTATTTGTTAACTGTAGATTTTATACATTAGCGTCCATTTTTCATTCATTCATAACTAGGTATTCCAGTTTTTTTGTTTTTGTTTTTTGCTATTTATAAATAGTAGAATAACAAAGGGAGTATTGAGAATAGCATTACAGCACCATGATATATACCTTTAATCCCAGTACTTAGGAGGAAGAGGCAGGTGGATATTTTGAGTTCAAGATTCTGTGAGTTCAAGGCTAGCCTGGTCTACATAGGACAACAAAGAGACCTTGTCTCAAAAACGAACCAAAGGGGGAAAAAAATCTCACTATACTTACCCTTTTTACTGAATAATTCAATCTGACAGCCCTTGGGGTAGTTTAAAAGGCATGTAAAGGTGATAATATCTCTAAAGGAAAGACCTTGTGAAACAAGTGGGCTAGAGTGTAATGCTAGATTAGAATTGCTTTGTTGTTGTATGTGAGGACCTGGTTTTCAGTGAGTACTAATAGAAAAGGCTGTACTGTAGAAAAGGCTGGGAATTTATAGCTCAGAAGTAGAATGCTTTCCCAGTTATAAAGATAGGTTTTAATTTTGGCAGACGAATCTGTGTTTATTAGTCTTCTTTACTGAGACATTTTTTTAACATTTTTACTTTTATGTATATGTGCATGCATTTGTGTTGGGCTGGGTGGGCATGTGCACATATGGACAAATGTCTTTGGAGCCCAGAGGGTTGATGCACCTGAGGCTGTTGTGCACTACTCAGTGTGGATACTGGGAACCAAACTCATGTCCCCTGCAAGAGGACATGCCCTTAACCACTGAGCCATTCTCCAATATTATTGAGAAGTCTTAAGAGCAGTTATGCCCTGTAGCACTCGGCATACTTAGCTTTAGTTGTTCAACTTCATTCTTTACTCAGGAAATAGGGCTTCTTGGATGAGGTACTGATCTCTGGGACTGGAACAACATGTAACCCTTTAGACAGATGTGGTGACAAAAGCTTGTGTTCCCAGCACTCAGGAGTCAAAAGCAGAATTGTGAGCTGAAGGGCAGCTTGAACAACACTGCTAGACTCTGGCTCACAGAAAAGGGGCTGGATGTGATGGCACATGCCTTTAATCACAGCACTCAGGAGACAGATAGGCAGAGCTCAGAGGCTAGCCAGAGCAGAGTAAGACCCTGTCTCAAAACAAAACAAAACAAATAAAAGGGAGAAAGGAGGGTGAGTTTGGAGTGTCTCAAATTTCTAGAAAGTACAGATAATGACTTAAAGAAACAAAAAGTGATGAGGCTATGTCATGAAGACACCTAAGTCAGCCTAACATCCACTGGCCAATTCCAGAATAATTTGAACATTTACGTAAATAATGATTTTATTACCTGTTGAATAAATAAATACCTAAATACAAGGGGCAGATAGTAATTGTCCAGAAAAAATGAACAGGAGAAAATTCAGGATCTAAGGCTGTTGAAGATATCTTAGGAAGATACCAAAAGCATAAATTATATATATATATTTTAAAAAATAATGAATTATAATAGGTGTGTGTGTGGGGTGTTGTGTGTGTGTGTGTATCTCCTACTTACAACTCTAGTACTTGGAAAACCAGGGTTGGAGAATGCTGTGAGTTCTAGATTCATCTAGGCTTCAGGGAGAAAGACCTTGTTCAGAACAATAAAACTGAGTTATTGAATGGTAGTGCATGCCTTCAACACTTGGGCGACTAGGGCAGGGGAATGCTGAGTTCATAGCCAGCCTGATTACATAGGGAGTTCTAGACAAGCTTAGGCTGACTAGAAAATGGACAGAAGGTATGGATACAGAAGGAAGATAAATGTGAACATGAAAAACACCATTAGTTATTAGAAATACTAGTACATACCTATTATACAGAGGACATATGACCCCAGGATTGCAGAGAACCTTGATCCTCTAAGCGGCTGATAGTAATGGTATAGCTACATCCCCTGAAACCTCCCCCCACTCCCCAAGTCAGGTTTCTCTTTGTAGGCCAGGCTGGCCTTGAACTCAGAGATCTGCCTGCTTTTGCCTTCCAAGTGCTGAGATTAAAGGCATGTGGCACCATACCCAATGATATGAGTATTTTTCATAAACCTGAATTTACACTTCTGTGACCTAGCAATTAGATTTTTTAGCATTTATCTCAGAGAAATGAAAACCCTATTTGTGTACAGATGTGTAAATGAATGTTCATAACAGGTTTATTTGTCATGAGCTCAAATGAGTTTAAGTTGGGAACAACCCAAATGCCTTTTAATTAGTAAGTTTATATTGTTGGATATTGCTAAACAATATAAAGAAACAAACCATATAAAACTTGGGTAGGTCTCAAAGAATTTAGATTGAGAGTTTAAAAAATATATCCAGTGTTAGGAGATTACATAACTATATTTTTATATATAATTTAAAAAAGGTTTATTATTGCATATGGGTATATATGTGTTATGGCACAAGAGTGGAAGTCTAAGGACAATTTTGGGATTTGGTTCTGCAAACTCAAGGAGTCAGTCTTCCATGTGAGCACTTTAAATTGTAGCTGTTTTACCAGCCCCTATGTAACTTTTTTTTCAAGGTAGGGTTTCTCTGTGTAGCCCTGTGTAGGGTCAAATTCAGACATCTACCTGTCTCTGCCTCTGCAGTTCTGGGATTAAAGGCCTGCGTTCAGCTGATTTTTTTTTTTTTTTTTTTTTTCATCTGTGTGGTTGGGTTGTGTGGACCATCAGCCTGGCCTTAGACTTATAGAGATTGATGTGCCTCTGCCTTAAGTGCTAGGACTAAAGGTGTGTGCCACTGCACACAACCTATACCATTCTTGAAATAATAATGTTTCAGTAGTAGAGACTGTGTTAAGACTGTGTTTAGTGATGGAGTTAGAGGTAGGGATGAGAGAAATGACACTCAATGTGAAATAGCATACAGTACCTTTGGTGATGTAATAGTTCTATAATACATAGTTATATACATATATGAAGAATTATATACACATAAATGAATTCCTATAAAAATGGGAGAATTACAGTTAAGTATGAATTGGACCAATATCTTTCCATGTTTTTAAATTTAATAGCCTTTTGAAGTTGATCCTGGGTAACACAGTCCACGAGAGGTGGGAGTCAGAGGTGGACATAATGGTCCCAGACTACCACAAGCTTCATTTTTAAAAGGCAAACATAATAGAGAATCTTGTCCTGAGGTAGTTTTTTGAGTAGGCCCGTGTAGAAGCCGCAGTTCATTATCTGGGAAGCTATGCTGTAGAACTTGTACTGGATGGTGGAGCCAAAGTGCATATGGAGAGCTCCCTGAGTGGGGAGAGCGTGGCTTGTCCTCAGAACTACCCATATTCAGAATTTGGAGGAATTCACTAAAATGAAGATGAATGACATGGAATTTTCAAATTACTCAAAAACTTTTAGCTAAAATAGAACTGTCAAAGATTTTGTAGTTGTCATTGGAATGTTATGGATGATTCTTCAGTAAAAACAATAAAGACTAACTGAGTAGTCAAGGCACTCCATCTTTTCCTTCTCTTGTTCGGTTTTCTTTTGTAGCATCTGCTTAACATAGGGTGTGATTGCAAGTATGTGCCTTCACAAAGAGGAACCTAGTGCTAAACTGAAAGTTGGACGTGATTTTGTTTAATATAAACACATAGACTGCTATAATTGTGGGTTTAAGACAGAGTCTCACATTGGTCAGGAGTTGCTGAGACTAGGATGACTTTGAACTTGTGTTATTCTTGCTGGGATGACATGTCACCATCCTGGTTAGGAGGGGCTGGGGAGTTAAAGCTCAGTCCCCTGGTGTTCTAGGCCAGCACTCTACCCATTGAGCTACATCCCAAGCTCTAGGACTCTAGCTTAGAATAATGCCATTGCCTTATTCATGGGCCCCAGTGAGGTCTTAGTCCTCCTTAAACCAATACATAGAATTAGGGTGCCAGTGATTGATTATGACCTTAAGGAATGTCTATTTAGGCCTTCCTCACTCCTCTTCTAAGTCTGATCACACTAATACTGGAATTGTCCAGTAGTCTGAGCAGTTCTGTATGATTGAAATTCTTTAGTTCAAATCCCTCTAGTCTAAAAAGAATGATGACGTTACTACCTGATGTCTGCAAAATGGGCATGATAGTGTACCATCTGCTTTATAAAGTTGTGAGGATTGAGTCGGTAACAGCTTAGTAAGATGTGACAGTGTCTGCCATATCATAATCACTAAACAGTGCTTTTTGGTATTTCAAGTTGATTGTATGATCAGTGAGAAGCTATTTATAGGGTTTTTTTTTTTTTTTTTTATGAGTAAGCAGTTGAAACGTTCAGACTTCCATATGTGTTAAGGTTTATATTTCTTCTCCATTAAAATGATAGTGGTTATGGGACTTAGATTTAGTTCTGTCTTTGTGTAGGACTCCTTGCTCAGTTAATGAAAAAAATTATATTTATTCTGTATCAGTTTTGGAGTTGAATAGTGTTGACATAACTATAAGATGTGCTGATTTCTTATCAGGGAAGTACCCTGGGTAGAGATTAGAAAAATATAAGGAGAAAAAAATAACTAATAATACTGTCTTAATAGAATTGTCCTGTCTTTGCTTAACTTGTGAGTTCGTAATTGGTTTCTGCCAAAATGAACATGAAACTTCCCCTCCATTTGACATGTGACACTCTACAGTGGCAGAGGCGTTTACGACAGTGATGAATTGGATGAAATCTACTGGGTTCTTTTCAGTTTATTGTGAATGTTGAAAGAGGAAGCTTCTGTGTACGTCAGTCACAGGCTGATCAAGTCATTTCTTGAGAGCTCAAACAATTTCTCAGAAGACACTGAGGGTAGGAGGCAAAGAGAATTCATCAGAAGTGGGTGGGCTTAACTTTTACCTAGTTTTTAAGTTACAGTACAGTTAGCTATTAAATTTCATAATTCACTCAATGATAAGAATTAAGAACAAATAATATTCTCCAGAATAATAAAATGTGTCCCTTAAAGTGCTGCTGCTGGTCCTGCTGGTCCTGTTAGGAGTGGAGAAGTGTGACTGCCTGTGGCAGTATGGTTCCTTTCCTTCCCTTTCCTTTATCTTTTAAAAGATGAGGGGGCAGGGGTCAGAGAGAGAGGGAGAGGGAGAGAGACAGAGAGACAGAGAGACAGAGAGACAGAGAGACAGAGACATGAGAATGAACTGTAGCCATAGAGTGTTGAACAAGTACAGTGGACTTGGGAACTCAGGTGCTGTTTTGGTGATCTCACTTTAGAGAGGCTGAAGGAAAAAAAGATGGAAGAGGAGAAAGCATGTGATTTTTTTGTGGTTTTTTTTTTTTTTTTTCTATAATTGTGAAATCAAATGTTTCCTTGTTAGAAATAAACAATTCAGGGCTCCAAAGAGCAGGGAGGGGTTCATGGTGCCCTTTTAAAGGACTCACGTTCCCAGCATCAACATCTGGCAGCTGTAGCCAGATACTTCAGCTCCAGGGGATCCGAAGCCTTCTTTTGACCTTTAAAAGCACCTACATACATATGGCTCACACACCCACATGCATATATGTAATGAAAAAATAAAACTTTAAAAAAAAATTAAAACAGTTCACAGATTTGGGACCAGCTAACACTACTGGATCATGGAAAGTTAGCAGTTAACTCCTAGGTTGTCAGGGAACCTGCATGTTTATTCAGACTGAGCATGTGTAAGAGATTCCTAGTAAATGAAAAAGCAGGGTTCTTTGTTGAGCATTGGAAATTGTAAAGTCACAGTTTCTCAGGGTTTTGATGGGAGTTTCACTTCCTGAAATGCATACATGTATACTCTTTGTTAGCTATTTCAAGGAGGTGTATTTTAGTTAACACTAAAAGCTGTCTTATGTTTTTCTTTTTAGAATCTCTTTTAAATAAAAAGGGGTGTGTGTGTGTGTGTGTGTCTGTGTGTGTGTGTCTGTGTGTGTGTGTGTATATTTTGATACAAGGTCTTAATGTAATCCCAGTGGTCCTGGAATTCATTATGTAGACCAGGCTGGCCTTCAACAAGATCATCTGCTTCTGCCTCTGGAGGGCTGATGTTAAAGGTGTGTGCCACCATGCTCTGCTCTCATTGTCTTTTTCATAGAATTAAATAATGACATAGCTGTGTATCTGAGAGTTTGGTTTCTTGATAGGAAAGTACCAGCAGGGCTTAATTCTAAAAAGCTATTATGTTTTCATAAGGATTACTAGTTTCTATTTTTATCTGCTAACAAAAATTTAAAACTTGTTTTGGGAACCCCAGAGAATGTGGTTTTCCTTTGCTGATTGGATAGATTATTGATAGACAGTGAGACAAAGCCCTGCAGTTGCATAGGAACTTGGATGACTTTCATGTAGTATCCAGTGCACCGCTGTGCTTTTAGTCATTGGCTGTGATTACTGTAAAGTTTTGGGTTAAAGACTGAAAGAAAATTTATGAATTCCAAGAACAGGGAACACAGGGAAGCTTTTTTCTAGTCTTAGCTTCTAAACCCTGCCTTGGACTGGGAAAGGTGAACTGAATTCCTAGCACCCTTTGTGCGGCCTAACCTCTTGAGATGTGTGTTGGCCAAAAGACTGGTATGTGTGTGTCTGTCTTTTGATTTGTATTCTTCCTGTGATTGCAACATGAGGGAATGCATCCCTTTGCAGGATACTGTAGTGGAATCAACATTTTGGTGATTGTATTGCTTTCTTTTAGAGCTTGCATTCTTCTCTTGGTATGTTATCCAGGAAACATAATGGTCTTTATTTTGTTAAGTAAGAAGCTGTCCAGTATCTTGTGCAGTTGTGTCAATTATAAGATGATTAAACTGTTAACAAAACAACAACAAAAGAAGTTTTTAGAAACTGCTTGTTGACATCATCTTTCCCAGAAGACTAGTATATATGATTTACTATAGCAAGATCATAACTTTGCTGTTGGCAAGTGACTTGTAATATTTACAGAGGTCTTCCGTTCAATCCAACAGGAACATCTGAGATAAATATATGGAAACTAAAGCTAATTAACACTTGAAGAAATGATGTCTTTGGGCTTTAATCCTGTGGAGAGACACCATGACCATGGCAACTCTTAAAATGGAAACATTTTCATTGGAGCTGTCTTACAGTTTCAGAGATTTAGTCTGTTACCATCATGGTGGGAGACACGGTGGCATGGCATGCAGGCAGACTTGGTGCTGGTGAAGGAACTGAGAGTTGTAGGCAGCAGAAGAAGACTGTCACATTGGTTGTAACCTTCCTCCAACCAGGAAGTCCACACCGACTGACTGCAGACTTCTAATAGTGCCATGTCCTGTGGGCCTAGGGACCAGTTACCTTCAAACTATCATAAATGGTTTAGACAGTTTTGGTTTTGTTTCCTTATAGTTGTTTGGAATTTGGTTTAAAAGTGGTAGCCCAGCTGGGCAGTGGTGGCGCACGCCTTTAATCCCAGCACTTGGGTGGCAGAGGCAAGTGGATTTCTGAGTTTGAGGCCAGCCTGGTCTACAGAGTGAGTTCCAGGACAGCCAGGACTACACAGAGAAACCCTGTCTCGAAAACCCAAACCAAACCAACCAAACCAACCAAACAACCAAACAACCAAACAAACAAAAAAAGTGGTAGCCCAGAAGCCAGGTAAAGTAGCATACACCTTTAATCCTAACATTCCTGGAGGCAGAGTTAGGCAGATCTCTGAGTTTGAGGCCAGCCTGATCTACCACAAAAAGGTGTGGGGGGGTGGGAGAAAGAAATGGGGGGGGGGGGGGGAGTGAGGTTAGGGGTAGCCGAATCTGTGAGAGGTAGCAGTAAGATTAGGATTTTAAGATCATTCTTTGCTGCATATCTAGTTGAGGCCCAGCCTAGACTATATAACTACCCTAGTTTAAAAAAGGAAAAAGCCAAGAGACAGTGGAAAGAGAGTGAATATTTAGGGTAGATTTTTTTTTGAGGGGAGTAGTTTATCACAGAATATATTCTCTGAAGTTAAATATGCATTCAGTTTGTAACTTAGTTTATGCTTGTTGGTTTTTATGTTTAAGATTCTAAATTAAAGTTTATCTTGGAGATAAATGCTTACATGCTCCTCATTTTTTCTTCCTCTAAATGATACAAGGTCAAGTGTTGCATTTTAGATACTGAAATTAGCATAAATTCTAAATCTGAAAATTTTATTTTTAAAATGTAGAAATGTGTCTAACCTATTGGGATAGTCTTAAGTAATAAAGTGTTTCCAGTACTCTTGTAAAGAATACAGTTCGGATTATCCACTTATTTTAGCTTCCCCATGTTAAGAAGTATTTAAATACACTTGTATGCATGCTACCAAGAAGTGAAGAGTCTGTTCTCAGTTTGAGCCCAGTTATGGTTTTGCACATAGATCCTCAGTTCCTAGGCACTGAGACTTGAGATGACATTTCACTTCTGGGAAGGTAAGTGTCTTCTTCACTTTACTGCATATGCTGGACAGACAGTTTTTCATGTTCCTGTAGATGATAGAAGAATGCAAACAGAAGCACTTCCTTTCCAACACCCGGTAACAAGGTTATATTCTCACTTCCTTATTTTAAAAATAGAAATAGGTGATTTAGGATATGTCTCAGCACTCCTTTGGTATTAATTTATGTTTTCTTTATTTCTCCTATCATCTTTAACTACCTTAAAATATTAACATCAAATAAAAAGAATGGAAAAGTTGAAATGACAGTTATGATTTCTCATTCTCTGCTTTCAGATGATCACAGTCGTGTTAAACTTCAGAGTACTGAAAATGATTATATTAATGCCAGCTTAGTTGACATAGAAGAGGCACAAAGAAGTTACATCTTAACACAGGCAAGTAGTGGGTGCCTAGCAGACGTCTGGGAAGTGGAGTTTGGCTGCTGTGCTTTAAACATAGCTAAAAGTGTATCTTGACATTTGCACATGACATGCTGCTATCTTTTAGTTTTCTGATTCTGAAATCAGTTGCAAGTATCAGAGTTTTCAGACTTGAATATATTGATAAAAAGTAAAATTGTTTCTAATGTTACTGTTTTCAATGGAAAATTTCTTTTGAAATGGCTTGGTGCAGTTCTCTTCAGGTAAATTAAGTGTATCTAACATGGCTTTGGAGTTCTCTTCCCCTAACTTGTGAACTAGGGAGGCCCTGGAAACCCTTTTTTATTCTTCTCTACCCTATGAATAGACTTTCAGAGAGTACAGCCTTGTATGCTGAGGAGAGGGGATGACCATCTGCAGAGCCTTGACATTTATACACTGCTGCCCGTCTGTCTTTTCTCCTTTTCCCCAGTGGCTCCTCACACCAGCCTTCACAATGCAAGAACTATGCTCCATTCTGAGATCATAGCTTTCTCTTTATCAAATAAAAGGTTAAACAGCAACCAGCACTGTCACTTTTCTTTCTTTTTTCTTTTTTTGGTTTTTCGAGACAGGGTTTCTCTGTGTAGCCCTGGCTGTCCTGGAACTCACTCCGTAGGCCAGGCTGGCCTCAAACTCAGAAATCCACCTGCTTCTGCCTCCCAAGTGCTGGGATTAAAGGCGTGTGCCACCACTGCCCGGCTTGTTTTTTATTCTTTTATCTATTGATATGTTCCTTGCTTATTAGATTCTCTTTCTCCTGAGTTTAAGAATTTTTTTCCTAATCAGCCCCTTGGTATATCATGTCCATTTTACAGTTTAAAAAATTGGTAGCATTGCTAGTTTGTGGAAGAACTGATGAATTCTTGTCTTTTTAAAATCCTTTGTTCTTTACACTATAGCAGCTGTTGCATGTTAATTGGTTAGTCTTTAGGCACAGTACTGGAAGTAAGGTATGCATGTGCACACAATGGACTTCACTACTGAGTTGCTTCATGATTTTTTTTTAAAGTGTACTTTATTTTATTATTTGTGTGTGTGTGTGTGTGTTTCTTGTTTCTCTCTGTGTATTTTCTTATGTGCACCATGAAGACAGAGAGAGATCTCCTAGAGCTGGAGTTATCAGTAACTGTGACCCACATCGTGAAGTGCTCCTAACTAGCAAGCCATCTTTCAAGTCCCACTTCATGGTTGTTTTTAAGACAGGATTTTACTGTGTAACCCTGTCTGGCCTAGAACTCATTGTGTAGACAGGCTGGCCTTGAGCTCACAGAGATCCTCACTCCTCTGGGATTAAAGGTGTGCATCGACAACTGGGCCTGTGATTTTTTTTTTTTTTTTTAAAGAACTATTTATTTTATTTAATATGAGTGTGTACACTGTAGCTGTCTTCAGACCCACCAGAAGAGGGCATTGGATCTCATTGAGGGCATTGAATCCCATTACAGATGGTTGTGAGCCATCATATGGTTACTGGGAATTGAACTTAGGACGTCTGGTAGAGCAGTCAGTGCTCTTAGCTGCTGGGCCATCTCTCCAGCCCCCTTCGACCCCAAGAAATTTTTTTTTTTTAAATAAAGAAAAAAAGACATTTATTTTACTGGGGATTTTCTCATTCTTTTTGGTAGAGAGGATGTTGTTTAGTTTTTCACCTTTTGACTATGTTTTATATTGTAAATAGATACATTGGATGGAGAGAATAGTATTCTTTAATATAAGGTTGTCACTTCTCAGATTACTAGCTTTTTCACAGGTTAACCTTAGAGTTTATTCATCTAAGCAGTATATATTGAGCAGTATTGAGTATTGGCTATACACCAAGAAATACATCTGCCCTAAAGATGATTTCAGTGTTAGTGTACAACTATTTTACCTCTGAATTGGGTTGGTGGTGCAGCTCTGGTCTTCCCTGCTCCTGATGCTGAGGTCTGCCTCATGCTCTGGTAGTTGGTTACATGTTACAGTTCCTTTAGGCACAATGAAACCTAGTTCTGTTTCAACCTTCACTCAGAATTAGTAAGGATGGAGGTTGGTTTTATAGCTCAGTGGTAGAGCATCTGCTTAGTTTCTATGAGGCCCTGGGTTACATCTCCAGCCCTATTACCACTTTTAACTCTGCCAGAGGATACTAGGCACAACAAACTAATTTACAGGTACTTTCATGGTTACTTTTTTTTTCCTGCAAATTCTTTTGTGTTGACTTGGGCTTGTTGGTTGGTCAATAATGACATAAACCTCCCTATTTCCCACAGGTCCCCTGATGATCTGTGTGAGCTATTATCTGTCTGTTACAGACACTGAAAGAGACAGATTTCCTTGTCTTCCAGTCTTTGTAGCAAGAATGTGAGCAGCCAGGTGGTGTTACACTGTAGGCACCTTTGGTAATGACAGCAAAGCCATATGTAATAAGACAGTATCAGAAATAGTGAACTAGACTGACTCTGTTTGGGACAAAATCTTACCTGTATTTTATAGTTGTTATTTGAGCCTAGTTATTCAAGTCTTAACTCTGAAAGACACCAGGTATTCCCATGTGGTTCCTTTCCTGCCAAGGTAAATAAAATGTCTTTACACAGAGGTAAAAGTTTACTGAATGCACACTATATTTAGAATTTAAGTGTACGTTTGAAGTCTTGATTTACTCATCGGGACCTAATCCACTGGCTGTAACAGTATGTTCCACTAGCATCCTTGAAGCCTTGTCCTTCTCCAGCTCCTTCCCTGATGTGCTCTTCTGTTATTACAGGGCCCACTTCCTAACACATGCTGCCATTTCTGGCTCATGGTGTGGCAGCAAAAGACCAAAGCAGTTGTCATGCTAAACCGAACTGTAGAGAAAGAATCGGTGAGTGTTTGTTTGTTTGTTTGTTTGTGACAGAGTTTCTCAGTATAACCAGCCTTGTCTGGCCCGACTTTCTTTGTAGACCAGGCTGGCCCCAAACTCACAGAGATCCACCTGCCTCTGCCTCCTGAATGCTGGGATCAAAGATGTGTGCCGTCGTGCCTGGCTGGTTAGTAATATTTAATACTAATGGTTTAGTATGCCCTGTGGATGCTCACTTATTATTTTGGGCTTGTGGTGGCTAAAAGATAGTGGCCAGGCTCTTTCTGACCAGGACTAATGGATACTTTTCCTTCATTTCTTTGCAGTTTTTTTAAAGTGCATTTTATAGATTCATAGTAGTGAATGTCTTCTTGTGCCACATAAGCGCCTTTTTGTAGAAGTGTAGGTGAAGTGTTGGCTGTGTTCCCTACCTTGCCTCCTCACCCCTTCTCCTTCTGTCCTTTCAGCTCTTTTGTATTCTTGACAGTTCCACTTTTCTTTTGTGTCTGTCTCCTAGATTTTGTATAGATAGATATGTTAGAGAAAACACTATTTCTCTTTCTGATATTGTCATATTTCACTTGGTACATTTATCTTAGTTACATCTATAGTTCTGCACATGATATAACTTTGCTGTTTTTGGTTAAAAGTTTTCATTTTGTAAATATACCACATTTTCTTTATTCATTTTTCTGCTGTTAGGCACCTGAATTGTTTTTTTAATTTATCTTTTGTGAGTAGTGCCTTGGTAAATGTCAATAAAGTATAAGTCTCTCTGTGATAGACCCACATGGGTCTTGGAGTCCTGTGGTTAGATACCCAGAAGTGATATAGCTGGGTCATATTGTAATCTATTTTCAGTTTTGTGTGGAACTTCCATACTGATTTCCATAGCTGCTGGACTAGCTTACATTTTGATTAGCAGTGTGTAACAGCTCCCTTTTGGTCACATCCTTGCCAGCAGAGGGTTTTTTGGGTTTTTGTTGGTAGTGGTGTTACTGTTGTGGTTTTCCTTTATTTTGTGTAGCCCTGGCTGCCTGGAACTCCTATGTAGGCCAGGCTGGTGTCACAGAGATATACTTCTGTCTCCTGAGTGCTGGAATTAAAGGCACATATCACTATGTCCAACAGTTCTTTTCTACTGGCATCCTGACTAGAGGAAGATGGGAATCGCTGTGTAGTTTCAGTTTGCATTTCTCTGATAGCCAGTTACATCGAACACTTTATGTAGATAATGGCATTTATATCTCATCTTGTTGGTTCACGTCATTAGTCCATTTATTGATTAGGTTGTTTTGTCTTTTTGTTTAGTTTTTTGAGTTCTTTATATATTCTAGCTATTAGTGGTCTGACAGATAAATTACGTAGTAAATATTTTCTCCTATTGGTAGATTCTGTTCACTTAACTAAATTGCTTTTCTGTGCAGAAATTTCTTAATTTCATGAGATTTCTTTTGCCATCTGTTTACATTATTTTCTTAAGTGAGTAGAGTCCTGTTAAAGTCATTGCCTAGGAGTGAGTGTGTGTATGTGTGTGTGCTGTGTGTGTTGTGTGTGTGTGTGTGCTGTGTGTGTGTGTCTGTCTGTGTGTCTGTCTGTCTCGCACATACTAGGGGGAGCAAAGTTTATTCCTCAATGTTTCCTGCTTTCTGAGACCAGCTTGGGCCCCTGTTTTGACTGGACTGGTTGTGAATCCTCAGGATGTGCTTATATCTGTCTACCCACTCCTCCCTCAGTGACATCTGCATCAGAAACCACCTGGATGAAGCTGCCTTTGCTTCTCTTTCTATTAGCTTGATTTGTGTACCATGCTGCTTTTCTTATTATGGCTCTGGTATAACTTGAAATCATGTATGGTGATACTTCTAGTCTTTATGTTTGTTTGTTTTGTTTTCTCAGACTTGGATTGCCTCTCCCCCCCACCCCCCCACCCCCTCCCAACCTTCCCCTGGGCCTTTAGAACTTTTGTTAAGAGCAGTACTGAGATCAAAGGTGTACACCACCATAGCCAGCCTAAGCACCTTAAGAGTTTTTTAAAATATACTTTCACATAGCATTGGAATTTTGATGGGGATTGCACTGAATCTATAGATTGCTTTGAATAGTATAGCCTCTTTTTTTTTTTAATATTAACCAGCCTACATACTTTCCTTCCTTTCTTCTTTCTGTTTGTCAATATTGGGGACTGGACCTCAGCCTCATGCCTGCTAAGCAAGAATTTTCCCAGCTAAGCCATAGTTCCTATGAGCAGAGAAAATCTTTCCATTTCTTACTGTCTTCAGGGTTTTCCCCCCTTTACTGTTGTAGCTTTTATTGTAGAGATTTTTCTTTTCCTGGGTTTATTACATGGTATTTTTAAAGCAATTAGAATGAGCTTCTTCCCCTGACGCTCTGTGAGCATGTTTGCTATTGATATATAGAAAGACTACTGATTTTGTATCTTGACACTTTGCAAAGACTATTCATCAATCTAGAATTTTCTGTGGCATTCCTTAGGATCGATCTCTCTCTCTCTCTCTCTCTCTCTCTCTCTCTCTCTCAAGATTGATTTATTTTTTATTTATATGACTACACTGCAGCTCTTCAGACACATACTAGAAGAGTGCATTGGATCCCATTAGAGATGGTTGTGAGCCACCGTGTGTGTGATTGCTGGGAATTGAACTCAGGACCTCTGGAAGAGCAGTCAGTGCTCTTAACTGCTGAGCTATCTCTTTAGCCCAGGATCTCTTACACATAGGATTATTTTATCTATAAAGAAGGATGCATAGGCTTCTTCCTTTCCTGTTTGTATCCCACTTACTTTCTTCTCTTGTCGTACTGCTCTGATTCAGACTTCAAGTGTCAATTGAATAAGGGTAGAGGAAAATGAGAACTTTTGTCTTCCACTTGATTTAGCCAACATGTTTCAAATTTTTCTGTTTGGTGTGATGTTGACTGTTGGTTTGTCACTTATAGCCTTTATTATGTTGAAATATGTTCTTCCTATTTCTAGTCTCTTTAGGACTTTATTATGAAGGGATGTCTTTTTCAATATCATGTGATTTCTGTCCTTGAGTCAATTCGTGTGGTGAAGTATGATTGTTGATTTGCATAGGTTGAAACAGCCCTGTGTCTCTGGAATTAAGCCCACTTAATCATGAATGATTTCTCGATGTCTTGAATGTAGTTTGCAAGTATTACATTGAAAACTTTGCAGTTTGTGTATTGGTCTTTGTCTGGCATTCCTATTAAAGTGATGTTAGAATCATAAAGTGAATTGGCTAGCATTTGTTTCACTGATTCTTAGTATTGTTTCTTTAGTTTTCATTTCATTGGTTTCTGTGCTGGTGTTAATTCTTAACCTTGTTTTACTTTAGGCTGTGCTTCTTTTCATTTTTCTATAGCTAACCTGTTTGAGATCTCTCTGATGTATTTACTTGGCACTTACAGCTATAAACTTTTTTTTAAAATTTATCTTATGTTTCCAAATGGTTTGACTGTATACATATATGTTACCATGTATGTGCCTGTTTTATCCTCTAGAACAAGGTTTATGGATGGTTTTGTCCTATCATATGGGTACTGGGACTCAAACCCAAGTCTTTTGCAAGAGCAACAAATGCTCTTAACCACTAAGCCATCTCCCTAGCCAGTCTCCCTTTTTCTTTAAAGTTAATTTTTCCAAAATGTGTCTTACCATTTGATCAGTTTTTGCAAGTAAATAGTTTTGTCTTTTCAGTCGTTTCAAAAGATTATTAAATCATAATTGGGATTTGTTCTGTTCCTGTTTGTCATGGCTAATGTTTTTGAGAGCTAGCGCTCGCGCTCTCTCTCTCTCTCTCTCTCTCTCTCTCTCTCTCTCTCTCTCTCTCTCTCTCTCTCTCTGTGTGTGTGTGTGTGTGTGTGTTTGGATCTTCTTTATATTTGTCCTGTTCTCATTAATGCTGTTTCTATCTCTCTCTTTACTGTAAAATGTTCTTCTTGTCCTCTTAAGCTTTATCTATTACCCTTAACCTGCACTACAATTCTAGGTGTGAAAACAAGCCAGAAGGCTTATTCCTCTGGTTTCCTGTCCTGGAACTTGCTCTGTAGACCAGGCTAGCCTTGAACTCACAAGAAATCTGCCTGCCTCTGCCTTCCAAGTGCTGGGATTAAAGGCATACACTACCACCATCTAGCTTGACAGAAAGCCTCTTTAGAGCTCTTTGAATATAAGATTCTTGCAAGAGCTTGATACTTGTAGAAACTCAAGCTGAATATGTTAAAATGTAATTATGCTTTAAGAACAGCACATGGACTATTTTGGGGTACATGGCTTTAAATCCAGCCTGTGGGAGGCTGAGGCAGGTGGATCTCTGTGAATTTGAAGCCAGCTTGATAAACACAGTGAGTTCCAGGACAGCCAGGACTGTATAAAGAGGTTCTGCCTCAAATAAAGAGTAGCATATTTTAATGAATGTTTAAGTGGAAAGGAAACATTTTATGGAGTTACTTTACAAAATATTCTCATTAAAATACTTCAGTATTCTTAGGTTTCAGTACTTGAAGTATAGTGTGTATGTGTGTGAGATTTGTTTTTCTTTTTATGGTTTTATAACATGTCTAAACTATTCTTAAATCTAGGTTAAATGTGCACAGTACTGGCCAACAGATGACCGAGAGATGGTGTTTAAGGAAACAGGATTCAGTGTGAAGCTCTTATCTGAAGATGTAAAATCATATTATACAGTACATCTACTACAGCTAGAAAATATCAATGTAAGGCTTTTCTTGTTTCAAAGTTTCAGTTTTATCTGATGGTTTTAAGAATTCTTGGCTTGGCACTATACGTGCCTTTTGATATTTGTAATAGTATCTAGGTGTAAACATGTTTTTAAATTGTTTTTCTGTATAAAGTAACTCTTTAAGCATTCTGAAGAATTCTAAAAACAAAGAATTACAATGTTTAGGTTAATATTCATATTTGAGAATTGAAAATTAACTATGGAGCTGGAAAGATGGCTTAGTGTTCTTGTAGAAGGCCCAGGTTCAGTTCCCAGACCCCATGTCAAGAGGCTTACCACTGCCTGCTCTAGGAAAGCCAGTGCTCTCTTCTGCCATCCACAGTCTATATGGATAAATGCAGATACTCAAAAATACACATAGTTTCAAATAAATACGGTTTTTAAAGAAAAAAATTGATTGTTAAAAATACAGGAGGAGATGTTGTGGGTGTAGCTTGGTGGTCGAGCACTTGCTTAGTTTACTCTAAGCCCTATATTCAGTCCCACAAACCAACAACTAAAATTTAAGTGTGTTGTAGATGTAGCTGAGTTGTGAGGTACCTTCTTAGAATGCTTGAAGGATTGTGGTTCAGTCCCCATCACCAAGAAAATACAAAGCAACTTGGTATTTGAATAAAAAGAGGAAGACTGGAGTGAATCAGAATTTACATTTCAGCTCTACTACTCAGTAGAGGTATGGTTTGCCTCATATAAAGTGGCAATTGTATATTTACAGACTGTTGTGGAGATCAAAGGAAAGTATGGATGCATATAGAACATCTCATGCCAAATAGGCTCAAATGATAGCTCCTGGAACTTAACTACAGTTGAAAGAAAGCAAAGGTCAGGCAAAAGACTTATTAAATTAGTACATAATGACCAGAGACACGTGTCCTTACTGAGTTGTGAAGAAAATGGTATAGCATTTGATCCCAGGGCCGTTGGCGTAGATCTTTTCTCCAGACATCCTTGAAACTTTCCCTGGCAAGTGGCTCTGACACATCTGCACAGCACAGCATCTGTGCTGCTGTCACTCCCACTCTCAGAGGCCATCCTTCCCTCTTTCCCACTTGCCTCCTTTGCTTGCACCTTAATAGAATAAGTTAAAAAAACAAAACAAAACAAAACTCTGCATGATGGTGGCCGACACATTTAATCCCAGCACCCTGGAGGCAGAGGCAGGCACATCTTGATGAGTTTGAGGCCAGCCTGGTAAAGACTTCTGAGTTGTTAACAGAAACTAAGATAACAAGAAAATAAGGAAGTACGGCCAAGCTGAATGTGTCTAGTCTATGAAGTGAAATGCTGTTTGAGTTGATAATTGACATGGAGTGTACTAGCAACTAAAGCTTTGCAGAAGAAAAGATAAATGCATATGTACATGTACTTCTGGATGTGTGGAAATGCCTCTTATGATTGATCTCTTAGAACATCTGTTTTTCCTGCAGAGCTACATGACTGTATACTTAAGGCCCATGGCTTGGTTTTCCTCTTGTCCAGCTTTTCTGGCCTGGAAATTCCATATATAGTCAAAGATGACCTTGAAATTCTGATCATCCTCCCTGTGTCCTGATTGCTGGGTTACAGGCAAGCACCATCACACCCAGGTTTATGTGATAGCAGGGACTGAGCCAGAGGGGGCTATATGACCCAGGGCTGTGTTATATCAGATGAGCACTGCCCAGTGCTCTAGCTCCACCTCCAAGTGTTTCTCCTTGTGTTGAGTTTTGTTGTTGTTGTTTTTTTATATATTCCCAACACATTATGTTTCTGCATCAATTACTATGTGTTTGTATAAGAAAAAGACTAGAACTAACTTCCCCTTGATTTTCACATTTCAGAGTGGTGAGACCAGAACCATATCTCATTTTCATTATACCACCTGGCCAGATTTCGGAGTTCCGGAGTCACCAGCTTCATTCCTAAATTTCTTGTTTAAAGTTAGAGAATCTGGTTCCTTGAACCCTGAGCACGGACCTGCAGTAATCCACTGCAGTGCAGGCATCGGGCGTTCTGGCACCTTCTCTCTTGTAGATACCTGTCTTGTTCTGGTAAGTGTCCGTGGTGACTTCATTGGAGTGTTGTGCTTTTGCTGTTTTGCTTTATGTTTTGTAATGTTGGTGATGGAAAGATAGTTTTGCATGACTGGTGCCTGAGGAGGTTAGAAGAAAGCCTTGAGTCCCCGAAACTGGGATTGTAGATAGTAAGACGCTGCAGCTTGTGGGTGGGAACGAAAGCCTGGTCCTCTACAAGAGCCCCAGTGCTCATAACCATTGAGTCCCTCAATTTGTTTTTAACTGTTTCTACAGGCAGCAGTAAAGTTTTGATGTCATATCTCAAAACTCTAGGAGTATTTTGTTAAGCTTGTACTTTGTTGTGAAAAAACTCTTGGCTTCTACTATTTAAAGTGACACTAGTGCCTGCTGGTGTATGTGTGTCCACGCCAATTCCAGAGATCCCCAGAAAGTCTTTCTCAGCTAGGCTTGGCTCATACCTTTCATCTCAACACTAAGTAAGCTGGGGCAGAAAATTTGCTCCAAGTTTGAGGTTAGCCTGGGCTAAGGAGTTAGACCCTATCAAAAACAGGAAGAAAAGAAGGATAAAATAAATTCTCCCTTCTAAAAGAGAGACATGACAAAGGAAAGCAATCCTGAGGGAGTGGCACATGCCTGTTGTCTCTGCGTCTGAGGCAACCAGGGTTACCTCATGAGAGCCACCGCCAAGAAAAAGGAGAATGCCTAGGAACTGGGGACATGGCAAGCATGGCAAGCATGAACACTGATTGCCAGTGCATGAGTAAAGCCAAGAATAACGACACATGTCTGTAGTCCCAGAACTTGGGTAAGTACAGTTAGGTGGGTTCCCTCTAGCTCACTGACAGCCAGCTTACTCAAGTCAATGAGCTTCAGGTTCATGGTAACATCAACACCAGTTTCCTAAGGTTAGGTTATCCAATACAAGCCTAAGAAAACAGAAATGAAAGCTGGGCATTTGCATGGTGGTGTATACCTTTAATCTCAGCACTTTGGAGGCAGAAACAGAAAGATCTCTGTGAGTTCAAAGCCAGCATAATCTACAGAGCAAGTTCCAGGATATCCAAGGTTAGAGAGAGAAAAGAAAACATACACACATACACATGTATCCACAAATCTTAAAAAAACAAACAAACAAACAAACAGACCTAGTTCATTAACATTAACCTTGTACTTAAAGCCACTAGATTTCGTTAATGATGCTATTGAAATGCTATGAGGACTGGTGGTCTGGCTCAGTCTAGAGGTGTGGCCGATTGGTGAGAGTGCTTGCCTAGCATTTATGGGTTCATGAGGTTCAAGCTGCATTGGATGTTTACACTAAACTGTTCCCTGCCAACCGTGTCTTGTTCATCCTTCCTTTTCTTTAGTTTGTGGGTCGTTTCTAAAGTCAGATCAGTAGTCCAGAGCTGGTTTGATGGCTCACAAGTACTTTTGTAGGTCAAGGCTTTTCTATTTCCTGCCATCTTTTAAGTGGCTGCTGTACATCCATGAAGCATGTCTTTAGTCCAGATTTGAAGATGCAGAAAGGCACTAAGCAAAAAGCTTTATTTCTGCCAAAACTATTTTAAAAACTAGATAATCCTAATCATATCTGGGGATTTAGATTTGCTTAATAGAGTGCTTGCCTGGTATGCACAAAGCTCTGGGTTCATCCCCCAGACCCACACAAACCAGGCTGTTTTGCCTACCTACTACCAGTACTTGGGAGATAAAGGTAGGAGTGTCAGAAGTTCAAGGTCATCCTCAACTGCTTAGCAGATTTAAGTCTAAGATGCATGAAACTCTCCCTGTCTGGGGAAAAAAACCAAACCAAAACAAAATGAACTCAGCAGTGGTGGCCTTTTAGATACGAAGACCAGCTCTAAGCTGAAAATCACTGTTCTTGGGCCAGCAAGATAGCCAGTGGGTAAAGTTGCTTACCATGCTTGATTACCTGAGTTTAATGCTCAGGGCCCAAATGGTTGACACAGAGAGAACTGATTCCTTGAGTTGTCACCTCAGCTCTGCATACTTGCCATGTTACATGCACAAACATATACACACAAAAAACTAGAACATAATAAATGTGTTTAAAACTTACTTCTATCTTGTTCTTCTTGGCTCCAATATCATCTCCTCATCAAAGAGCTCCCCTCCACAAAGTGGGGAAGAGAGGAATGTGGTTTTCTTTAAAGCTGGGTCTCATGTAGCTCAAGCTAGCCTTGAACTGGAAGTAGCTCTGCCTTTTGAGTGCTGGGATTGCAGGCATAGCCCATATCCTGGCCAAGACTAGGATAGTGGTGCAGGCCTGCAACCCCAGCACATGGGAGGTAGAGACTATAGAGTTCAAAGGCATTCTCAGGTAGAGGGCTAGCTTGGGTTACATAATACTCTGCTAAAAGAAAAGGAAAGGAACCAATAAACCATATTAAGGAAGAAAAAAAAAAAAAGCAAGTGCAGTAATTTCTGTATTGGCCAGAATCAACTATGAATCCTTTCTTTCACTGAGCGAGTGAGATTTTCTCTTTTTTTGGGGGGGGGGGAGGGGAGGGGGGTTCGAGACAGGGCTTCTATGTGTAGCCCTGGCTGGCCTGGAACTCACTCTGTAGACCAGGCTGGCCCCAAACTCAGAAATCCGCCTGCCTCTGCCTCCCAAGTGCTGGGATTAAAGGCTTGTGCTACCACTGCCCGCATGAGTGAGATTCTCTTAATTGTTTGGAATTGGCTGAATCATCTAGAGACCCAGAGCCCTTCAGGTGCTGCTTTGACTGCCCGGCCCCATATCTGTGTGCATTTCTCTGTCTCTGTCTCTCTGTCTCTGTCTCTCTCTCTTTCCCTCCCTTCTTTCCTCCCTTCCTCCTTCCCTCCATCTCCCTCTCCCCTCTCCCCTCTCCTTCTCCCTCTGTGTGTGTGTGTCTGTGTGTATGTATGTCAAATTATTCTTCTTTTAAGAAGGAACCTGTGTACAGCTAAGGTCTGAGTAGTGGCCTTATATTGCTTTTGTTCTCTCAACTCAAACAACTTGGTTTTACCTTTCTTGCAGATGGAAAAAGGAGAGGATGTTAATGTGAAACAGTTATTACTGAATATGAGAAAATATCGAATGGGACTTATTCAGACACCAGACCAGCTCAGATTCTCCTACATGGCCATAATAGAAGGAGCAAAGTACACAAAAGGAGATTCAAATATACAGGTAAGCTCGCTATCGTTAATGTCAAATAACCTGGTTCCATCTAAATCCTTCTCCTTTCCTTACTTAATTTGGTAAATCCACCTGACTGTCTTGAAATTACAAAATCTTCCACAGTTCAAGAGACAAAAATGAAAGCTAGTTACCAATATCAAGGCCAGCCTGGTCTATACAGTGAGATCCTGACTTTTAAAAATATTTGTGTATTTATAATATGCAAATATAATATACATATATACTTACCCTGAGTGGAAACAAGATTTAATTAAAAAAAATTTTTTCCACGTGAGAAGATTTAAGCATTTAATTATTGGAAAAACGAAACCCAGAAAACATAGTGCTTTTGTCTTAGTAAAAACTTAATGTGGAGGCCTGGGGAGATGGCTTAGTGGTCAGAGGTCACAAGCACTTTCTGCTCTTCCAGAGGACCCAAGTCTGTTCCAAGAACTCAAGTCGAGCAACTCCAGGGGAGCCCGCATCTCTGGCCTCTAATGGCACTTGCAGTCATATGTACATACCTAAATGCACACACATATAAGTAAAAATTATGGAAATAAAAGTTTGAAGACCTTCATGTGGGAGTAAAGACTATTTACTTTATATATAGGTACTTTATATCTGAATAACTTCAGTTCCTACGACAGACATAAGGTGCTAGGAGTAGTCTTTACATGTCTGATGGCGACATTCTCAGGTAGTTTTATTGTATATTTAGAGCTAGTAAGCTCAAAGAGTATCATGTGATGAAGTAAGGAAGAGACAGAAATAACAGTATATCCCCCTTCCTGTCTGGTCTGACCATAGTATTAGACTTATCTAAATAGAGACCAACAATCTAAATATACTACTCCTTGAATATCTATTTATAAATATCTGCTTTAAAATAGAATACATCTTTTAAATAAGTTATATGTGATTATTTTTATGTGTGTGTATCTGTTTGTGTTTGTAAGCAAGTGCTGGATAAAAGTTAATGTCAAGTTTACCTGTCTGTTCCCTGCCTCATAGTGAATAATTACAATTTGTAGATCGTTATTTAAAGTAAACAAATTTTATTGTTTATTATTTCTGTTCTTTATTTAGAAACGGTGGAAAGAACTTTCTAAAGAAGATTTATCTCCTATTTGTGATCATTCACAAAACAGAATGCTGACTGAGAAGTACAATGGGAAAAGAATAGGTTCAGAGGATGAAAAGTTAACAGGACTTTCTAAGGTGCAAGATACTGTGGAAGAGAGCAGCGAGAGGTATGTGCCATAGAGAGAGAGGCTATTTAATACATGCAGGGAGCCTGAACAATACAGACCCTGTGTTCATACAGTTAATCACCTCTTACTTATATCAAAGTGTTTAGGTGGTATTTGATGACATAAATATCTTCAAAGAGTTTTCTATCACAATAAGAAAGCCAGTACCGCTCTGGAGAGATGGCTCAGTGGGTAAGAGCACTTACTGCTCTTTTAGAGGAGTAAAGTGAACCTGAGTTCAATTCCAAGCACTCAAATCACATGGCTCACAACCAACTGTAACTCCAGCTTTTGTGGGATCCAATGTTCTTTAGCCTTGTGGTGGTTTGACTATGCTTGGTCCATGGGAAGTGGTACTATTAGGAGATGTGGCCTTGTGGAGGAAGTTAGTCATTGTGGGGATGGGCTTTGTGGTCCTCTGCTCAAGCTCCATCCAGGGTGGAGGAGAGTAAGCTCCTGGCTGCCTGAGGAAGACAGTCTTCTGGTGGCCTTTGCATCAAGATGTAGAGCTCTCAGCTCCTCTAGCACCATGTCTGCCTGCATGCTATCATGCTTCCCACCATGATGGGAATAGACTGAACCTCTGAAACTATAAGTCAGCCCCAGTTAAGTGTTTGCCTTTTTAAGAGTTGTCTTGGTCATGGCAGACTAAGACAAGCCTCCTCAGGCTTTTGGTGTTTTGTTTTTTAAATTTAGATTTATTTAATTCACATTTACGAGTGTTTTGGTTGCATGTGCACTACATGTGTGCCTGGTGCCCAGAGAGGCCAGAAAAGGGTATCAGATTTCCTTAAACTGGTCATTCAGACAGTGATCTACCATGTGAGTGCTGGGAATTTGACCTGGCTCATTTGTAAGAACAAGTATTCTTAACCATTGATCCATTTCTCCAGCCCCATTAAATAAAATTTTGAAAACATAGTAATGATAAATTTGAAAGCTAATGTTTAGAAACGACCAGCCCCTCCCCTCCCAAAACCCAATACTGCTTGTATACAGAAGTTAGTGTAATTAGGTGATAAAAATAAATAGTATAATACAGAAAATGAATTCTATAAAAATACCTAATGAATTTCCATTGTGGAATATTTTTCTACAGAATTACATAAAACAATTAACTGTATGTCCACAGTGTTTTAAACATACATTAGGAAGCTAGTATTCTAGTGCATGAATGAATTCTTTTTTACCTCATTTTCTTATGACTTTTATTTTCTTTCTCTTGTGTTTTTTTTATTGTGGATAGTGTTATGATGTTAAATTTGTAAGATTAAGGTTCTGAGATGTCCCATAAAAGTAGGCAGAATTCCCTTGCCTGGGACTGTGGGCAGAGCTCCGCTGTAGAACCCATGTTCATTATCCATGAGGCCTGGGCTCAGTTCTATGAAGGGTCTAGCTCCTGGAGTCCCACAAACGACATCTCTGCACATTGCCTGACTCCCTCACGTGTCCTCTTAGATCTTTCTACATATGCATCGTCTTACCAGTTGTGGTGAATTTTTAGTTCATAGAGCAAATTTTAGCAAATATCTTTCTCAACTCAGAAGTAAACATTTTGAAAGAGTTCACACAGGCAAGGGTAGCTGTTTGTGTAAAGAACAGTAAGAAGACAAGTGAGATGCTACAGGACTTAGCAAGATATGCATACACAGTCCTCATATAGCTCATGTATTATAAAGTTTAGTTAACAAATCATTACTAAATTACTCTAGAGGATGGCTCAGCAGTTAGCTGCTCTTCCAAAAGACTGAGTTCAGTTCCCAGCAAACACATGGCAGCTCACAACTGTCTGTAACTCCTGATCCATGGGATCTGGCACCTGCACACAGACATACATGGAGGCAAAACACCAATGCACATAAAAAAATTAAAAACTTTTTCATTGGTAGCGTGCTTACCTAGCATGCTCTAAAACCCAGAGTTACATCTCCAGCACCAGGTAAGAAAATGGACACTGATGGTACACATGTGTAATTACAAGATGTGAGAGGCCAAGCAGGAGGATCAGAAGGTCAGAGTCATCCTTGGTGACATACTGAATTTGAGACCAGCCTGGAGACTCTGTTTTTTGGTTATAAAAAAATGATTCCCAGCAAATAAAAGCCTAATGACCTAAGTCTGATCACTGAATCCCGGCCTAGAAGGAAGATATCCAACTTCTCACAGTGTCCTCTGACCTCTACAGGTTTACTCTCTCCCTCCCCCACCACCTCTCATGCACACAAGCAGAGTAATTAAAAAAAAGAAATTCAGAGCTATACACCCATACCCATGCACTCAGGAGGCAGAAGCAGGAGAATCTCAAGTTCAAGGACAGCCAGGCTTACATAATAGGATCCCGCCTCAGAGTAAACCATCAATCCTAAACCTAGTCAAGGCTCATGCTTGGATCTGACTGAGGTGATGCTTTGGTGTTCTTAGTCAGAACAGATCCCCCACTTTTTCCTCCTTTGTTTGACAGATGCTCTTTTAGAATGCCTTATAGTTTGCATTTTTCTAATTGTCGTTGTTGGTCTTGATTAGATTCAAGTTAAATGTTTTGACTAGAAAAGGTCTTGTAATCTGGTAGACATGGAAGAGCCGGTCAAGATTTTTTTTTTTTTTTTTTTTTAATCAAACTGCATGTTCAAAGCTGTGAATTAAAAAAATCCTTGCCAATCCTGAAGCTGGTCAGGCGTTTGCCATTCCACACACAGTGAAGGAAAAGAGATGGATTTGTGAGATTTTTTTTTTTTTCCCAGAGGAAGAGAGTAAGTGGCTGACATGTTGACACTGGCCATTTTTCATTACCTTGGATGTCAGAGAACTTTCATTGAAACAAAATTCTATGTTGGACTGAAAATTGGGCACTAGAAGTATGTATGGTCAAGTGGAAGACCGAGTAATCTCCTAATTGTCAACAGTATTTGTCAGAGAACATTGAATCTTCATATGCTGTTATGCAGGAGGACCAGATGTTGGAGAATCTTCAGTCTGTTCTCTCACAGCAGAGAGGAAAGGGGTGTACACAGGAAACATGTCTAGCTTAGCTTCAGGTCCTGTTTAAGCATTCATTACTATAGGCACACCAGAAATGACACCTGAATTGTCAGAGCACATCACTGGCCATGTGGGGCAGCTTGGCTTTTCCCTTTGTTACTGCATTGTTTGAATGAGATGGAAAGTACACGAATGAATGTCCATGGTTTTGTTGGTGGTCAGGGCCCTGCTATTAGTGTAATTAAGGCCTGCAGTGCAGAAACTCACTTGTTTCTATGTTTCCACAGCATTCTACGGAAACGTATTCGTGAGGATAGAAAGGCTACGACAGCTCAGAAGGTGCAGCAGATGAAACAGAGGCTAAATGAAACTGAACGAAAAAGAAAAAGGTGGTTATATTGGCAACCTATTCTCACTAAGATGGGGGTTGTGTCAGTCATTTTAGTTGGTGCTTTGGTTGGCTGGACACTGCTTTTTCGGTAAAATGTTCTATAAATAACAGTTTTACCCAGCACCTTTCTGCACTAGTAGCTGACAGTGGTGCGTTAAACTCAAGGGTTTGTTAGCGAATGCCTCATACTCCAGAAACATTGCGCTAGAGTAGACATCAACCAGATAAGGGATATTTACAGTCACAAGCCCAACATCTCAGGACTCATCACTGCAGGTTCCTCTGAGACCCAGACTGTCAATGGCTCAAAAGAAAGACAAGCATGCCTGTTGAAAACTGTTACATCTTACAGCTGTGTTCACACCAGTATATTGAGAAATCCTTTATCACAAGGATTGGCTTTTGGAGGCCTTCTGGATTTTAACCTGCACTTGATATAAGCAATAAACATTGTGGTTTTTTTCTACGTTATTAATGGAAAGAAAATATCCTTTAAAAATGTATGTAATATGTAATGTACTGTTGAAATGGGCATTACAACTTTATATGCATAACCATTTTAGGGTAAATATATTTTATAAGTACCTATTTAATCTTACTTTTGTAGTTAAATGTACTTTTTAAAGGTTCAATTTGAAAGTCTGTTACCATAGAAAAATAAATTGTATGTCGACTCAATTGTATACTGAATACATTTTCCCCTTTCCTAATCAGAAGTTTGATAGAGACAGTTGAAGCTATGAGCAAGCTATTTCTACTACCCATTTTTATTTCATTTCTATTTTATGCTTTATCTTATTTAAAAAAGAAAAACAAAAATTTTTTAAACATGTCACTGAAGGAAATTGTTTTTTTCTGGGATACTTAAGTGACAGTTGGTCAAAACTTAGTTGAAAACAAACAGAAAATTGGTTTCTGCAGGATGTGGTAGCGCACAACACGCTCAGGAAGCTAAAACAAGAGGCTCAATAGTTTGAAGCCAGAACTACATAGCCAGTTCCTATCTTTAAAGATAAAGAAAACATGGAGCTGCTGGAGGAGGCTTAGAAAACACCAAGAATAAGGGATCAGTTCTTAGCCATATTTAATGTCACAAATCTGTGTTAGCTCTTGGGAGATAGAGGCAGAAGGATCACAAGTTCAAGGCCAGCTTCAACTAAATAGCCCCAGAGTTTGGGGCCAGCCAGGACTGCAAGAAACACTGTCTCAGAAACTGAAATGGTTTTTAAAAAATTGATTTCTGTAAAGTAAAGCCCATGCATGATTATACTGTTAATTTTTTTTTGTAAAAATGTTAATGTAATTATCCAAATGGGATAAATTATGGTTAGTAAGTCAAAGGAACCAGTGTTTTATACTTTTGATTTCAGTTCACTAGACTGAAATTTTGAAGTAAAAAATTTCAATTTCTAAGTTCAATAAATAGTACGATGGTGTACAAACTTACATTGTCCCTTCCCTTTGTAATGAGTACTTTTAAAGCATAATTAACCACTAATAGGGTTTAAGTGGTTTCAAACCCTGCTGGGTGGAAAGGTTCCAATCCACCAGGACAGTATCACTGCTTCGACTCTTTTATATGTTATGTAGAAGTGCATTGTAAATCTTAATTGCTTTAAATGAGACAGTTAATTTTAATGTAGGTTGAACACCATAGTTATAGCTAGAAATTGTGAATGGCCTTGAAAAGCAGTCTCAAATGTGTTAATCTTACTGAGAGTCTGGAAGTGAGATATAGGTGGTCCTACATACTAAATAAGATTATATAATGTTTATCTGTGTCCTGATTCAGTATAGCTATGTCCTATAACTTTGAAATGGAGAGCAGGTAAGAAGGATGTTTCCTCTTGTCTGTTTAATACTATGTTAAAATGTATGCTTTAGAATTAGATGGCTGTTGGTTTTGAGGTTTCTAATATTTATGGCTTGTTTTTCCAAAATGTAGTATGTTACCCTACTAGACTTTATTAAAAATTCTAGTTGAAGCCAGATAAGGTGGCACACTCCGTTAATCCCAGCACTGAGGAGGCCACGACCGGCAGGTCCCTGTGAGTTCTGGGCTAGCCTGGTCTATATAACAAGTTCCCAGCCAGCCAGGAATATACATTGAGATCCTGTCTTGAAAGAAAGCAATCCAACTTCAGGTAGCCTCGGCTAAACAACTTCCTACAAGAAAATACTAATAAGGCTGGGACCAGTCCTTCCTTGGAGGATATGCCTTCTAGAGATAGCATGAAGCACCACTTTTTCTGTCTTGGTGTGTGATGCTTCTGAGAATTTGTTTGGCATAGAGGATCCCCAGTGCTCCTCACCAGGGCCCGTCTTTCTCCCCTGAGCACATCTTTAAGGATAAGTTTTAACAGCAGACATGGCATCTGATGACAGTGACCATGGGTATCATCATCACCTGGATGAGATGTGCTGGTGAGACTGAGAGAAGGGATGCTAGTAGTTTCTGTGGTTACATCCTGAAACACAGTGTGCATCAGCCTCGGTATCTACTTATTTTAACTAATTTTGGAACAATAGTTTGACTTGGATCAAATTCCTGTTTTTTTTGTTTTTGTTTTTTTTTTTTAATTGGGAAAAGAAATGGGCCTTTTAAAGGGGCTTATTATTTACTGAAAAGAATCCTTGATTCCTATTTCTTTCTACCTTGCTGAAATACCATGGTCAGTGGTCACATTTGTGGTCATGCCTGTGGTTATGTGTTCCTTCCCAAGGTTCACCAGGTACTGTGTTCTCTCTACCTCCTGATTTCTATCCATGCTCCAAACCTAAAGTGTAAAAGTACACTTCTTTATAAATTTATGCATAGGTACCAGTTCTCAGGTTCAGCAGAAACTTTATACATATGTCAAGTTTTCCACATCTCGGTTCTTTTCTCTTTTTGTCCATCCTGTTATGTGTTACCATGTGTATCAAACAGTGAACATGAAAAGATGTGAAGACATGTATTAATCAGTTTTTGTTCAAACAGCTGTGCTTTGCAGATGCATCAGAGGAAAGAGTCCTAACTCCTGAGCTCATCTTATATGCGCTTGGCTTGTTTCTCTGTCTTAAACTAAAGTTGATGGTATGACTTCAAAAATATGTCCCACATTTTAAGTTATGACGTGGAACAACCTTGTGGTTTTCATTTCATTTCCTTCTTTGCTTTTAGCACCAGTTCCCAGGGTGCTGGCTACCATTTTCTGCCAGGCACAGAAAGGCTGCAGCTGATTCCCTTAAAAATCTCTCTGGCTAGATTCTACAGAGAGACTGGTAGTAAAAGTACTTTTTTTGGCCATTGTACACAATTCACTTAACAAATTTACATTTCCAGATATGCCCGTCTAGACATTGCAGATTAAAGATCTACTTTGCCTTAGTTTTTTACTTACCGATACAAATCTTTATTTGTGGTAGTTGTTTTCGGTAGGTTTGTGTATTTATGTTTTTCTGTATGTGTGTTGAGATAATAGTACCTTGCCATTGCCCAAGCCTGACCTTAAACTCCTCAGCTCAGATTTTCCTACCTTAGCCTGGTGAGTAGCTAACACCACAGGTACACACTGTGCACACAGTTTTCAAATATAAATCTTAAAGAGACTATTTTAAAACCGTAGTCTTAAACCAGATGCTCCTAGATGTGTGGCCTGTTTCTTTAAATGTTCAGAGACGACTTTAGGCTTTTACCTCCTAGTAGTGCCATCTCTGGGTCCTGATGAGTAGCATATATATCTGTGTGTTCTGTTCTCTGTTAGGAAGGAAGGGCTCCATAGGGCCTCATCTGGCTGAACTTGATCCATCTGATCACAGCATAGAACAAAATACCAACAGAAATGTAATGTTATATATATATATATATATATATATATATATATATATATATATGCCAACATCTAACAAAGTCTCTTATTTTTGATATTCTTTTATATGACTTTGTCATAGAATCTTGTACAGTACTTTTTTTTTCTCATTAAATTTGTCATCTTATTACTTGAAACACAGGCCTTGGTTATTGGCAGTGGCTTGCTCCTAAGGAGGCCTGTGTTCACCCTTTCCTTGAACTCACTCATTTGAGTCGGATGCCACAGTTCTTCCTCACACTGGTCTTTAGTTTTTACTATGCAGCAGCAGTGCAGACTTCATAACACCACACATGGAGTCACAGCTGTCTATAATTGTCCCCTGAATATGGAAGGAGAATCTCAGGCTGTGCCCTCATTCATTGCTGCTCTACACAGTCCCCAGAGAGGACTTGCCACACGGCCAGTGGTTTTCCTTCCTGGGCCGTAAACAGCTTCAAGTCTTCTGCATTAGTGCTTTCTTTTAGCTGTGGCTATTGGAAAGACCTGTTGTTCTTCACAGGTTGGGTTTTTTCCCTGGCACAGTCCCAGCACAGTGTCATCAGCCAGTGTGAGCAGTACTTGAGTGGGAAGATTGACCTGCCTAAGGGTCTTTGTGGAAGCTGACATTTAAGATTTAAAGAGCCTGGTCCATCTATCTCTGAGTTCTGACTCTGAAGGTCTGCTTGGTTGTAAAGTTCACAGTTGATTCTGAGTGGTGAGATGTGAGTCCGTCATCACCTGTAAGGTCTGCTTGGATGCCATCTCCTTTTACATTTATCTGTTTTGTTTGGGTCTGCAAGGAGAATTGCATGGGATTTTTTTTTTCTTTTAAGACTACTTTTAAGAAGTATTGAATTATTCTTTGCAGTCACTCATTAGGCATAGATTTTTTTTCAGACCCATGATGCTGTTGATATTTTAAATGGCTATTTTAAAAAGTCTTTGAGTTTGGAAAGTTCAGGAGAGGAAGCCTAGGTAAGTTCCTTTAAAGCATGCTTGGCTCACCACGGTTAGCCCTGGACAATCTCAGACAGATGCTAGTTAGTGTAAGTGTCTTGTGGCAAAACAACTTTTAATCTAGTCTGACTCTACTATGGGCAAGGAAGAATACACCATCGTTTGCCACTGCAGTACAGAAACAGCCGGCCCCCAGGATACCCACGTAGCTCATTGCTTGGTTTGCTAACCCATTTTATTTTTGCCGTATTAAAAATAAAATGGTGAAGATCCATTCAAGTGAATATAATAGAATTATCTAAAAAGCCCATTTATCTTAATAGTCTTCTTACAAATAGTCATTTTTTAGAAGCTATTCCATTGATTTCCTCTTCTTTTGCTACCCCTAAATACTATTTATAAAGAAGTAATGAGTTTCAAAAACCACAGCGTGTCTGTTAAATGGCAAATGTAGTATTCTTGGTAAATGTGTATTTAACAAACCCTAGGAAAGGATAACTCTGTGTGTGTGTGTGTGTGTGTGTGTGTGTGTGTGTGTGTGTGTGTGTGTGTGTGTGTGAACATCTGCTTCTTGACACTTTAGGTAATGCCAGTCTTATTTTCAGATAAGAAACTTGAGTGGAGGAGTACCTCACACATCATCACCCAGCCTATGCAGATAAAGCTGAGATCAAACTCCAGGCTGTGGTTTCACTACCTCCAAGGCTCAGGCTGCTCTCCTTATGCTGCTCCGCTGTTCAGTACTTAAGTATTTACTTAAACCAGATGTTTAAGTGGGGAAATAGTAGACAGCCTACTAAAAATCCAAATAAATTTGTTATTAAGTGGACAGGGGGAAATCCCTTTCAAAATACTTCACTGGCAGTGGCATACCAGAAAGTTTCTGTGCCAAAGCCCTACTTCAATCCTTTTTGTTATGTTCACATTCTGCTGTAGTCAGAACCAACCACTTGGTTCCAGGTTCTATGACCCATCGATATCTAAAGAGTATGGTTTCCTACTGATAACACTACAGAGAATCAGTGTTGGAAAATCAAACAAGACTTTAGACCACCACAGGGGCTTGGTAGAGCTGTCTGCCTTCAGAGGAACAAGCCAGTAGACAGGAAGAACCTTCATTCTTGTGATTGGGGAGGGGGCCTAAGTGGTGAAGATCTGTTTTTTTTTTTTTTTTTCCTGTTTATACATGATGTGATATAGTAGTAACAGGCATTTACATGGGTAGCCTCTGTGTGTGTGTGTGTGTGTGTGTGTGTGTGTGTGTGTGTGTGTGTGTGTGTGTGTGTGTGGTGAGAGAGAGGGCAGGGGAGATTGGTACAAAAATGGAAATACCTTTAATCTCCAAAAGGGTTTGGGCATTGGCAAATAATTGAAATATCAGCAAAGACTACTGCTCCCTCTGGCTCTCTCTTGTTTAAATGCACACCCTCCCCCCCCTTAGCATTCAATTGCACTGAACTGTCATGTTTTTCTTAGTTTAGTAGTTATAGTCATTAGTATTCTCCTTCAGGAGTAAATATAAATGCTGGAAATCTGATTTAGAGGTACAAGCCAAGCTTATGTGCAACCTTTATATTTAAACTGTTTCTAGCAGTGTTACAGTGGTTGTCCAAACTGGATTAGACTTTTGCATTGAAATCAAAGTATGGGTAAGTCTAGCACATACAATAAAATCTTGCTATTTCTTGTGGCTACATTTTTTTTTTAAAAACTTGTCTGTCTCTTAGCCTCTTAGCATATTATGTAGAGGTCATTTTTTGAGTAAAACAGGATGGCCTAAAAGATTCAGTGTATTAATTACTGAAGACGTGAGTCACGGCACCTCAGACCAGTCTGACTCACAGCCCTGCTTCAGTTTGGAAACCCGCCATTTTGGGAAGCACTTGGTGTGATTGGATGTGCCATGTTGGAATGACTTTTTTGTTGTTGTTGACTTTTTAGTTCAGTGTTAGTTCTTTCGTGTTTGTATCTATGTACATCTGTGTGTGTGGTGGCTATGAATTGAATAGATGACTTCTTATTTTATGTTTTAGGCCAAGATTGACAGACACCTAAATGTTCATGCCTTGAGACTATTCTGCAGCTATAAAATTTGAACCTTTGATGTGCAAAAGCAAGACCTGAAGCCCACTCCGGAAACTAAAGTGAGGCTTGCTAACCCTGTAGATTGCCTCACAAGTTGTCTGTTTACAAAGTAAGCTTTACATCCAGGGGATGAAGAACGCCACCAGCAGAAGACTTGCAAACCCTTTAATTTGATGTATTGTTTTTTAACATGTGTATGAAATGTAGAAAGATGTAAAGGAAATAAATTAGGAGAGACTACTTTGTATTGTACTGCCATTCCTAATGTATTTTTATACTTTTTGGCAGCATTAAATATTTTTATTAAATAGACTGTGTTGGTTTGTGTATGTGTGTGTTATCTCAGGACAACTGCAATTCAAATAGTGAATATTTTCTCATGGGTTTACTCCAATTTTTTTTTATAGCTAGAATCTGGCATTAAAATTGAAATCAGTTCAAAATATAGGTCACTTGGCTTCGGCTGCCCTTCAGTAATCTTTCTAAGTAATACTGGCTAGGCGAAATCAACAGCAGAAAAGTTACAACACTGCCATTGTTACTTAGGAAAACACCAGTCTTATAATACTTAAATAGTATTGCTTTGTGGTCAGCATTCAATTCAGTAAGTCCAGCAGAACCTTGTGGCTTTTAACTTGATAGTTTTCCTGTGTTGGACATTGTGCATTCCCAAGCATTTCCTTATGTAAAGATACCAGAGGTTCTTTCCTGCCCGTGGCTTCTGGCTTAGATCCCTTGTATTTGCACAGCGAGTATTGGGTTTTAAATGTGTTTCAGCCGATTGTCAGATGAGAGAGTCAAACCACTCCGTATTCATACAACAGTACTTTGAGGAAGTGTATCACAATTTTGCCATTTATACACATACCTATTCCATCCTTTAAGAGGATCTGCCTTATGTGTCTTGTTACATGTATGACAAGTTTATCCTTCCTAAAAAAGCTTACAGCTCCACAGAGTAGCACAACAAACTGTCTTCCTTCCCAGTGTCAGAAGAATTGCCCTTTAACCCACTCTCCTTCCTCTCGGTCCTCATCCTACCCCCCACTCCCACCCCCAGAAATGGCCTTAAAAGATACTTACACTATAGTCATATAAGGCCCATGCAGCTTCTGGTAATGAGACTGTGTACTCCTCAGACTTGCAGGCCTCCCTAGGCTTCTTCCCACTCAGTTGTGGTTCCAAAGACTCCATCTTTGGTTCTATGGTTTTAACATGCTGACTGTGGGTGATCTCGTCTCTGGACAAGTCTAGGTCATATACTGGAGCTGATTACATGCGATATCTTAAACCCCAGGCCAGATCTCGCTTCAGAGCTACAAACCCTAAATCCTAACTGGATCCTTAACCTCCACATTAAACAGGACCCATAGTCCCTCTATTCCGTTTGCTCTGCCTCACTGTCAACTTGAAAGTCCTTCTTACATCCTCTACTTAAACTCTGTGCTCGGTTTGTGTGCGGACTGCTAATCCTGCACTCCGACTGTTGCCTTCTGTCCCTCTCTTGGTTTAAGCTTCATTATGGTGTAATTTACAGCAGAGACCTCACTCTAGGGAAGGTCTACTGCGTATTTATACCAGTCCTCTGCACAGCTTCCCATAGGTCTTCCAGAAGTTGGCATCAGTGTTTCCTTACTTCTCACCTTAGCTTGAGTGTATGTGGAGTAGGTAGGAGCATGCACTCTTGAAGGCCTGAGGAGGACTGAGTGTGTCCTACTTTCTCTCTTGACTCTTCCAGGTTCAGTTCCCAGCAACCATGTAACAACAACTGTCCATATCTCTTGTTCGAGGTGACCCCAATGCTCTCTTTTGCCCTCTGCTGGCACTAGGCATGCCCTTGGTGCACATATGTACATACATGTAAGCAAAATACTCATAACTACATCTAAAATTTTTTTTGGTATAACAGCCAGGTTTGATGGCTCACATCTTGATTACACCTGTAATTCCAACACTTGAGACTGAGGCAAGAGACCAGAGTGAGTTCAAGGCTGTTGTGGGTTTCAGAATAAAACCTTATTTCTTTAAAAAAAAAAAAAAAAAAGGTTAAAATTAAGATTACTTTTTTTTATTAGGTTTTTTGGAAACAGGGTCTCTACATAGTCTTAGCTGTCCTAGAACTCTGTTGTAAATTAGACTGGCCTCACAGAGATCCACTTTTTCTACCTCCAGAGAGCTGGGATTCAAGACGTGCCACCACAGGCTTTAAAGTTAAACATTTAAAAATGTGAGTTTATTGAACAGAAACTGAATTCCTATTAAAAGTCGTCTGACACATAAAAAAAAAGTGCTGACAGAAAAAGTTGGTATTGCTGGGGAGATGGGAGCTGTCCTGGATGAGAATGAGAAGGGGCTAGAAGAGACAATGGTGTCTTACTGTACACAGGAGGCAGTCAGTCTAAATAGATGCTCACTATAAACACCAGCCATCAGGACATCAGATTTAGTTTCAAACATGATCATTTGATGTGAATATGTGAATGCCCTTAACAGTTAGATACTACACCTGTGGTGCACTGTCATATATATAAACTCCAGGAAAACCTGTGTATGCTGCATGTACCATAGTGTTATTCCCCTTGAGCTGGGACAAGGTGGCATACACCA
This sequence comes from Arvicanthis niloticus, assembly GCF_011762505.2. NCBI lineage: Eukaryota > Metazoa > Chordata > Mammalia > Rodentia > Muridae > Arvicanthis > Arvicanthis niloticus. Next base: position 21,464,012 of record NC_047671.1, read on the forward strand.
ATGAGTTCAAGGCCAACCTAAGCTACTTTCTAAGTTGGTCAGCCTAGGATACATGGGGAGACTCTGTCTTAAAAAAGCAACAACAAAAGCAAAGGCCCACTCAGGCAGGGCTCATGTCCTCCTCCCCGTGTATCCCATGCATACTTCCTCAGATGTCACTTTGTAGTAATGACAGAGCCTGCCTTTCCCTGCCAGCTTCTCTTACTCTATAGACATTTAAACTCTGTGTCCTGCAGTCCAACAATCCACCCAGTGCCTATACATGTTCCTCACATGTATAGGTCTGACAACTACTACTGAGGATGGCTCTTCAGGATCAAGGCTGAGCCCATGCCACGTGCTGTCTTTCAGGGCCCTCCCCCTTCCCCTTCCTGTCTTTGCTCAGGAAAACCCTTCAAGGATCAGACCTGCAAGATCCTCCACCACCGTTCCCTTCAAGGGGAGTTTAGCTTTGGGGAATTTTCTACGGAAAGCAGGAGAATGTTTTAATAATGTATTTTATAAAAACTCTGAGCTTGGCATGGTGGGGCACGCTTTGAGTTCCAGCATACAAGCAGCAGAGGCAGGTAGATCTGAGTTTAAGGACAATCTGGTCCATATAAGTTCCAGGATAGGCAGGACTACATAGATTCTTTGATGTAGACCCTGACTTAAAGAACAGAAGAATGAAATGGAATCAGGACAAGACCACCCTGAAAAAGAGATGATGGTGGCCTAGACCAGCACTGGTGTAGGTTGGTAGCTGTTCTCAGGTGTGAATACAATGAGAATCCCCAGGACTTCCCCAAGACCTGTGCAAGACAAGACCAAGGGGGAGCAGGCTGCACAGCTGGCAGGCCTACTGTGAGATGCCTGCTTCCCATGTCCTGCAGGCACACAGATGTCAAGTGTAGAGAGCAGGGGAAAATGAGGGAACCACACATTTGAGAATCATCTGACACAGAGTCTAAAGCCACAAACTCGAAGTGGGAAATTAAATTTCATTTCAAATACATATTGGAAAATAAGTATTAACCATTTGAAACCTTACTGAATTGGAGGGGTCTGGGACTGTCATTACTAAAATTTTTTTTCTACTTTAATTGTACACTGATAACTTTATGTTTACTCATATTGATGGAATACAAAGTGAGGTTATAATTCATGAAAACTGAATAACTCAAGCCAATTATGTACCCATCATTTCAACTCTTTCTCATTTTTATGTTAAGAATATTTTAAATTTACTTTCAACAGTTAAATGTACAGCACACTACATGGTCATATTCATCATATGCAGTGTATCTCAGAGAAAACCATTTCTCCTGTCTAATTGAGGCCTCCTCCTCTTTCCAACACCCACCCTCTGGCTGGCACCATTTTAATCTCTGCTGCTTTGGTCCCATTTGTTCAGATCCCACAGTGTTTGGCTAGCCCTGACTTATTTTACCAGCACAACGTCCCCTACTCCATCCATATTATCATAAATAACAAAATGTTTTTGTTTATGGTTTTGAGACAAGGTTTTCTGTAGCCCAGGCTGGCACCAAACTTGCTATGTAGCTAAGGATAACCACAAACTTCTGATCCTCCTGATTCTATCCCACAAGTGTTAGACATGTGCCATCACTCCTGGTTTTAAAGTTTCTGTCTTCTGGTCAGGTGGTAGTGGCACACACCTTTAATCCCAACCATGAGGGAGGCAGAGAAAGGTGGATCTGAGTTTGAGGCTATCCTGGTCTACAGTGAGTTCCAGGGCAGCCAGGGCTCCACAGAGAAACCCTGGAAGTATGTCACTTTGCATGAGGGCACCTGACAGGAAGGGTGACTAGGGAACATTTTATATATGTTTTATTTTGAAAATTTTATACTATGAGTATAGTTATTGCTTATAGTTCAATAATTTGGAGAAGGAGAGAGGGGAAGAGAGAGAAAGAGAGAGAGAGAGAGAGAGAGAGAGAGAGAGAGAGAGAGAGAGAGAGAGAGAGAATATGCTCGATTCTCTGGGGCTTGAGCAACCTGAGCTGAATGTAATTCAATTTTGTCTGACAGCCTTCAGTGGGGTTTTGTTTGTTGAGGTTCTCATTGTTATTCTGTGACAGGATCTCATGTAGCCCCGACTGGTCTCAAACTCTCCATGTAGTTGAAGCTGACCCTGAACTCCTTACCCTCCTGTGTCCACTTCCTAAGTGCTGATGTTACAAGCTTGTGTCACCATGCCTGGCTTCAGTGTTTACTTGTGTCACTCCACCCTTTCTCTTATCAGAAAGCAGTAAGGAAAGTTAGGTTCGAATCCTGAGCTATCCCATAGCAAGCTTTAGAGGAGGCTGGAAGGTTTATCGGTGACTTCTAAATCTTTCTCTTAAAACTGAAAAGCAGCCCTGCATTGGTAGGGTAAAGTGTCTACATCCAGGATAACTGAAATTTTGACAGACACCTGTGCCCTCAGAACTCATCTGTGTGAGTCTACTGAGCTCCTAATAGGAACGACACAGTCAAGACACTTGTCACGTGTCCATCATGTGTCTGGGTCAAGAAGGCAGGCCAGATCTCAGTTCTCATCCTGACCTCACCCAGTCCACTTGAGAAGCACAGATGGCTCTCCTTAGGCTCAGAATGTCATGGAATCCACTGTCTGTAAATCTGGGTTGAGCTGTTCTGAGCTTTGAAATATCCCTAACGTATTTACAATGGCCACTACATTTGAAAGCCTTTGGCCAGAAAGGGCATGGCAGACCTGCTGTGTTTTCCAGGCAAGCAGAGAGACTGCTCCATAGGACTTGAACTCTTGCTGTCAGGCTTGGCAGTAAGAACCGTTACCCATCAAGCTGGACTTGATAACTATTTTTTTTTTTTTTACACTAAGCTCTCATAATTCCAATTCTTTTGTATTTGTTAAGATTTGCTCTGTAGCATGGAATATAATCACTGTTCTAGGTTCCACAGGTTGCTGACAAGAGGTGTATTCCTTCTGTTGAATGGAAATCTGTAGGTTATCTGTTGAGTCCACTTGGACTATTATGTACTTTAACTCCCAAGTTTCTTCGTTGATTTTGTTTGGTTAACATACCAAGAGATTAACAAGATACTGAAGTTGTCTACTATTGTTCTATCAGGAGTAGACTAGCTTAGGCCTGTTAGGGTTTACTGTCTGAAACTGGGAACTCTGATGTTCATTGCATAGGACTGTTAAATTTTCTTAAGAATTGCTTAGTTTGACCAGATGGCATGCTGTAGTGTGATTGTCTCGTGCATCTGGCCCTAGTGGCCCTTTAAGAATTCTTAGTTGTTAGAACTTCTTGTCCCTGTGACCTTCAGTGTTGGTTGCCTCTTGGATTTCTGGGAACAGGATCAGATATTAAACAAGAACAACAGAAAACCTGGCTGAGAAAGGGAACCGGGCTAGCAGAGTGAGAAGAGAAGGCTGTTGGTAGAAAAGACATTTAAGGAGACAGTTAAGCAAGGAGAAGCTGAGCAGAGCAGCTAGGCTAGAACAGTTGTTATAGTTTGGAGATGTTGGTACTGGGAAATTGGGAGGAGGGACTATTTAAGCGGACTGTTGGGGAACTGAGAGAGGACTGGGCTGGAAACTGGGAGGAGCGATTGTGAAAGTAATGAGATCAGGGATCTCTCTCCCCTGTCCTTCTTTTGCTCCTATCTAGTGTTAGGGGTGAAACTGGGGGACAGGGGGTAAAGGGTAGGAAAAAGAACAAATCAAAAAGTAGCAAACACCAGCTATGGCACACACCTTTAATCTGAGCACTCTGGAGGCAGAGGCAGCAGAACTCGGAGGCCACCCTGGTCTACACAGTGAGTTCCAGGACAGCCAAGGTTACACACACATAAAGAATTGTTTGGTTTCACAGGTAGTAGCCTTTCCCCTTCCTGGTTTTGTTTGACATCACTGTATTAGTTATCAGAATAACGAGGGTCTCAGGACACCAGATGGACTGCAGCCTTGTAAGGGTCTGTGGACTTCTGACCTCTCAAGTAAACTAGGGCGTCTGTCTCACTAGGCTTGTGATAATTATTATAGCAGAAGTAGAAAGTTAATACAGTACTGATTCAAAAAGGGATACTTTTCAGATAAAACTGCTAAGGAAATAAAGTTTATTGTACAGAATTTACATTTATTGTCTATAACAAGCACAACAACCTCTACAACCTCTTTTCTATAGCACTTCTAACACATCCCCGGGCAACACAAAATTCTGTCCAGCACATGCCCAACAGCTGGTTTTGTGATCTCTGAGGGACGAAGGAGAAACTGAAAACATCAAAACAGTGCGGGAGGAAGTCCACTGCCAAAGAGCAGCCGCCAAGAGCTGGGGATCTTCCATGGCAAGGCAGAGACTGTGGGGTTGTCGCTCTGTAACAACAGGAAGATATTTCATCTTTAGTCTCACTATCAAATCTCTCTTTCGGTCGCTTTTGTAGCTGGTTTTTATTAGGAAAACCAAAGCTATCAGTTTGTCTTCATATAAAATAATAGGTTTCTAAGTTTTACCTCAATAATGTGCTAAAATAGCTACAAATAAAGTGTATTAAGTAAATCAGATTCAAGAGGAACATGAGTGGGCATGGCAGGGTCTCCAGCAGTGCCAGAACTAGGAAGGTGTACAGTTATACAGTTAGTGTAGCAGTCGTGGTACATAAGACCTTGTTCACTAAATACAAAGTGTGTGTGTGTTGGGGGGGAGGGGGTTAAAAAAAAGGTAACTTGCAGATTTGGGCTGGGGCTGAGGGTTGAAACAAGATCTCACCATAAAGCTCTGGCTGTCTTAAAACTCTCTGTGTAGACAAGCTGGCTTCAAACTCACATTAGTCTGCCTACCTCTGCCCAAGTGCTGTGATTAGGGCATGCAACATCATGCTTGGCCTTGCTGCTTCTGTGGGGCCCACAGGCTCATTTCTCCAGGCATACCATTCGTTTCATGGCAGGGAATAATGATCTATAACTTATTAGAGAGTCATGGTACTGCTCACAAGGCCATGGCAATACTATAATCCCCTAAAGCACTCAACTGTACACAAGTCTGGTTTACTCTTTTAAGAAGTTCTTAGGGGCAGGAGGTGATGGCACATGTCTTTAATCCCAGCACTGGGAGACAGAGAGAGGAGGATCTCTCTAAATTCGAGGCCAGCCCTATCTACATAGCAAGCTCTAAAACAGCCAGCCAATCAAAACTACAAAACATAGAAACAAAACAAAACAAAACAAAACAGGCTAGGTGGCAGTGTCTCTGGCCCATGCCTTTAATCACAGCACTTGGGAGGCACAGGCAGGCAGATCTCTGTAAGTTCAAGGCTAGCCTGGTCTACAAAATGAGTTCCAGGACAGCCAAGGCTACACAGAGCAACTCTGTCTCAAAAAACTAAACTAAACCAAACCAAACCAAACCAAACCAAACCAAACCAAACCAAAGTCATCTCAATTACTGTGATGTATACAGAGAGCACAATGAGGCACTCAGGACTTTCCTGTCTGCAAACCTGCCTTAACCAATGAGGTAACAGCTTAGTTAGCTGTTCTCATATATTTTCAAAAGTTTGGCTCAAACTAAAGCTTATGCTGAGATATGTATTTATTGAACAAACTTTCACCTCTTTAGCCTACTTTACACATAATGCAAGTAACGGACACAGTGAATAGCACAGCGACTTACGCTGTATAAAACTTACACATGGTTTGATTATCTGAAGCCATTCATTAAGATACTCCACAAGGCTGACTGCATCTGGGATATTGTCCCCTTCTGAAACAAATTTCAGCAGTACTGCCATTTGGATTTCTTTAGAACAGCTACAAGAAATAAAAAGAACAATTCATTGTTTTCTCCTGATACAAGATGCTTACAGTAGTGTGTAAGTTAACCTGCCTCATGTTGGCCAAGAAAAGACATGACATCCTAAGATTTCTTACCTCCCATTGTCCTACATATATTCTGCAGCCTGGGGAATATGCAAGTGTGTACCTCATTCATTCTCAGGAAAAGCCAGCCTTTCTACAGCCTTCGCTGTTAACACACACGACATGCCTGTGCTACTTCAAAAGCCTACTTTGAGAGTGGTTTTTCAGAAGCAAAGAGACTGAAATTAACAGTCCTGCTTAACAAGGTCTTATGTGGCAAAGACTGGCCTCAAACTTGCTCCCGTGTTGGACTCCTGATCCTCCTGACTCCATGTTTCAAGTGCTGGGATTGCAGGTGTGAAACACCAGCCTTGGCGCCACTCTTAACAATCTAAAGCAGTGAAAGGAAATGGGAAGAGAATGAAACAATAACAGGAAGAAAGGTTATTCCTTATAGATAACTTGTTCTGTTGGAGACAGGGTTTCTATGTAACCCTGTCTGTCCTGGAACTCATTTTGTAGACCAGGCTGACCTTCAACACATAGAGATCCTCCTGCCTCTTCTTCCTGAGTGCTAGGCTTAAAGGTGTGCAACAGCAGATTTTATTTTTCACTGTCTCCATCCTTATTCATGAATCAGTTGGAATCAGGAACAAAGCAGAATGACAGGATTCACACTCTGGCTGTCCCACTTAGCACATGTGCTGAGTAAGTTCCTTCTGGGTTCTAAAGTTTCTCATCTGTAAGAGGTCTCATGGGCCCTACCTCCATGGACACAGAGGCACACACTGCAATCCTGGCACAATAGAGACTGAAGCAGGAAAGCTGCTGAGCTGGGCTCAGTCTAGGCTATGTGAGATCTGTCTCAGAAACAACATAACAAGCACCAGAGAAAGAGAGGCAGAGAAGACTGGCAGACTGACCCACCATGAAGCCTGGCCTTATGAAGTTTCACCCTGCACTTGTGGCTGAGAAGTCCGAGGCCTGAGCCGACTGCTAGAACCACAATCCTATTTCTGATTTTCTGCCTGCATTTCGTGTCACCTTAGCCTCCCCATCTCATCTCTTGTCCCTCAGCTGTGCAGACTGTGAGACTGTTCATCCTGTCCCTGCTGTGCTGCAGTCCACATGGTAGCTGACAACAGAAAGTTAGGGCAATTACAGGGCATTTCAGGGACGACAGACAAGTGCTGCCTGTTGGACATTATCTAAAAGCAGTTATTTATGTTGGTTTTTCATTTTTTCTTTTACTAAGAGGACAGTATATCTGACCTGGGCTTCTATCTGACTTGTGAAGAAGCAAGAGTGGAGGGTACAAGGAGGGGTGCCCCATGTGCAGAAGCATCAGTATGCAAGAAGCGGTGAACCAAGAGCAGACTCTCGCAAACTAGAAGTGAGGACAAGAAAAGAGAACAAGAGCAGGAGGGCAATACCCTTCAAGGAACTGTCCTGCCAACAGTTATTGGGGCAGAGAGCAGAGTGGACGGGGGACCCAGAAGGAGTCAGGTGGAGACTGTGGAAGCCCTTCGATGGCCTGTTAACGAGCAGAAATCAAGCGCTGGATAAAATCACTGATAGATTTCATCTGGGGACTGTTGGCAACCACTACCTGCTGATGCTGTGTGGGGAGAGCAGAGCTGGTCAGGACAGAGCACATAGGACAGTCGGTTATGAGCCCGTAAGCAGATGCTATGGATTGAATTGCTCCTTCCCACAATTCATCATGTTGCGACTGCAGCAGGAGAAAGGGTCTTTACTGGGTAACTGAGGCTCAGTGAGCTCATAAAAGGGGAATCCTAGTTAAGGCAGATCATGGCTGTGCTTCAAGAGAGAACTTTGCTGTATAGACACAAACAACATATCAGCTGTCTACAAGAACAGGATCTAGTTACTCCACGACTGTGAGAGGAAATGTTTCTATTGTCCTGGGCTATCTGGGTCATCCTACTTTGCCACAGCACTCTCAGCTGTCTGATACGCGTATCTAGGCTACAAAGAAGATAGGCCAAGTGAGGCACAAGAATAACTCAAAGCTGCAGACTGCCCAGGCAGACCAGAGAACATGGAGACCACAGGGCCTCCTGGCTCTGGTCAGACAACCGCTGAGTGGGTGACAGACAAGGAAGCAACAGCTGAAAGAAATGTCCTAGGAATAGAGTCCATTCTCAGGAAGGAGAGAAAGCAGGGATAATGTGTAAGTATGGTAAGACACAGACACACACACACACACACACACAGTTGCAGACAAACTGAAAGGCTTATACAGTATTCAGGAGAGAAATGGTGAATGTTCTCAACATAGAGAGCGGGAGGGGCTGGGGGTTCGGCTCAGGGGTAAAGTTCCTGCAGAGGACCCGGTTAAATCCCTACTTCAGGGAAGGGGGCAAAACCATAAAAATCCATACATAACAAGGAGGAAGTTTAATGCTTTGATTACAAATAAACTCTAACGTGCCACTGACCATGGGGATTAACCCTGCTAGTGAGGAGATTAAGAGCTCAAAGTGGGGCTGGGCAGTGGTGGTGCACGCCTTTAATCCCAGCACTTGGGAGGCAGAGGCAGGCGGATTTCTGAGTTCGAGGCCAGCCTGGTCTACAGAGTGAGTTCCAGGTCAGCCAAGGCTACACAGAGAAACCCTGTCTCGAAAAACAAAAAACAAAAAACAAAAAACAAACAAACAAACAAACAAACAAACAGAGCTCAAAGTGCAGTGTCTGGGGTTAGAGGCCATGACTGAATTCCGACTCTGCTATTTATTAGTTGTATAGCTTTCAGCAAGTCATTTAGGCTTCTAGCTGTCAACTGTTTACTCACGTGGCTAGCAAAGGTGTGTGTATCTGCAGTGAATCAGGCATAAGCAGCACAGGAGAGTGCCAAGCAGCACAGGTAGTGTCCACCTTGCTATTATTCACATTACAGTATTAGCTACAATGACTCCACCAAGGCCTGTAAAAGCAACCAAGCTGAAGGTCCACTGACTTCTAAGACAGTCCCACAATGTAGCCCTGACTAGCTTAGGACTGTCAATCCTTCTGCCTCAGCCTCCAAAATGTGGGACTGTAGACATGTGACACTATGTCCAGTGAGACAGATTTATTAAAATGTCTCTGAGCAATAGCAGAGAAGAGATGCGTTTGTCTATGGTTAGTTCTGGCTCACTCAAGTCTATTTTTGAGGGAGCACAGAGATGGTGCTCATTTTGATCTCTCTTCATAGCAGAGTGTAGAGCAGAACACATGGTGCTGTCAACAGCCTCCTGTGAGCAACATCTTCCTTTCATAACCATGGCTCTGTTGTCCATGAACTTAATCAGGCACACGATGAAGGAAGATTAAGAGGGGATGCAGGGATAAAGCAAGGAACACTGGTTAGCCCCTGCAGCACCAGGAATCTGACAGCAGACACGGGATGTATGTAAAAGTCAATCTGCAAGAAGAAAGGCTGAGAGAAATATGATACTGTTCTAGTTCTCACCTCTCCTTTCATTTACACCTTCTTGTTTATAACTCATAGACTAATCAAAAGCAACTGTATACACATCTAAAACAGTTGTAAAGTCGTGTTAGTGTGCATGCGGTAAATAAAGACAAAACGTGTTGACAGTGTGCCGGAGGGACGCAGTACAGCTGATGTTAGTGTTAAGTTTCAGTTAGATAACTTGGAGGTAGGTACGTGTGTAATCAGCAGGGGAACCACATAGGATCTCTACAGAGAGCCTAGAAGTCTATTTCAGAGGCAGAGTGCAAGCATGTGTGAACTCATGCATGATGTCCTGAGTTCAGTCCTCTGAACAGCAAACAGTATAAAACACAAAGGGAAGAAGAGAAAAGAATCAGAATATACCACTACAAAACATCAACTACCATAAAAGATGGCAAACAAAACAAAAGCTGTAAAACTTGCAGAAAACAAACAGCAAAGGACAAGTCTTTTCTCCTCAGTAATTGTTTAATAAAGGATTAGCCACCACCCAAAGGACAGAGTTTATAGATCAGGGTAGGAGTGCTTGCTTTAGTTCAAGTACTCTGGGGGGTCAGCAGGAGGATCTTGGGTTGGGCTATTACAGTAAGCTGAAGGCTAGCCTATAGTACAAACAGAAGCAGGAGGGAGGAAGGAAGCAAACAAGCATGGTGGCCTGCAATCTCAGCATTTGGGAAGTGGAAGCAGGAGGATCAGGGGTTCAAGGCCAGCTTGGGTTTCCTGAGACTCCGTATAAATCAATAGTGAGAAAGAGACAGAGAAACTCACCTTTCATCATAGAGTGTTTTTGTGATTCCACCTCCAGGAATTCGAATACAAAACTCAGAATCACTCATTTCCGGGATACACCGACTCTTTTCCATTTCTAACCAGTTCAGGCTCTTGATTTTATTTTGAACATTCTTTTGCAAACAAGGTGTAAGCAGATACCGGAAAGGCGTACTAGGAAAATCATATTATGTTTTTTAAAAAATACAAATACCAGAGAAACCCTGTCTCAAAAAATGAAACAAAACAAAAAGTCAAATCTTAGGGTAATAATGAGAGCAGTCCATATAATATTTTATAAAATCTGTGATAAAATATACAAGCTTCTATTTCTATTTCTAATAAATTTTGTCTCATTTACTATTTAAGAACTCACTCTGGGGAATCATAGTGGAGTGTCTGCCTGGAGTGTAAGGCCCTGGGTCTGACCTCCAGCACAACCACACCACACTCTACTGTATACATAATGTACCTTTATAACCTCGGTTTGATCTACAGCATGTGTATGCCTCTCTACCATGTACAAACACGATCCTACTGACATACTAGGATACTGAAAGGATTTCTACAAATACAAATGGTTGCATATAGGGAAATAAATAAAGTTGGTTTAATCTCTCCAACACCTCTATTTAATGTAGAGGCCGAGAGTAGTTTACTTAGCAGCAGCGCTTGCCAAGAATAAAGCTTTGGTTTGATCCTTGCGCTTATAAGAAGTTCTCTTCCAGGTGGATTTCTGAGTTCGAAGCCAGCCTGGTCTACAGAGTGAGTTCCAGGACAGCCAGGGCTATACAGAGAAACCCTGTCTCGAAAAACCAAAAAAAAAAAAAAAAAAGAAAAAGAAAAAAAAGAAAAAGAAAAAGAAAAAAAAAGAAAAAAAGAAGTTCTCTTCCTCTTCCTTCTGGTCACTGTGCTGGCCTCAGGAGCTGAGATCTACCCACCTATTCCAGTTAGGAAAGGATATACTGCTCTTTAAATACACTCAATAAACAAATGAGCACTGTATAAAGTGTAAGGAAGGCAAGACACACCTGCGCAGCTGGGCGTCATTACGGTGATATGAATGGCTGCTCGAGAGAACAATGATCCTGGCAAAGCTGCTACTTTCCACCCAGGCCAGCAGTTTTTCACAGAATGACTTGGATTTATACTTCAGATGCCATTGAGATAACAGAAAGAAAATATGAATTGAGATCTCAGAGTGTAAAGATAACCTATGTACCCCTTTCCCTACCTACCTCATGCGACAATGAATGTCATGATTTGCTGACACTGAAATGATCAGCACTGTCCAGTCCACTCACTTTGATTTAATATATCTTTACGATCATAAAATAAATTGTAAAGAATGTAGATCTCTATCCTAAGGAAAACGTCCCTTCTCTCTTGTATTTAACCAACTACACAGTCATCTATAAGGTATTATTATAAAGTTCATTGTACTATGATCACAAGGAACTAATCAGATGGACACAGAGTAATGACTATCTGGCTTTGATTCCTCAAAGGAATCAATACTGAGAAGAACAGAAACAGGAGGGGAACAGTTAAAGACACCGACTGAAAGGATGGATACTGCAAAATGGAACATGTCAGCCTTGACTGATTCTAGAACCGAAAAGATTTTTGGAAATAATTGGGGAGAACTAAATACATCGGCTGACATTCCAAGCCAGTAATAATGTTGTCAGGGTTGCAAATGGTGCTATGGTTATGGCTGTCCTTGTTGTCTAACGTAAGCGCCTCTTCCCAGGACTGGATGGAACCCTGGTCATCTCATCATACATGCTAGGCAAGTGCTCTACCGCTCAGCTCAAGCCCCAGCCTCTGTCCTTGTTCCTCAAAGCCATGTGAATGTTTACGGATGAAATATACTAGACAAGTGAGCTTGTCCAGTAGCTTGGAATAATCTCTAATGCTGAATACAACAACAACAAAATCAAAACAATACACACACACACACACCAAACATACAAGTATATATGAACTACTGTGAAAACAAACAAACAAAACAGAGCATTAGTGGCATAGTGCTGTACTTAAATCACACGATGCCACACAGAGAGAAAACGAGCATTCTACTGTGAGGTCCAGATGAACCTCACACAGAATGCTGAGGAAAGGAAGCCAGACAGAAAGAAACATCTGCTCTAGGAGTCAGTCCACCTCAGGATGCTTTACCGTATCACTATGTGCCCTTGGGTGGTTGATAATATTCTATTTCATGACTTGGGAGAAATACACTTGTACTTGTTGCCCCATATATTTAAGTAAAATAAGTTAAAAAAAAAAAGTACTATACAAGAAACTACTATACAGTTAACTTTTCTACTATACTCTTAACAGGGCATGAGATGACACATCTGCGATCCCAGCACCAGAGAGGCCGACTCTAACTCTAGCTACATATGACTCTGGTTTCAAGTAACAAAAACAAGAACCTTCTGAATTTCTGACCTCCTGAACAGATAGTGTCTGAAGAGCACCACAGGTGCAGTGTGCCTGGAGGCTGGATATGCAAAGCAGCTACCAGAAGAATCCCTAGTCATGGCCATGTTCCTCGGCAGTCTCTTGCTCTGTGCAGCTACAGAGAACAGATAGATGGGGCTAGAGACTATTTTACCAGACAGCCAGGGAGTCTCCCAGGCCCTGGTAAAGGGCTGTGCAGTCATTCATTTTAAGATGGGAAGCCTGAGGGTTTCAGGGAGCTTTCCACGGTCACTGGTATTGCTGTTGGAAGGGCAGAGTGATGACAGTACTTTTGTATGACTGAGCAGTGGTGGTTAGAGCTTTTTTGAATTTTCAAGACAGGGTTTCTCTGTGTAGCCCTGTCCTAGAACTTGCTCTGTCAGGCCAGGCTAGCCTCTAATTCAGAGATCTGCCTGCCTCTGTCTCCTGAGTACTGGGATTAAAGGCATGGGCCACCAATGCCTGGCTTAGAACATGTTTTGATCAATGATTTACATCTCAAAATTTTTCTGCAGAGTTACCTGCAGAGAATGTGTTAAAACTCATGATTTATCCACTATTCCTTTCAGTGTAAAAATGAAATGATAGTAACATTCCTGATACATTATGAAATTCTTTATTAAATCAAGCCCTTTCCTAAGTGTATAAAACAATATAAAAGAAATAATTCTTTAGTCTGGATTCCTAGTGCTAATGTTTTGTCAGCATACATTAATGAACTTAGAACAGTAAGCGTACTGACCTTAATAAAGATGGACCTCAGCTGAAGCACCACTAGCTTCCTTGACGGTAAGGAATATACTACAAAGAGAAGGAAATCACAGGACACAATATAGTGAACAAGTTGCTAAGTTGAAATTATTAATACGACAAATTACATTTGAGTTACAACAGCTTTTGCATTTAAATACTTTCAACAATAAAAACACATGCTTTAGGGCTGGTGTTCAAGTGTGAAGATCAGAGTTAGATCCTTAGAACACACATGTGATGGCCAGTCTTGTTTGTCAAAGTGACTATATCTGGAATCAACTCAAACCCAAGCAGCTAGCTAGGCACACCCATGAGGGATCTTCTTGACTGGATTGTCTGAGGTGGGAAGATGCTCCCTAATGTGGGTCACACCTTCTGGTGGCAGCTCACATAAAAGGACATGGAAAAAGAAAGCATTTGGTTTTTGCCTGCTCGTCCTCACTCTAGCTGGTAAGTTCATCTGTCCTGTGAGGGCTGAGACCCTCCTTTGCTGATATTAGAGTGTGTAGCTTCGTGGACTGAACACTGGATTCTTGGCCTTTTCTTTGAGACAGCCATTGTTGGACCAGCCAGAACATAGCCTGTCAGCCACTATAATGTATCATGTATGTATTCATTCTATCAGTTCTGTTAATCTAGAGAACCATGACTAATACACCATGTATTTACAGTCATGGTGATGTGGTGGCTCACCTGTAATTCCACCTCTCAGAAAGAAAGACAAGAGATCTCTGGAGCAAGCTGGCTAGCCAGACTAGCTGTATCTTTGAACTCTGGGTTTACTTGACTCTGCCTCAATAAATAAAGTGCAGAGTGATCAAGGAAGACTTCCCAATGTCAACTTCCAGCCTCTCGAACATGTGTACACTTCCCACAACAAATGCATGAAGACACAAGCACAAACATACACAAGGAAAAACAAAAAAACCTCTATGCCCTTTCCAATTGCTGTCCTGTATCTCCTTCCTTTAGGGCTTTTTATTTGTTGTTTTGAAACAGGTCTTCCAATGTGCCTGGTTAGTCTGTTCAAGCAATCACCCTGTTTCAATTCTACTGTGCAGCTGGACTATAAGAATGCGCCACCATGCCTGGTTTATAGTTTCTTTTTAATTTTTTAAGTTAAAAAACTTGGTGGTGTATAACTTAAGTTATATACACACTCTTAAGTGCAGTGCCCACGGAGGCCAGAAGATGTCTGATCCTCTAGAGCTGGAGTTACAGGAGGCTGAGTGGCGATGTGAGCTAAATTCAGGTCCTCTGGAAGAGCAGCAAGTATTCTTAAGACTGAATCATCTCTCCAGCCCCTACTTCTGGCTTTAAGTTAGCACAAAGTAGCACACAGCATTTTATACATAGTGTCACTGTACTTTGTTCCGGAGAGTTTATTCCTGGTTTAAAAGAACTCAAGCTGGACACAATCCCAGTGATTCCAGTACTCAGGTGCAGAGGCAGGAGGGCCACAAGTTCCAGAAAAGCCTGGGGTATACAGTGAGACCCCATCTCAAATAACTAAATACTCTATAGTAGGAAAACATGCCATAGACATACCTTCAGTATTTATACTGAGTTCATTTGAATTTTCTTCTTCAGTTGCATACGGATTGTTTCCAACCATTGGCACCAGGCAATCAGTATAGAAATAACCAATCTTACACATGTTCAGTGTAGAAATAATCAGATCTATTGCAAGCTGGCCAACATTTCCAACAGATACTGCTGGCTGAAATAAAAAAGATATGCCCTATGAATCACCAAAATTAGCAGCACTTTTAAGTTTAGATAGCAAAAGTATGGAATGCTTCCACTCAGGCACACAGCAAGACACCGGTTGTTTTACAAAATAAAACAAACCTTTCTGCCCTTGTGGAATTTCCATTCTACCAAGGAAGTGGTTCATTTGTGCGAAACAGAAATCAGACAGCAGTGTTGCGAAAGAATACAGTGTATGCATGAATACTGCTTGTAAGTAGGATGATGAAGGAAAGACTTACTGTAGGTGACAAATGGCTACAGACTTGAAAAAGGCAGAGAGCCATAATATTTTTATTTCTTTTTTTAAAAAAAATGTATTTTATTTTTGAGACAGTGTTTCTCTGTGTAGCCTTGGCTGTTATGGAACTCACTTTGTAGACCAGGTTAGATTTGAACTCACAGAGATCTTCCTCTGGTGAGATTAAACATTTGCATCACCACCACCACCACCAACTGGCCCTGTGTTTTTATTCTTTTTTAAAAAAAAGTGTATTTTTCATATGTATCGTACCCTTACTTCTCAGGAGTCTGCAGAGCTAAAATTCTCTAACAGTTGTTCACTACCATGTAAAAATAAACTTCACCTCTGAGTTAATCCGTGAACACACATGCTCTACCTCCATAGTTCCCAGGCTTCCTAACACAGTTCCTAATGTTGTGGTGACCCCCAACCATAAAGCTATTCTTGTTCCTATTACATTACTGTAATTTTGCTACAGTTATGAATGGTAATGTAAATACCTGATATTTCCAATGGTTTTAGGTCATCCTGTGGTGGGGTCTCGACCCACAGGTTGAGAACCACTGCCCTACCGACTCTTCTCCATTCGTTCGACCACTTCTCCAAGAGGCACTTTTCACCATTTCATTATTAACTGCTTAACCACCTGACTATCTATGTGTTGCCACTCCTAAATGAACACTTTATGCCTTACTTGCTTGATACTAGAATAGGAAGAGATAACAACCCCCTCTCCTTTTATATTACTTTAAAAAAATACATTCTCCTCTGCTGCCTTGTAGGTCACAAGGCTTCAAGCCTATTTTCTCATCACAGGTCATTCTAAACTTGCAGTATTCCAGGATTATGCACCTCTGTTTTACACATCCATTTTTCAGAAGGGCAGCCTAAGCCCATCTTTTCGGTCACTAATTTTCCTAAAAGATCAAAAGCCCTTGTGTTACTCCTGTCAACTTTTTTAAAAATTAAAAACGTTTTAAAATTATGTGTCTGAGTACATGCACACGTGAGTGCCAGTACCCTCGGTGGCCAGAAGGGGGTGTCTGGGACCCTGGAGCTGGTTGTAAGCCATTGTGAGTCTGTAAGAATTCCATCCTCTGTAAGCCATTCAGGCTTTAATTATTGAGCTATTTCTTTGGCCCCCTCCCCTCAAGTTTTGTTGTTCTTGTTGATTTGCTTATTTATTGGGACAGGTCTCCTTCAGGCTGGTCTATAGATGCCTTTCCAGCCTCACGATTGGAGTGCTGGAAATACAGGCTTGGTCAACGCACACCCAGTTTCCTCAGGTCCATGATCTCAAGTTTTTCCTCTTTTCCAAACGTCTGTCTTATTTATTGCTCTTACCGATATACACGTGCTACTAGCTACACTGTAAACTTTGATGATAAGCACCTCCGGATGACTAAACAAGGTTAATTCCACAACTGCCTGTTAGGCTACGATCAGCTCTCTAATGCAGTTGATGACCTATATCAATACTGACCCAGACTACATAAAAACACTTTCACGGATAAAACTTGGGGATTCCCCGGTGCGGCTTATATGCAATGTATCTGCAATCTACAAACATTACAGTTGACAGGCAAACGAGGCTTCAGCTAGCAGACAGGCCTTGAGAGCGCTGACAAAGGTGCTAATTGGACAGCCGCCTCTAGGGATAACCTCCAGGTTGGTTTGTTTTCAGGCTTAAAGCCTGAAGCAGAAACATGTGCCTTGCTCTCCTAAGAACAGGTGATGCTTCCCGGGTCGGGGTGGCGATAGCGTCGACTCAAGTAGAGACTCACCATCAGGAGTGTGAAGTTCGTTAGGTCAGGGACCGACTCCCCGCAGGGAACGAACATGACCGCAGTGGGCGTGTGAGAAGCTCGAGCGCGGGCCGGGACAGCAAGGATACCTCCTTAGGACAGAAGGCGGAATTCACCATCGACCGGGGTCCTTCGGGTCCTTCGGGTCCTGTAGGTGTCCGGCGCACTGCCTGCGCGCAGCGCAGAACGAGGCTCGAGCGGACGGCGGGCGGCGGTCCCAGGGGACGTAGGT
The DNA here is from genome assembly GCF_011762505.2 of Arvicanthis niloticus. Taxonomy (NCBI): domain Eukaryota; kingdom Metazoa; phylum Chordata; class Mammalia; order Rodentia; family Muridae; genus Arvicanthis; species Arvicanthis niloticus. Next base: position 21,481,343 of record NC_047671.1, read on the forward strand.
CGAGGACCGGCGACGGAGGACGTGGGGACCGCGCGTGCGGGATCCGCGAGGAGGCGGCGCGGTGGACGGCGTGGATCAGGCAGCTCACAGGCCAGCCCCGGCGTCTGTCAGTCCGCACCGTTTGAAGACAGTTAGTTGTGGCGCCCGGGCTGCCGGGTTCCCGCCCTGCCAAGTCTGACGCGGCCGCGGCGCTTTGTGCTCCGCCCGCCACGGATGCTGCGCGGCCGGGACGACGGACTCCGCGGCTGCACCGTGTGAGGCGGAGAGTAGCGGCCGCGAGACGCCAGCGCCGGCATGTCGCTGCCTCCGGAGAAAGCCTCGGAGCTGAAGCAGCTCATCCACCAGCAGCTGAGCAAGGTGAGGAGCTCGGGCGGGCCGGCCCCGGAGCCGAGCCGGGACGGTGGGGAGGGCGCGGGCGGGCAAGCCCTCGGGTCCGGTGTGAGACCCGAGGGAGCGTTGAAGGCTCTGTTGTCAGTGTGGAGAGCCGCTGTGAACCGGAGGCGGTCCGGCGCTTTCCAGATGTCCAAGTACAAGTAGTCCGAGGCCAGATGTTTGGGGTTACTTTACGCCAGGAACCCCACCCCGGTTGCAGTAAGAAGTTTATGGAAGACAGGGCGCTCAAATGACTGACAAGGAACGCGTTTACCCAACTCGGGGCTTCCAGGAGACTTCCCCGTGGCACTCGACTGCTGGCTGTAAGCTGAAGTAATAAAGCCTCTTTATGGTGTGTTGGTGCGCCAGGGTTTGTGCCTGAGTCTCTAGCTTCTTTTGTCGAATCCCCAAAATGGTCTCTTTTTTTTTTTTTTCCATCTTATGGGCAAGGAAATAGACGGACAAATTAGAGTTGCAAGTTGAATAAGCGAGAAAGCTGAAACTACTCGCTCTTTGTTCTGCTTCCTTCCAGGTGTGTGTTCTTTTGGTTATCCTCCACTCCCTCCCTGAAGAATTGTTTCCATTGAATTCTTTGCGGGCAATAAAGGTTGATAACCAGCTAGTTCAGATTGCTTCTAGTTTGTTGCTCAAAAGTTTCACCTCTTAAAAAACTCAATTTTATTGGCATTCGGCATCTGTCGTTAGTTTTAGAAGCCTGAAACTCTACAAGTGTTTTTTTTTAACTGCTTTATAATGTTGTAAATTGTTTTTGTTTGTTAGTTTTATTTGTTTTGAGACAGGGTTTCTTTGTGTATTTTTTTCTGGCTCTCCTGGAACTCTATAGACCAGGCTGGCCTGAAACTCACTGGCCTCTGCCGCCTGGGTGCTAGGAATAAAGACATGCACCACCACTGCCAGGCATAATTTCGTAAATTGTAATGTGGGTTTTCTCCATAGATGGATGTCCATGGCAGAATAAGAGAAATTCTTGCAGAGACTATACAAGAAGAATTAGCACCTGATCAACAACATTTATCAACAGAGGATCTGATCAAAGCTCTCAGACGACGAGGAATCATTGATGATGTAATGAAAGAACTTAATTTTGTGACTGTGAGTAATTCTCTAGGTAAACAAATTGAAAGTGTGAATATTTGCCTGTGTCTAACAATTTACAGGGTCCATACTTGTGGCTTCTCTTAAAACTACCGTAAGTTCCTTCTGTCTAGTAATAGCCGGTTTTCTTAGTTTTGAAGAAGACTATATGTATAGCTGTTTTGCCTACATGTAGGTCTGGTGCCCACAGTGTTCAGGGAGGGCTGTGATCCTCTGGAACTGGAATGAGCCACCATCAAGATGTTGGGGGAATTGATCTCAGGTCCTCTGGAAGAGCAACCGTGCTCTAAACTGCTGAGTCATCTCTGCCTCGATGTAATGTTCTTACCTCTGGTGCTTTTTGTGTTTTCAGATAGGCTTTCTCTGTGTAGCTCTGGCTGGCCTGAAACTCATTTTATAGACCAAGGATGGCCTCAAATTCACAGAGATAGCATGTTGTCTGCCGCCTGAGTGTCAGGCTAAGGGCTTGCGTTTGTTGTTTGTTACCGCCTGGCTCCTTTTCTAAGGTTTTAAGTTGGCCCCACCATGAGTTGGCAAATAGAGCTCATGAGATAGGAGCTGGTGGACATTATATTTCTTTCTCTGACGTGACAGAAACCTCTGCTATTCTGTATATCTCTAATTTATTTAGGTTAGGTTTGTTTTAAAACAAATACACTCATGAAATTCCATAAGAAAAGAGCTGGCTACATAAAACCCCTCATTTCTCTGTACAAATAGGTCAGTAATGGGCTATCTCCCAGTGCATTTAGTAAGTAGGCCTTATTTTGAAAATGAGGCAATAATGAAAAACTGTGACCTCAATACAGGAGTAATAGTCTACTAAAAATAGGACAGACTTCATAATACACTAGAGAATCAAGTACGTTAATACACTAGCCTTTTTTGGGTTTTGAGGTTTGCAAACCTATTTGTTATTAAAAACTGACCTATTAACAGCCTCTGCTGCATAAATGTTACTTTTTAAAAATCAGTTCATGGCGGGCTGGATAGTTGTCACAGCAGTTAAGAGCGCTGACTGCCCTTCCAGAGGTCCTGAGTTCAATTCTCAGCAACCACATGGTAACTCATAACCATGGGATCTGATGCCCTCTTGTGGTGGATGTGAAGAGAGCAACAGCAATGCTGTATAACCATAGCTGTCCTAGAACTCACTGTGTGCCAAGGCTGGCCTTACTCACAGATCCGCCCACCTCTGCCTCCCAAGTGCTGGAAGCAAAGGCATGTGCCACCATGCTCAGACAGATGCTGTACAGGGTTTAAAGGAAGGTTAGCCTGATTTAAGGTATCAGTTTGTTTTTTAAAGCCAGGCTTGGCATATCAAGCCTTTTGTTCCAGTACTCAGGAAGCAGAGATAGGCAGAGTTCTCTAGATAGGGCTAGCCTGGTCTACATAGTTTAGCATTTAGTGGATGGCAAGACGTAGAGACAATTTAATCCCTTCATATTAGACTTTTACCAGTTAGATCTCTTTGATATAAGTATTTTCATTTTAATTAGGCTAGAAATATAAAGGCTTTGATTTGGTTTTATCTTTATTTTTTTGCTTTGGAGGCAATATGAAAGGCTTTTTGAAGGAGCCTGATCCTATAGTGTTTCTTCTATCACTGCAGTTTTAGCTATAATTTTTTTTTTTAATTTTCTAATTTGTATTTTTTCCCTACTTTTCCAGGATAGTGTTGATCAAGAGCTCCCTTCTCCAAAGCAAACTGTTGGTTTTGATAAGCAGTCAACACTAAAGAAAAGTATGTATATACATAATAAAAATAATAAATAATAAATAAATAATAATAAATAATAAAAAGTATGTGCATAGATAATACATTCTCAACATAAGCCTGGTAATGGACATGGTAGTATTTGGCATTTGATAAATATTTCAAGTTTTTCTTTCCAAAGTGAAGTACTTAAAGTTTGTCATTGGTTAATGTAAAGCTTTGATGCTGCTTTGCATGAAATATATGAGATTTACTATCTGGTACTGTTGGTCCAGATCCAGGAGCACTGATTTCTTATGTTTTAATGATATATATCATAAAATCTGTAAGGTCAGATTTGGTGGTTCACACCTAATCCTAGCAGTGTAGTTAGATCTCTGTGAATTCAGGGCGAGCCTGGTCTACATATAAAGTTCAGGACGGCCGAGGATTCGCAGAGAAACCCTCTCTCAAAAACAAAAAATAAACACGAATCTTTGTTTTTTTAAAATGGTAAAATGATTATCTGACAAATGCAGTTACTAAGTTGGTACTTACCGGCTAAGCTGGCTTGAAGAGGTAATTATACACTTTATAAACAGCTAAGAAGCAAAGGTACACCTGGCCATTACCTTAATTCCCTCAGAAAAGAGTACCTTATTGAGTATTTTTCCTTCCCTCACACAAGTGGTTCTGCTCTGTAGTGAAGTTGTTGGTTGTTTTTTTCTCCTTGTCCTTATCTCTGTCAAGTTGTTTGTAATGTCTTGATGACATGTTCAGTTACTCGGCAGTCTCCTCATATGTTGCTGCACTTTACAGCTAATATTGATCCAACACGGAGGTATCTTTACCTTCAGGTTTTGGGTGGAAAAGCTTTCTTGGAACATCTGCAAGAACCTGAGCCTTTGCCTGGACAAATTTGTTCAACTTTCACTTTATGTTTACATTATCGGAACCAACGTTTTCGCTCAAAACCCGTACCCTGTGCTTGTGAGCCTGATTTCCATGATGGCTTTTTGCTTGAAGTTCACAGAGAAAGTTTAGGTAAGTGACAGTAGTGGCATCTAATTAAATGTGCTTGCTCTTCTTTGTAGACCGACTTCTACAACTTCTGTTAAAGAGGAACTGTAACCTCCGGCCTGGTGGTTCAGTTTTTAATCTCAGCCTCAGGGCACTGTAGGTCTGTCTTTGAGTTTCAGGCTAACCTGGTCTATGTAGTGAGTCCTTGTGGGGGGTGGAGAAGTTGAGTATGGTAGATGAGTATCTCCAGTTTTTGTTTTGTTTGTTCCCCGTGCTATCTTTTATTTAAATGAGCTCTTTTCTGCTTCTTCCTTTATTCACTAATTCTCTGTCATTTCTTTTTGCTATATTAATTGGTGATCTTTGTAGGTAATTGCTTATGCCTCTCATGTACACAGGCTTGTGTACCTTCAAGTACTAGAATTACAAGTGTGTGCCACTGCACCTAGTTTTATAATGTAAAAGTCAAAGTTTGAATCTGGTTGTGGTGGTTCATGTCTATAATCTTACCACTTGAAGGGCTGGGGGCAGTTGAGGCAGGAGAGGGGAGTTCAGGGAGGATTGCAAGTTGGAGGCCAGCCTAGACTACATAGGGAGACCATGTTTCAAAACACAAAACAAAAGTCAATCTATGTAGTTTACTCATCAACCTAAAGCCGTAATGCAAGCAAAGTTGCAGAAGTGTTAAATAATTTAAATGCCTTTAAAAGATGCTTCAAACCTTTTTTTTACCCTTTTATTTTCTTGAGATATAGTCTCATGTAGCACAGACTGCCCTTGCATCAATGTATAGCTGAGGATGACCTTAAGCTTCTGAGTCTACCTACAGCCCACACCGATGCATCTAGTGCTGGAATTTTAATCGTGTGTCAACACACTTGGCCTGTGTGGCAATGAGGTCAAACCCAAGGCCTTGTTCATAATAAACAGAGCACTCAACACACTGAGCTACATCCCCTGCCCTTTTGTGGTTTTTTTTTTTTTTCTCCCTATAAAAATGTTAATGGGGGCCTAGCAAGATGGTTCAGCAGATAAAGCTATTGCTTTGTGAGCCTAATGATCTGAGTTTGGCTCCAAAATCCACATGGTGGAAGGAGAGAATCGACTCCTGCAAGTTGTCCTTTGACTTCCACACACGTGCTGTGGCGGATGCATCCCCTCCATATACTCCTCTATACATGAAGACTGAGATGGTAGTGGAGTTAACCGCTAGCTCCGGGGTGTTAGCTCTTTTAGGGTTTGTTTTGTTTTGATTTTTTTTTTCTCAGTGTGAGTATGTGTGCTGTGCCAGCACATGTATACGAGTCTGAGGCTGGAATAATAGGCAGGATGCCACAATCATCTGGCATTTATATGAGTTCAGTAGATCTGAGCTCTGATCAGCCTGATTGTGCGCCACATATTCCTCTACCATACTCCACTGAGCCATCTTCTTCGCCCTGGGCCTTCCAGTTTTCTATAGCCAATACTGTGATCATTTCTAGAGCTGAATTCTGAATGTAATTTGAGGATTAATGTTGGCGTTTGTTTTGTTTGTTTTTTAAGTTTTATTTTATGTGTTTGGGTATTATGCCTGCATATGTGTTTGTAGACTACATGTGTAGTACCCACAGAGGTCAGAAGAGGGCATCAGATTCCCTAGAACTGGAGTTACAGAAAGGTAGGAGCTGCCATGTGGGTGCTGGGAATTGAATGCAAGTCCTCTGCAAGGACAACTGCTCTTAGCTACTAAGCACCTTGCTGGCCCCATGGGGTTTTAGGAATCTTTAGGTTTCTTTTTTGTATATATTTCTTTTTTTATTTCTTTCTCCCTCTCTTTCTTTTTTGAATCAGTATATAGCCCTGACTGGCCTTGAACTCACAGATTCTTTCACCTCTACCTCCAGTGCTGGGATTGCCCCACACCCAGCTGATGGCTCTTTCTTTTGTAGTAGCACGTGCTATAATAAGGTCTTTTAAAGAATAGACTTTTCATGGATCAGAAAGGACTGACTGCTGTAAGTAACATAGCTAAATAACTCCCAAGTAACTCCTCATATTCCCCTAGTCCTGTCAAGTCAGTCATAGAAACAGTATATTTTTTTTCCAGATTGTAGCATGCTGTCAGAAACATCACCAGATTATTTCATTGTATGTCAGCTTACTATTTAGTTACAGTTTTCTGCAAAAGTGTGTGTGTCTGTGTGTAGACCTGCCTGCTTGTGTGTGCACACATGCATGTAGTTTGGGATATGGAATCCAAAACGTTGGGCATGTTAGGTAATCACTACCACTTAGCTACATCCTTAGCTTGTAAAATTATTCTGTGTTTCTAAGTAATACATAATACAGTTTTTTCCTTTGGTTTGTGTTGCTAGGCGATGGAACTAGGATGGCCGATTCAACAACAATGTTATCAATAAGTGATCCAGTTCACATGGTACTAATCAAAACAGACATATTTGGTGAGACTACTTTAGTTGCCTCCTATTTCCTGGAATGGAGATCAGTTTTGGGCTCAGAAAATGGAGTGACCAGTCTGACTGTGGAGCTCATGGGTGTAGGTATGAGGATTAGAGTCACTCTTGGCTTTTTATACATCCTTATGTTTGTAAATTATTTTATTTTGTCAAAATGGCTTTACAGGAAAAAAAACTGTGAAACAGAGTTTCACTAAATTGTCTTGGGGGTATCTTGAAGAATGCCACTGTAGGTTTTCAAAATCAGTCTGGTCTAAAGGGATTTTATTTCCTGAAAGGTATAAGGTTTGTTTGTTTGTTTGTTTGTTTTGTTAAATAAATATAAAGTTATAAAGAAAACAGGAGTGTTTTAAGCACATGGGTCTGGGTGTGCATGTGCTTCTTTCTGGTATACCCTAGAGTACAACATGTCGTTATCACTACAGGAGTAGGTCTTGGGAGGGCAGGGTCTGGGTTATTTTGTTTTTGATTGTGGCTGGAATTTCAGTCTAGCCAGGTCTGTCCTGAGTTCCCTATATAAGCCAGTTGGCCTGCCTCTGCTAGGATTATAGGCATGTGCCACCGTGCTGTTGCTGAGGAGTGAGTCCATGTGCCTCCAGCCCCTTACAGCAGACAAGGAAGATGTGGAAGAGGGTATTAACTTGTTCAGTGTCAGTAGCAGTGCATAGTGAAGGACAAGGGTTGTACATTCATTATCTTATCGTGATTTCCTTGGAGTTTTGCATATATTAGCTCATAAATGAAGAAAGCCCAAACCTGCTAATGTTTATGTAGAACATAGGAAATTGCACTGGTACTACAGCTTCTCCATAAGAGTTAAACTTGGAGCTAGAAAGATGACTCAGTGGCTCAGATGCTGCACAAGTAAGAGGACCTGTGTGTATCTCCAGCACCCACAGGAAAAGCTGAGCGCATGCGTCTATACCCCTGGCTCTAGTCTAACTGATTGGTGAGCTCCCAGGGTCAGTGGGATACCTTTTCTCAAAAGCTAAGACTGAGAGCAATAGTGGAAGTCACCTGGCACCAGCCGCTGGTCCTCCACACTCAGTAAACTGGGCAAGGGCATGTGCACATGAGTATGGGATTACGCTTAGTGAAAATAAAAATTTAAGAATTTCAAATGCATGAGGTCAGAAAAATTTCTTAAAATGTTTTTGAAAACTAAGAATATATTTAATATTAAGTTTGCTTCAGTAAAAAATAACCATTTTGATTTGATTCATTTTCAATTTTTGATTAATTTTTAGTATGTGTACTGAGTGCACTGTTGCACATTATCACTCTCCCTCAGTGGTAAGGGAGCTCACTCCTAAGTTACTTTGGGTAGACTTTGACTGACTAGATACAATACTACTGAAAGTTCCATGTTTTAAACAGAGTTTAAGTGGAGTTGTAAATATTTATTTTTATTTATAGGCACAGAATCAAAAGTTTCCGTGGGAATTTTAAATATAAAACTTGAAATGTACCCACCACTCAGCCAAACGCTATCTCAGGAAGTAGTGAACACACAGGTAAGTCTCGTTTCCTCTTTTACATGTGCTTCAACTGTAATAAATATTTACCTAGATGTTAGATTTATACTAAAATGATTAACGTAAGGGATAGGAAAAGAATTATAAAGCTGGGGCTGGTGAGGTAGCTTAGTGGTAAGTGCTTGCTTAACATTTACAAGGCCCTGTATTTGACCAAGCTTCAGGACTGGGAGTGTGTCAGAGAGCATATAGAAAAAAGTGTTACTAAGTTAGTATGTGTTTGTATATGTATAAGTGTGTGCTGTACCACCGTGCAGCTTCAGGTGTGGAGCTGGCGGTCCACCGCACGGGGCCTAGGGGTGGAGCTCAGACATCTTCAGTCCGTGGACACTGAGAGCTGGCTCCTTGTATGCTCCCTGGTGGGATGCTTGGGGAGGCTTTGACTCCTAACTCCACTGTCAGGTCTCTGGAATTACTTCCTGGGGTTTGTAAGAGCAACAGATTCTTCAGTCCTTGAGTTGGATTTGTGTTGCTCTTCAGTTCAGCTGTGGTTCTCTGCTTTCTTATGGAATAATTCTCTCTGACTGCATACTTTATCTTGGAGCTGTGCCTTTATTCAACCACATCCTATTCTTATGGCCTTAGACATCCTCCTCCCTCTCCCCTCTCCTTTCTTCTCATCCACCCTCACTGTGGGCCTTGCCACGTGCTAAGCAATGTAGTCCTGTGAATTATAGCTATAGCCCTTCACATTTTTATTTATGTATTATTGTAATATGTGTATATGTGTTATTTATAAAGCTATATGGTGGATAAGCAAAGAACTATTTGACTTTTTATTTCTGTTTGGTTTGCTTTTTTGAGTCAGGGTTTGTCTGTGTAGCACTGGCTGTCTTTGACTTTATAGTCCATGTTGGCCTTGAACTCAGAGATCTGCCTGCCTCTGCCTCCCAAGTGCTGGGATTAAAGAAATACACCATCAAAATAACTATTTTAATTACAGTGTATTTTGTTGGAGTTTTTTGTATACAAGATTACCCTGTATAGCCCAGCATGACCTTGAACTTTCAATCCTCCTGCCTCAGCCTCCTGAATGCACTGGGATTACAAGTGTGTGTCCACTGCTACATCATCTAATAAATTCTGTTGTTACTTATATTGACAAAGCTTTTTTGTTGCTGGCTGGAGGGATGGCTCAGTTTTTAATATTACTGGATGCTCTTCCAGAGGGCCTGCCTCGGTTCAAAGTTTATGAATTTATGAGTTGGGAATTGAATACAGAGCTTCATAAATTGTGACCACCTTATATCACAGAGTGACAGCCCCAGACCCATGGGTTCTTTGGGGGTGTGTGTGTGTGTGTGTGTGTGTGTGTGTGTGTGTGTGTTTTAAAGACATTTTTTACTGGCCTGAGCCTCATAGAGATTCACCTGCCTCAGCCTCCCATGTGTTAAAATTAAAGGCCTACATCACCATACCTGGCAGGTTCTTCTTTTAAAACCCTACATTGTTTTACTTACTTATTAGTGTTTAAATATTTATCTTTATTTATATGTATGTGTCTATGTGGGTGTATGTGAGTGTGTGTTGTGTGGGTGCCCAAAGGGATGTTGTAGCCCCTGAAGTTGAAGTTAAGGTGGTTGTGAGCCACCCATTGTGGGTGCTGGGAATGAAACTAAGGTCCTCCAGAAGAGCAGCCACTCTTAACCACTGAGCCATCTCGCTAGACTCTATAGTTTTATAAGCATTTGGTCATTTTTCTTGGTAATATTAGTCATTTTTTTTTTTTGTGTGTGAGAGTCATGTGTGAGTGAAATTGCTAATTTTCAGACTTTTTAAAAATCTAATTCTTTGCAAAAATTTTATATATCATTGTGTGCAAACTTTGTGGGGGTGGTGTGGGGCCAGTGTTATGGTGTCAGAGGACAACTCTGTGGGATTGATTCTCTCCTATTAGGATCAAATTCAGGGCACCAGGTTTATGAGACAAGCACCTTGAACACACTGAGCCACCTCACTACCCTTATTCTTACAATTTAGTCAACAGTGCTTGTCTCAAACAGGAAAATGACTTTATGTGGGCTGAAGAGACAAAGAATTGTAGGGACTTCCTATGCCCTCCTTGCTCTGAACAAAGACATGAGACCTTTTTTTTTTTTTTAAATGAATGCTTTATTTGGCCTTATCTTAACTCTTGTCCCCTCTCTCCCCCAGCTCTTATAACTTAAATTGTCCTGTTATATTAATCTGTGTTCTACCACATGGCTCATTAGTTACTTCTCTTCAGTCCTGGCTAGCTTCTTCCTCTGTGTCTGGCTGGGAAATTCTTCAGTCCCTGACTCTTTCCCAGAGTTCCCATCTCTGCTGAAGTCCCGCCTATCCTCTCCTCCTTTGCTGTAGACCATCAGCTGTTTATTAAACCAATCAAGAGGTGAGAGAGGGAGGGCTTACAAAATATGATGTAGCTATATGTATAATAATACTGAAGTCCTCTCTGCGGCACAGAAATCAGCACAAAAAGACCATCCCAACAGAGATGGCTCAGCACTGGCTGCTCTTCCAGAGGACCCAAGTTCAATTCCCAGCACTCACGTGGCGGCTAACAACCATCTGTAACTACAGTTCCAGGGTATCTGGCACCGTCACACAACCATACATGAAGGCAAAAACAGTAATGGACATAAATAAATCTTTAAAACAAAACACCGTGTATTTGAGGCAGCTGTCTGCAACTGTTAAGTGCACGGTATCCAGTCACTCACTTGGCATGTGCATCCTACACATATATACATACATATAAGCTTAAGAAAAATGGAAAGGACCAGGTACCATGCTGGGGATAGAACAGCACACAGGCAGAAACCTTTTTTTCTTTGATTATGTAGCTCTGGCTGTCCTTGAACTCACAGAGATCCATGTGCCTCTGCCTCCTGAATGCTGGGATTAAAAGCATGTGCTACCATGCCTGGTTTATAGCAGTTTGGTTTTAGGAGTCTGGAGACAGTGAGTAAACAAAATGCTAGCTACAAGCTGGGTATGGTGGTGCACAGTTTTAATCCCAATACTTGGGAGGTAGAGGCAGAGGCAGGCAGATCTCTGATTTTGAGGCCAGCCTGATCTAAAAGTGAATTCCAGTACTGACGGTGCTACACAGAGAAACCTTGTCTCAAAAAACCAAAATGAAACTTCAGAGACAGAAGGTGTTAAACTGAAAAGTTACCTCAGGGTGATATGTGATGGGTGGTTACCAGGAGGCCAACTTAGGTCAAATCTATATATTAGGGTACAGAAGTATCTGAATTGCAAGAAATGTTAGTATTTAATTCCAAGATTGGGCCTGTGTTTTCCGGGTAGTGGGTGCAACAGCCTTAAGCAAAAGGCTTGTGTAGGTGGGAGAGAGAAAATGAGAAGGGGGTGGGGGGCAGAGTGAGAGTAAGCTTAGACAGTTAGTTTTCATGATGGTAGGAAGTGACTGAAGTGTTTTCTTACTTAAAAAACTCCTTTCTGCCAGCACTTGGGAGGCAGAGGCAGGCGGATTTCTGAGTTCGAGGCCAGCCTGGTCTACAGAGTGAGTTCCAGGACAGCCAGGGCTACAGAGAAACCCTGTCTTGAAAAACCAAACACACACACACACACACACACACACACACACACACACACACACAAAACCCTCCATTCTGTGCAGGGAAAAGTCATTTGGATTATGGAATGGAAACCAGGGGTATTGAAGTGATTATAGAATCCAGGAAATGTCCAGTTGTTTGCAGAAGAGTTTGCTAGTTTAGGTTAAGTTGGAAGCGGCAATGGAGAACAGTAGATTGTTCTGGTAATTGAGGACATTTTATAGACATTTAATTTTTAAGTTTTTTAATTTCAAGCTTGCCTTGGAACGTCAGAAAACTGCAGAGAAGGAACGATTATTTCTAGTTTATGCTAAGCAGTGGTGGAGAGAGTATTTGCAAATTCGACCATCACACAACTCACGGCTGGTCAAGATTTTTGCCCAGGTTTGTAAATTATCTTCAAAAAGTTTCATCCCTATATTTGAAATGTAGTGCTATAAATATTTACATTTGTAGAAATGTATTCATTTCATAAATGAAAGTTTATTTCTAAAACCGTTATATTTTATTGGCTAGGTTGGTGGCATAACAGTTTTTGTTAACTTGGAATATACCTTTTCATAATACTTAAGATTAATTAAACATTTGGATATTAATAGCTAATATGTAAATTGAACTCTGTGTACAGAACAGAGCCTCTGGATATATATTGTTATTTTTAAAAAAACACTAAATAAGGGGACTGGAGAGATGGCTCAGCAGTTGAGAGCACTAACTGCTCTTTCAGAGGTCCTGAGTTCAGTTCCCAGCAACCACATGGTGGCTCACAACCATCTGTAATGGGATCCAATGCCCTCTTCTGGTGTGTCTGAATACAGCGACAGTGTACTCACATACATAAATAAATAAAAATAAATCTTTAAAAAAAACAGAAAACAAAAAACAGCATTAAGAGCCATTTCGATGGCTGGTGAATAAAGCCCATGCTATGTGAGCTGACAACCCTGGAGCTCATACAAAGGAGGAAGGAAAGAGCCAACTTCAAACTAGCCTCTGACCTTCACACATGCGCTGGGGCATATGCACACATCATTTATACACAGTAGTAAAAATAATACATAAAATACTGTTAAAACAATAGTAGTAAGTGCAATAATTGTATATAATCACTATTTCTAAGCCAGTGATCAGAAATGTTTAACTGCTTAATTTCAACTACAAATGAACCTTGACTTTGGTGCAGTTTCATGCCAATGAACACATTACCTTGAAAGTGCCTTTTAGTACAGCTGACCTGCCTTATGTTGTAGCTTAGTAACACAATGCACTAAGGAATATGTGTTGTTTACTTTGTGATCAGGTGACATACCAGAGCTGTGGGTACCTAGCATCAAAAGTACATGCTACATATTACTAGTCTAGAAATCAAAATTAAAAGTATAGTTTCTTCTGAATATATATAGGTATTGCTTCTGAGGAATAGATTAACAGTGTTAGATTATTTTTGACATTAAGTGTCTTAGATGTTGTCTTAATTAGGGTTTCTGTTGCTCTGAAGAGATATCATGACCATAGCAACTCTTATAAAGGAAACATTGGAGCTGGCTTACAGTTTTAGAAGTTTAGTCAATTATTTTTAGGATGGGAAACATGGAAGCATACAGGTTGGAGAAGAAGCTGAGAGTTCTACATTGGCAGGCAGCAGGAAAAGAATGTCACACTGGGCTTCATTTGCCACGCTGGGTCTGGCTTGAGCGCCTGAGATCTCAGTGACACACTTCCACCAATGCCACACTCACTCAACAAGGCCATACCTTCTTATAGTGCTACTCCCTATAAGCCTATGTGCCCATTTTATTTCCAACAGTCACAGATGTATGCATTCATGCATATATATATCCTGCACTCCCTAATCATTGGGACAAGCTACAAATGGCCTCATTTCTATATGAATACACTGGTAGCTGTGGTTGTGAACCACCATGTGGTTGCTGGGAATTGAACTCAGGACCTCTGGAAGAGCAGTCAGTGCTCTTAACCACTGAGCCATCTCTCCAGCCCTAAATGGCCTCATTTCTAGACAGGGGTTTTGGACTAAGAGTCCTAACTTAACTGTTAGTGGGGAGGAGAAAAATTGCTTCTAATTTTCCATAGTGTTGTCCTTGTTCAGGTATGGGATTGCATTGGAGAAGTGCTGTGTGGAAATACATCAGTGGTTCTGAAAATTGAGCAGTGTGTTTCTATTACCTACATTAGGTTTTGTTTCATCAGAACATTTTCCTCATCTCCAGAGTTTTAATTTTAAGTGGCTCCTTCACTTTGCTGTATTAGCAATCATAAAGTTAAGAAAAATGTAGGCTTTGTTAATACTAATTTTAAAAACATGGTATAGTAAGTAATTGTCAGAGAGCTTTATATACTCAGTTGTCATTCAGCATAGTCATTAAGATATATCTGGTTCTCAGGACATAGTAGCACACACCTTTACAATCCCAGCATTTGAGAGGCAGAGGCAGGCAGATCTATGAATTCGAGGCTAAATAGCTCTACATGGTTCCAAGCCAGCCAAAGCTATATAGTGAGACCCTGTCTTTAAAAAAAAAAAAAAAAAAAATGCATCCTGTATTTAGAATATATGACATTTTTCTAAAATGTTTTTCAAATTCTACTTTCAATTGACTTGGCTAACAATTTTTTAAATCAATCAGTTAAAAATTCATCTGGATATGAAATTCTATGTGGCAATACAAAAGAATACTTCAGCTTAGATTTAGATCCCATTCCCGTCCCTCATCCATCAGCTGACTCTTTTTTTTAGAGTAGATCTTAACTACTACAGGCTTTGGAGTCAGACAGCTCAGGTTTTGAAAATCCTGGCTCCAGTGCATGCTGTTAATCCCAGCACTTGGAAGAAGAGGCTAACCTGTTCTATGGAGTGAGTTTTAGGACAACCAGGGCTACACTAATATAAACCGTGTCTTGAAAAACAGAACCCTGGCTCCATTATATAACAGCTATAGTTTATTTATTTATGAAGGCGAGTAAGATAGACTTCATAAGAATGTAAGTGCCAGGCAGTGGTAGTGCACACTTTTAATCCCAGTACTTGGGAGGCAAAAGCCCATGGACCTTTGTCAGTTTGAGGCCAGCCTGGCCTACAGAGCAAGTTCCAGGACAGCCATGGCTACACAGAGAAACTTAAAGGTACAGTAGTGTAGTGCTAGATGAAAGGTGTACACTCAGTAAATGGCATCCAGAGTTATCTACAGAATAATAGAAAGATGTGGTACTTCCGGCAATTAGCTTGTTGTTATAATGTTTTTCCCTCTTCCTCCAGGATGAGAATGGGATAAATAGACCAGTCTGTTCCTATGTTAAGCCACTTCGAGCTGGACGACTTCTGGATACTCCAAGGCAAGCTGCCCGATTTGTTAATGTCCTTGGTTATGAACGAGCCCCTGTTATTGGAGGAGGTGGCAAGCAGGAGCAGTGGTGCACTCTGCTGGCTTTTCTCTGTAGAAACAAGGTATAAACATGCAACAGATAGTAAGATTTACTCTCAATTAGTTTTTAATTTATAGCATATTTATAAAAGAATTTCCTTGAAAATGTATGTATTGTCAACTCTAACAAGTCAGCTCTTACCACCATTATCTGTAATGTTTACACATCAGCACTTAAAACACATCATCTTTATTTTTGTTGGAATTTTTTATTTAATAGAATGTTCTTCCTCTGAGATAGAGACTCAAATGTGTTGGCTTATGCTTGCAGTCCCAGAACTTGGGAAACTGGCAAAAGTCATGGGTTCAAGGTCAGTCCAGATAACAGAAAGCTCCTGGGCAACCTGTGCTACATAGTGAGATCTTGTCTCAAAAACAGAGCACTGGATGTGGTGGTGCTTGGAAGCAGAGGCAAGTGGCTGAGGATGAGGCCTCTTAGTGTATGTAACAAGTTCCAGGTCAGCCTAGGTCAGCAAAGAACAAAAGGCTATAAACAGAATGATTATAAGAAAAGGGCTTGGATTTTATGGTATGCATTTTTCTTACTTTTAACACAATTATATTTAACTTATATAATATATATATTATAATATATAAATTTGATATTAAACTTTGTAAGAAATTTGAATTTTATATTTTTATTTTATGTATAATATTTGTCAGTGCATGACATACATGTAGTACCTATGGAGTTACAGAGGATTGTGAGCTACCCTGTGGTTGCTGGGAAACCCAGGTCTTCTGGAAGAGCAGCCAGTTCTCTTAACTGCTGAGCCATCTCTCCAGCTCCTGATATTAAACTTTCAGTGATTTCAGTACTTTAACTTCGGAGCACATGATGTTTCCTCATTTTCTAAACTCTAACAGTGTTGCTAATATAGTGAGCAAGTAAGACTTTTTAACATTTACTGGACTCTCTGTGTATTTCCAGCTGTCCTAGAGCTCTCTCTGTAGACGAGGCTGGCCTTGAACTCACAGAGATCTACCTGCCTCTGTCCTCAAGTGCTTGGACTAAAGGTATGCACCACTACTTACACCCAAATCCCCAAACAAGAAACTCAGCAAATGAATGCTTTCTACCCATTACTTCTAAGGGTTTCCAAATTCAGGACTTTATTATGCACCCAAAAAATGAAACAAAACAAACCAAACAACAACAAAAACCATTGTGACTCATAAAAGCCTTGATTTCACAAAAGCTCTCAAGTGAATTTTATACTAATGTTTACCCAATTCCTGTAGCTTAATAACTACAAGTACTTAATAACAGCAAGGTACTGGAAAATGTTTAGATGGGTTCTTAAATCCCATAGACACAGAAGGTTTCAGCCTGACTTTGTGATTATTTTGAGATAGATTTACATGTGCAAAGCTCACTAAACCAGTATGAAAGCCCTTTAATTCACACACTGAATTAAAGGTCCTCCTGGGACCCAGCTGTTAGAAATGTTGAGCATAGAGCTGGAGAGATGGCTCAGCAGTTAGGAGCACTGCCCAGGGACCTGGGTTTAATTCCCAGCACCCACATGGCAGCTCACAACTGTCTAAAACTGCAGTTCCAGAGAAATTGTACCTCTCACACGGATGTATATGCAGACAAAATATCAATGCACATAAAAATAAATAATCTTAAAAAAATTTTAGGAATTAACAAAAATTTGAGTAAGTTATACCTCTTAAGAGTTAGTAAGCTTTGTGCCAGCTACCATGGTCATATGATTAACAGAAACTAATTATTCTTTTAAAAATGTTGTTTTATGAAAGTCATCAAATAGAATTAAAATCCAACTTAGAATAGACAGGTATAGTGACTCACGCCTTTAATACCAGCACTTAGGAAGCAGAGGCCGGTGGGTTGCTTTGAAGTAAAAAGACCCAGTATGTTCTACATAGTGAGTTCCAGGATAGACAGCTATGTAGAGAGACTCTGAAAAAACAAAAACCAACCAGACATATCCAATTTATACGTGAAAATTCATTGAAGGCCCTAAATCCAATAATGAAAGTAATGGTGATTAACTAAATACACAACAGCTAAGATCCAGACCGGGATTAGATACTCCACAGTGCTTAGCCTTAAACCATGGTCATTTACAAGCAAAATTACTTGCTGGAAAACAGCCTGCCACACTTAAAACTCAAAGGACTTGGCAAACTTAAAACTAGGTAGTACTGGCCATGAAGTGGTGGCACGTGCCATAGTGCGAGCAGAAGGAGAGGCACATGATGGATCTCTGTGAGTTCTAGGCCAGCCTGGTCTACAGAGCTAGTTCTTAGGTTGCCAAGGCTATACAAAGAAACCCTGTCTTTAAACCTCATAGATTGTATCTTTAAGATAGTTGAAAAACACATTTATCCAAAGCAAAGTTTATTTCTAAGCTATAGTTTCTAAAAGTTCTGCTTATATATTTAAACTTATAAAATTTCTAGTACAATAGGAATAACACATTTTAAACATTTTTATTTAATAAGCAGTTGTTTTGTAAAGCAAGTAATCACTCTTTTTAGTTTTATTTTTATTACTATGCTAAATGAACTTTTGCATTAAATGCCTATTAAATTTTATTTTGGGTTTTGTTTTTATAACAAAAATCTCAGAAAGAAAACATACTGGCTCTAAAAAATCTTATTAAACATTATGATAAGGGTATATAGCTCAGTGGGAAAGCAGTCCTGGGAGTGGGGAGATAGAACCAAAGAACCAGAAGAAAATTTTGAGGGAAAGAAGTAATTCTTCACTTTCATACTCATTATTTTCACATGTAGCCTATAATAATCTTATACTTAAGATATCTAATGTCTGTAAATACACATCTAATATATGCCTATTCTGTGTGGCCAGAGTTTGGTTTTTGTTTTTTTTTGTTTTTTTTTTTTTTCTTTTTTTTTTTTTTTGGTTTTTCGAGACAGGGTTTCTCTGTGTATCCCTGGCTGTCCTGGAACTCACTCTGTAGACCAGGCTGGCCTTGAACTCAGAAATCCGCCTGCCTCTGCCTCCCAAGTGCTGGGATTAAAGGCGTGCACCACCACCGCCTGGCCAGAGATGAATTTGAACTTCTGGTCTACCTCCTGAGTGCTGGGTTTACAGACATGTACCATTGTGACCTGCTTATGGCATGCCGGAGACCTAACCCAGGCTTTGAGACACTCACTCTACTCTGATCTGTCCCCCGAGTCCCCAGTTTTATGCTATCTTTAAATTGTAGAAATACTATAATAAGGGAGGGATGGGCTTGGAAACATTCCTGTAATCCAAGCGTCTGGCAGAGACAAGAGATCACTGCAAACTGGAGGCTAGTCTTTGCATGTAGTGAGCGCCTATGTGGAACAATAATATAACAAAATCTGGAACATATAATTCACCCCAAAAATTAACATTTTATCATTTTATTGTTCTTATAATCATTTTTCTATTTTAAAAGTATATATAGATATTGTTGATCTTGTTTGCTTAATTTGAGCACTTTTCATTTACTTATATTTTCTACTGACATATTTTTCAGCGTGCTTGTCCATGTCCTTTATCCTGTAAGTCTCCCTTATAAATTAGCGTCCTTTCACATTAGCGTATTTTCTCCTTGTTTCAGATTAACACTGCATTAATGATTAATGTTGAAGTTTTTATTGATTTTCTTCATTTAGGTATTTAATAGAACTATGAATATGTACTGATTTTACTTTGCTTTCTAGGGTGATTGTGAAGACCACGCTAACCTGCTGTGCAGCCTTCTTCTTGGATATGGACTGGAGGCCTTTGTCTGTGTTGGTACTAAGGCCAAGGGGGTACCTCATGCATGGGTCATGACCTGTGGAACTGATGGGACCATCATGTTTTGGGAGAGTTTAACAGGCCACAGGTCAGTCAACTAAGTTTACAAGGAGAGTGTAATGCAGGGCTAGGGCCAATGAGATGGTTGAGTGGGTAGACACAGGCAGAGAGCTGGGTTCACACAGTTGTCCTCTGACCTCCACTTGCATGCCACAGTGTGTGAAAACAAAACACAGGTACAGTTGTGCTGGGGATCAAACCCAAGTTCCTGCATTCATTCATTCATTCATTCATTCAGTGTGTGAGGAAGTCAGGACAACTTGCAGAATTGCTGTCTTCCTCCATGTAGGTCCTGGAGCTCCCACTCAGGTCAGGAGGCTGAGCATCTTTACACACGGAACCTTCCTGAAATTGCAGAAGCTTTTTTGTTTATAGTCTTAGTTATTAGAGGCTTTTTAACATATAGTAGCTAAGTGACTTTTAAAAGAATACTATGTACTTCTTAAATATTTACTATCATGATATATATATATTGACTTTTAGTTTTGTGTAATTGGCATACTTATTTTCTGTTGATTATTTCTAAGACTAAAAATGAGTTCAAGTTGAAAATCATGATTTAGTTTGAAAATCTGAAGTGGACGCCAACTCTGTTGTTTCTTCCTGGATAGTCTTTCTTGTTTTTCCTTCATCTTGTGGTAAGTGTTCAGTGTTGTAAAGAGAGCTGGCCTGTCTCTTTATTTTCCTAAGTTCTGTTTCTCCTGGCTGATAATCATTTTAATAGTCGTGCCTAATAATTATACAGGCAAATTATTTTAATTATGGTACTCTCTGGGATAAACTTTCTTGATCTTCACCATAGACATAGAATATTTCCTTCCTTTCTTCTTCCCACCCTCCCTCCTTCCCCTCCTCCCTCCCTCCCTCCCTCCCTCCCTCCCTCCCTCCCTCCCTCCCTTCCTTCCTTTCTTCCAAGACAGGGTTTTTCTGTCTTGGCTATCCTAGAACTTGCTTTGTAGATCAGGTTGGCCTTGAACTCATAGAAATACATGCTAGTCTGTCTCCCAAGTGCTGAGAGTAATGGTGTATCCCACTGCCTCCCAGCAATATTTTCTATTGTTAAAGAAATAGGAGTTGTTCTTTTAAAGCTGCACTGTGTAGATAAGGCAGAGTAATGCAGTTGAGATGTCTCAGTAGAGCGCTCGTTGTGTGTGCTGAGTTCCCATCTTCAGAACTCATGTAAGAACTGAGTGCGGACATGCACCTGTGTTCCTCAGAGCTGTGAGTTGCAGAGATAGGAGGATCCTGGGGATTCAGTGACAACCTATTTTACCCAGAACTGTGAGCTCTGGGTTCAGGTAAAGACTTCATCTTCAAAAAAAATCAAAAAACCAAGAAAAACGTGGATAGTGCTAGAGCAAGCAGCTGACGCCTGTGAGTAAGATTAACTACCTTTATAGTTTAAAAGCTCTCATTGTATAAAACTGTCATTTCTTTTAGGTACATCCACAAGCCTACTAATCCTGATGGATCTCCACTTGCTGAACAGCCCAAACCACTGTACCCCTATCGAACAATCGGTTGTGTTTTCAATCATCAGATGTTCCTGGGAAACTGTCAACCCTCGGATGCAGTAGAGACCTGCATATTTGATTTGAATGATGAATCTAAGTGGAAACCCATGAGTGAAGAAGCAATTAAGTCTGTGTGTGCCCCAGGTGCTACTACATCTCTCCCTCCCTTCCCTCCTCTGTGTGCATCCACGATTGATGCCTCAGTCACAAGCAATGAAATCGAAATGCAGCTAAGGCTTCTGGTGTCCGAACACAGAAAGGTAACTGACACGGAAGCAGTTGTGGCTTCAGGCTCCCTTTTGTTGTGTTTATTTTCTAATCTTTTCCTTAGAATTATCATCTTAGGTGTATTATTTTGCTTGTAGGTAGGTATGTATACACTTGCATGCCTGATGCCCTTTAAGGTCAGAAGAGGGCTCTGGATCCCCTTGGACTAGAGTTGCCATTACAAACTCCCATGTAGATGCTGGGAAACTGAACTTGGGTCCTCTGCAAGAGAAACAAGTACACTTAACCAAAGAGCCAACTATCTATCCCAACTTTTATTTCCCATAAATGTGCTCACTTTAGGGAAAAGGTGAACAGTACTCATCCATTATTTTAGCTCAAAGCAAAGCAAACACAGTTGCTACCTTCATGAAGATTACACTGTCAGAAGTCACAAGACAGTTGTGAGACTTAAAGATGGCTAAGTCTGGAAGGGTAGTTTAGTGGCTGTGAGCACTGCCTGTACAGAGGACTTGGGTTCAGATCCTGGCACCCATATCCAGTGATGCACAGCTTGTAACTTCAGCTCTAGGGAATCTGACATACTTTCCTGGCTTACCCATATACACAAACACATGCATATATACATAAGTAAAAGTAAATGTTTAAGAATTCTACTAAACCTTCTTCTTTTTATTTATTTATTTTGGTTTTTCGAGACAGGGTTTCTCTGTGTAGCCCTGGCTGTCCTGGAACTCACTCTGTAGACCAGGCTGGCCTCGAACTCAGAAATCCACCTGCCTCTGCCTCCCAAGTGCTGGGATTAAAGGCGTGTGACACCACCGCCCAGCTCTACTGAACCTTCTAAAGTTATTATTTCCTCCTAGAATTGAATGATGATGGGCTTGTTCACATTCTGCAGTCAGATTTAGCCCAGTCCTGCCACCCCAGTATACCTGAATACACCCCCACCCCAGCACCACCCCTAGCTGCCCTGCTCCCTTGGCTTGTTTATGGGAATTTTTTTTTAAATTTATTTTATGTGAAAGTGGTTTTGCCTGCATGTATGTAAGTATGCCAGGTGTGTGCTTCATGCCTGAGGAGGTCAAAGAAGGCATCGGATTCCATGGAACTGGAATTAACAGTTCTAAATTGCCATGTGTGTACTAGGAATTGAAACTAGGTCTTCTGCAAGACCACAAGTACTCTTAGTCACTGAGTGATCTCTCCAGGCCTCCTCCTGTTAGTTTTATTCCACATGGGAGGAGGTAAAATATATCTTCAGTCTAGCTTTAATTTGCATTCCTCTAACAATAGGATCAGATATCTTGTTTATTGGCCATGTCAATTCTTCATAAGGGCATTATTGACAAGATGCAGTGATTAAAGGGAAGAGAGTAGCATGTTTTACTTTTTATTTGTTTTTGTTTTTTTGAGGCAGTCTCAGTTTGTAGCTCTGGCAGTTCAGTATGCAGACCACGCTGTCCTTGAACTCCAAGAGCCTCTGTTCCTCTTAGTGCACCACCATAGCTGTTAACATATTGTAAGAACATAACCTTAAAATGGGAGTATAGCTCAATGGTGGAGTGTTTAACATGTACAGTCTTCAGTACCACACAACACACACACACACACACACACGATCAATCCCCAAGTTTGACATTTATCAAAAGAAACTCTTAGAAGACTGAAGTCTTAGAATATTAAGTTATTTGTAATTCATGACCAACAAAGCAACTGAAACTGACTGCAGAATATTTATTTCTAGTTTGCTTCTGATGCTCCCACTTAAAATCTCCTTCTTGGGTAAACTTTCCTGGTTTCCTGACACCATCAATGGCAAACTGATTCATTATATTCTCTGGGCTCCTGGTCACTTCTTGCTTTGGCCTCTAACATATACTTGCTTGTCAGCTCATAAAACATTTATGTCTTCAGCACGGTGCTGGTGAGGAGGGTGCTTAGTTACACTGCTGGGAACAAAGGCCCCTCCTTCTCTCTCCTTTCCCCATGCTGCCTGGTAACTTTCTTATTTACTGTTTTATTACAAATGAAGACAGTATTTTATTGTATTATTAGCTTGTTTTTAACACAGTCCTGCAGTTTGACCATGGCTTTCTTATATTATGTATGAAAATTTACATAGCTAGTAAGCTATAAGGGCAATATAAAGTCAGAATGAGGGTATTTATTCATATAGCTGAAATCTGTGTCAGTGCTGATCAATCTGATCCTTGGCTAAGTCAGTAGTGCCTCTAAACCTGCAAACCTCTGTGTGACAAGGAAAGTGTTAACAAAGACCTTTCAGACTGCGTTTTATTATTTTATAAGTTTTTGCCTACATGTGTATATATATACTACTTTCGTGCCTAGTGTCCTCAAAGCTCAGAAGGCTTCTTCTTTTTTTTTTTTTTTTTTGGTTTTTTGAGACAGGGTTTCTCTGTGTAGTCCTGGCTGTCCTGGAACTCACTCTGTAGACCAGGCTAGCCTCGAACTCAGAAATCCGCCTGCCTCTGCCTCCCAAGTGCTGGGATTAAAGGCGTGCGCCACCACCGCCCGGCTTCTTTTTTTTTTTAGATTTGCTTATTTATTCAATTTATATGAATACATTGTATTCAGACACACCAAAAGAGGTCATTGGATCCCATTACAGAAGGTTGTGAGCCATCATGTAATTGCTGGGAATTGAACTCAGGACCTCTGGAAGGGCAATCAGTGCTCATAACCACGGAGCCATGTCTCCAGCCCATTGGAACTGGAGTTAGATTGTTGTGAGCCTCCATGTGGGTTTTAGAAAATGAACCTTGATCCTCTACAAGAACAAGGGCTCTTAACTGTTGAGCCAACTTTCCAGTCCTGTCTTTACCTTTTAATCTCTTACAGTGTTAAAGACAGTGCCTCTTA